>NC_136264.1:74236527-74836527 GCF_964187855.1 Myxine glutinosa | reverse complement strand
ACGGCCGGCGCTCATCGCCACAATTGAGCGCCGGCCCGGGCGTTTCCCGACCCGTTGAAGGAGCATGGCGGATGACACCGCCGAGCTTCGTGGCCGAACTTGGCGTGGAACCAGCACCAGGTGGTGGAGCTGGAGGAGCGCGGCTGGCTCCGCCAGGCCGGTGGAGTCGACGGGTTTCCCCGCGGTGGCGGTTTTCGCCGCGGCGGTGGGCGGGGCGTGGCGGCGTTCACGAGGTGCGTATCAGCATGCTGCTGAACTTCAGCGTGCTGTAGAAGATGATGCTGTGGAACATCAGCGTCGAAGGCCGTGACGGCCACGCCAACGCTCGCCCGCGTGTCCGAAGCGGCGAAGTACTTGTCCGCCTCGGCCGCCAATGCTCGGGGTTCCGTTAGCCCGGTCCCGGCCAACGCGAGGCGAACCTGCGCTGGAAGTTGGCGACGGAAAAGCGCCCGGAATAGCGAACCGGGGGCTTCGTCGCCCAACAGTGACAGCATATGGTCCATTCGGACCGACGGGCGCGTCTCACCGAGCTCGGGGAGATCCAGGAGGCGGTCGGCCCGTGCGTCGTCCGTGAGGCTGAACGTGGCTAGGAGTAGCCGCTTGAGTGCCTCGTACTTGTGGCCGTCCGGTGGGTGGCGAAGGACGGACACAACTCGAGCGGCCGTGCCGGGCCCGAGGGAGGCGACGACGTGGCAGTAGCGCGTGTCATCGCTGGTGAGGTGCCGAAGCTGAAATTGGGCTTCGGCCTGGACGAACCAGACTTCGGCCTGAGCCTCCCAAAATTCCGGAAGTTTGACGAAGGCGGCCATGGCGATGGCGTCGCGTGTGGAAGGATCGCTCCGGCAGATCCAACGTCGAGGGTCACCAGTAAAGCGCGGCGTTACGCGCGCTGCTTGTGAGCAAGGAGGAAGCGGACAAGCGGTAACATATAAACGTCTTTATTGTAAGACTACACTGTAACACTGAACTCCTCCGGGCTGGTCGCCCGGTGTATATCATGAGGCCACGCCTACCCCTCGGGCGTGGCCACCGCCCACTTGGTGCGTGGAATGATGTCACCACGCCAGTGGGCTTTTGTGTCCGCCACAATATCATCGCATGTTTTCTGCGTCTTCCACTTTGTCAACTCACATCACTTCACCGACGGGGGACCTAGGTGTAACGCTTGTTATATATTTCAATCACGCCTATATTTTGTGAGAAAGTGTCTTGTAACTTACATGAGATATTTGCCCTTTCCAGTTGAGAGTACGTGTGGACCAATCCTCAACCCAGCGGGCGACCTCACCTCACCCTGGCTTATGTAACTGGGGCGAGGAATCGAGCTCTGTAGGTGGGGGGGGGGAGGGGGCTCACACCACTCCACCTAATATAGGTGGGGCGAGGACACGGGCTCTATTGGTGTGCTGCCTCACCCCACCCTGCCTTTTGTAGGTGGGGCGATGACGCGGGAGGCCTTACCCCACCTTGCCTAACATAGGTGTGGCAAGGGCGCAGACTCTGTCAGCAGGTAGCCTCACCTCGCCCCGCCTTATGTCGGTGGTGTGAGTACGGGGGCAGCCTCATCCCGCGTCACCTTATGTCGGTGGGGTGAGCATGCGGGCTCTGTCGTCGTGAGGCCTTTCCCCGCTCTGCCTTATATCGTTGGGGCGAGTATGCGGGCGGCCTCACCCCACCCTGCCTTATGTAGGTGGGGTGAAGATGCAGGCTCTGTCAGGATGCTGCCTCACCCCACCCCGCGTTATGTAGGTGGTGCGATGACGCGGGAGGCCTTACCCCACCTTGCCTTATATAGGTGTGGCGAGGACGCAGACCCTGTCAGCAGATAGCCTCACCTCCCCCCACCCTCTATAGGTGGGGCAAGTACGCGGGAAGCCTTACCCCACCTTGCCTTATATAGGTGTGGCGAGGAGGCAGGCAGCCTCACCCCGTGTCATCTGATGTCGGTGGGGTGAGCATGCGGACTCTGTCATCATGAGGCCGTACCCCGCTCTGCCTTATATGGTTGGGGTGAGTACGCGGGTGGCCTCACCCTTCCCCGCCTTATGTAGGATTGTAGGTGGGTCGATGACGCGGGAGGCCTTACCCCACCTTGCCTTATATAGGTGTGGTAAGGACGCAGACTGTCAGTATGCTGCCTCACCCCGCCCCATTTATATCGGTGGCGCGATGACGTAAGCTCTGTAGTCGGGGGGCCTGACCCTACCCAACCATATATCGGTGTCGCGAGGAAGCAGACTGTCAGCCGGTGGCTTCACCCTGGTTTAGTTTTAAATCTTGTTTTTCATTCATCAAGAGATATCCTTTTTGTCCAATGATTGTCAGAGGAAGGACCTTTTTCAGTGTTGTATTTTTATATATTTCATTCACGACTATATTTTATGAGAAAGTGTCTTGCAACTTGCATGAGATATATGCCCTTTGCAGTGGAGAGTAGGGGTGGTTCAATCCTTCACACAGCAACGACCTCACCTCGCCCTGGCTTATATAGCTGGGGCGAGGAATCGAGCTCTGTAGGCAGGGGGCCTAACAACACCCTGCCTTATATAGGTGGGGTGAGGACGCAGGAGGCCTTATCCCACCCTGCCTTTTGGTGGGGCGATGACGCGAGTTCTGTCAGCGTGATGCCTTACCCCGCCCCGTCTTATATGGGTGGGGCGACGACACAAGCTCTGTAGACGGGCGGCTTTACCCTGTCCCGCCTTCTATAAGTGGGGCGAGGTGAGGCCACACCCAGATTGAGCCTGAGTGGTCGCCCCACCTATGTAAAGGAGGGACAGTGTAAGGCCACACGCCGACAGAACTCGCGTCATTGCCTCACCTCCAAACGGACACATACAACATATTGTTGCGGATATGGGATTTGGCCTCCATCCATATCCGCTTGTAAATATTCCCCTATTTCCCCAATACTCCCCAACTATCCCCAATCCCCCATTCCCTAGTCCCATTGTCTGTAAATAACACTCTGTAGCCCCGACCTTCCCCTTTTTCCCCCATTAAATGTCGTGCCCAGGTTCACCGCATCTCACGTAGACAACTATAGGACATCTTGCTAGTTATTCTTAGTCTATGTCAGTTAAGGACTCGTTTCCATTAATTCTGACTCTTCGTTGCACCAGAATGTGATTGTATGGCACCAGTAGTAAGTTTAGGACCTCCCAATACCTCCCCGCATCTCTTCCTCATGGAACTACAACAACAACAACAACTACAACAACAGCGGGGGCGGCGCGGCAGCGGCGCGGGGAGTGGGCGTCCTCACTCCGGCTTGGTTAGCCGCCATTGCCCATGTGCTCCGACGGGGTTACCACGAAGGGGCTGACTGTCAGCTCCTCGTCAAGGGCGGAGCCCGGTAACCCCCCGCACCCAATAAGAAGCGGCGGGCCGATTCCATCTGGGGCGGAGCTAACGAGCCGAGGGCGTGTCACTCCCCGCTGGATATACGCAGCCACTTACCGGAGGTGACGTCAGATGCGCCCCCAGCTTGGAGAGAGAAGTCGCCACCTCCGAGCGCTGAATACCTCCCCGCATCTCTGGACCGGACCGCGTTGATTCTGCCCCTGAGCCAAGGTGCACCTTGAGCCATCGACTACCTGCCCTACCTTGCCATCAATCCCTGTGTGAGTCAGTTTTGTCCCGTTTGTCTGTGGTCTGTCGGGGCTAAGATAAGACCGTGTATAAGTGCCTACCTTTCTGTGCTGTACCTCTTGTGTCGTGTAATCTAAAACGTTCTGCATACAAATATTATATCCTCCTCCGGAGGTCTTGAGAACTGTACCCCTGGTGTCGTGTCATTTAACCCAGCCGTTGTGTCCTTTCCTTCATTGATTTAGCATAGCGCGATTCGGCCAACGTTCGAGTGTAATCGGGTAACTTGTGCGAACACGGCGGCCATTCCGCTCGGCCCAGCATAACATCTTAATAAGTCGTGTCCGTAACAATTGGTTGTCAGGAGTTGGATTCGGACCTGGGACTAAATTTGTTAGGCCCAAATTTTGGAACACCAATTGTACTATTAGAGTAACAATTGGTGTCGGGAAGTGGGATCGGTCCCGGAGCGCGTTTCACGCGCTCGAAATTATAACGGCGAAATTTGATTGTGTTTTACAAAAAAAAATAAAAACCCGAATTTTGAAAGTCGCGCTATGGCAGATCAAGACGGCTGGGTTCCGGTAGAGGAGAGTGAGGCAGGGTCGATCCAGGACCAAATTGAGGGACATGAGGGACCAAGCGGAAAGGGAAGTTAAACAAATGGGGCAGCAGATAGAGGGGGTCAGAATGGGGGTAGAAACCAAACTGGATGTCACAGAGGAGGTGACCGAGGAGGGGGCGCGAAGAGGTGTGTTGGTGAGGTGTGCGAGCGACGAATGTGTGCCAAGGTGTTCGGTGGTCAGGTGTGTGACCAAGTCGGTGAGCGGAATGAGTGTACCGAGGTGTGTAAGGAAAGGTACGAGGAGAATGGGAACAGCTGGAGGTATGAGCAAGAAAGGGGTAGCGTATGCATGTAAGCATCCAGGTGAAGCATCGACGGTAACCGGTTTAGTGGTTAGAGCGACTTATAGCCGAATCGGGCCCTCGGTGCGTGCCGGGCCTCGCTTTGAACGGCCGCGTCCGTGCTCCACTAGGCGGAGCGGGCAGCCCGACCGGAAGGGTCGTCATGGCGACCACTTTTTGTTGAGGCATTCCGGCAGGTCGAGATCGGGCCATGGGATGGCTCCGTGTCGAGATGGTGCGTGGGATCTCGGCCCGGGTAAACCTCCTTCCCTGCACCGAATGCGGGACGTATCCAGCCGCTGGCACCAAACAACCCGCATTCATGGCTTGGCTTTACGAAGCCGGGCTTTGGACAGGAATTGGCGCACCGAGAGGCATTAGTGAGTAGACTGTGTGATGAGGTTAGTGTTTTGGACCCAAAATTAGAAAAAAACAAAATTTGATGATTGGCAAAGGATTGGCAGTAGTGATTGGCAGATGATGAGTAGTGAGTGGCAAATTTTTGATTTGGTGAAATTTGATGTGCAAAATTTATAGTGAGAGACCCCCGATGTGGTGGGATGGCAAATCCACCATCCCTCACAAGTGGGGCAAATGCGCAATAGTTTATGGGGTGTATGGCAGTGAAAACTAGCCCGGGTGGGTTAGGATATTGTTAGGGATCTAGCGAAGATGACATTAGGTAACGTTAAGGGTTAGTTAGTGACTGATACCTGTAGTGGGGACGCAGGTAGATTAGTGTGGATTATAATGACGAGGGAGCGCAATAGTTTAAAGGGGCGACTGGGAAGCGCAAGTTTCAGAGGGGAGTAGTTAGATGAGATGATGCTGTGTGAGAACTGGACAGGTGTGTGGAGCAGTGTATGAGTAGTGAGTGTTGTGGATCAGTGCGAATGCGCTTGGGGAGAGAAGGGTGCAGGTGGCACCAGGTGTGAGAGCACAGGTGTGCAAGTACAGGTGTGTGGAATACATGGAGCAGAGAATGAGTGGTGTGGAGAGAGTTGGAGTAAGTGGTACGGAGTGGTGTGCATGGTGCGAAGGTGTGGATGGGGGAAGAGTGGACCCCTTTCACGAGTACCCGGGGCGGGTAGTGTAAGTGTTAGGTAGAGGGTAGAGGTAAATTGTGGTTGGATATTGGCATTTGTGGTGCGGTTGCAGAATGGTATTGTGGATGGGTGCATTAGTGTTGTGGAAATGGCTGGGCGTGTAGCCTGTTAGTGTGTGTAGTTGGTTGGGCACTCCACCACTGTGAGGATGTCGGCCAGGTGAGGCCGCAGGTGGGCTCTGGGAGCCGTTAGTGTCAGTGGGGCCCGAGGATCCGGAGGACGGACCCGGGTAGCCCAGTGCCAGAGAGGGCACCGAGTGGGGAGAGCGCCAGAGGGCCTTCCCCAGGTAGTTAGGTTAGGGTAAGGAGCAGGTAAGCTCGGAGGCAACTGCAGTGGTGGAGGTGTGCAGGTGGGTAGACCTGCTGGGAGAGCTACACGTCGCGGCCCAGAAATTGTGCGAGGGCACCGGGAGATGAATCGGGGGAGTGAGACCCCAAATTGAGAAGCACCACAGTTTGGTCAATGGGAATTGGTTTTTAGAACCCATAGTGTAAGAGGGCCAATGGTTTGGCAGGAGAAAGACCCCGGGTAATGTAAAGTTGTTAAAGTCATTTAGGAAATAGTTAGGATTGATGAACCTGTCGCACCGTACGCAGCCACTTACCTGTGGGGATGATGATGACTCCACACCTGTGTTCCTTTGTTCTGTGTGCAGGAAATGAGAATTGCTGTGTGGATTGGTGAGACGCACCACGACGTGGATGAGACATTGGGGTGATTCCATCTCTCCCTCCTTAGGAGGGACTGATGATGAATTGGTGATGGCAAATTTTGATGAGAGTTGGAAATGGCAAATTTGATTGGTTAGGAGGGAGAGAAGACGAATTCGGTTTATGGGAGGAACGGGGAAGACAGTAGGGACGTTTGCTGATGTGTAAAGTAGATGTTTATGGGTAGTGTGGTGTTTTGTGGATACAGTAAGGGGTAAGGGAGGGGCAATGTAGGTTACCTGGTGGGGGGGGGGGGGGTGTACGGTAGGAACGTACCTGTCTCACCTGGTTCCCATGTGCCCCCAGTGTGCATCACCTTGTATTGCGTGCACTTTTGCGCCCTTACCACCTTACTCACTTGTCTTCTTCTTTTGTCTCCCACCTCCGAGGATCTGGCTTTGGGGCAGAGAGAGAGGAGAGAGAGGTGCTGGCTCCGCAGTTGTGGGCCTGTACTTTCGCTGCTTGCTGCCGGGATCGATACACCATATGGACCGCAATTTTTGTGGCCGCCCACCATGGACCGCAGTTCTCTTGCGGGCAAGCACCACCCGTGGATGGACCTATGGGTCAACGTGGCACCTATGCCATACAGGTGAACCACTTTTAGTTGGCCCCCTGACGGCCACAATACAGAAATGGACGTGGTTGGCGCCTTTCTTTATTTTTGAAAGAAGCCAGAAGGCCAAGTGCACCACACGAAGGCAAGACCAGCGGCAGAACATCGGCCGGCTGCGACACCACCGGTGATTGTTGAACACTTTATTGGTGCACCGGATGGTGCTGACTGTGTTATGGGGTGGTGCTTTTGGTGCTTGAACGGGGTGCTCTGCACATTATTAAAGGCCGTAGGGCCACAGAGCACTCGTGGGTTGGTGTATCGATGCTGGCATGCGTGCTCTCTCTATGCATAACATCTGCATGTGTTCCTCCAAAAACAGGTCCTGGATCGTAGTGTAAATATCAGTGTAGTCTGGTGTAAATAATGCTCCCTACCGGCTGTATGTTTAGTTTGAGGATTCTTTCCGCGATTCGGTTATCCTGTGGGTGTGTTTCTGTGAGGAAAAGGGTGCAACGTCGCAGGGGGACATATTTACTCATTTGTGAACATCTGTAAAACTGTCGCACTCAGGGTTGAGTTAATAGTAGAGGGAACTACATCTGAGTGCCACACTAAAGTAGGTAAAAATTTATCGGGTTGGGACGCCCCGAGGTAGAGAAGGGTGCAATGTTGCGGATATGGGATTTGGCCTCCATCCATATCCGCTTGTAAATATTCCCCTATTTCCCCAATACTCCCCAACTATCCCCAATCCCCCATTCCCTAGTCCCATTGTCTGTAAATAACACTCTGTAGCCCCGACCTTCCCCTTTTTCCCCCATTAAATGTCGTGCCCAGGTTCACCGCATCTCACGTAGACAACTATAGGACATCTTGCTAGTTATTCTTAGTCTATGTCAGTTAAGGACTCGTTTCCATTAATTCTGACTCTTCGTTGCACCAGAATGTGATTGTATGGCACCAGTAGTAAGTTTAGGACCTCCCAATACCTCCCCGCATCTCTTCCTCATGGAACTACAACAACAACAACAACTACAACAACAGCGGGGGCGGCGCTGCGGCGGCGCGGGGAGTGGGCGTCCTCACTCCGGCTTGGTTAGCCGCCATTGCCCATGTGCTCCGACGGGGTTACCACGAAGGGGCTGACTGTCAGCTCCTCGTCAAGGGCGGAGCCCGGTAACCCCCCGCACCCAATAAGAAGCGGCGGGCCGATTCCATCTGGGGCGGAGCTAACGAGCCGAGGGCGTGTCACTCCCCGCTGGATATACGCAGCCACTTACCAGAGGTGACGTCAGATGCGCCCCCAGCTTGGAGAGAGAAGTCGCCACCTCCGAGCGCTGAATACCTCCCCGCATCTCTGGACCGGACCGCGTTGATTCTGCCCCTGAGCCAAGGTGCACCTTGAGCCATCGACTACCTGCCCTACCTTGCCATCAATCCCTGTGTGAGTCAGTCTTGTCCCGTTTGTCTGTGGTCTGTCGGGGCTAAGATAAGACCGTGTATAAGTGCCTACCTTTCTGTGCTGTACCTCTTGTGTCGTGTAATCTAAAACGTTCTGCATACAAATATTATATCCTCCTCCGGAGGTCTTGAGAACTGTACCCCTGGTGTCGTGTCATTTAACCCAGCCGTTGTGTCCTTTCCTTCATTGATTTAGCATAGCGCGATTCGGCCAACGTTCGAGTGTAATCGGGTAACTTGTGCGAACACGGCGGCCATTCCGCTCGGCCCAGCATAACATCTTAATAAGTCGTGTCCGTAACAATTGGTTGTCAGGAGTTGGATTCGGACCTGGGACTAAATTTGTTAGGCCCAAATTTTGGAACACCAATTGTACTATTAGAGTAACAATTGGTGTCGGGAAGTGGGATCGGTCCCGGAGCGCGTTTCACGCGCTCGAAATTATAACGGCGAAATTTGATTGTGTTTTACAAAAAAAAATAAAAACCCGAATTTTGAAAGTCGCGCTATGGCAGATCAAGACGGCTGGGTTCCGGTAGAGGAGAGTGAGGCAGGGTCGATCCAGGACCAAATTGAGGGACATGAGGGACCAAGCGGAAAGGGAAGTTAAACAAATGGGGCAGCAGATAGAGGGGGTCAGAATGGGGGTAGAAACCAAACTGGATGTCACAGAGGAGGTGACCGAGGAGGGGGCGCGAAGAGGTGTGTTGGTGAGGTGTGCGAGCGACGAATGTGTGCCAAGGTGTTCGGTGGTCAGGTGTGTGACCAAGTCGGTGAGCGGAATGAGTGTACCGAGGTGTGTAAGGAAAGGTACGAGGAGAATGGGAACAGCTGGAGGTATGAGCAAGAAAGGGGTAGCGTATGCATGTAAGCATCCAGGTGAAGCATCGACGGTAACCGGTTTAGTGGTTAGAGCGACTTATAGCCGAATCGGGCCCTCGGTGCGTGCCGGGCCTCGCTTTGAACGGCCGCGTCCGTGCTCCACTAGGCGGAGCGGGCAGCCCGACCGGAAGGGTCGTCATGGCGACCACTTTTTGTTGAGGCATTCCGGCAGGTCGAGATCGGGCCATGGGATGGCTCCGTGTCGAGATGGTGCGTGGGATCTCGGCCCGGGTAAACCTCCTTCCCTGCACCGAATGCGGGACGTATCCAGCCGCTGGCACCAAACAACCCGCATTCATGGCTTGGCTTTACGAAGCCGGGCTTTGGACAGGAATTGGCGCACCGAGAGGCATTAGTGAGTAGACTGTGTGATGAGGTTAGTGTTTTGGACCCAAAATTAGAAAAAAACAAAATTTGATGATTGGCAAAGGATTGGCAGTAGTGATTGGCAGATGATGAGTAGTGAGTGGCAAATTTTTGATTTGGTGAAATTTGATGTGCAAAATTTATAGTGAGAGACCCCCGATGTGTTGGGATGGCAAATCCACCATCCCTCACAAGTGGGGCAAATGCGCAATAGTTTATGGGGTGTATGGCAGTGAAAACTAGCCCGGGTGGGTTAGGATATTGTTAGGGATCTAGCGAAGATGACATTAGGTAACGTTAAGGGTTAGTTAGTGACTGATACCTGTAGTGGGGACGCAGGTAGATTAGTGTGGATTATAATGACGAGGGAGCGCAATAGTTTAAAGGGGCGACTGGGAAGCGCAAGTTTCAGAGGGGAGTAGTTAGATGAGATGATGCTGTGTGAGAACTGGACAGGTGTGTGGAGCAGTGTATGAGTAGTGAGTGTTGTGGATCAGTGCGAATGCGCTTGGGGAGAGAAGGGTGCAGGTGGCACCAGGTGTGAGAGCACAGGTGTGCAAGTACAGGTGTGTGGAATACATGGAGCAGAGAATGAGTGGTGTGGAGAGAGTTGGAGTAAGTGGTACGGAGTGGTGTGCATGGTGCGAAGGTGTGGATGGGGGAAGAGTGGACCCCTTTCACGAGTACCCGGGGCGGGTAGTGTAAGTGTTAGGTAGAGGGTAGAGGTAAATTGTGGTTGGATATTGGCATTTGTGGTGCGGTTGCAGAATGGTATTGTGGATGGGTGCATTAGTGTTGTGGAAATGGCTGGGCGTGTAGCCTGTTAGTGTGTGTAGTTGGTTGGGCACTCCACCACTGTGAGGATGTCGGCCAGGTGAGGCCGCAGGTGGGCTCTGGGAGCCGTTAGTGTCAGTGGGGCCCGAGGATCCGGAGGACGGACCCGGGTAGCCCAGTGCCAGAGAGGGCACCGAGTGGGGAGAGCGCCAGAGGGCCTTCCCCAGGTAGTTAGGTTAGGGTAAGGAGCAGGTAAGCTCGGAGGCAACTGCAGTGGTGGAGGTGTGCAGGTGGGTAGACCTGCTGGGAGAGCTATACGTCGCGGCCCAGAAATTGTGCGAGGGCACCGGGAGATGAATCGGGGGAGTGAGACCCCAAATTGAGAAGCACCACAGTTTGGTCAATGGGAATTGGTTTTTAGAACCCATAGTGTAAGAGGGCCAATGGTTTGGCAGGAGAAAGACCCCGGGTAATGTAAAGTTGTTAAAGTCATTTAGGAAATAGTTAGGATTGATGAACCTGTCGCACCGTACGCAGCCACTTACCTGTGGGGATGATGATGACTCCACACCTGTGTTCCTTTGTTCTGTGTGCAGGAAATGAGAATTGCTGTGTGGATTGGTGAGACGCACCACGACGTGGATGAGACATTGGGGTGATTCCATCTCTCCCTCCTTAGGAGGGACTGATGATGAATTGGTGATGGCAAATTTTGATGAGAGTTGGAAATGGCAAATTTGATTGGTTAGGAGGGAGAGAAGACGAATTCGGTTTATGGGAGGAACGGGGAAGACAGTAGGGACGTTTGCTGATGTGTAAAGTAGATGTTTATGGGTAGTGTGGTGTTTTGTGGATACAGTAAGGGGTAAGGGAGGGGCAATGTAGGTTACCTGGTGGGGGGGGGGGGGGTGTACGGTAGGAACGTACCTGTCTCACCTGGTTCCCATGTGCCCCCAGTGTGCATCACCTTGTATTGCGTGCACTTTTGCGCCCTTACCACCTTACTCACTTGTCTTCTTCTTTTGTCTCCCACCTCCGAGGATCTGGCTTTGGGGCAGAGAGAGAGGAGAGAGAGGTGCTGGCTCCGCAGTTGTGGGCCTGTACTTTCGCTGCTTGCTGCCGGGATCGATACACCATATGGACCGCAATTTTTGTGGCCGCCCACCATGGACCGCAGTTCTCTTGCGGGCAAGCACCACCCGTGGATGGACCTATGGGTCAACGTGGCACCTATGCCATACAGGTGAACCACTTTTAGTTGGCCCCCTGACGGCCACAATACAGAAATGGACGCGGTTGGCGCCTTTCTTTATTTTTGAAAGAAGCCAGAAGGCCAAGTGCACCACACGAAGGCAAGACCAGCGGCAGAACATCGGCCGGCTGCGACACCACCGGTGATTGTTGAACACTTTATTGGTGCACCGGATGGTGCTGACTGTGTTATGGGGTGGTGCTTTTGGTGCTTGAACGGGGTGCTCTGCACATTATTAAAGGCCGTAGGGCCACAGAGCACTCGTGGGTTGGTGTATCGATGCTGGCATGCGTGCTCTCTCTATGCATAACATCTGCATGTGTTCCTCCAAAAACAGGTCCTGGATCGTAGTGTAAATATCAGTGTAGTCTGGTGTAAATAATGCTCCCTACCGGCTGTATGTTTAGTTTGAGGATTCTTTCCGCGATTCGGTTATCCTGTGGGTGTGTTTCTGTGAGGAAAAGGGTGCAACGTCGCAGGGGGACATATTTACTCATTTGTGAACATCTGTAAAACTGTCGCACTCAGGGTTGAGTTAATAGTAGAGGGAACTACATCTGAGTGCCACACTAAAGTAGGTAAAAATTTATCGGGTTGGGACGCCCCGAGGTAGAGAAGGGTGCAATGTTGCGGATATGGGATTTGGCCTCCATCCATATCCGCTTGTAAATATTCCCCTATTTCCCCAATACTCCCCAACTATCCCCAATCCCCCATTCCCTAGTCCCATTGTCTGTAAATAACACTCTGTAGCCCCGACCTTCCCCTTTTTCCCCCATTAAATGTCGTGCCCAGGTTCACCGCATCTCACGTAGACAACTATAGGACATCTTGCTAGTTATTCTTAGTCTATGTCAGTTAAGGACTCGTTTCCATTATTTCTGACTCTTCGTTGCACCAGAATGTGATTGTATGGCACCAGTAGTAAGTTTAGGACCTCCCAATACCTCCCCGCATCTCTTCCTCATGGAACTACAACAACAACAACAACTACAACAACAGCGGGGGCGGCGCGGCGGCAGCGCGGGGAGTGGGCGTCCTCACTCCGGCTTGGTTAGCCGCCATTGCCCATGTGCTCCGACGGGGTTACCACGAAGGGGCTGACTGTCAGCTCCTCGTCAAGGGCGGAGCCCGGTAACCCCCCGCACCCAATAAGAAGCGGCGGGCCGATTCCATCTGGGGCGGAGCTAACGAGCCGAGGGCGTGTCACTCCCCGCTGGATATACGCAGCCACTTACCGGAGGTGACGTCAGATGCGCCCCCAGCTTGGAGAGAGAAGTCGCCACCTCCGAGCGCTGAATACCTCCCCGCATCTCTTGACCGGACCGCGTTGATTCTGCCCCTGAGCCAAGGTGCACCTTGAGCCATCGACTACCTGCCCTACCTTGCCATCAATCCCTGTGTGAGTCAGTCTTGTCCCGTTTGTCTGTGGTCTGTCGGGGCTAAGATAAGACCGTGTATAAGTGCCTACCTTTCTGTGCTGTACCTCTTGCGCCGCGTAATCTAAAACGTTCTGCATACAAATATTATATCCTCCTCCGGAGGTCTTGAGAACTGTACCCCTGGTGTCGTGTCATTTAATCCAGCCGTTGTGTCCTTTCCTTCATTGATTTAGCATAGCGCGATTCGGCCAACGTTCGAGTGTAATCGGGTAACTTGTGCGAACACGGCGGCCATTCCGCTCGGCCCAGCATAACATCTTAATAAGTCGTGTCCGTAACAATATAATAAAGGGAGCGGGAGACAATATGGGGATAGAGAGTGACACACAAGTACAACAGTAGAGAAAAGGGACATCCGGAGATCTGTGGGAGGCAGAAGGCTTGGGGGGCGGGGGCATGGGAAGCGGGGGGTGGGAGAGGTATAAAACACATGGGCACTGCTCGGACTTCCATGAAAGAAGTTTGTGTTTCAAAAATGTGGATCTGGGGTGAATTAATGGGGGTGGTGTTGAAGTGTAAAATTTATGAAGCTAGTAATTTCTATGAACTACAACCTGCTCTTCTCGTGTGCATGTTTTTTTGTGATTTCCATTTATAAGTTGAGATTTCCTTCAGTTATCTTTATCCTTGCTTCTTCCCCCTTCCAACTTTCACCTTCATCTCCCCCAACCTTCTGCCTCGCTCTTCCCCCTCCTCAAATAACACCTCACTGTGCCTCACCCAATCTCCATCAAACCTTTTGTCCGCCCCATTCTTCCCTTTCTCCAAGCTATTCTGAAATCTCTGAAATCTCTGACACACCTTCAACAGCTCTCCCTACCTCTTCCTCCTCTTCCACATCTTACCCTACCCCTCCCCCCCCTGTTCTGGACCCGATGCTCCCCCTTCCTCTTCATTAACGGTATGGACCTCAAACATCCGGGGCCTTCACTCAAACTTGACTGATCTCTCCAAACAGGTTGCTTCTGACAAACCAGATGTGATCTGCTTAACAGAAACTTTCCTCCTTCATGATGTCGCTGATGCCTTGGTATCTCTCCCAGGTTACTCCCTCCTCCGGTATGATAGACCTGAGCCTCGTCCTGGAGGTGGGGTTGCTATCTTTATAAAAAACTCTCTTCCTCACTCACCCTCCACTGCCCTCTCTCCACCTCACCCCCAGGAATACCTTTGGCTACGGCTTCCCCTTCGCTCCCACCTTTTGTTCATATGTGTGTTGTACCGTCCACCAAACAGCGATGACTCCATCTACATCTCGCTGTCTGATAATATGGACCAACTTCTATCTACCCATCCCAACTCTCTCTTCCTCATATGTGGTGATTTCAATTGTCACCATGCCAGTTGGCTGGGTGTGGGTACCTCTCTCACCAGCCATGGCTCTTCAGCAAAGGACTTCTGCGACTCACTGGGACTGACACAATCTGTCAATTTCCTGACCCGGATATCAGTCAACAGAGCATCTTCTCTTCTAGGCTTGGTTATGACAAACTTCCCTGCAAATGTCTGCTGCTCTTCTTCTGCTCCAATCGGTTCATCTGACCATATGCTTGTCAAAGTGGACATCTCTCTGACCATTCTCAGAGAGCCTCCTCAGCGTCGACGAGTCTGGCATTTCACTCAGGCCAACTGGCACGGTCTTCAAGCAGCCATCAATCATCTGGACTGGTCTCCCATCTCTACCGCCTCTGACATCAACTCATCCTGGGAATTCTTTCAAAGTAAATTGCTCTCTCTCATGCAAAGATTTATCCCATCTCGTCTTCAGTTGTCATACCCTTCCTCCCGTCCATGGTACACGGAATCTTGTGGTGAGGCTGTTGCCCTGAAACAACTTGCTTTCGTCTCCTGGAAAGCAAATCCAACGGAAATAAATCTCATTTCCTTTCACAAAGCCCGAAACAAGTGTATGTCCACCCTCAGGAGAGCCAGGAAACAATATCTCACCGTTCTCAAGACCGAACTCTCTTATCTGTCTCCCTCTTCCAAATCCTGGTGGCGTCTGGTCAAATCTGTTTCTGGTGTTTGTTCCCCCTCCATCCCCTCCCTCACCTCAAACGGCTTAACGGCTGACTCCGCACGTGAAAAAGCTGAATGCCTCAACTCTGTGTTTGCCTCTAAATCTTGTGTCCCAAACCCATCCCTCTCTGTATCCACCGTACCCAGTCGTACCCAGCTGCTCCTGGACTCTGTGTCCTTTCCTCCTGACAAGGTGGAAAAGTTTCTGTCAACCCTCGACTCTGATTCTGCAACTGGTCCTGACGGCATCAGCCCACGGGTCCTAAAATCATGTTCTTCTGCTCTTTCACTCCCTCTTTCTGTTCTCTTCACCCTCTCTTTTGCTCAAGGTCATCTGCCATCTGCTTGGAAATCAGCCAACATCACCGCTTTGCACAAAAAAGGTGCAAAACAGATCCCAGCAACTACAGACCAATCAGCCTTCTCCCAATTATCAGCAAAGTCATGGAATCCATCATTGCTTCAGATATGAAATCTTTCCTCTTCTCCAATGGCTTGATCTCTGATCATCAATTTGGTTTCAGACCTGGTCACTCTACTCTGGACATGCTGCTTCTGCTTTCTCAACAATGGATGGAGGTCCTCAACGCCAAACAGGAAATTAGAGCTGTCTCCCTTGACATTTCACGTGCCTTCGATACGGTCTGGCACCCTGCTCTGCTCACCAAACTCTCCTCCTTTGGTATCCATGGAAATCTCCACGCATGGCTGGCGGACTTCCTCTCTGGTCGTAGTCAACGTGTGGCCCTGAATGGGTTTCTCTCATCTCCTCTTCCTGTTCAGGCTGGAGTTCCCCAAGGTAGTGTTCTGGGCCCTGTGCTTTTTCTGGTCTTCATCAATGATCTCTCTGACTCTCTTGAAAATCCTCTCTATCTCTTTGCTGACGACTCTACTCTCTGTCGCTCCATTCCTCATCCCTCAGATCGGCAGTCTGCAGCCTCCTCACTCTCTGCAGACCTGGACAAAATCACAGACTGGGCAAACAAATGGAACATGTCTTTCAATCCTGATAAATCTCACACTCTTACGATGTCTCTCCGAAAAGACCGACTGGAAAACCCTCGCATCCACTTTCTGAATAATCCTCTCCAAGAAGTTCTGTCACTCAAGCTTTTGGGTCTCACTATTTGCCATGATCTTTCCTGGGAAAACCACATTTCAAATCTGGCCTCCAAAGCCAGTCGCCGACTGGGCATCCTCCGTCGTGCGAAGTCCTTCCTTGGCACACCTGAGCTCCTCACCACATACAAGGCTTTCATCCGCAGCTCTATGGAATACTGCTCTCCCCTCTGGTCTGGTGCTCCTGCCTCACACCTAGCCCGTCTTCACGCTGTTGAAACCAAAGCGTTCAGAATCATTGGAATCTCCCGCGATGAAGCTATCTCCAAGGGCCTTTCACTCACTCACCGCAGGCAGGTTGGTGGTCTTTCCATCTTCTACCGACTCCTCTCTGGCCTTGCCCCCCCAGCCCTCTCTGGGCTCTGTCCCCCAAATATTCCTACAGGATCTGCACAAGATCTGCCTGCAACCCTCTTATGGTTAAACTGCCAAAATCAAGACTTTCTGCTCACCTTCACTCCTTCATTCCTCTTTTCTCCCGCCTCTGGAACAAACTCCCTCACTCTCTTCAATCCCACTCCACCCTCCAGGTCTTTAAAACAGCTGTTCACCACCATCTCTTATCCTCCCCCATCCAAAACCTTGATCTTTTCTACCCCTGCTAATTTCGGTCCCCTTGTGTTTTATACCTCTCCCCCCCCCCCCCCCTCCCCTTCCCACACCTCCTGCCCCCAAGCCCTCTCCCTCCCACACTTCTCCCTGCTCTCAAATGTTGTGGTTGTGTGCTTCCCCTTCTCTCCCCATCTTGTCTTCCGCTCCCTCTTTTTGTATATTTTGTTTGTCTGGTTGATTTGTTTGTGAAATAAATGTTAGCTCTTTCACGAGCCTCGATTCAGTATACAAAAAAAAAAAGAAAAAAAAAAAAAAGTAGGCGAATTATCTCTGACACTGACCAAATTCGTTTGCTCGAGAAAAGTAAATTCTTAGTAGAGGCAATGGTAGACCACATATTGTCATGACAAAATCATTTTATGACTGAGGATAATAAGATTACAGATAGGGTGTTTTTTGAAATATAGTGTTGGATCGGGTCTTCCCAAAATGATAAATAAAATGAAATGTTTTATTGAGTTATATAAGTAAGTTGTAGAAGGATATTGTTTTTTAATGTAAAATAATACAATTGACAACAAATAATAAAATAATACAACTGATGCCACAATGTCTGACCAGGTCGTCTGATGTAATTAGCATTCACTGAACTGCTTTCCAAATCCCATTGTGTGTGGTAAAACTAGTGAATAATCGACTCAGTACGAGGTCGAAGCTAACATTGTTTTGATAAGTAAAATGTAAAATACATGGTAATTATTTTGCAGAATTGGACAAAGAGTTCCTTGATACAATAGAAGTGGATGAGTTACTCTGCACTGGCCGATGGGGGATGGGCCCAGTGCACTTTCTTTCTACTTCCACTTGCAAGTTAATTTAATAGATAGTTTTATGGAATTGTCAACGTTCTCAGTAAATCTTTCAAAAGAACGATAATTGAACACTGAATCGTATAAAACTTATAGCTTATTAGTGTTTGATAAAAGGTAGTCTAAAGTGTAAAATCCTATAAACTTATTCCAAATATCCGCAACGTACATGCAGTCTGGTAGGCTAGATGTCTCTGGCTCTCTGATCCAATATCTTCTCACTAAAAATCTTTTGTAAGGGTATATACAGTATATAGGTTTATACCTTTTATATATGATTTTGACTTATGAGTGAAAAGATGAGTTTGCAGGTTGACAAAGGATGTGGTTGTCATAGCTACTGAGTGACCTATTGATTAAATAAGGACTTTCTTATTTATTTGCATGCCTGTTTTGAAGTTTTAACATGACTTATAATTAATTCTAAGTTTATTTATTAATTTAATTAAAATTAAATTTAAAATATTAATTTAATATATATTAAAATAATTAATTAACTCATGTGTTAATTTACAATATTGTATGATATAATCCTTGCATCAACTGGTAGAATACTCAGGTCCTGTGGAAACAATGATGTTAACAATAAATGAAGTACAGATAAAACCACAGAATGGTAAATCATTTGGTATAGTTTTAATAATAAAGGCACTGTAATTATTTAATTATGACTAAGGATAATATGGTTAAAGATATGGTGCTTTGAAATAAAGTAAATAACCTTTGTCCTTGTCGTGTCGAAAATGAGTAAAAGATATATCCACTTATTTCTTATTTATGCTTCACTGAGAATGACCTTCAAATGTTCTTGAAGTCTCCAAGCAGGATCAGAAGGATGATGGCTCCGAAATGTCTGGCAGGAGACAATGGGAAAACATAAAGTCTCATTAAAGAATTTGAAATGCAGACCTGCTCGAGGCGGGGAGTACTCCCATCTCAATATTTCACTCGACCAATCACATTGTCTCCCTCGATCCTTGCTCCCTCCCACCCACACTTTGCCTAACCAATCCTACTGCTCTCCTCCCCTCTCTTCGCGCCTTCCCCTCCACTTGCTCCTCCCTTCTCAAACTTGCATAAAAGATCAGGACTGACGTCAAAATATTAGGATTATCACTGGGTTTGTAACATTTTGGTTTGTTGTACTTAGGATTTTCACTAGGTTTGTAATGCTATAAATGTTGTACTTAGGATGTTTTACTTGGCTGGTCGATTCTGTATGTTTACACTGTATGTTGACTGTATACTGTGCATGCTACTGTATCCTTATGTTGTTTCCTTTGATGTACATCTCTACTGTACCAGGATTTTCACTTGGGACTTTCTGTGACTCTTGCAATGTGCTTTTGTGATTATTGTAGTATGCTCTTCTTGGTTTCATAAAGGTTATTGTTTCTTGCTGTGTATTTCCTTGTAGACAGAAAGAGTTGTCCTCCTCGGGAATTAAAATTTGTGATTCTTCTTCTGACAAAAGTTTATGGACATTGAATTTCTTGATTCATCTTTTACATACTATCTAAAAAATATCCCTATCAGTAGAAAAGATCAAGGTTTTGGATGGGGGAAGATAAGAGATGGTGGTGAACAGCTGTTTTAAAGACCTGGAGGGAGGAGTGGGATTGAAGAGAGTGTGGGAGTTTGTTCCAGAGGTGGGAGAAAAGAGGATTGAAGGAGTGAAGGTGAGCAGAGAGTTGATTTTGGCTATTTCACCGGAAGAGGGTTGCTGGCAGATCTTGTGCAACCTGTAGGAATATTTGCGGGACAGAGCACAGACAGAGCTGGGGGAGCTTGGCCGGAGAGGAGTCGGTAGAAGACAGAAAGTGGACCAACCTGCCTGCGGTGAGAGAGTGACAGGCCTTTGGAGTTAGCTTCATCACGGGAGATTCCAATGATTCTGAAGGCTTTGGTATCAACAGCGTGAAGCCGAGCTGGGTGTGAGGCAGGAGCACCAACCCAGAGGGGAGAACAGTATTCTATTGAGCTGCGGATGAAAGCCGTGTATGTGGTGAGGAACTTCACATTCAAGGTGTGCCAAGGGCACTGTGGTGAGGTGTGCCAAGGAAAGACTTCGCACGACGGGGGGATGCCCAGTCGGCGACTGGCTTTGGAGGCCAGCTTGGAAATGTGGTTTTCCGAGGAAAGATCATGGCAGATAGTGAGACCCAAAAGCCTGAGTGATGGAACTTCTTGGTGAGGATTGTTGAGAAAGTAGATGGGAGGGTTTTCCAGTCGGTGTTTTCGGAGAGACATAGTTAGAGAGTCAGATTTGTCAGGATTGAAAGACATGTTCCACTTGTTTGACCAGTCTGTGATTTTGTCCAGGTCTGCAGAGAGTGAGAGGCTGCAGACTGCCGATCTGAGGGATGAGGTACGGAGTGGCAGAGAGTGGAGTCATCAGCAAAGAGATAGAGAGAGGATTTTCCAGGGAGTCGTAGAGATCATTGATGAAGACCAGAAAAAGCACAGGGCCCAGAACACTGCCTTGGGGAACTCCAGCCTGAACAGGAGGAAGGGGAGATGAGAGAAATCCATTCAGGGCCACACATTGACTATGACCAGAGAGGAAGTCCGCAAGCCATGCGTGGAGATTTCCATCGATACCATGGGAGGAGAATTTTGTGAGAAGAGCGGGGTGCCAGACCATATCGAAGGCACGTGATATGTCAAAGGAGACAGCTCCGATTTCCTGTTTGGCAGTGAGGACCTCCATCCATTGTTGAGACAGCAGAAGCAGCATGTCCAGAGTACAGTGACCTGGTCTGAAACCAAATTGATGATCAGAGATCAAGCCATTGGAGGAGAAGAAGAAGGATTTGATATCCAAAGCAATGATGGATTCCATGACTTTGCTGATAATTGAGAGCAGGCTGATTGGTCTGTAGTTTCAAGGATCTGTTTTTGCACCTTTTTTGTGTAAAGCGGTAATGTTGGCTGATTTCCAAGCTGATGGCAGATGACCTTGAGCAAAAGAGAGGGTGAAGAGAACAGAAAGAGGGTGTGAAAGAGTGGCAGAGCAGGATTTTAGGACCTGTGGGCTTATGCCGTCTGGTCCAGTTGCAGAATCAGAGTCGAGGTTTGACAGAAACTTCTCCACCTTGTCACGAGAGAAGGACACAGAGTCCAGGAGCAGCTGGGTAAGGTGGGTACAGAGAGAGATGGGATTGGGACACTAGATTTTGAGGCAAACACAGAGTTGAGGCATTCAGCTTTCTCATGTGCTGTGTCAGCTGTGTAGCCGTTTGAGGTAAGGGAGGGGATGGAGGCGGAACAAACACCAGAAACAGATTTGACCAGACGCCACCAGGATTTGGAAGAGGGAGACAGGTTTGAGAGTTCAGTCTTGAGAGTTGAGAGATAGTGTTTCCTCGCTCGCCTGAGGGTAGATACACACTTGTTCCGAGCTTTTTGAAAGGAAATGAGATTGCCTTCCGTTGGATTTGCCTTCCAGGAGGTGAAGGCAAGTTGTTTCAGAGCAACTGCTTCACCACAAGATTCCGTCACCATGGATGGGAGGAAGGGTATGACCACATTTCCCACAGGTGTCCCACTCGTCTATTATATTCTGCTTCTGTGAGTGTGTCTGTCTACCCTTTAATGGGAGTGGCTTCCCCCGATGAGGGAGTGGCTACACCCGTTCTGGGAGGGGCTTCAAAAACAAATCCCCATTATTTTGTCTGTATGCAAGTACAGAATTAATAAACAAACTGTATTTCACGTGTGCACAGACATGTAATTCACATATTTGAAATAAATAAATAAACACAGAGGGGAAATTACAGAGAGACATTTTTTCGTTCTTATTTTCGAAGTTATGTGCACGCACACTTTTAAAAAGTTTATTTGAAATCTTGAATTTCAGAAACTAGTACACCCGCAGACTCTGAGAGGGGCAGGAAGGGTCATTCCTCTTTGGGGTACATATATTACAGTCGATCTATGGGCGGGTCTCAATAACTTTGGGTGTGTGTTCATTTACCAAGTTTCTTGTGAAGAGATCGCCAAGTGGTTTAAGCATTCGAGCAAGCATTGCATTCAAAACCATTAAGGAACTGCTGGCTTAGCAAGCGCAAGCTAGCTGCTTGGTAAATGAGCACACCCCGGTCTTCCTCCCTTTCAGTTTCATATCAAACAGCAGGAGCGAGTTTCAAAAGTTCGCTGCGAAAAATTTCACGGTGGCGGCAGAAAGGGCCATGTTAATAACCCAACATTTGTGGGTTATATAGAGTACAGTAGATCTTCGCTCAGTTTTGTAAGTAAACCTTACTTCACGGATGTCGGGATTCCTCCAAATTTCTTCATTTAGTGTTATGAAGAGCATTAGCGACTATTAAAAATGCTAAGCATACGTGTTTGTGGTTTATAATATTTTTACTTCCTGTAGAAGCCGTTGCTTCCACAGAAACGCCATTATAACTATAAGCTATTTATACACGTTATCACTGCAGGAAAAACGCCTTGGGTAAGTGGGATATTATTAGTATTAATATTGTTTTGTAATCGATATTATAATAGGCGAAGGTGATTCTGTCTGTCTGTCTGTCTGTCCGGGGGTGTGGCTTACTCCGTTTACAGAGTAGCTCCACCCATTCTTGGAGAGGCTTCATGTAAACAAATATCCACCATTTTATTAACTCGAATAGCTTTGAGGCCTGTTTAGTAAGGCCCGTGTTGTCTTTCTCTCTCACACAGGTTTATTTAAACTCTAATTCGATATATCATTTCATTTTTAACAGTCGCTAACATAGTTTTAGACTCGGTTGAAAAAAACCGGGAAGAGAATCCCATGAAAGTTTCCGTTTATGGAACGAAATTATTTCCCAAAGGCCTGTAAAATAAAGCCCATTCATTGGGTCACCCTCACAATTTTATCTCGAATTCACCATCTGATTTAATTTTTATCGATGGTTTTAGACTCGGTGTCAGAAATAATTGAGAACATTCACGCACACATGGGAAAATGCAGAGATATCTTTTTAAAAATTGCGCCACGATGATACACGAAAATACACCGCCTAAAATAACAGTCACGGAAAATGTCGACATATATTTAAAATTCGATTTTTATTTTCCGTTAAGATATATTACTTTTACTTTTGATGACAGTCGTCACAAAACGACATATATTTCTTCGTTCTTATTTCATTCAACATTATTATCCGGAAGTAAAATATGTTTCAGGAAATTACCGAGAGATATTTATTCGTTGTTTTTTTATTATTAGTTATGTGCGCATACACTTTAAATAGGTTTATTTGAAATCTTTAATTTTCACAATGTAATTTACTTGCCATTTGTCGATTACGAGACACTTCCTCTTGAGGATCGTGACAATTCATGCGTTGCGTGGAAACTTCCATTTCCAAAATGAATGAGACGGTCGATGAAGAACGCAGACTTGAACAGGATGCAGCAAGAAAACGAATGAGACGGGCGAACGAGTCCGTCGACGAACGTCAATGCAGACTTGAACAGGATGCAGCAAGAAAAAGAACGAGACGGGAGAACCGCACAGGATGCTGCTGCAACAACGATGAGGAGGGTTGGAGAGGAGCGAGGGGTTGGAAAGGCGTTAGGGGTTGGAGAGTGAGGAGCTAGGGGTTGGAGAGTGAGGAGCGAGGGGTTGGAGAGCGAGGAGCGAGGGGTTGGAGAGCGAGGAGCGAGGGGTTGGAGAGTGAGGAGCGAGGGGTTGGAGAGCGAGGAGCGAGGGGTTGGAGAGTGAGGAGCGAGGGGTTGGAGAGTGAGGAGCAAGGAGTTGGAGAGTGAGGGCCAATTGGAGAGGGGAGTGAGGGCCGATTGGAGAGGAGAGTGAGGAGCGATTGGAGAGGCGAGTGAGGAGCGATTGGAGAGGAGAGTGAGGAGCGATTGGAGAGGAGAGTGAGGGCCGATTGGAGAGGAGTGTGAGGGATTGGAGAGGAGAGTGAGGGCCGATTGGAGAGGAGTGTGAGGGATTGGAGAGGAGTGTGAGGAGGTATTGGAGGGGAGTGTGAGGAGGTATTGGAGGGGAGTGTGAGGAGGAGTGGGATTGGAGAGGCGTGAGGATGGGGAGAGGAGAGTGTCAGGTGGAGAGGAGTGAGGGGTCACATATTATGTGAAATAAATAAATTGTGTTCATTACACCATTTCTGGATCTGATGAATTGCCAGTAACCATTTTGTAAAATTTAATGTGCAGCATCTAAATCAAGATGTCCAAATGTCACACACGTCCATGCCCGTGGGATTCCCACGGGTGACCCCACTAGACTGCAGCAAGAAAAAGAACGAGACGGGAGAACAAGACCCTCGACGAACATGATCACAG
This sequence comes from Myxine glutinosa, assembly GCF_964187855.1. Taxonomy (NCBI): domain Eukaryota; kingdom Metazoa; phylum Chordata; class Myxini; order Myxiniformes; family Myxinidae; genus Myxine; species Myxine glutinosa. The sequence continues at coordinate 74,812,619 of NC_136264.1, read as the reverse complement.
ACTCACACAGAATGCTGCTGCAACAACGATGAGAATGGCTGGAGAAGAGCGAGGGGTTGGAGAGGAGTTAGGGGTTGGAGAGTGAGGAGCTAGGGGGTGGAGAGCGAGGAGCTCGGGGTTGGAGAGAGAGGAGCTAGGGGTTGGAGAGTGAGGAGCTAGGGGTTGGAGAGTGAGGAGCTAGGGGTTGGGGAGTGAGGAGCTTGGGGTTGGGGAGTGAGGGGCTAGGGGTTGGAGAGTGAGGAGCTAGGGGTTGGAGAGGAGCGAGAAATTGGAGAGGAGTGAGGGGTTGGAGAGTGAGGAGCGAGGGTTTGGGGAGTGAGGAGCGAGGGGTTGGAGAGCGAGGGGTGAGGGGTTGGAGAGTGAGGAGTGAGGGGTTGGAGAGCTAGGGGTTGGAGAGCGAGGAGCTTGGGGTTGGAGAGCGAGGAGCTAGGGGTTGGAGAGCGAGGAGCTAGGGGTTGGAGAGTGAGGGTTTGGAGAGCGAGGAGCTAGGGGTTGGAGAGCGAGGAGCTAGGGGTTGGAGAGCGAGGAGCGAGGGGTTGGAGAGCGAGGAGCTAGGGGGTGGAGAGCGAGGAGCTAGGGGTTGGAGAGTGAGGAGCGATTGGAGAGGAGAGCGAGGAGCGATTGGAGAGGAGAGTGAGGAGCGATTGGAGAGGAATGTGAGGGATTGGAGAGGAGTGTGAGGAAGTATTGGAGAGGAGTGTGAGGAGGTATTGGAGGGGAGTGTGAGGTGGTATTGGAGGGGAGTGTGAGGAGGTATTGGAGGGGAGTGGGATTGGAGAGGCATGAGGGTGGAAAGAGGAGAGTGTCAGGTGGAGAGGAGTGAGGGGTCACATATTATGTGAAATAAATAAATTGTGTTCATTCCACCAGTTCTGGATCTGATGAATTGCCAGTAACCATTTTGTAAAATTTAATGTGCAGCATCTAAATCAAGATGTCCAAATGTCACACACGTCCATGCCCGTGGGATTCCCACGGGTGACCCCACTAGTAACATTAATAACAGGCGATTATCATTAATTTTGTTATTAAAAGTGTCCTTGGAAAAACGTCACGATAAATCTTCTTCTTTGGGAAAACGCCATGATAAAGCTAACTTAATATGGATATACACCTCAACATGCAACCCTATTGACGACAATAGTGGGGAAAACCCGCTCGGGGGAGAAAACCCCCTTGGGGAGGGGGGCAAATGAATGCGCTACAACTTTCATTATGTAACCCTTGGTCATCCTGCCAAGTTTGGTTGAGATTGGATAAGTAACGACGGCATGTATTGGCATCAAAAATCATCAGACAGACAGACACAAATGGCGTATTTTAGTATGATATCATTTTGTATGCTGTAATGAAAAGAGTAATTATGGTTTTCGCAGGACAGAAAGGTGTAATGCAATGCTCTTATACATCGCCCATAACACTTTTTTCCCAGGGACTTTTCCATTTGAGCTGTATTCTTTATACCGTGGTCACAATAAAATGATAAATTCTTTAGACATCGTCACGATAAAAAGTTGCAATTCTTTGGAACTCTGTATGTGGGGAGAGGAGTAGAGCTTCGTTTATGTGTCACTACTTACTCATGGTAACTTCCACATTGCGTTTGTAACTGTCATTTCCAAAGTTAATAAAAGAACAAGAAAGAGCAATCATAGATTGCAGACCCTCGCCAGGACGTGTTTTAGTGGTTTATGTCTTTTGTGTAAAACAAATATGGCGGCCGAACCACGTGACCGATGACATCTTTTTTTTTTCTCCACTAATCTATCCCGAGATGACGTTCAAGAAATTTCATCTTGATCACATGGAAGTTTTGTACTTGTCGATTTATGATGTCATAATGGAGGAACCTATGACATCATTAACATATTTTATTCCCCATGGAGAGCTCTTTACAATGAGCCATGTCTCATTTTTTTTCTATGCAGCGCTTTCGGAGATAGAGGTGCAAATTTTTTCGGATTTTTCGAAGATGGCGCCCATACCACGTGACCTAATACGTCATAATTATATCATGAAAAAGTTATACAGGTTGAGGTGCATGCACCTATGGTGAAAATTTCCTGTCAATTGGACCAACGGTTGCAGAGAAAATCATATTTATTCTGTGCAGACAAACAAACAAACAGACACACAGACAGACAAACAAACGGACTCAAATGCAATACCCTCTCCTCTGGCATCTTCTGGCAACAAACGTCTTCTCCTGTCGTAATGAGAGACCAGAACGAGACCACCATGAACGTCGTGACCCTCTCCCCGGTGTAGTGTATGTGATGTGGGGTAGGGGGATTAGGGGTGGGTAGGGCGGAAGATTTGAGCTCTTGAAGTCACATTTTACATTAGGTGTAATTACACATTGCAAACTGTATTTGCCATGTGCATGCACATGCATTCAATGTTATCAGAAGTAAATAAATTGTGAGGATTATGTCATTTCTGGATGTGATGAATTGACAGTAACCATTTTGTAAAACTCTATGTGCAGCATCCAACTCAAGATGTGCAATGTCATACATGTCCTTGCCCGTGGGTTTGACCACGGGTGCCCCCACTAGTTTCGTTATAAATGGCAATTTGTGCAATCTGGGAGAACAGGCAGGAAAAAAAAATTGCCAGGTGTCGGGGGGTTCAAAAGTACCACTAACCACGTGCCGATGGAGGGATTTCATCTTGATATTGAAACAGTTCTTGGTCATGCTGGAAGTATCAATCTGTAAAGCTGAAAAAATATTTACAAGTATCCACTTGAGGCCTAAAAGGGCTGAGCAAGATTAATATTTGGGGGAAAAAAAGAAAAAATTGGGAGTGGGTGTGAGGAGGTTTAAAAATGACACTTACCATTTCTCATGGAGTTAAGAAGTACATTTTCGCTCACTTTATTCACAAGACAATCATGTTACATCACATATCAGGAAAACTAAAATTGTTATTCATTGCATGTTCACAAAGATCACTTGTACAGTTGCATCAATATCAATTCATAATGTGATCATGGCTAAGATATGCAAGAGAAAGCAGCGTCATTTTACTTTAACTACAACCAACAAGTACTTTATTTTATTTTTCTACTTCAAATCAAATACGTACATCGAAGGGCATCAACACACCAAAGAGCAGCACAACATTGCGTACTCTGGTGTTGCAAGTTAATACAGCAAATATTTTGCTACAATACGACAACCATATAACACCCATGAGGCTCATTTGAACAAAAGGTGCCAGTTTGTTTGTTATTTTTTAATCTCTATTACATAAGGATAACTCTTTATATTTACACGATGTTAAAACTCATTAAAATGAGGATTTTTTTTTGGAACCAGATAACTGGGTTGTTGTCACATGCAATATCTTCATGCATGGCTGGATATGTCTTTGCCGATTCATCGAAAAACTCGCCGGTATTCATTTTGGGAGTTTTCGCTCACCTTCGTAGCACTACTAGCAACATTACGAGACTCATTTTGCGAAAGGTGAGCAGATTTTGAAAAATAATAAATAAATAAAATAAACATCATAACAACATCTTTAGAAAAGGTTTAAGGTACACAGGATCGTGAACATGGTTAGGTAAACAAAGCACAATGCACGCTTCTACGGTCGTAGGTATCCGGTGTCTGGCTTCTACGGTCGTAGGTATCGGTGTCTGGCTTCTACTGTCGTAGGTATGGGTGTCTGGCTTCTATGGTTGTAGGTATGGGTGTCTGGCTTCTATGGTTGTAGGTATGGGTGTCTGGCTTCTATGGTTGTAGGTATGGGTGTCTGACCTCTATGGTTGTAGGTATGGGTGTCTGGCTTCTATGGTTGTAGGTATGGGTGTCTGGCTTCTGTGGTTGTAGGTATGGGTGTCTGGCTTCTGTGGTTGTAGGTATCGGTGTCTGGCTTCTACTGTCATCAGTATGGGTGTCTGGCTTCTATGGTTGTAGGTATGGGTGTCTGGCTTCTATGGTTGTAGGTATCAGTGCCTGGCTTCTCTGGTTGTAGGTATGGGTGTCTGGCTTCTGCGGTTGTAGGTATCGGTGTCTGGCTTCTGCGGTCGTAGGTATCGGTGTCTGGCTTCTACGGTCGTAGGTATCGGTGTCTGGCTTCTATGGTCGTAGGTATCGGTGTCTGGCTTCTATGGTTGTAGGTATGGGTGTCTGGCTTCTATGGTTGTAGGTATGGGTGTCTGGCTTCTATGGTTGTAGGTATGGGTGTCTGGCTTCTATGGTTGTAGGTATGGGTGTCTGGCTTCTATGGTTGTAGGTATGGGTGTCTGGCTTCTATGGTTGTAGGTATGGGTGTCTGGCTTCTATGGTTGTAGGTATGGGTGTCTGGCTTCTGCAGTTGTAGGTATCGGTATCTGGCTTCTACTGTCGTAGGTATTGGTGTCTGGCTTCTATGGTCGACTGGTCGTAGGTATCGGTGTCTGGCTTCTATGGTTGTAGGTATGGGTGTCTGGCTTCTATGGTCGTAGGTATCGGTGTCTGGCTTCTATGGTCGTAGGTATCGGTGTCTGGCTTCTACGGTCGGTCGTAGGTATCGGTGTCTGGCTTCTACGGTTGTAGGTAATGGTGTCTGGCTTCTACGGTCGTGGGTATCGGTGTCTGGCTTCTTTAATTTAGTATTTAGTGTCTGGCTTCTTTAATTTGCACGGAAACGTTCAATTGAATTGAAACGTGGCATTGCCAACCAAAAGCATTTACTTTGAATTGGGAATGATGGAAAAATTTATTAGCTGCCATAAAATACTGATGTTTGACAACAACGCCAAACGCAAATGCAAAAGGAATGCGTGAGAAAGTAGTCATTAACGGAAGGTAATTTCACCTGTCATCGTTGGACTAATTTGAGTAATGTTAAAATATTAATGGCCATGGTCTACACTTAGGCCCCAAAAATGGATTTCTGACTTCAGTGCATTTCAGAGCCCTCTCCTCATTTCACAACGTAATATCAACTTCCAAGGTATGTGCAATGGATTATAAAATTCTCAGCAAACACCCCCACTCATTCTCCGGTCCTCAATTGTGTCAATTTTTCGTTTGTTCAAATTGCTGCGTTTGCCAGTATTCCATTGGCATAACAAAAAGAAGGGTTTGGTGGAGGAAATGGGGGTGGGTGGGAGAGCAATCATTTCTCACAATGTATTTTCCACCGGAAAACGGTTCATTGATTAAACGTGTGGGTGTTCGCAAGGCGGAATGATGTAAACGCATGATCATCTTGTAACAGTGCACCAAAAAGCGTCACACCGACCCCTTGTGAGTTGAGCGTTTACGTCGTACAAAATTCAAAACCTTTTCGTGGAATCGAAATATTCAAGTTGGTTAAAAAGAATAATCAAGAAACACATTATTGGCCTTGCGGTTTTCAAATTATTAGTGATCATGAAATTTCTCTTTAAGGGAATGACAACACAGACAAAAAGACAAGAAATTGATACTTTCCATAATTGTCAGACATAAAATGTACAATGAAGTAGTGTCAACATTTACAGCTTCTCCTTCGAGACAGAGTAGGAAAGAAAACCTACAAAGAGGAAAGAATGCTATGCGCAAGATCCACTTTTAATTGGGGGTGTTGGGTCAGCAGTTGGGTCATTGGGGGGGGGGGGGGGGTTAGCTCAAACACAAATCCAGAGGTGGGAAGTATATGAAATTTGTGAATGGTAACACAGTACATAACACATAATATTTAAACGCGTGAAAAAGCGATGCCAACGGCCAGCACACGAGTCCGTGTACACGACAGACCAAGCTTCCACTGGGTAATTCAACACGACACAAACTGTCACAATCCAATCTACTCAATTCGTGCTTCTTCAATTAAGTGTTTGATGTGTGTTCTCAATTTTACTGCAAAGAAATGCACGAAACGAGGGGAACGCACGACGATTCAATTTGAATTTCCTCGTCTGTGTGTCACAACGCCTTAACAAACTTAACGCTCAACCAAGCCGCAATTTGACTCGAGTAAACCTCATCATACATTTGTTTATATTATTTTTACTGTAACAATTTCTTGGGAAGGTAGTACTGTAGCTTGAAGTTGAAAAAAAAAGGAATACATATAAATACAATCATTTGAAAGGGAAAAGCCAAACAGTACAGCACCAAGTCAACAAACACTCATTACAGACTCGTTAGATTCTTTCCCACTCCTCACTGTGATATTCAATGAGGGTGAAATTATTAGATCTGAATATAATCATATTTTCACTCCATATCTCCTGTTAAGTCAGCTATGCATTTCATAGCCAGTTGTGGATCCACGGAGGCAACATGTGGCTGCTCCCAGACAAATTAGGCCTCAAAATTGTAATATTCTTTATTTATCTACCGCCTTCCCCCTTGTCTCGCCCTTGTGTGTACATGACAAACAGACGGTTCCTGTTGGCACGTTTTTCATGCAAGGGCATAAAGTGAAAATTGCAATCACAATCGCATCTAATAGTTATTAGGTTTTGAAATTTAACTTTTGTACATTTCAAAATTTGTTTACTGGTAAACAAGTTTGCTATTTAGTCTGCAATTTCTCTTGCTACGGGGATTACATTATTTGATAGTATTGTAACACACAAAATCAAACTTTTATAGACAACTGATGAAAATTGCACGTTTGGTTTTGTAATCGTGTCCACATTCGTTTCAGCAGATGGTCTTCAATTTTCTAATACCTTATTTCCCATCGTCTTCATAATGCTTTTATTTTCTCCCTTTCATACTCTCGAGTGATAAAACAAGACTTTTTTCCGGCTATGTTTTTGCACCTTTTTTACAAATCATATTGCTTTAAACGAGAAAGAAGATTAAATTGAATGAATATTACTATAACTACTAAAATGATCCAACCTGAGGTTCTTAACCCAAGCTCGGTGAATCAGTGGAGGTGGGGCGGGGGCGGGGTGGGGGGCGGGGCGGGGGGGGATTAATATATATTTGTACATATCGTCATGAGCCAATGTAATGATAAAAACCACTACACTCAAACATCTTGCTAAGTACAGCAAACGATGAAGGAAAGCTTATGATAATAACAAGAAGGTAACTTGTAAACCTAAAATAAATAAATAAATTAGCAGAATACCTACACGTGATTTATGCTGATCCTCACTGCTTTCTCATTTCCACAACTTTTCACAAATAAACGAAAATAAATTGTGCCGAGCCACATTGGAAAGCTTATGGCAATAGATTGGTTGGCTACATTTGGTTCACATAGGACGTCGGGCTAGTTTGGCCATATCCACCATGTTGCCCAAAGCCTGCTTGCTGCCCGTAGCCACCTTGCTCATAGCCTGAATCCTGCCCATAGCCTAAGCCATCTGTGCCGTCCATCCCAGGTTTCTTTCCCTGTGCCATGGCCACTGTACCAGGCGTGGTGGCACCTGCTGTTGGCTGGGCTGTTGCATGCCAGCCGGTTTCCTTGAAGACAAACCAAATGTTCCCAGCCCACAGCACAAAGTTAATATAACCAAACACCTACGAATTGGGAACAACGGAGGACACAAAAAAGGAAGCAACGTCAGATTAATGAAGAGTGCATTACGAAACAGGTATTAATTTGCAAGTAGTGATTTTTTAAACCACAATAATGACAATAATTTAAATTAAAAATAAAATCTGTATCAGGAATATCATCATCATGTACCATACCCTATGCAGAACATTGGTGCCGCTGAATCAGTTACTATAGCCAATAGGCAACATTCGTGGTCGGGTCACCACTCAGATCCAGGAAGTCAGGGCAGGAATTTGGCCAGGGTGCTGGCAATAGCTCGAGGGACGAGGGTACTCAGTTCCCAATCCACTGGAATGCGGCCTTCTTTCACCACCAGATTACAGATCTCTGTCATTCTCTTCACACCCCCAACTTCCTGCTGCCTTCAACATATCTCCCACAACTCCCGTCGGCCCTCCCGCTTTTCTACCCTTCATTGCTTTTATCGCGTCCTCAACTTCCTTCTCAATTATTTTCTCTGCCGGTCCTAAAACTGGGTTACTCTCTATGTTGCCATCCCATTCATTCTCTGTATTCAACAGCATTTCCATATATCTTTTCCATCTTCCTTTAATTCCATCTGGGTCCACAACGATTTGTCCCACTTCATCCTTCAAGCAACTCAACCCCATCACATCACACCTCTCTTTCGCGATCTGCTTTGCAATCCTGAATACCGCTCTCTGACCCTCTTCCGAATCCAAGCGTTCTCCGAACATTTTCCTACATGCCTCCTGCGCCTTTGCTACCTCTTTCTTTGCAGCCTTCTTGGCTGCCTTATAACTTTCATGCTCTGCTTTTTCTGCTCCCGTACCCTTCGCATTCTGCCACTCCTTGAACTTCTTCCTCTTCTCGTCAATCCTCTTTCCAACTTCATCATCCCACCACCATGTTTCCGAGTGCCTCGGTGGTCCTTTTGTCCATCCACATACCTCACCAACGGCTCCCAACAGACTATCTTTCATTGAAATCCAACCACGTTCTAGCTCAACCACATCATCCTCTACCCAACTCAGCCTCTCTTTTAATGCCTCCCTCACTGTCACCTCTTTCAACCTCCACACCTTCATTCTCGGTTGGTACTTCACCGCCGAGCTCTCCTCGCACCTTTCACCCTTATGTCGCAGACAACCAAGTGGTGCTGTGAAACAGCCTCCTCCCCCGGGATCACCTTTGTGTCCCGGAGGTGCCCCCTATCTCGCCTATGCACCATCAGGTAGTCAACGGTTGTCGTCGACCCACCTGACCTGTATGTAACAAGCTTATTATCCTCTTTCTGGAACTGAGTATTACAAATCAACAAATCAGCTCCATCAGCAAACTCCAAAATCCTTTCACCTTCTCCATTTCTCACACCATATCTGTAAACCCCATGAACTCCCTCAAAACCATCCATACTCCTTCCCACATGTCCATTTAGGTCACCTCCTACCACAACAACTTCCTCATCTTTCACGTTTTCCATCAGCTTCTCTATCGCACACCAGAACTTGTCCTTCTCTTCATCGTTCCGACCAACCTGCGGAGCATATCCCGAGATGACGTTCACCAAGAGCTTTCCAATCATCATTTTCACCATCATCAACCTATCACTCACTCTAGTCACACTCACCACACTGTCTACAAACTCCTCAGAAAACAGGACACCAACACCATTCACGCCCTCCAGGCACCCTTGCCACACAAACTTGTATTTCTGTCCCTGCCTACCCTTCACCATTCTCACACCACTCCCCTTCCATCTCGTCTCTTGCACACAACATATGTCCACTCTTCTTCTGATCAATACTTCCACCACTTCTCCTGATCTCCCTGTCATTGTCCCTACATTCCATGTCCCAAACCTCAGAAACCGATCTCCACTTCGGGCTATACCCTGCCCATATGTAGTTGCAATTGTCATGGTTCTCTTTTTGAGGCAATGTTTTTATGGCCGGATGCCCTTCCTGACGCCAACCCTCTTAGTCGCCTCTTATGACATGCAGGGATACGGTGTACCTATTCTAAACCAGGGTACACACCGGGAAATGTTTAAAACATGGAGCTTAAGATACCACAGACAAACAAAAATGCTATAATCTGGTGGTGAAGCATCAAAATGCAAACTTGTGCATGCATGATCATGTGCATACATCAAATGATCAGTTCCAAATGGAGAGAAATTACTGTAAAACCTCAAATTAAACCAACCTAATTGATAGGGTAGCACCTGTCAAGAATTCCAGCAAACTATTATTACACTAAATTGCTATATTCAACAAGAGTCAACAAGATTGTGCAGGAATATTACACTTGCCTCTGAGCTATCTAATATGTGTTCGATTCTCAGGCACGCAATAAGCGTGTTGCATCAAGGAGTGTACCATCCCATCTGTTGGATGACACATTCATCTGGAGACTTGTATGTTAGCATGAAATTGCTGGTGGATGTTAAAGATCCCACAGTGTCTTCAAAGAGAGTAAGCAGGTCATTGGAAACACATTGGCCTTATTTCCAAAATGCTGTCCTAATCCGCTTCAGTTGAACATCAGGCCTCGTCAGCAGGTTCATGAAAGACTCGGGTCCATCTTACATAATCTAAATTATGTGCAACAAACGCACACAAGAAATGGGACATGTAGAATGAGTGTGGAGATGATGTATAATGAGTGTGGAGTGTGGAGATGCTACAGTATTAAGTTTTATAACGGTTTTCACCGGATTGAACGTAAAAACGTTGTTATGCACAAAAATGTTTTAGTCAAGTGAAGCAAGAATTGTCAATATATATATATATATATATATATATATATATATATATATATATATATATATATATATATATATATATACATATATATATATAAACCGAAAGGTTTTCAGAGTCATAAGTGTATGCAGGACTCACTGCGTTGCCCTGATGACCCCAACAGGGCGAAACCAGGTTGGTAACTGTGAGTTTTTCATACAATTATGACAGTATCTGAACAAAGATCAAAATTATGCTCTGTCAGATGGTTCTTCTGAGAGCTTGACAGGCATAGCGTACGTACATGGCGGTGACGTCATTACTTGCGCTCATTAAAAGCTGGAGAACTGAAATTATATTTAGATTGGTTACTCCCGGCTGCATCCAGGCGATTCCATATAATGAGTGGATACCAGAGATAATGTGCCATGTAGCAGACGGTACTTATCGCTCCCATTAAGGTACAGCGATAGCTGGATGGGATACCTTAATGGCGATTCACCACTGATGGTATGAAATCGCATAATAATTGATATATATAGATAGTCACGTGAAAAAGTAAGTACACCCCATGTAAAGTTTTGACTTTTTCAACATATTTCAACATACAGCTATTTGATCTTCATTTCAACAATATTGATAGATAAAGGTGATATAATATTTTTAAAATATCATGAAACATTTACATTTTGTAGTCCATTGTATAATATAAATAAACATAAATGCAAATTTCGCATGTGGAAAAAGTAAGTACACCCCTACATTTATCACTACTTCAAATACCTAAAATTAGAATCAGGTGCACCAGCTCAGGTGCAAATGATTAGAACATCGTTAGAGAGGATCTTGGAGGAACCTGTCTTATTTAAACCTCAGACATTTAGTTTGGTTTGCTCTTTGTTGTTGAAGTGTGCGGCGTCACGATGCCTAGATCAAAAGAGCTCTCTGAGGCCTTCAGAAAGAAGGTTATAGATGCCTACGAGTCTGGGAAGGGATTAAAAAATATCTCCAAACAATTTGAAATCAATCATTCGACTGTCCAGAAGATCATCTACAAGTGGAGAAGATTCCAAACAACTGCCAACTTGTTCAGGCCAGGCTGCCCCAGCAAGTTCAGCCCAAGAGCAGACCGCAAGATGCTGAAAGAAGTCTCTGAGAACCCCAGGATGTCATCACGGGACCTACAGGTAGCTCTTGCCACTGTTGATGTCAAAGTGCACGAGTCTACCATGAGAAAGAGGCTGCACAAATTTGATCTACATGGGAGGTGTGCCAGGAGAAAACCTTTGCTGTCCAGAAAGAACATCAGGGCAAGACTAAAGTTTGCCAATGAACACCTAGGCAAAGACCAGCACTTCTGGAACAATGTGCTCTGGACAGATGAGTCAAAGGTAGAGCTATTTGGCCACAGTACCAGAAGACATGTTTGGCGAAAACCAAAGACAGCATTTAACCACAAGAACCTGATAACAACTGTAAAGCATGGTGGTGGAAATATTATGGTTTGGGGCAGCTTTGCTGCATCAGGGCCTGGGCAGCTCACCATCATAGAATCCACTATGAATTCTTCATTGTGCCAGAGGGTGCTTGAGGATAATGTGAGGCCATCTGCAAGGTGTACGGACAAGATGGCATTCCTCCTTGTGTCTTGAAGGAGTGTGCTTCAGAACTTGCACCCGTGCTTGCTCGTTTGTTTCATTTTTGTTTAAAAACCCAAACTTTTCCTCTTTCCTGGAAACATGCCTTGGTGCAGCCTATTAGAAGGGTGATCGTTCAAACCCTTCCAACTACCATCCTATTGCTCTGACTTCTACTATTTCCAAAGTCTTTAAATGTCTTCTCAATAACCATTTCCTCAAGCATCTTGAATCCCACAGTCTTCTATCTGACCATCAATATGGCTTTCGCAAGGCAAGATGTACCGGTGATACCTTTCTTACATTACGAATGTCTGGGCCTCTTCTCTGAGAGATTTTGGGGAATCCTTTGTTGTAGGCCTTAATATCTCAAAAGCCTTTGACAGAGTTTGGCATCGGGGTCTGATATCCAAGCTTCCCTCTTTCGGATTTCCTCCTTCACTCTGCTCTCTCATAGAGCTTTCTCTCTGCTCTGTCCCCCAAATATTCCTGCAGAACGCACAAAATCTGTCAGCAACCCTCTTCTGGTGAAACTGCCAAAAACAAACTCTCTGCTCACCTTCTCTCTTTCATTCCTCTCTTCTTTCCTGCCCCTGGAACAAACTCCCACACTTTTTTCAATCCAACTCCTCCCTCCAGGTCTTCAAAACAGCTGTTCACCACCATCTCTTATCCTCCCCCATCCAAAACCTTGATCTTTACTACTTCTGTTAATCCACCCCAAACCCACCTCCTTCAAATTCCATGTTTTCTTTCCTGAAAGCCCCTGTAGCGTCCATCTTGTTTATCCCGTGTACCCCAACCCAGCCCTCTCTCTTCCACAGATCTCCAGATGTCCCTGTTCTCTACAATTGTTGTGCTTTCCTCTCACTCCCCGTCTTGTGTTATGCTCCCTTTATTATATGTTCCATGTTTTAGCTCTTATACGAGCCTCGACCATGTATACAAAAATGGATACGGTACATTTTAAGATTTCGGATGCTTACGTTATTTATACGGTTAAAACATTTTTGTACATTTTCTTATGGTGATAAAATACGGTTATGTGACGTTTGGACCAGGACAACTTGGTACAGGTCTCTACTACTACGTCATGGCATACTGGATGTGTTCGAACATCGACACTCACGCATGCACTTCTTCTTCCTGTCCAACCTCATAGTGAGAGAGTCCAGTGGAATGCTCAGTCAGTGTCTTTTCTGTATCCGTACTGTTATACTGTATACTTTTGTTTGATTTTTGGTTCACGAGTTATCAAACAGAGTGACTACTATATTCGTCATGGGTGTCTGTCTGTCTGTCCGCAGCATAACTACCCGATGATATTATCCGATCTTGATGAAACTTGGGTGGGAGGTTGATATCATGATCGAGTTGTGTCCTGCGTAGAGTGGGCATATTGCGCCCATTGTGGGCGGAGCGACGCTCGAAAAAGACGTCTTTTTAGGGGGTAATCGAGTTCAAGCTACATCTTCTCCGAGGGGTTTGGTGGAATCTGACAGGGGTTTCGGTATTTGGTTAGGCCAATGTCATGTGTCTAGCCCCACGGAGCTCGATTTTTCATTTTCGCCCCAAGATCAAGGTCACAGTGTCACAAAATTTAGAAAAGTCGATTTTTGATGGTTTTATTACATTGTTCGCTTCCTGATAGGGTGAAATGTAATACATGATCTGATATTATCACATACAGTCACGTGAAAAAGTAAGTACACCCCATGTAAAGTTTTGACTTTTTCAACATATTTCAACATAGTTATTTGATCTTCATTTCAACAATATTGATAGATAAAGGTGATATAATATAACAAATATCATGAAACATTTACATTTTGTAGTCCATTGAAGAATTTAAATAAACATAAATGCAAATTTCGCATGTGGAAAAAGTAAGTACACCCCTACATTTATCACAACTTCAAATACCTAAAATTAGAATCAGGTGCACTAGCTCAGGTGCAAATGATTAGAACATCGTTAGAGAGGATCTTGGAGGAACCTGTCTTATTTAAACCTCAGCCATTTAGTTTGGTTTGCTCTTTGTTGTTGAAGTGTGTGGTGTCACCATGCCGAGATCAAAAGAGCTCTCTGAGGCCTTCAGAAAGAAGGTTATCGATGCCTACAAGTCTGGGAAGGGATTTACAAAGATCTCCAAACAATTTGAAATCAATCATTCGACTGTCTGGAAGATCATCTACAAGTGGAGAAGATTCCAAACAACTGCCAACTTGTTCAGGCCAGGCCGCCCCAGCAAGTTCAGCCCGAGAGCAGACCGTAAGATGCTGAAAGAAGTCTCTAAGGACCCCAGAATGTCATCACGCGACCTACAGGTACCTCTTGCCACTGTTGATGTCAAAGTGCACGAGTCTACCATTAGAAAGAGGCTGCACAAATTTGATCTACATGGGAGGTGTGCCAGGAGGAAACCTTTGCTGTCCAGAAAGAACATCAGGGCAAGATTAAAGTTTGCCAATGAACTTTTGCCAAAAGGCAAAGATCAGCACTTCTGGAACAATATGCTCTGGATAGATGAGTCAAAGGTAGAGCTATTTGGCCACATTACCAGAAGACATGTTTGGCGAAAACCAAAGACAGCATTTGACCACAAGAACCTGATACCAACTGTAAAGCATGGTGGTGGAAATATTATGATTTGGGGCAGCTTTGCTGCATCAGGACCTTGGCAGCTCACCACCATAGAATCCACTATGAATTCTTCATTGTACCAGAGGGTGCTTGAGGATAATGTGAGGCCATCTGTCGGAAAGTTGAAGGTCAACCGAAGGTGGACCTTGCAACACGACAATGACCCTAAACATACCAGTAAATCCACCAAGGAATGGCTGAAAAGAAAGAAATGGAGGGTTCTGTAATGGCCAAGTCAAAGCCTGGATCTAAATCCCATAGAGATGTTGTGGGAGGATTTGAAACGAGCTGTGCATGCAAGAAACCCCTCAAACATCACACAGCTGAAAGAATTCTGCATGGAGGAGTGGGCAAAAATTTCTCCCAGTCGATGTCAGAGACTGGTAGACAGTTATAAGAAACGCCTACTTGAGGTTGTTTCTGCCAAAGGGGGCAATCCCACCCATTAGAGCCAAGGGTGTACTTACTTTCCACAGAAGGAAATGGCATCTCTGTTAATTTTTTGTTGAATAAATTATTGCAAAGTCAATATTGCATTGTTTTTTGTTCAATTAGATCACATTCATCTATAGATATGTTCAAATGAAGATCAAATATTGATATGTCCACATATGTTAAAAAGATGTTAAAAACATTTCATGGGGTGTACTTACTTTTTCCACATGCAAAATTTGCAATTATGTTTATTTAAATTATACAATGGACTACAAAATGTAAATGTTTCATGATATTTGTTATATTATATCACCTTTATCTATCAATATTGTTGAAATGAAGATGAAATAGCTGTATGTTGAAATATGTTGAAAAAGTCAAAACTTTACATGGGGTGTACTTACTTTTTCACGTGACTGTATGTATAAAAATAATTTAATGAGTAAATTGGGCGAGGTTCAATTGGGTGAACAAACCATCTGTCCAGTATTCTGGTGAAAGGCTCCCCGAAATTGCTGATGTGTGTTGGAAATGTGCTTGATGCAAGCATTTTTACCTCTGCCACCAAAGGTGGATGGATGTTATGTTTTCATCCCTGTCTGTCAGTTTGTTAACAGGATATCTCATGGCCATTGTGTCATCGTGTCATTGCAAAGGGCTTGAATACTTATTCACTCAAGACATTTTAGCTCTTCATCAGCCCGACCTCTGCGCAGTGGGAGACGGGGTATTATAATCACGTGTGTGTGTGTGTGTGTGTGTGTGTGTGTGTGTGTGTGTGTGTGTGTGTGTGTGTGTGTGCGCGCGCGCACGTGTGTCCGTCCGGGCCGTAACTTTTTTTTTACCATTTGAGCTATTGTCATCAAATCTTCACCAAAGCTTAATTTTGATAATACGGGGAAGGCAACTTAATATTTTTTTCAAAAGGCCAAAAGGTTAAAGATCAGCAACACCTAAAATCATAAATTTTAATCCAATTGACCTGAAATTTCAATTTACAATTTGAGTTTTGTCATCAAATTTTCAACAAAGGTTTATTATGAAAATATGGAGAAGGTAAATGAAAAATTTGGCCAAAAGGTCGAAGGTCAGAATCACATAAAATTGTCAATTTTCATCTGATTGACCTGAAATTTAAAGAATTCGCATATTTGGTCACTGAACTGGTTGACCAATCAAAAGCTAGAAGCTGATCGTTTTTTTTTTGAGCAAAAGGTCAAGGTTGCATAAAATAATCAATTTTCATTTTCTATCTTTTTTTAAATTTAACTTTTTGTTATTTGAGCATACGGAAGAAGAGGTCTGATTACAAACGGATGTGGATAGGCTTTGCATTTGCAGATGCTTTCTATTTTTTAATTATTTTGCAAAAAATTCCACTTTGACATTATAGGGTAGTGTGGTGTAGTGTACTTTGACATTATATGTGTAGATCAGTGATAAAAATAAAATCTCAATTTAATCCATTTTAAATTCAGGCTGCAACAACAAAACATGAAAAAAGTCAAAAGGTGTGAATACTTTCTGAAGGCACTGTATATGGTATAACTGGCACATAGAATAGGATTTGTCACCAAGTGATAATGAGCCGACATTAAATGAATGAGGGGAGGACTAAAAGGCGACAAAACCGACACCGCACCCTGGCTTTGCTCGTGGGGAGCGTGACTGACACCCTGCCAGGATTAAAAACAGCACCTAAAAAAGGGCGGATGAGTTTCAACGGCCATCTAGTATGGCGATGGTGTCTCCTAAAAAACACCCAATGGGAGTAGGAAAATGTATTTTTCCACCTGGCCTAGTTACACCCTCCTGCACAGTGGTCCTGTGAATAGGTTTCCTTGTTTCAGGACTTTGTGAAGGTATTGCCAGTTTTTCCTCTTCTCTTTATTTGTAGCCCTTTACAAATCAGTGGCTTCCATTCAGCCTTGTTGATACATTCCACAAACAAGAGAAAAAGAGAGCAGAAAGATGAGAAGTGTACTGCCAATGGGGATCTGAATTGGCAAAAAGGTGTGTTGGACAATAAATGCGCTCAAATGAGCTAAAAAGTGGGACAGATGACTAAAAGAGCCAATAACGTGTGGAAACAAAAGAGACATACAATATGGCAGTAGTGGTAGGTTGGAACAAGTATCGAGCCTCGGAATCCTCTAAGGACGTGCAAAATGATCCTTAAAGTTTTGGACTCATCAAAAGTGCCAAATAGCAAGCAGGCACTCCAACCCAAAGTTGACAGCAATACTTCATAGAGCTTCTCATGAACACCTAGTGTGTTGCGAGCAATTGCGGATTACCATGGAATGACTTGACTTAGTGTTCGTGATAAATTAGTTGGCATAGATGAATGACTACATCTGCTGCAATAATATATTGCTTATAATGGGAAGAAGGCCAATCGGTCTGGAGTTGTAAGAATATTTTTTTGCTGCTCTTTTTTTCAATCGTAATAACATTAGGCTGTATTCTAAGCAGATAAGCTAGCACTTAGTTTTTAGGTGGGTATGGTTGTTGTCTCGTGGTTCATAGGCAGATCCAGGGGGTGCGCACCCCACACCGTTCCCCTCCCCTCCCCTTCGGATTTTCGATGATAAGTTATATGCTGTGATATTTGATAAAGTCCAGTGGCAGATACAGTGGTGTCACCATTCAACTTTCTCTTCATGTGTGACTCATTTAATCTTATGTTTACAGGATACACGCGTGGTGAGAGGTGTCGAGTTAATTTTTTAATAGTGCTTTAAATGTGTTTTTCCCAATCGCGCTGTTCATCTTTTAATATCGCATTAAAATGTGTGTTTCCCAATTGGCCCGTTATCGGATTTTGTTGCAGGTTGTGACCACAGTACAGTCATTGTCGTTTTAACTATGGAATGGCTGGGCAAGTCTGCTCACCAGTTCACCACTTTGGCCAGTAGTCATCACAAATGTGCTGAACTGGTTTTTCTTTTTGTATACCAAGTCGAGGCTCGTGTAAGAGCTAACACATATAACATATAATAAAGGGAGCGGGAGACAAGAGGGGGAGAGAGAGGGAAGCACAACAACAGTAGAGAACAGGGACATTGGGAGATTTGTGGAAGGGAGAGGGCTGGGCGGGGTACATCACCGTACATGAGATAAACAAGACGGACACTACAAGGACTTTCAGGAAAGAAAACAGAATTTGAAGGAGGTGGATTTGGGGTGGATTAACAGGGGTAGAAAAGATCAAGGTTTTGGATGGGGGAAGCTAAGAGATGGTGGTGAACAGCTGTTTTAAAGACCTGGAGGGAGGAGAGGGATTGAAGAGAGTGTGGACCTTTGTTCTAGAGGCAGGAGAAAAGAGGAATGAAAGAGTGAAGGTGAGCAAAGAGTCTCGATTTTGGCAGTTTCACCAGAAGAGGGTTGCTGACAGATCTTGTGTGTCCTGCAGGAATGGTGAGGAGTCGGTAGAAGAGAGAAAGACCACCAACCTAACCTGCCTGCGGTGAGAGAGTGAAAGGCCCTCAGAATGAGCTTCATCTCGGGAGATACTAATGATTCTGTTGGGCCAGGCAAGAATGCAAGGAACTGCAGAAACTTCCAAGAATTCCGATGATCTTTTTTTTTAAATTTCCTGGCGGAGGACCCCCAGAACCTCCCTCAACCCCAGCCATTTGGCGCTATGGCCTAGTACACCCCCTTGTCTTGAAATTCCTGGATCCGCCCCGGTGGCTTGTCTGAACATGGTGATACAAAGTTATATCTGGCTTACAAAAACACTTATCGTAATTTGTACTGGAATTTAAAGCTGAATAAAAGATGCTGGTTGCCAATCTTATTAGAATGGAGCAAATGTGGATGTCACCAAAACTCTAAAATCGACATCTGATGGAAATAGTGCCATCTTTGGTGGTAGCCAGTATTACAAGTCATTTTCCTTTATCTTATGATATGGAGAATGATATGTTGTGATCAATAAAGTTGCTTTCAAAAACGCCACAAATCTTAAAGTGCATTTCCAAGACTGTGCCGCAGCACATTGCACGCTGTAGGTGGGCCAAGAAGGGCCTTATGGGCGGGGGTGCCTGCTCGTATGTTTAATGTATGAATCTGCTTAATTAAATATGGAAGGTTTGCAAGACATCATAAGATGAGTGGGGATGAATTTTGGATAACCTTAGACAAGCATTTCTGCATTTGAGCTTCATCAACGAGATCAATTCAGCTAGAAACGAAATCAGCAGAAGAAACAACAACACAAAGACAAAAGGTTGGACAAGCATGTCTAGCTTTTGATAAAGGTTTGAAAAAACAAATCAAGAGGGCAACCACCCTCTCCCACCTCCAGCCCTGCAATTGTGAAGTAATCCCACTTCTTCTCCCCATTCCACTCAATTCAGCATCTTCAAGTTGTCCAACTACTGACCAAATACCTCTCGTACCTAATGTCTCTGCATATCTTTTGTACATTACATGAGTAGCAGGAATTCCTGTTGTTGCATGATTTGTGACTTACTTGTCATTTCAAATAAAACATGAAATGGGTAATTATAAAAAGATAGGAAAATCCTTACCACCGACACACTAAGGCCAGAGGTGATGGGATCCCGTCCCTCCTTGCATTGTGCGATTGGAGGTTGCTGCTGGCAGGCTGGAACCAATGCAAGCACGTCCTCAGGACTAGTGGCACACTTCACATCATACATGCCCTTGGCCCATGCCGATGAGCTGACCAGCCACATGAAGGAAAACACAACTGTGACAATAAAGTCCTGAAAAACAAGCACAAAGAGAAGCAATGACAACATTCACTTGTTCTGCACAAAACTGTGAATGCCAAGTTCACTATAAATTAAAGAGCAAGGTGTTTACTCAGATTACAATACGCTAACAATGAACCCGTCCCTACGTCCTCTCTTCTGCTAACAATGAGCCCGTCCTCTCTTCTGCTTTGTCCTGTTTTCAGTATCGGAATGGCGGCTCAAAAGGCATGCAACATTGGCCAAAATATTAAATGAACCAGATTGGCTAGGCCTTCCACTCAACTGGAACTGGCTCGGGGAAGAATTTTCAATATGGTCAGGATCTCGGCACCAACTCAACTAGTTTTGGTTGTGACATTTTAACAAAACATAGTCAGATCTTCAAAATCCTCCAGTAAACAATGCTTGCATACTCACTTAACGTCTCATCCTATGGACGGCACACTATTTAATGCAATGCTTTTCCTGCATTAAAAAAAGAAAAACCACCTTTAGAGGCCATTTTTGCCCGCAAAGCGGGGGTTGGCCTTTTTCGGGGACCGTGGTTGTTGTTGTTTTTTGGTCCCCTTTTTGAAGCAATGTTTTACGGCCGGATGCCCTTCCTGACGCCAACCCTTTTTGTCGCCTTTTTACGACAAGCAGGGAATTACCAGTGAACTGGTACTCAATCATATCAGTCATAGCAGCAGTCATAGCAGTTTCCTGCATAGCAGCAGTCATATGCATAGCAGTAGTTTATGGTCATATCAAAGAATCAAACCCAGATTAGATAGCTCAAAGATAAAGTGCATTTCCTCTGGGCCATTCCTGTTGGACGACTGAAAAAAAAAGTCCAACATTAAGTCACAAACATTATTTAGCAGGTGTCAAGGTTTTATAAACATGTATATGGAAGAAGTTTCGGGAACTGAGTGGCATGCTGATGAGGTGGGGAGTGTCGTTGAAGCTGAAGGGAAAGGTGTATGCTGCATGTGTGAGAAGTGTTATGATTTATGGGAGCGAGACATGGGTAATGAACGTAGAGCAGCAACGAAGGTTGGAAAGGGTGGAAATGCGAATGGTTCGATGGATGTGCGGAGTATCGTTGAGAGAGAGGAAGACAAATGATGAATTGCGAAAAATGATGGGAATAGAGGCTGTGATTGATGCTGTGAAGAGGAACAGGTTGAGATGGTTTGGTCATTTGTTGAGGAAGGATGAAAGTGACTGGTTAAGAAGAGTGATGGAAATGAATGTCGGAGGAAGTAGAGGACGGGGAAGACCGAGAAAGACTTGGCTAAAGATGGTGGAAGAAGAAATGCGGGCAATGGGGTTAACAAGGAGAGATGCAGAAAATAGGGCAAGATGAAGAAGATTGTCATGGGGACCGCAAGGCTAACCCCTGCTCTAGCAGGGAAAATGGCCTTAAAATGCATGTTGTTGTTGTTGTTGTTGTTGTTGTATGCATGTTATCATTTTAAGACTCAGGAATTAAAAATCTGCACCATTTTTGACCCTCGTTGCCAATCACATGCACGCTGTAATCACACAATGTCACATGCATATGGCAGAGCTCTGCTCAAATGAAATTACAGTTAAAACTCGACTCTGGTTGACTTGCAATTGTAATTGTAATCAGGAATGGGTCTGAACTAAACCCCAGGCTCCTTCGGCCTTCACTAGAGAACTCAATAATCCATGCTGCCAATTATTCAATGTTTTGTTTTGCTAAACCGCAAAAATGAAAAACCCTACAGCAAATATTGATTTAAAACAATTCTGGTAACAAATAACAACATACAACAACTATATATAACAGTGGCTATGTTTCCCCATTATATGTTCTCTTTAATATGCAGTTGAAGATTTCAAATGGTGATAAGAGTATTTGAATGATAAAAATAAAGGGGCAATACCCCCGGGTGCCGCACAAACAGCTGCACCGATCGGACTCAGTGACCTCGACTCAGTGACCTCGGACAAAGACCTTTTCTAAGGACATGGGTTGAATCCCTGCTTGAGAGAATGCTAAAATGCCCCTCCCCGCCATCACGGTCATCTCTCCAACTCACAATCCCACGAGATATGCGGAAAGGACTACCCAAAACCATCATTATCTTATTTTTGATTCGTATATAAACATCATTAAAAATAAATAATGACCTCGGCCAAAGTTCAAACGACGTGAGTTTAATCTCTACATGAGAGAATTCCACATCGCTATTTGGGCGGTGTATAAGCTAACAGATCACTGTCTCCATCGATATTGCCAAGGCCGTAACACCTATCGGCTCAAAATCCTTTAACTGTTGACTTGGTAGTTTTTACAATGAAGGAAACACGTATGGGGAGTACATACGACATAGCGATTGTGAATGTGACAGCTCTGAGGCATCTTTCGCTTCACATCGAATTATTCATTCATTCATTCATTTAATGATAATTACACTCATTCTTACGCTCATCAGACGTTTATTAAACATTAAACGTTCATTAAACGATTACGAAAATAAAAACGAAAAACATTACGAAATTACGTTCACATCAAACACTACCGTGAACACAAACATCGTCACAATGAAAACATCGTCACAAACATTACGTTACGTAATTCAAACCGTGAACACATCGAATATTGGAGAGCCCATTGCCCAAATTTGAAACACGATGGAATAACATTTACCGATATGAACAGTGATGTGGCTTTTATTGAAATTCCACAAATACTGTTGAGATTTTGATGATTTGCGTGTGATATGATTTAACGGATGTTTATATAAATCGTTTAAAATTTTAAAAAGCCTTCAATTTCTGATATTTTGCCTTTTCATTTGGGCATCCCAATTGAAGCCCCACCCGTAGGGCGGGTACCGTTGCTAGTATGTATAATTGTATAATTATTTATATATATATATATATATATACATATATATATATATATATATATATATATATATATATATATATATATATATATATATATATATATATATATATATATGTTGGAACCCATCTGTGGATCGGTCCCATCGGCCGATGGGTCTGACCCATCTGTGGATGCACGAGAAATGACAATGCAGACCCATCGGCCGATGGGTCTGCGCCATCTGCGGATGTGTTGTTCACCTTGAAGGAATGTGTTGACAGAATGGTGCTCTTCAATCAGGTACACAGTCATTGGAATTACATGTGGTAGGAATTTAACAGAGATGATTTTTAAATGTTTTATTATCTATTTCTACCCATCTATTTATACATTTTGTCAATACATTTTGTAATTAACAGATACATGGCAGTTTTAGTAAAGCTTTACATAACATACTCAACATTCATACAAAACATTAGGTGTTCTTCTGATAATGGCGGAGGGGAATGGTGGCAGGGTAGGGAGTGGCAGGTGCTGATGAAGGTGATGGCGAGGGTAAATGTAGTTTTGGTGGCAAGGATCCTGACCTTCCAACAGGGTTTTAACAAAGGCAATGGCGAATATGCCACAATCGCTGCCATTTGTTTGTCGATGAACATTCATCACTTTGATGGAGAGGTTTTCTGGGGAAATGGGTAGAAATAGATAATAAAACATTTAAAAATCATCTCTGTTAAATTCCTACCACATGTAATTCCAATGACTGTGTACCTGATTGTGTACCTGATTGAAATAAACATACTCATCCACCATTGATGCATACACATTCCTTCAAGGTGAACAACACATCCGCAGATGGCGCAGACCCATCGGCCGATGGGTCTGCATTGTCATTGCTCGTGCATCCAGATGGGTCAGACCCATCGGCCGATGGGACCGATCCACAGATGGGTTCCAACATATATATATATATATATATATATATATATATATATATATATATATATATATATATATATAAATATATATATATATATATATAATTGTATATATTTCACTTAACAAAACAAAATAACAAAATGCTGGGTACAGAAAAAATAAAATCGAAAAAAAAAAAAAAAAGACCATAAATCACTGGCAACTATTGTTACCAGTGGGCTTTAATGGGTTAAGATGACAAGGAAAAAAACAAAAACGTACCTTATTATTATTAGTTATTATTATTATTATTAGGAAGCGAGTGGCCGAGTGAGTTAGACCACGTGTGTTGGGTTGACCACGCCAGTAGAGAAACTTTAGAGGCCATGAGCAACCTCTAAATATGATTTGATCACTCTGAAAATTTACAGTGTTTTCTCATGGGATCAAACAAAACCAGATCCTAAGACCTAAAATTATGAAACATTCCGTTTTTAGTGCCACCCTATTGTATACTCTCCCTGCTAAATCGCAGAGGTACGTCACACACCTCCCGGTACACTAGTACAGTCCTCGCCAACCCCACACGCTCTGGTGAGATGTTGAACTCTGCAATTCTGAACTTGGTTTACAGCAATGTGATCAGACAAGTGGGAAGGTCTGCCCTCCATATCCATGATCTGTCCATATGATTCTCCTGCAGCTCACCCAGATGTGGCATGTCTGTGGAAACATTTCTTGCACAGGAGGCATGTCCCAGACTTTTCTGTGTCTCTCTCTGGTCATTCTCTCTTCCGCTCTGATCGGCCTCATTCTACTACTAGTGTTGTCATGGTGTATTTGTTCCTCCCTTCCACACAACCCCTTCCCCTCACTGATCGCCCCCAACTCTATGGAGTGCATTTGGCTTCATGTGCCTCTCCATAACCAACGTATTGTTTCTTTGTGTGGTATGCCATCCCACCAGCTCCGATGACTACAAATACGAGTTTCTCTTCTTTGCAGCCACTAACACTCTGCTCTCTGTTCATTATTCCTAATCTGTGAAGATTTAAATTGCCACCATGCCTGCTGTCTTGGTGTTGGTTCACACACTACAGAACGTGGCCAAACAACTAATAAGTCATTTCATGAAATGACTGGATTTACCTAATTTGTTTCTTTTCCAACACAAGTCTTCAGATAGCAACCATTCATAACTGGAACTTGTCATGGAAACATTTCTTCGAACTTGTCCTGCTCCTCAGCTCCTCTAAGCTCTGCTGACCCTGTGTTAGTAAAAGTGGGTGACTTTATTAGGGTCTAAGCTAAGCTGAATGACAATGGGGAGCAGCTTCGCACACCAGCAAAGGGCATGGTGTGGAGTAAACATACACAAGAAGGAAGGGAGGAATAACACAAAAAAAGAGCAACAATGTCCTAGAGAGGAACATAATAGGAAAGAATCAGCATGTGTAGAAGGGATCTTGTACATTGGTGAGCACATAAGACAATGGGACAACATATTTGAAATACTTAAGTGAGGAAAATGAGAAAATGTAAACAGGGAGACGATTCCCCTATCAGGACAATAAGGGGATGAAGAAATGCAGGTGGGCAATCAGTCTGGATTTTAGGAGGGTGAGCAGATGACGGTTTCTAGAGGAATGCATGTAACCTGGTGTGGCTTAGGGATGGCAGAGGTAGGAGAGGGAATGAGGAGCAAGGCCAGATGTAAGCTTATATAAAATGAAGGCCTAAAATAAACAAGATGCAGAATGCCTCGTTTCTGACCATCTCAAGAGGAGCAAAGTGAGAAGCAGGAGCACCAACCCAGAGTGGGGAGCCATTCATTGGAGCTCTGCATGCAAACCTTGTACACTGTGATTACCTTGGTGTGTCTCGGGAAGGCCTGAGCCCTGTGGAGAATACCCAGATGGTGACTGGCCTTTGATTCTAGCTTGATGATATGATCCTTCCATGAAAGGTTATGGCAGGTAGTGAGGGTAAGGAGTTCCAGGGACTGCACCTCATCCAGTGGCTGGTTACAAACAATTCTTCACATAATCTCTGAACATAAACTATAACGGCACCTTGTGGAGCGCTTAGTCTCGCCTCGTGCATTCATTCTGAACAAAAATACCATCGTTAACCGAACATGCTACTTTTATGGCCCACATATATTATGGCCCATAAACCTGTATCATCCATGCACCCTATTATGTCACATAGTTTATTGGCATGGGTTATGAACGTCATAAATTTACTTCTTCGCTCACATCCGTCATAAATCAGATACATGAAGTTTCAGATTTTTCGGATAAAGATTTCAATTCAACCAATTATGGCTGGAATACCACTTCACTGATGAAGTCATCGTTATCACCCTTTCTTTATACACCATTGGGAGGGAGTTAATGACATGTGCCAAGCTTCTACTTTTTTCGTTGAGCGGTTTCGGAGAAAATGATGCCCAAATTTCCAAATTTTATTGCAAGAGAAAGCACCACCTTCTGCCGTGACATCCCTCATCTTTTAGACAGGCAGAATGATGCAGCCTCTTCCTTCTCTTCAGCACTTAAAAAAAAATATCAAAAGCTGTTCAAACACTTGGAATATATCTTTCAATCCTGACAAATCCCACACTCTCACTATCTCTCTCTGAAAGGGCCATTTGGCAAACCCTGTCTACGTTCTTGACTATTCTATGAGGAAGTTCCATCACTCAAACTCCTGCATCTCACTATGAGCCATGATCTTTCTTGGACAAACCACGTTTCAAAATTGGCCTCCAAAGCCAGTCTGAGTATCCTTCGTCGTACAAAGTCCTTCCTTGGCACACCTGAACTCCTATCCACCTACAAGGCCTTCATCTGCAGCTTGACGGAGTACTGCCATCCCCTCTGGGCTGGCTCCCCTTACTCACACCTTGCACAGCTTGATTCCATGGAAACCAAGGCCTTTAAGATCATTGAAATCTTCCACGCTGAAGCCGAGTCTATGGGCCTACCACTTTACCATCACAGACAGGTCAGTAATCTCCGTCTTCTACCGCTACTCTGTTTCATTTTACCTCCTCGACTCACCTCCCCTCGCGTTCTTGCAGGACGCAAACGGTCCAAAACCAGCCCCCTTATCCTGAAACTCCCAAAATCCAGGATCACTGCTCACTAATCTGTTCTTCTTGTTTTTCACCTGTGGAACCAACTTCCTAATTCTCTTAAATGCCATTCTTCCCCCCCCAGGTCTTCAAGACAGCTGTTCACCACCATATCAGACCGTCCCCAATCCACCACCTTGGTCTCTTCTACCTTGGATAACCCTTCCTCACCCCCTTACAAATTTCCAGTTTTTCCTTCCTGAGAGTTTCCTTCTGTATCCATCTTGTCAAACCCATGCATCCTTTCTTTCCCCTCACGCCCCTCCCCCCCCAGTCCGCCCCACATCCATTGTATGGCCCCTCCCTCTATTTTGTCCTTCAACCTGCTGTTGGGGTTTCCTCCCTCTCTCTTGCTCCTTTTGTTCTGTTACGTCCTGATCTGTTCAGTGTTATAACTCTTCTACGAGCCTAGACTCTGTATACCAAAAAATTAAAAAGGAGATAAGCAGTTAGTGATTAGGTGTTAGAAAGGAGATGGAATATAATTCGTCATTTATACCGCAAGTGTAAAAATTCATACTTTACAAATGATTTGCCATTAATGTAATGGGTGATCAGCCGTGAAAATTGAGGGAGGTGGGAGGCTTTAAAATGGTAGGTTGAAAGCAGAAAATTGAAAGAGGAAAGAGGATTCTGGAATGGTGGACAGTTGGATGGGAGAATCTGCTGAAGTATTATCGGTATTACAGAAGTCACTCACCACAAAAAATTCATCGGATACCATGCAACAGTAAGAGCAAGGTTTTCATCGTGGGAGTAAACATCATCATGTATGGGTTGTTCAGGTACACTTGAATTTGAAGCACAGTCATGTTTTCCTCCGCATTACCTTCATTCTCAAATTAATCTATCAAATCAAAACTCGCCTTGTTGCATGATAAAGTAGAACGGCACTCGGTAGAGCGCATACCTCCGCCAGGCTGAACAGTTTACATTTTGTATTCCACTGACAGGTAATATCTGGATCCACACCTTAACCAAAGTCTAATTGACTTGTTATTGTCACCTAAGCAAGTCATCCGCCACGTTTTGTCATAATCCGTCCACAACTTTTTGAAATATCACGCTATATATCGTTTTTGGCCACATCTCTCAATAGTGAAGAATCACTTGAGTTAAAAAAAAAAACATTCTGGTATATGGATCTGGATTCTGATGTTCAACAAAATCGAATTGATTCGTCCATGTCACACACACACACAACCTGTCCAACAAGTTTCATCCAAATCCATCCACCACTTTTTGAGATATCGTGCTATATAAATCTGTGTTAGCCAAATCACTCAATTGTGAAGAATCACTTATAAAATTCTCGGATCCAGATCCGGATCTTCACCAAAATCTAATCATTTCATCCTTGTTACATACGCTACCTCTCCGCCAAATTTCGTCCGAATCCGTCCACAACCTTTTGAGATATCCTGTTCACAGGTAAACAAACAGACAGATAGATAGGGGTGAAAACATAACCTCCGCGTACCGAATGAACGCCTAACAAAGTCAGGGCTGATGCCATATTTCTCATGTGAATATTTTAAACCAGGATAGAATAAAGTAGAAGGAGAATTTGAATGGTCAGCTAAAACCTCTCATGGAATAATTGAAGGCACATTGGCACAGCAGGAGGACATGGCCAACGGATGCTATTAACATCAATATAATCTTTACTGAATGGAGATCAGTGACTTAAAAGACGCAAAGATGAAGGCAAATAAAATTTCACTTGGTAGCTGATGGTGATGTTCTCATTAAACATCAAAGTATCTGAAAGCATATTTTTCAAATACTCCCTGTATTCTTGTCATTATTCTTCAAAAACATTTACTTCCAAAGCTTTTTTCTGATGAAGACGACTCGTCAGTCCAATGACACTCGACTAGCTTTGGCCTTGACTGGGCTTCACTCATCTTGGCTTTCTGCAAGTCTTAGCTCAGTAGGATATGTGAGATTGTTCAGCTGTGCAATGCAAGAGATTTACTCACAATCAATTGCTTTTTCAAAAATAAATAAATAAATAAACATTACCTGTACTTGGTAGTTTTAGCAATCACAAGAGCTGCGTCAAGACTTATTGTACGTGTTGCATGTTTGTCACATTAATTAATGAGCAATGCCCCTTTGGTCAACATGATACATGTTTTACCAATCCTATAGACTCAGAGGTTCTACATGCTTAGGTATACCTATTCCATTGTCATAACATTATTACAGTGATATCACCATTCCATAATTACATGATACCAAATTTTATTGATTACATGAGCAGAAGCGGTGAGGGAGAATAAGTAATCGAGAAAAAGGGAATTCAATAAATATAGGGAAGTAGATTTAAGGGGTTGGGGAGATAAAAGGAAAAGCCACCAATGCTGACTTCAAATCACATTCTATATTTTAATCAATAGAAAAGTCGTCAGGATGACTCCCAAATGGTATGAGTCAGATGTCATGCAAGTGACATGCAAGTCATCTTTGTAAAACCACTTACAGTCATAGGTCCCCGATTGTTTTCATTATACTTCTGCTGGTGGAAAATGTAGATCAGCAATGCAGCGGCAGAGTATAAAAAGGCAAAAACAGCAACGGTGACAAAAAATTCAACTGAGGAGGAGAAATCGCCTGTTAGGTAGAGTCGCTCAGAATCAGAACTCTTGCAAGTGGGTACGTCAAAGTAGACCTGGTGAAGGCTGAAAGCAAAAAAGGCATTGAGGGGAAAGGTGTAAGGGGGCAGGGAGACCAGGGGGGGGGGGGGAGGAGTGAGAGTGAGGTAAAGAAGACTTGCATTAAAAATCTTACTATAATTCACCAAATGTCCGTCCATCCTTCCGTTCCCAGGGACCGCAAAAACGGCTGAACCGATCGCAACGATATTTTGGGTGGGTAATCCTGGGATCTCCTGGAGTAAAATAGGCTATATTGTTTTTCCAATTTCAGCTTTGGCCTCCAGCATTTTCAGGTTTGGACTCCCGCATAACGTGATTTTCCCGGGTACCGCACAAACGGCTGCACCGATCAGACTTGGGGACCTCGGACAAAAACCTTTTATAAGGACATGGGTTGAATCCCTGCTTGAGAGAATGCCAAACCTCCTCCCCGCCATCACGGTCATCTCTCCAACTCACAATCCCACAAGATATGCGGAAAGGACGACCCAACACCAATTATCTTCTTTTTGATTCGTATATAAACATCATTAAAAGTAAATAATGACCTCTGCCAAAGTTCAAACGACGGGGGTTTCATCTCTACATGAGAGAATTCCACATAGCTATTTGGGCGGTGTATAAGCTAACAGATCGCTGTCTCCATCGATCTTGCCAAAGCCGTAACACCTATTGGCTCAAAATCCTTTTAACTGTTGACTTGGTAGTTTTTACAATGAAGGAAACATTAACAATGTTGTTCAAAGTTTATTTTGCGATTAATTTGTAATTGGAGTTATGTTGTTTGGAATGAAAAAAGATAACGAGTTCAAGTAAATGACGACATGCCGTGATGGTTTCTACTTTCTAAACGTGAACTTCGCGGATCGCCATATGCAGATTCGCCACGGACCCACGATCGATGTTTCTATACGTGAACGACAAACGGGTACGTTTTTCATGGAAGTCCTTCACGAACTTGCTGTCCATGTCCGACGTGCGACTGAAGGTGCTACAGGAATGTGGAATTTATTGGTTTCATGCTTTAGCATTCGCCGTATCTGCATTACCCATTTGCTTCTGGCCTCCCACCCGTGCGTAGCATGGGTATCTCACTAGTATCATTAATGTTATGCTATTATCATAAGTGTTATTTTTACTTTTGTCAGACAAGCAGCTTTGGAAAAAACACCACTAACACTCCTTAGAAGAACTCCATGGAAACAGCAGGAAGGGTTGTCTTATTAACCCTTGTGGAGTACAGTGCATTCAGAAAGTATTCAGACCCCTTCACTTTTTTCACATTTTGTTATGTTGCAGCCTTATGCTGAAATCGTTTCCATTCATTTTTTCCCCTCATCAATCTACACTCAATACCCCATAATGACAAAGAGAAAACAGGATTTTAGAAAGTTTTGCAGATTTATTAAAAAGAAAAAACTGAACTATCACATTGACAAAAGTATTCATACCCTTTGCTATGACACTTGAAATTTAGCTCAGGTGCCTCCCATTTCTCTTGATCATCTTTGAGATGTTTCTACACCTTGAGTGGAGTCCACCTGTGGTAAATTCAATTGATTGGACATGACTTGGAAAGGCACACACCTGTCTATATAAGGTCTCATAGCTGACAATGCATATCAGAGCAAAAACCAAGCCATGAGGTCAAAGGAACTGCCTGCAGAGTTCAGAGACAGGATTGTGTCGAGGCACAGATCTGGGGAAGCCTACAAAAAAATTCTGCTGCATTGAAGGTTCCCAAGAGCACAGTGGCCTCCAAAATTCTTAAATGGAAGAAGTTTGGAACAACCAGGACTCTTCCTCGAGCTGGCCGCCCGGCCAAACTGAGCAATCGAGGGAGAAGGGCCTTGGTAAGAGAGGTGACCAAGAACCCGATGGTCACTCTGGCTGAGCTCCAGAGATCCTGTGTGGAGATGGGAGAAACTTCCAGAAGGACAACCTTCACTGCAACACTCCACCGATCTGGGATTTATGGCAGAGTGGCCAGACGGAAGCCTCTCCTCAGTGAAAGACACATGAAAGCCCGCTTGGAGTTTGCAAAAAAGCACCTAAAGGACTCTCAGACTGTGAGAAACAAGATTCTGTGGTCTGACGAAACCAACATTGAACTGTTTGGCTTCCATCGCAACGCTCGATTCGATAAGTAATGATATTTTTAAAGTTCATTTTCTCGGCAACCGTTGGTCCGATTGACACGAAAATTTACCATAGGAATGCCTCTGCCTGTGTAATTTTTTTATTCATAATTACGACGTCATATGTCACGTGGTACGGACGCCATCTTGGAAAAACTTTACACCTCTATATCTCCCAAACCGCTCAGTGGAAAAAATTGAAACTGTTCATTGTCAAGTACTCCCCTTGGGGAATAAGATATGTTAATGATGATGTCATCAGTGCCTTCATTATGATGTCACAATTCGACAAGTACAACGCTTGATCTGATCGGTATGAAAAAAAAAATCCTCTGCAACTATTAGTCCGATGGACACTAAATTTTTAGAATATGAGTGGCTCCTCCTGCAGAATTTTAAAATGATAATTATGACGTCATAGGTCACGTGGTACAGGCGCCATCTCGGAAGAATCAAAAAAAGTTGCACCTCTATCACCGAAACAGCTCCATGGAAGAAATTGAAACATGGCTCATTGTCAAGTACTCCATATGGGGAATCAGTGTTGTTAACGATGACGTCATTGGTGCCATAATTATGACGTCATAATTCGACAGGGATAACGCTTAGTCTGATCAGTTTGAAATGTATTGAGCGTGATCTATGCAACAGTTATATTAGAGAATATATATTTATGATGTCATCGCTCACCGTGGTCTGGCAGCCATATTGGATCAAAGAAAAAAAAATGTTCAAAAACAGAAGTTGCCTCGCAACAAGTTCACTGTGCAGGGTAAGTATTCTATGAATACCATCTAGTATATATAAATCACAATATCCCCTCCTCCACTCCTCCCTTATAGAAGAATTACAGCTGATGCATGTTCTACCAAATCACCCTAGAGGATACATTTTGCATAGCTTTGACAACAGTCATGGTTCCAAAATATAGCAGAAAGGTAACCTAACAAACACAGGGAATCATGGAGATAGGGAGCGAATCATGGAGATATAAAGCATGGTACATGCAAGAGGGATAGCACCCGGGGGCGCTAGAGAGCGAGTGCCGGTGTCGGGGCCGGGCGAGCTCCATATTGTCGAGGGACGCGAACCGAGGAATAAAGGTTGCTCCGTGTATGTGAAGCCGAACAAGTTGTCCATGAGTCTTCTATCCAGCAAGACGAGGAATATTACATGGTGTCAGAAGTGGTAGGAGCAATCATTTGGCGTCAACGGTGGATCGAGTGGCGTCAACGGTGGATACCAAACAAAAGGGTGAGAAGCTTCTCCGGCCTTGTTCTGGGGTACTCGTGTTCGAGTAGACGTTTCTCTCTGGGGGATGGGTATTACCCCTCTCATTAATTGGGTGAAAAAGCCTTCTTCTTTTTTTAGAGTAAGTACCCAGAGTAGAGGTGTTTATCTTGATCACTGAATGTTAAAGGTTATGTGAATTGATTATGGAGTCGCTTAAGCCACCGCAACAACTGATTTGGAGGCCAGAAACCTACCACAGGCATGGAGGCTGTGAAAGGAAGAGCTGTTATTGCACCTCGATTTAGCCATGGCTGCTCAAGATGATAACACTAAGATCAAGATGTTATTGTATCTGGTTGGCAGTAAAGGGTGGGAGTTGTATCAGACTATAAAGCCAAGCGGGGAAACGTTTGAGAACAGGGTAAAGACATTTGATACACACTGTAACCCACCCAAGAATGAGACGGTGGATCGCTACAGATTCTTTACAAGGAATCAGGAAGAGGGAGAATCCTTCAAGGCATACCTCACAGAGCTCAAGTTACTGGCAATAAATTTCAACTTCGGAAATGTGCAAGACAGTCTGATTCGGGATAGAGTGATCTGCAGAATCAGGGAGACAGCATTGAGAGAGAGGTTCCTCCGAGAAATGGACCTCACAATGGAGAAGTGCGTGTAGATTTGTCATGCATCGGAGTTGTCAAAGAACCGGCTTGGGATCATTAATGGACAGGCGGTATATACAGTGAATCACATGCCCACGAGGAGGAAAGGTAATGGCACACAGAAACCGTCTTCATCGGATGATCAAGCTCGCTCGAAGTTACATAAGTGTCGCTATTGTGGAACCGCACATTAATTCGTCAAAGAGAAGTGCCCATCGTATGGGCGCAAGTGCTACAAATGTAGTAAGAAGAACCACTTCTCATCTCGATGCAGAGGGAGATCAGTCCACACTGTGGATCAAGCAGACAACAGCTCTAGTGAGATGTCTGAGTATGAACAGATAAAGGTCATGACATTAGACCCAGAGAGAGTGGACATGGAGCAAATTAACAGCCTGGAGGAGTCAAAATACCCAAGGCAGATCTATGTGACAATGGAAGTAGAAGGAAGAGAGGTCCGCTTTCAGGTTGACAGCGGTGCAGCATGCAATATTATTCCAAGTAAGCTGTGGAAGACTAACCAAGTTTTATCCATGTACAATGGTACGATGATAGTCCCACTGCGGATATCCAACCTCAAGATTTAAAAAATCCAAAAAATGGAAGAAAATACAAAGCAGAATTTGTAGTAATAGGAGAGGACTGCATAACAATTCTTGGAAGCAGAGCAGCACAGCAAATTGAGTTGATAACAGTGCACACAGAGAACCTGAGGAGCGTACATGCCAGAAAGGAAGAAAGTTTCCCTCTCAACAAGACACAGCTGCTGGAGGAATTTGCAGATGTGTTCGAGGGGACTGGAAAGCTGGAAGGGAAATACCATCTGATGCTAGAGGAGAGTAAGAGGCCTGTAGTGCATCCACCAAGGCGTATTCCAATTGCGTTGAAAGGAAAGCTGAAAGCAGAATTAGACAAGCTGACTGAGGCAGGGATAATGACCCCTGTAGACTTGCCGACCCCCTGGGTATCCAGCCTTGTGAGTGTGGAGAAATCCAATGGGAAATTGAGAGTTTGTCTGGACCCGAGAGACCTTAATCAAGGACTCAAGAGATATCACTATCCAATGACGACAATTGAGGACATACTGACAGAATTGAATGAGGCGAAGGTGTTCAGCGTATTTGATGCCAGGAATGGTTTCTAGCACATTGAACTAGATGAGGAGAGTTCATACTTGACCACGTTCAACACCCCATATGGTAGATATAGATGGCTGAGGATGCCATTTGGGCTCTCGACGGCCCCGGAGGAATTTCAGAGGAAACAAAACCAAGCACTAGAGGGTTTGTAGGGAGTGATGTCAGTGGCAGATGACATCCTGGTGTTTGGGAAAGGAAAGACATAGGCAGAGGCAGAGCGAGACCATGACAGGAAGGTGAGAGCATTGATGGAGAGATGTGGAGAGCGAGACCTGAAGCTGAACAAGGAAAAGGTGAAATTCAAACCCAAAGTAGTGACCTTCATTGGTCATGTCGTCACTTCAGAGGGTCCGAAACCAGACCCAGAAAAGGTGAAAGCAGTTGTGCAAATGCCAAACCCAACTGATGTGCAAGGGGTACAGTGATTCATTGGGTTTGTCAACTATCTCAGCAAATTCCTTTCAGGCCTTAGTGACAAGTGTGAGCCCCTACACAGACTGACACAGAAGGATGTCACCTGGTGGTGGTCAGAAGTACATGAGAAAGTTATGCAGGAGATCAAGAGGCTGATTACTGCCGAACCAGTGCTCAAGTACTATGACCCATCGAAGGAGCTGACACTGCAGGTGGATGCTGCGGACACTGGACTTGGGGCTACACCGATCCAAGAAGGACATCCCATAGCATATGCCAGCAGGGCTCTATCGGATGCAGAAACGAGGTATGCACAGATAGAGAAGGAGCTCCTTGCAGTGGTGTTTGGTTTAGAAAAGTTTCATCTGTACACGTATGGGAGACAGGTGAAGGTGAAATCGGATCACAAACCACTGGAGATCATTGCAACAAAGCCTCTCCACAAAGCACCAAAGAGGCTGCAGATAATGTTTGTGAGGATGCAAACATACAATGCTGAGATTCACTATTGGCCAGGCAAAAACATACAACTGGCTGATACGCTTAGTAGAGCCTACCTCAAGGACCCAAGAGTCGACAAGGAAAACGAGTTCGAGATGGTAAACATGGCAAGACATGTCCCAGTCTCTCAACTAGTAATGAGGGAGATTGAAGATCATACCAGACGAGATGGTATCATGCAACAACTCAAACTAATGATACAGACAGGATGGAAAGAGACACAACATGAGGTTGAGCCAGTCCTTAGACCATACTTCCATGCAAGAGATGAACTGAGCACTCAGGGTGACCTGATCTTCAAGGGAGAAAGAGTTGTGATTCCCACATCAAAAAGGAAGGAAATGGTGGAACGAGTTCACTCATCTCATCTGGGTGTGAATGGATGTGTACGAAGAGCCAGAGAATGCATTTACTGGCCCAGAATGAATGCTGAAATTAAAGACTTTGTTCAGAAGTGCGAGACCTGCAGGTCTTTAGAGAGAGACCAGCCAAAGAAAACACTTCAACCCCATGACATGCCAGAGTGGCCATGGGCAAAAGTGGGAGCAGACCTCTTTCACTTGGAAGGGAAAATGTACTTAGTGACAGTGGACTACTTCTCAAGTTTCTGGGAGATTGACATCCTAGAAAACACCCTCCCATCAACCATCATTCGTAAACTTAAAGGACAATTTGCGAGATATGGAATCCCAGACATCCTGATCACAGATAATGGGCCACGGTTCACAGCCGAGGAATTTGTGAGGTTCTCAAAGAAATGGCAGTTTGATCACCGTACATCGTTGCGTCATTTCGCTCAGAGCAATGGAAAGGCCGAGAATGCAGTGAAGATTGCAAAGTCACTGCTGAGGAAGGCAAAGGCAGCAAATTCAGATACCTACTTGAGCATGCTTGCCTTCCGCAACACACCGACAAAAGAAATGTGGAGCAGTCTTGTACAAAGACTGATGAACAGACAAACCAGGCCCTTACTTCCAATTTCTGAAAAGCTCATAAAACAAGAGGTGCAGGAAGGCGTGGGAGGTCAACTTAGATCAACTAAAAGCAGACAGGCATACTACTACAACAGAGGTGCCAAAGACCTACCGCCACTGAGAGTTGGAGACACAGTGAGGGTGAGGCCAACATCAGATAGACATCAGATGTGGCAGAAAGCAGTAGTAACTGGGCAATCCTCACAACCACGATCATATGAAGTGATGACCGAGGAGGGTGCGAGGTACAGGAGAAACAGAAGACATCCGAGAAAGACGGATGAAACGGCTCGTCAGACGGAAGCAGATGTTGGGATATCAGAGGTTTTGCCACAGGCCCGGCAGAATGAAAACATGGCAGATCGACAGGAGGCCTCCAGAGGACAACAGCCGGTGACAACGAGATCGGGGAGAGAAGTTTGTCAACCCAAGTACCTCATGGATTGCGTGCAAGAGTAAAGAATACTGTGTCGTGGGTTGTGGGAAAGTGCAGTATATCACACTGTAGTAATGTGTAGTGTAGCATTTTGTTGTATCCACTAAATAATCCAAAGGGAACAATTGGGGCAGAAGTATGTTGTTGTTGGGGTGGAGTAGTGAATACGAACTTATTATTTGTTAAATGCATATGGGTCTCAGTACAGTGAACATACAACAACAACAACAACATGCATTTTAAAAGGCCATTTTCCCTGCTAGAGCGGGGGTTAGCCTTGCGGTCCCCATGACAATCTTCTCCATTTTGCCCTATTTTCTGCATCTCTCCTTGTTAACCCCCTTGCTCGCATTTCGTCTTCCACCATCTTTAGCCAAGTCTTTCTCGGTCTTCCCCGTCTTCTACTTCCTTCTATATTCATTTCCATCACTCTTCTCAACCAGTCACTTTCATCCTTCCTCAACACATGACCAAACCATCTCAACCTGTTCCTCTTCACAGCATCAATCACAGGCTCTATTCCCATCATCTTTCGCAATTCATCATTTGTCTTCCTCTCTCTCAACGATACTCCGCACATCCGTCGAACCATTCGCATTTCCACCCTTTCCAACCTTCGTTGCTGCTCTACGTTCATTACCCATGTCTCGCTCCCATAAATCATAACACTTCTCACACATGCAGCATACACCTTTCCCTTCAGCTTCAACGACACTCCCCTCATCATCAGCACGCCACTCAATTCCCGAAACTTCTTCCATGCACATCTCACTCGAGCAACCGTTG
Organism: Myxine glutinosa; assembly: GCF_964187855.1. Taxonomy (NCBI): domain Eukaryota; kingdom Metazoa; phylum Chordata; class Myxini; order Myxiniformes; family Myxinidae; genus Myxine; species Myxine glutinosa. Next base: position 74,775,118 of record NC_136264.1, on the reverse strand, counting down.
CCGAGTCTGATCCACCTTCTCCATTCAGCATGTCTCCGAGGTAGCAAAATGTTTTCACACCTTCCAGCTTCATGCCGTCTCCAAGATCCAACTCAACATTTCCTCCATCTGCAGCTCCCTCTGTGCAAACCTTACATTTGAATGTAGCTGCCACACTGGTTAATGACCCTCTCAGACCACTACATTTTTGATGATCCCACTTAGCGCACATTGTACACTGAATGGAGTTCACTCCGACACCCTTCCTACACACAGCACAGGGCCACTTCCCAGTTCTTTCCACCTCACCACATGCTTTACCACTTGCCATCACCTTCGTCTTTCCGATATTCACCTTCAGACCTTTTGTCTCCATACATTCCTTCCACGTGTTCATCTTTTCCTTCAGTCCATCCATACTTTCCGCAATCAACACCAGATCATCTGCATACAACAACTCCCACAGTAAACCCTCCTTTACGTTCTGAGCCAGCACCTCCATCACAGCTACAAATAGTAGTGGACTTAGTACCGACCCCTGATGCACTCCCACCTTCACCTCAAACTCACCACTGTTCCCGTCCTTCGTCCTTACAGCTGTGCGCGCTCTTTTGTACATTGCCATCACTACTCTGATCAACCATTCCTCCACTCCTAACTTCCTCAATGCCCATGTCAATACTTTGCATGGAACCCGATCGAATGCTTTCTCCAGATCAACAAACCCAAGTGAACATATTAGAACAAATTATGAAAGGAGGGATGTAAGAGGGATAGCGCTAGGGGGCGCTCGAGAGCGAGTGCGGGTGTCGGGGCGGGGCGAGCTCCATCTTGTCGAGGGACGCGAACCGAGGAATAAAGGTTGCTCCATGTATGTGAAGCCGAACCAGCAAGACGAGGAATATTACAGTACATACTGTAGGTGAGTACAATAACAAATAAAACAGAACAATCAATCGCTTATATTATTTTTGTTATAATGTATAGACTATAACTTGTGTTATGTGTTCCACAATTTAAACAGCTTTGTAGCTATTTGGGATAATGTTTTGCTAACATTAGGAGTGGAGAGCTCAAAGCTGCATATTTTACAGGTTAGAGTACGAAGCACCAACCGATTCCATTACCGACCTTTCTGAAACACCAAATCATAAGCATGCACCCAAAGCAGCAATCATGATAGGTATGTACAAAACCACCCCCAGGGAAAGGAGAGAAAGAGCACACAGCGAACCGAAATGGATAGGAGAATCCAATCTTGATGTCAGGGTTGCTTTGAGAACGGTTCTTGCAGTGCACGCCAATTCCCAACTCTCCCGTGTAACCACCACATGACGCAAAAGCCAAGATGGAGAAAAACTGCAACAAACATGGCAATAAAAATGGTTGAATGTCCTGTCAACAATGAACATTCATAAATGCAATACAAACTTTTCTTCCCGTTAACAAGACAGTTTCATAAGGGGATAACAAGATACAGAAGGAAACAAATAAATAAAGTTAAATTAAGTGCATTAATTGTATCGTTAAAAGGACTCTTAACTAAGGTTCAAATGAAACTCAAAACAAAGCATACAAGTAACATATGTAATATATAAATCTCTTTCTAATCACTGACACTCACTTACTGATATAAATTTTGAGTACCATATTGATGGAGTAGAATGCTAAAATTTTGCATTCTGATGAAACTCGAAGCCATTATCCCAGGAAAAATCCCAAAACGGTCAGAAATCTCCACAAATTAAAATATCGAAAAATAAAAGTTGGCCAGTGCAGCCTCATTCTGCTCACTGAGTCATTTGACTCAAGACAATGGAGCTTACACTGGAACTGGATGCTCGGCAATGCTAACATGTGCCTTTTATTTTACAACTTTTACCATAAAAAAATTACTGTGGGTGTAAACTTTTACATAAAAGAGCTCATTCTAATCACTAATTCTTGATCGACTTGTGTTATAAAGCTGCTTGCAGAATGCAAGCACGATAGACTTCATTAAATATAGAAAGCTCTCACATTCCACACGATCAAATATATAACGCTTATGTTTATTATGTATGCACATAGGATGCACCCAAGTAGTTGCTGACAATGTGCAAGCGTGCCCCATTAGTATATGTCCATTATGAAAACGTCTCTCACCTGTAATTGGAGGGAATAACCAATCAGCTCTCCCCTAATCAATTACCCCAAGTGGCTACAATTATAAATAAATGGACTCCTCCCATGCTCTTTCAGCTGAAAAATGCTGAATAAAGTAACCATGAAAAGCTACTTTTAACATGTAAATTATGTAAATATATAAATACAAATAAATATATATATATATATTTTTTTTTTTTTTTTTTTTTTTTTTACATATATGTATGTATATATATATATATATATATATATATATATATATATATATATATATATATATATATATATATATATATATATATATACCAATACTTCTCAGTTCTCACCAATCCTCAGCTCTCATACAACAAACAAGCTCTCCTCAAATCTAATGCAGTTCCCTCACAGGACTGTTCCCGCTTATGAACCGAGAGCAACTGGCTCCTCCCTCATCTCCCTGAACAACCCTCCACCCCTCTAGGCATTGGGTTCCACCCCCTTCTCCTCAGACAATTGTAGCTCCACCCCCTCTCTTCCTTTCCTGGCAGAATCCCTATGCTTTCTGCCTTGTTCTTCCTCTGCTCTACAGAGCTGTAACCCAGCACGTGCGGTGGATGTTTACAAGAGGTTTTACACACGTTTCCTCTACTTTAATCCCTCTATATCTTATTACAAGTACAACCTTCGTATTGTGCACATTCATACACAATCCTTAAGCTGACAGGTCCCTACTTCCTTACATCGAGATTTGCTTCCTATTCGCACAAGAACCATGCTACTCTATACAGTTGTATCGCTTCTAAGGTAATCTCTAACTTCTCTGCCCCCTCCCCCATAAAAGTACAACAGACCCCTCCCCCCACCAGCCCCCCTGGAATCACAGATCCTGTAAGGTTCAATGCAGGGCAACAGCTCCAGCCTTATCACTTAGACTCACACCTCATTAACCTCAACAAAATAAATCAGGAGGGGCTGGCTGTGGGAAGCGAGCCGAAGCTAACTTACCTATTCTCCTTACCATACTACCCTGTTAGTTTCAAACAAATTTCAAATATGTACAATTCTTATGTACAGACTCTTCCCTCTCGTCTCCTTGCTCCGGTATCCTGGAGCAGGGAAAGAATGGCTCCAAAACACAACAAGCAGGCCTACCTTATTAGACAATTTATCTTAACCAATCAACAATACCCACTACTTCACCACGTCCCCCAATGGATGTCAACTGAGCCCAAATACACAACTTCAAAACGATCTATCCAATTTTACGGGCTATCTGCCCTCCACAGCACATATCACATACCGAGTGGAACATTCCCTCACACTCATGCATAGCAACAACCACCACAACAATTATTATATGTTCTAAAAGACCATGGCTTCATTCCTTAACACACTGCAGGTGTGCCCTCAACTCGGCAGCGGGGAGGTCCTGTACAACCCAGATGGTGGGGGCACTTCAGGCTGTGGTGCGCACAGTCCCAAACACAGTCGCTGACTCACGACTTCTTTGCCCCTTTCCCCTTCAACTTATCGGTCCGTAGCAGCCTAACAGCTCCTTTGTTGTATGTCCCGCTGGAGAGAGTCTCCACACACACAGGCTTTCCTGGCCTCAGGCACTCTCCCTGGGTCACCAAGGGTCTCCATACCCATTGGTCACCCACTTAGACCCTCCTCTGACGAGGCCCCCATTTCCAGACACCACCGGCTGCCAGGGGCAAGTTACCCCAAGGGGGGCCGCAGTCACTGCTCCTCCAGAGCCTGATCCGTACCTGCAGACACACACACCATCCCTACCTACAAAACCCCAAATGTCACTGCCTCCCCGCTGCCATTCAATTTTCCAACACCTACAATACAGGGTTCTGGGTACCAACCCTGCCATGGCCTGCATACACACTAATCATTGAGACATCGACACACACAAAAACCACAATTCTTCATTTACTACACATATCACATTTTAACCCTTTCCACCCGATCCACAAGCTTGACTCTCATGGCCACTCTTGCCCGTTACCCATACCAATTCCCCAACTCACCTGTATACCCCGAAACGCAAAGCATGGCGAGTCATGACAATGGGGAAAGGTAAATTTGACCACGAATCCAATTTTCACTGGGGAGCAAGTTCAATACCAGCAGTGCTTGCTGCAGCCAATCTCCTCGTATACCATGCCAATCAAACCCAGGGCTCTCTTTCCAAACCAAGAGCACATCAATCACAGTGGACTCCATCACCTACCCCAGATGCTCCAATGGTTGTCCGGTGGTCGATATTCGTACCCAGTCCATGCGGTTTAACCTGCTTCCATAGACCAGCACAGCATTGCAGGTCACCACATGCTGGCTGTCCCAGAGCCACAGGGAGAGGCTGCCAGGCCACATGCTCGGGCGGTCATCACTCACATCAGGTCATTATTGGCCCTCCATGGTGCTGCCACCAAAGCGTGGCCCACAACACCTCCCCCTTGTGGTCCTCATGGTACACCATGTCCGGTGCCCATGAGTAACCAACTCAGATCCCAAGAGTTCTCAACCCTTCCCAGGGACCCCACGGGCCTGAGACACTTGCTCGGACAGCACCCCGATGGACAAGGGACACCACACTCCACCAGACACCCCGTGGAGCCTGGGTCGTGCCACAACACCCATGGTCAGACCCCACGTCCAAATCCTACCAGTGCAGCTCCCCAGCTGCCTGGCACAACCCAATTTCCCAGGGAGGCAATTTCACATGAGGCCAACCCCCTGAGCCTCCCCTGGACATAATCTGTCAGCCCGGTAACTACTCCCACCGAGGCTGCTCCAAATTAAACTCCCATTTAAATTTACATTTCCTCGCCTCGTGTGTCTGTGTCCAAACTCGGATGCACGTAAAAACCCCATTATTATCGGGATGTTGTGGCCTCCCTGCAGTCGCTCCTGGCATTGAGACTCACGCTCTTTCAGTCCCAACCTTTCTCCATTGCCATGTGCCCCAAGCTGCTCATAACGCACAGCTCGTACATGATAGAACAAGCACGTGTAAAAATAAATCAAGGGAGGCACAAAGCGCCCCTCCCTTTATATGGAACGGTTTCTCTGCATGCAACTTTAACACAGTGACTAAAAATTCGTTTCTTGGCTTCTACTGGACGAAATCGGCTGCAAATTTTAGAAGTAAATTATTTGTACGCCGAAGTAATATATTCCAAATTTCAGCAACGTCCGTTCCCGCATTTTTGAGTTTTATTAAGAAAACCCGTGAATCAATGTTGGTGTCTGTCAGTCTGTCCATCCGTCCGTCTGTCCGTCCGAAATGTGTTGGTGCTCATATCTCAAAGGTTATACACTGAAACTAGCTGTAACTTGGAATATACATCGACCAATACGTCTAACCAATACCTTTCAAAACAAATTCCACCTAAGTACCATAGTTTTTGCTTCTTAACCAAAATCCTTGTAACAATCATGGCAATCCATATATACACACTTTATAGCCCTTTAATATACGATTGCAAAAACCTAACATGCTGGTCCAATGGCCTAATGGATAAAGCATCAGACTCTACAGCTGGGGATTGTGGGTTCGAGTCCCAACTGGGTTGAATAATATTTTTTCCCCTTACTTTTTCAAGTCTTTTATATTGTCTTGAATAAAGTCTTGTACAAGGAAAAAATGCATTTTGTTCTTATTTTTAAAACGCAATTATTCTTAAACCCGATTTTCAGCGTCATTATTGCAATTCGATGTTTTCACGTGATGAATGGAGATGAGTTTTGTATGATTCAACACCACCAATGTTGAGCTGTAAAATGACGTTTTCCACAATTTTATATCATGATTAAAAGTCTTGCGACACTTGGTCTGCATTAATCAAATGAGTCGTTCTTGTCCATCAATTCATAGTCGAACGTCGGTTTCACTTCCTGTTTATTATCTTCACCATCGTCATCTGTTTAATTTAATGAGATTTAACCTTTAAAAAAAAAAAATTGATTCAAACAGCTTTACGTACTGACATTGATATATTGACTTTACGTATTGACGGGTTTTAACTTGTATATGTTGGGCACCCCTTCACATGAACTTTTCGAAAGCATTTATTGGTTCCTCCTAAGAACTCAAGGGTAGTACAGCATGCACATGAGATTTTTACCTTGCGCCTGGGTAGCGAAAAGCAGGGTTAGGCGATCGGTTGCGTATGTGTGTGGTGTACGTGCGTGCATGTCTGCATTAAAAAAAAAATCATTTTCTCGGCAACCGTTCATTTCATTGACGCAAAATTTTACCATAAGAGCGCCTCCACCTCTACAATTTTTTTATTCACAATTATGACATAGGTCACGTGGTACGGACGCCATCTTGGAAAAATGTTACACCTTTATATCCCCAAAACTGCTCAATGGAAAAAATTGAAAAATGGCTCATTGTCAAGTACTCCCCATGGAGAATAAGATATGTTAATGATTATGTCATCGGTGCCTTCATTATGACATCATAATTTGACAAGTACAATGCTTTATCTGATCAGTATGGAAATTTTTTTTATCTGCAACCGTTAGTCCGATGGACACAAAATTTTGACCAAAGAAGCGTCTCGTCCTGTAGAATTTTTTAATGATAATTATGACATCATAGGTCACGTGGTACAGGCGCCATCTTGGAAAAATCGAAAAACCTTGCACCTCTATTTCTGAAACTGCTCCATAGAAAAAAATTAAACATGGCTTATTGTCAAGTACTCCCCATGGGGAATAAGATATGTTAATGATGATGTAATTAGTACGTTAATTATGATATCATAATTCGACAAGTACAATGCTTGATGTGATCAGTATGAAATTTTTTTTTATCTGCAACTGTTAGTCCAATGGACACTAACTTTTCACCATTGGAGCACCGCCGCCTGTAGAATATTTTAATGACAACTATGATGTCATAGGTCAAGTCGTATAGGCGCCATCTTGGAAAAACCAAAAAACGTTGCAACTTTATATCTTCAAAACCATTCCATGAGAAAAAATTGAAACTTAGCTCTTTGTAAAGAACTCCACGTGGGGAAAAAGTGTTGTTAACGATGACTTCATTGGTGCCTTAATTATGACGTCATAATTCGACAGGGAGAGCGTTTAGTCTGATCAGTGAAATTTATTTTGTGTGATCTATGCAACAATTACATTAGAGAATATAAATGTATGATGTCATCACTCGTGGTCTGGCAGCCATATTGGATCAAAGAAAAAAAAACCTTCAAAAACAGAAGAGTTGGCTCGCACCAAGTTGACTGTGCAGGGTAAATATTAGATGAATACCATCTAGTTTTGAAGGTGATTGGTTGCACCTGAACTAATTTACAATTGCTATTTTAAGGGGGGTGGACCCTTATCCAACCAAAATAATCTAGTTTTGTATTTTTAATTAATTTTCTGAAGTTTGTAGAATTTGTGGGTTTACGATGTGTAAATAAAGGTGGAAAAGTCTGATTTAAAGCATTTTAATAATTTTGAGAGTGGGTGTGGACTTTCTATAGGCCATAGGAGTATATCTATATATAGAGCCAGGTAGATCTGTACAGGTAGGTATCCGACTGTCGTGATAGGGAATCTACATGTAATAAGTTCTATGTTTAGCCGGTTTGTCGGTATAAGCTGTATTGGTGTCCCCGCCACGGGGGAGGGGGGGCTTGCTAATTCGTGCAGGGATTATGGATCAAGTTCCCTCGTTCATCGTTTCCCCCTCTCGCCAAACCTGTGTCCCTTATGGCAAAGCATTAACATAGACACTCAGATAAATCCCTCAGTGCACACATTAAATAATTCCCTCCCCTTACAATGACTGACCGGAAAGACAGCAGGCAGCGGCCGCGTACAACACCGGCGTGGGCGTCAGACATCTTGTGAGACAGGTTTTCGCGATGCCCAGGAGGACTGTTGATTGGCCAGGGGGAGGGGCGAGCAACACCACAGGGCGGGAAGCACTTGGCCAATGGGAGGGCACCAGCGCAGTCAGAACATTCGAGAGGTCGAGAGACGAGGCTCTGATTGGGAACGTGCCAGAATTGACGCCATACGCGAGGTGACAAAAAGGACTCGCTCGACGATATTTTCTCTCTCCTCGTGCTTGAAGCTGTAGCTCTTCTCTTCGCGCTGGACCTTTTCGTGTTGGAGATCGCCGCTCGTGCTTTTTGCCTCTGCGTTGGACCGTCGTGCTTCGCTCTCTTTTGGCCTGGGTTTATTCGCGCTCCTCCCTGCATTCTTGACTGGTGGTCGTTGGTTCACCATCTTCGTGGTGCTTGGAGCGGTGCTCGGTCCTTTGCGGTGCTTTTGGTGTGGGAGCAAGGTTCGGTGCTGTGAGCGGGTGGGACCTCGTGGCGGTCGACAAGGAGCCTGGAGTGGGGCGGGTCGCTTGGGGCCTGGGGGAGCGCGTGGGCGAAGCGGGCGGAGGGTTTCTTCGCGCCGGAGCTTGGAGCCGCGTTGGACGTCGGACACGACTACAGACAAAGATAAGACGCACCACATTTCCCAAGTACATGGACAGTTATTTTATTAATTCATTTTCCTTTGTCTCGTATTCTGAAGTGAGTTGTGGGGACGTCCCAACCTAGGATTTATTTATCATCGCGTTTCCCTGTCCCGATCTTTATTTCAAATAAACCCTTGTATTATTTTCCATTTCCTTTTAAACCCGGATTCCCGTTTGAGTTCATTCCCTCTACAGGTACACGCTTTTGCCACTTCTTCCTCTTCATTCTTCCCCCCGTGCTTTTATAGCAGAATCCGTATTTGATCGTCGCCTCAAGTTAAAGCCGTTTGGTCATCCACGAGCCCTGGTATTAACCTGAAGGGTTCGCACGACAATATATATATATATACATATATATATATATATATATATATATATATCTATCTATAATTCCAGCAATCTCTGTGTGTATGTCTGTGTGTCTGTGTGTCTGTGTGTCTGTGTGTCTGTGTGTTTGTCTGTGACCGCTGTTTCTCGACAACCACGGGTCCGATATACTTGAAACTTGCCAGGTATATTGCTGGGGACCCGAGGATGTGCCTTTTGAAGGTTTGTAATTAATCGGACAAGTACCTACCGAGCTATGTCCAAAAAACGCTTCAACCAATCAGAGAGCAGCGAGCTATCACGTGTGCCGAACCGTTAATGCAATGCAAGCGTTAATGCGTTAATGCAAGGCTTTTCTTTTTTTCCCTCTTCTCTTTCTACTTTTCCTTGCGATTAAATTGCAAACAGCCAAAATACGTTGGCGCTAATTGAATAATTGGCCATTAACACTAAAATAATCGTAACTGCGATATGCCAACTTCCGGACAGTGCAGCCTTCCATGTTGTTGTTGTTTGCAGCAGCTGTTTGCAGCAAGGCAAGGCTTTTCTTTTTTTCCCTCTTCTCTTTCTACTTTTCCTTGCGATTAAATTGCAAAAAGCCAAAATACGTTGGCGATAATTGAATAAATGGGCATTAATAGATAGATAGATAGATATGCGATATGCGAACTTCCGGACAGTGTGCGCGTTACGAGCTGACCGCCATTACGGTACGTAATTCGATTTCTTATGCGCATTATTTCTCCCAATTCAGTCAGAGCGAAGGGCGGAAGCGAAGAGCGTTGTTATTTTTTGTTTACGGGCGTACGGGCGGGGTAGAGCGTACGGGTAGCGTTTTTTTTTTTTTTTGGCAAGGAACGGGCACCCACGTACGGGCAATGCCCTAGTATCTATAATTCCAGTAATCTCTGTACGTCTGTACGTCTGTTTGTCTGTGACCGCTGTTTCTCGACAACCACGGGTCCGATATACTTTTAACTTGCCAGGTATATTGCTGGGGACCCGAGGATGTGCCTTTTCAAGGTTTCATATTAATCGGACAATTACTTACCGAGCTATGTCCAAAAAACGATTCAACCAATCAGAGAGCAGCGAACGATCGCGTGTGCCGAACGTGGAGGACACACTCTGCCTCGGATGGCACATTTGAGAGCGTATTCATTTATTTCACGTTTGCAAACTATGTTGGCGTTAAACTATGTTTTAAAACTAATAAAACCGAATTTGCGATTCATTCGCTTTCCTGCGCGTTTGTGCACGCGATGGCGATTTCTTTACCAAACTCCGGAAGCCGTTCGCTTTGGACCAAACCATTGCATGTAAATAGAGGGGGGGGATTGTCACCGTACTCGCAAGCCGTTCGCTTTGGACCAAACCATTTCATGGGGGGATATAATTTTAGATATAGATATAGTACGGGCAATGCCCTAGTATATATAAAGCTCAGTTGACTTTTTGCTCCACCAAATACCAGCGAAATGTTGTTGAGTAAAAGGGTGAAAATTCTACAGATGCTGTGATAAATAACTACCTCTGTCGGTTTGAATGTTTGAAAGAGAATAGACGTCTGGATCAATTTTTGAATTAAATTTAAATCCCGATATATATATACTGTATATATATATACACACACATATATATATATATACACAAGTTGTCTGTGTGTGTGTCTGCGTTTTATTCAGAGATGGCTGAACGGATCTTCATAAAACTTTCAGAGCTTCATCAGTGCGTGCATGGGAGTGTTTTAAGCACAAAAAAAAAAAAAAAAAGATATGAAAAAAAAAGTTCGTTTTGTTGGAGTTTAAAAAAAATAAAATAAAATCGCTCGATAGTGCCGAAGCCTTTTAAAATGAATGACAGTTATATACAAGTACACATTCGCATAAATATATACAAAACAATTACCAGACATTTGATTACAAATAAATGTACGGAAGTGTACGAATTTGGTAGTATGGCTTCTTCTTCTTCTTCCTGATCGGCATCACACTTAACTCAAACGTGAGCCACGCCCCTTCCTCTCCTGCCTCCTCTCTCCCCTGTCCCCCCTTGTCCTCACCCTTCCCCTCCCATTCCCCCTACCCTCCCCCCAACCCCCTTGCCCTTCCCCCCTCTACTTTAAGATATAAATTCTCTGTAAAAGAGCTTCCACTTCTGACTGCTCCCCTTCCCCCTTCCCCCTCTCCCCACCCTTCCCCCCTCTCCCCACCCTTCCCCCCTCTCCCCACCCTTCCCCCTTCCCCTCACCATTCTCCCCTCCCCTCACCCTCCCCCCTCCCCTCACCCTCCTCCCCCTCCCCTCACCCTTAAGATATAAATTCTCCATAAAAGAAAATCCACTTTTGACTGCTCCCCTTCCCCCCCCCCCTTCCCTTTCCCCCCTCCCCCTCCCCTTCCCTTTCCCCCCTCCCCTCCCCTTTCCCCCCCTCCACTCCCCTTTCCCCCCTCCACTCCCCTTCCCCCCCTCCACTCCCCTTCCCCCCCTCCCCTCCCCTTCCCCCCCTCCCCTTCCCCCCCTCCCCTTCCCCCCTTCCCCTCCCTTTCCCCCTCTTCCCCTCCCCCCAGTTCCCCTCCTCCCCCTCACCCCCACCCCCGTTCCACTCCTCTTCTTCCCCCACCTGGCAACGCCGGGTACTTCTGCTAATATATATATATATATATATATATATAGATATATATATATATATATATATACTGTATATATATATATATATATATATATATTATATATATATGTGTGTGAGGTGGTGTGTGTGTGTGTGTGTCTGTGTCACTGGTTGTTATTTCCATATGTGGGTTTCAGAAGGTGGAATGGAGTCCCCACTCCCAGGGCTCGAAGTAGTCACCAATTTTCTATGTTCACACTCAACGGGATCATCAGGTCATACGTAAACATTGCGTCCTCGTTTTCAATGATTGCTTTTGGTTCAGGTTTCCACGGGTTTTCTGAAACTAGGATATTAAAATGTTGACAGATGTTCTAATGGATTACTCTACATACTTTGTTGTGCCTTTGTGTGCACAGCTGTTCTGACATGAGTTTTTTTTTTACATCCAAAAAGGAGGTGGTGATTCATATTCAGCCTGTGGATGCTTGGCCGATTCATTTTCTGTGAATGAAAGCTGTGCCTCTGATGCAACAACCCTTATTACCAGCAAGCTGGTACTCATTTTGCCAACCTCGGAAGGATGATAGGCTGAATCAACCCACCTGGTATTATTTGAACGGCATGACAGGGACATGAATGGCAAGAACTTAAGATCTCAAGCCAGCAACTTTAACCATTCAGCCAGCACTAGGCTTTCCAAAAGGAGGAGACTCGTGCTTTCAGTTTCTACCTTGCAGACCATATGCTTGCCGATCGACTCAGTCTTGCCATTTTCTTGAAGCCATCAATATCGTGTCCTTGGTTTATTATGATTTGTCCTCCATCCCAATTGAGCTGAACTCTTATTCGCCATTCCAAAGAGCCTGCTTTGTCTATGCCCAATCTGTACAACTCTTTTTTATCTTCTCCCAATTGACATGGTATATCTGTTGATATTTGGCTATATATTTTTTCTTTTGGCTTTTTTTGCTATCGTTGGGTCTTTATTCATTGCTGTTTCGGTTTATTGTGTGACATCTTCTATTCACACCTGTGTATATTGAAATTGTGTTTGTATGTATGTGAATATATATATACATATATGTATATTGTTGCAGATATGAGGACTGTATTTTTTTGATTGTGTGCTTTATTATTACTAGGGCATGCCCGTACTATATATATATCTAAAATTATATCCCCCCCCTCTATTTACATGAAATGGTTTGGTCCAGCGAACGGCTTGCGTGAACGGAAAGCGAACGGCTTGCGAGTACGGTGACAATCCCCCCCCCCTCTATTTACATGAAATGGTTTGGTCCAAAGCGAACGGCTTGCGGAGTTTGGTAAATAAATCGCCATAGCTCGGTAACTACTTCTCCGATTAATATGAAACCTTGAAAAGGCACATCCTCGGGTCCCCAGCAATATACCTGGCAAGTTTCAAGTATATCGGACCCGTGGTTGTCGAGAAACAGCGGTCACAGACAAACACACACACACACACACACACACACACACACACACACACACACACACACACACACACACAGACACACACACAGAGATTACTGGAATTATAGATAGATTATTATTGTTTATTCTGCGCCCCCTGCCTCCGGAGCTGTGTAAAGGTGAAAGGGCATCCCATAATTAGTCCACAAGCATACACGTCAGCCAATAATAGAATACCCCTGTTCGATAGTTATATCTTATTCTGTGTTTTAGGGTAAGGCTGTGTCTCCCATTAATTGAAGTACTCCATTGCACCAGTGAAAGAGAATAGATCCCCTTTCATTCCCATCCCCAAAATCTCCATTTCCTTTCACATCCCCTTTCGTCATTGCCAAGCCTCGATTGCCAATTACCTCCCCTCCAAAACCACCATTGAACATGTGCTCGGGTCGGGGAAGAGGGGCGTGCCCGCCCGTCGTCATCAAGGGCGGAGTCAGAGGGTCGCGTGACCAACCAGGGCCGAGGTGAGCACACCGATGGGCGTGTCCTGAAGGCCGGCGGCTTGATCGCCGGAGGCGCTATAAAGGCGCGCGCGCAAGTGGTTGCGGACTTGCGTTGAGGAGTCGGTGGTGAAAAGTCGGTGGTGAGGAGTCGGTGGTGAGAAGTCGGTGGTGAGGGGTCGGTGGTGAGGAGTCGGTGGTGAGGAGTGAGTGGACCAAGAGAGAGAAAGAGTGGTTGGACCAAGAAAGAGAAGGAGTGGTTGGACCAAGAGAGAAAGAGTGGTTGGACAGGGAGACGTGCAAGAGTGTTGTTGAGTTGAGGGTTTGGACCAGACGAGTCAGACGAGTCCTGGCAAAGCAAGCGGCGGCCACAGCAGCAACAACACCCAACAGCCGCTTGGGGCCTGGACGGCGGTTTTGAGCAGGGCCGCGAAGGAACGGCGGCTGCTAAACGCGCCGAACGTGCTGCAGGACCCCCTTGGACCTTCCTCTCCCTCCAGCCATCCACCTCCTGCCTTTCCACCCTTCTTGTGTACGTGAGTTTGTTTTGTTTGTTCTGTCCCTGGGTTAATTAAGTCTGTATAAGCTAGTATTTGCACTGTGTCACCTGCGTCTTATGTGTTGTAAATAAACGTGACTGCTTTCTTTTTGCTTGTGTGTATAATAAATCCAATTACTCTTCTGTCCGTCTTCTCGTCTTATTCCTTTTCCTCTTTGCATTTCGTCGTTTTAGAGTTTTCCAGATTGGGCAGCTGCGGTGCGATACGGCCAAAGTTCTGGGTGAATCGGGTGAGTCGGGGAACAACTGTTCGGTCGCGGAGCCTTCGCTCGGCAAACAACATCCTAAACCGCGATCAGTAACAATATATATATATATATATATATATATATATACATCCATATATACACATATACATATATACATCCATATATACACATATACATATATACATCCATATATACACACACACACACACACGACATTACCAAAAGTATGAGGACCCCCCCCCCCCCCCCCCTCTAATTAGTGGATTCGGCTGTTTCAGCCATCCCCTTTGCAGACAGGTATATGTAATCAAGCACACAGCCATGCAATCTCCATAGATAAACATTGGCAGTAGAACGGGCCGTACTGAAGAGCTCAGTGAATTGCAACGTGGCACCGTCATAGGTGTAGTAAGTTCAGGAATCTCCTTTAATCAAGTTGTTTATTAAAAACGATACCATGCTCTCACAAAGCACACGGCCATCATGACGAGCCGCCATTAACCACTGAAGCCATGCCCCCAGACGTCACCACGCAGTACGTAGTACCAATCACAACATCTCCCTTTCATTGAAATTATTATGTTTGCAACTTTGCATGCAACGAAACACTACTAAACTAAATCAAAATAATAAACACAATCAGACACAACTTGAAGCACACATAGATGGGATATGGGGTTACTGTTATAACTCTTAACCAAAATGTAATTACTGCTCAGTATGATTAGCTAAAACAGAGAAAACACAGAATCATTCCAATCAACGCATTGTCTCTGCACCAATATTACAAGGGCTGATTTCTGGTGGTCGTTATTCACTATCACGATATCTCAATGGTTTTTGAATCACACGGCCTGATCTGGTCGAGTACGGAGAGTTGTCCGGCCTTGTTGTCTCAGCACTCTCGTCATCTTTGGAGCTGGAGCAGCCATTAGTTTCCATTGCTGAAGCGTCGTTGTTGAAATGTACGTGTCGAGCAGTTGGTAGACTTTGATGTGTTGGTTGAGTCGGTTCGTCCTTCCACTTGGCGCCACAATGGGGTGGATGAAGTTCACGCAAATGTGCCCTGGTTCTTCGAAGATGCGTCCCGTTAGGCGTCTGTACTATATACGAGCGGGGTTCATTACAGCGAGCCACAACTTTCCCGGGGTAGCATTGGTGCGTGTCCTTGTTCAGAATCCGAACCCAATGTCCAATAGCCAATTCAGGTAATTCCGGCCCAGCCGTTCTGTTGTATTGCTTCGCCATCCGGTCTCCACGTTCCTTCAATCGTTCCTGAATTTCCTGATGCCTTTGTTGTGCAGGAACCAACAGACGACTTGGTAGGTTGGTGCGTATGGGCCGGTTGAACAGCATTTCGCTTGGACTTGGGAGGTGGGAATCTACAGGTGTGCACCTCAGGTGTTGTAGTGCAATATCTGTCACTCCCTGATATAATACACTTTTTGATCATGTTCTTCACTGTTTGAACTTGTCTCTCAACCAATCCATTACTGCGTGGATACCTCGGCGATGTTGTCGTGTGTTTTTCATTCCATTTGGTACACATATCATGGTATGGCTTACCCACATATTGAGGTCCATTGTCCGATATGATCTCCAGAGGTGGGCCGAACATACTGAAACATTCCGATGTGGCCTTGGCTACTGCACTGCTCGTCGTGTATTCCATTCTCTTCACAACTGGGTACTTGGTGGAATAATCCGTCACCAAGAGGTAGGTCTGCCCGTGTAGCTCACACATATCACTGGCTACCTTTGTCCATGGTACCGCTGGTATCTCATGAGCTATCATAGCCTCACGCCATTGTTCTGGTTGGTTCTCTTGACATGCCTTACATGTTCTGACAGCTCTCTCAATGTCCAGATATATACTTGGCCAGTAAACACATTCGCGTGCTAGACGTTTTGTCTTTTCGATCCCCATGTGCGCCTCATGGAGCTGGTCGAGGATATTCTTCCGTAGCTGCTCTGGAATTAGTACCTGTCGACCTTTGAAGAGAACACCGTCACAAATACCAATTTCATCACGGTATGGCCAGTACGGACGTAGGTCCACAGGCAGCTCTGTAATCCTAGCAGGCCACCCTCCATGAACAACCTGCTGCAATGCTCGAAAGGTTCTATCAGCCTTTCCACACTCTCCGAGTTGGTCCTGTTTCCTTGAGCTGAAATCAATGAGGTCAAAGCGATGATGATCATCCACATCATCAAGCTCAATACCATCTACACGTGTGTCCAACTGCAGTTCCTGATTGTTCTCTGGGTTCGGTAGCCTCAACAGCGTGTCTGATAGCATCATCTCACGGCCGGCCTTATACTCTAGATCAAAATCGTAGCCTTGGATTTTCACAAGAAGGCGCTGAAGCCGTGGAGGGGCGCTTGTAAGCGGTTTGCTGATGATCATGACCAATGGTTTGTGGTCTGTGTATACCTTGAAGCGTTTCCCAAACACATAAGTATGGAACTTCTGTATGCCAGCAACAAGGGCCAGGGTTTCTCGTTCAATGTTTGAATATGCAGACTGAGTGGGTGTCAGAGTACATGCCGCAAAAGCAACAGGCTTGTCATCCTGCAAAAGGCATGCACCCAGTCCCTTCTGTGACGCATCTACTTCCAAAACTGTCTCCTTGTCATGATGATAGTATGTTAGACAGGCGTCTGCATCAACACTCTGTTTCAGTTGCTCAAATGCAAACTGATGGTCTTCCTGCCACATGAATGGCACTCCATTCTTCAGTAAATCTCGGAGGGGTGCCACTTTGTCCGCAAAGTGGGGAATATGTGGTGACAATAGCTCATCAGTCCAATGAATCGGCTCAAGTCTTCCTTATCCTGCGGTGACGGCATCTTCCGGATGTCGCAGATCTTCCCAGGATCAGGTGAGATTCCTTGTTTGCTGTAGATCGAGCCGAAGAAGTTGATACGGTCGGTCTTGATGATACATTCCAAAGAGTTGAAAACCAGACCCTCTCTTCGTGCTACTTTCATCAGGTTCAGAAGATTACGATCATGCTCCTCTTCAGTTCGTCCTGATACTGCCACATCATCGGAGATACCAATACAGCCTGGTGCTTGCTCAAGTATGTGGTCCATGGCTTGCTGGAACAGATCCTGGCTGACACATCACCCAAAAGGCAATCTCTTGAAGCACCAGCGCCCAAAAGGTGTGCGGATTGTGGTCAAATCCTGGCTTTCCTCGTCCAGATGCACAGCCCAATAACCAGCCCGAGCATCTAATTTTGAGAATATTGTGGCGTCAGCAAATTCTGGGTTCAGCTCGTCTAATGTCGGTATTTTATGTGGACACCTCTTCAGCCAAGAGTTTAGGCATTTCGGATCGAGACATACTCTTAAGCTCCTATCTTTCTTTACACTATTACAGATGGAAGAGCACCAATCCGTATGATAGTCCACTTTCCTGATGATACCCTGTTTTTCCATTTTCATTAGTTCCTCCTTCAACTTCCCTTTGATGTGAACACTACACTTCCTTGGTGCGTCAATCGATGCCTTTGCATCAGGCTTTAGATGAAGCCTCACTTTTCCTTTAAAATTCCCAATGCAGTCAAACCTGTCCGGGAACAGCCTTTTCAAATCATTCACGGAATTCACCTTGTAGGCCTGTTCCTCATGGCGCATTGGTTTCGGAATCCTTGTTGCTGGAGGTGCAGCCTTCAGCAATGTCCTCCGTTGCCCAGCAATGCTGTTTATGGTGACGATGTTGAGCCGGTCACACGCTGGTAGTCCAAGTACTGCAGGTCCAGGTACTTCAACCACATAGAACCTGTACTTGAACCAATCTGAGTCTTTATATCGACACAAAAGCTTGAGGATTCCATGACACTTGATCTCACTGCCATTGTAAGCAGTGAGCTTGGTCCCACGAAGCGGAGTCAGTTTTGACATCCATTTGTTTCCATACATGTCCTTCACAATATGCGTTGGCAAAAGTATTCCCTGACGCACCTGTATCCACTTTCAACTGCAGTTTGTATACACCTTTCATGTCAGGGCATACAATGTTCAATAATGTGTACACTTCATCCCTCGTCTCCTTCATACACAGTGCGGATACCCTGATCACGTGAAATGGCTTGGTGTGTTCATATGCCTCAGTGTCACTTTCGTAACTGTCTTCATCGCCTTCAGTACAATACCCCGACACTTCATTCACCGAGGTCCCATTATTGTTACTTCCCCGAAGCATACCTCTCAACTTGCTTCTGCTGACTCGACGGCCTCTTCCACCCATTGCAGGACAGCGGCTCCACTCGCCGTATCCATCAGCATATCTCGTGCTTCGTTTGGGATTTTCACAACAACGGGCCCAGTGTCCCAGTTCACCACAATACTTACAATAATCATTGTATGCTGGGCAGTTCCGTGGTGGATGTGATAGTCCACACTTTTTGCACTTTTCTCGATGTGTCATGGCATTCACAGACGATGAAGGCCCTTCCATCTTCTGGATGGCCTGCTTTCCGATTACCATTGCTTCGTACTTGCGTCCCTCACTTAAAACCAGGTCCTGTCGTACCCGACCTCCTGGTCGAGCAGATGCTTTTGAAAATCATAATGTGGGGTGCTCGCAACAATTAACTCGATAATCCGTTCCGAGAGTTATGCTTCGGAGAAATTGCACAACCTTCCCTTCCGTCGGCATCGGTTGACGAAATCATCAATGGACTCTCCTTGCTGCCGAAATCTCATCATTTCCAGCCGGTGAATCCGAAAGTTTACATGAATGTCCAACTGATCCTCCAATAATTTATATAATTTATCCGGATCCTTTTTGTCATCCTCACTCAGAGTCGATGCATTGATCCGCCTCAGTCCTTCGTCTCCCACAGCAATCTGAATCTTGATGGCTTGCCTGGCTTTAGTATTGATGCCCTCATCCGACAGCACCAAGTTCATTCGTTGCTTGAATAACTTGAAGGTCTCCGCCAGCTCCGAGCTGGACCAGTCCATTGTCAGGAACTTCGCCATGTTGAAAAAACACGGAACGTGCAGCCGTGGTAATCCGCAAAGAAAACAAGACCAAACGTCAAACTGCTTGTTGATCTTCACGATCCCGCACTGCCACCATGTAGTAAGTTCAGGAATCTCCTTTAATCAAGTTGTTTATTAAAGACGATACCAAGCTCTCACAGAGCACACGGCCATCATGACGAGCCGCCATTAACCACTGAAGCCACGCCCCCAGACGTCACCACGCAGTACATAGTACCAATCACAACAATAGGATGCCACCTTTCCAACAAGTCAGTTCGTCAAATTTCTGCCCTGCGAGAACTCCCCCGGTCAACTGTAAGTGCTGTTATTCTGAAGTGGAAACGTGCCAGGAGAATGCTACCTGCCCGAATGCATAGTGCCAACTGTAAAGTTTGGTGGAGGAGGAATAATGGTCTGTGGCTGTTTTTCATGGTTAGCGCTAGGCCCTTAGATCCAGTGAAGGGAAATATTAACGCTACAGCATACAATGACATTCTAGACGATTGTGTGCTTCCTAATTTGTGGCAACAGTTTGGGGAAGGCCCTTTCCTGTTTCAGCATGACAATGCCCCCGTGCACAAAGCGAGGCCCATACAGAGATGGTTTGTCGAGATCGGTGTGGAAGAACTTGACTGGCCTGAACAAAGCCCTGACCTCAACCCCATCAAACACCTTTGGGATGCATTGGAACGCCAACTGCGAGCCAGGCCTAATCGCCCAACATCAGTGCCCGACCTCAATAATGCTCTTGCGGTTGAATGGAAGCAAATCCCCACAGCAATGTTCCATTGTTCCAACATCTAGTTGAAAGCCTTCCCAGAAGAGTGGAGGCTGTTATAGCAGCAAAGGGGGGACCAACTCCACATTAATGGCCATGATTTTGGAATGAGATGTTCGATGTTAGGGTGTCCACATACTTTTGGTAATGTAGTGTGTATATACAGTCGTGGCAAACACTATTGGCACCATTGCACTTTTTTCAAATAATGCACCATCTTTCAGAAAATTGTTGAAATAAAAAAATATTTTGGTATCCACATATGTATTTCTTTTGTTTGCAGTGGAAGAAAAAAAAAAAAAAAGCTGAGAAAATTACTAAATCTTAGCTTATTCCACACAGAAATCCTAAAATGGCCCGGACAATATTATTGGCACCGTTAAGAAGTTGTTAGAAATAATTCGATTTCAAGCAGGTGATTCTCCTTTACTTTGGAATTTAACTCACCTGTGGTGAGTTGCAGGTGCCTGAAATATAAAAATCACTCATTCAGCAAGTTTGAATAGAGAAAAGGAGTCATTCTGCTGTTTTGTGTCACTGTGTGTACGACAATGAGCATGGAGAACAGAAAGAAAACCAGAGAATTGTCTGAGGAGGTCAGACACAAGATTGTAGCCAAGCATGGACAATCTCAAGGCTACAAGTCCATCTCCAGAGACCTTGATGTTCCTGTGTCCACCGTACGCAATGTTATCAGAAACTTTAAGGCCCATGGCACTGTAGCCAACCTCCCTGGACGTTGCCGCAAGAGAATACTTGATCGAAGATTGCAGCGAAGGATTGTTTGAATGGTGGAGAAAGCACCTCAATCAACTGCGAAACAGATTCAAGCTGACCTTCAGACACAAGGTACGACAGTTTCAACTCGCACCATCTGTCGCCAACTCAATGAAAGGGGGTTCTATGGTAGGAGACCTAGAAGGACCCCACTGCCGAGAGAGATACACAAGAAAGCCTGACTGCAGTTTTCCAAAACGCACCTGAACAAGCCAAAATCCTTCTGGGAGAATGTCCTGTGGACAGATGAGACCAAATTACAGCTTTTTAGTAACGCACATCATCTCTATGTTTACAGAAAACAAAATGAAGCCTTCAAAGAAAAGAACACCTTCCCTACAGTCAAACATGACGGAGGTTCAGTGATGTTTTGGGGTTGCTGTGCTGCCTCTGGCACTGGGTGCTTTGAATGTGTTCATGGCATCATGAAATCAGGAGATTACCAAGGCATTTTGGAGCGCAATGTTCAACCCAGTGTCAGAAAGCTGGGTCTCCATCAAAGGTCACGAGTCTTGCAGCAGGACAATGACCCCAAACACACTTCAAAAAGCACCAAGGAATGCTTCAATACAAAACGCTTGACTGTTCTGAAGTGACCAGCAATGAGTCCAGATCTAAATTCCTTTGAACACCTGTGGGGAGATCTGAAAACAGCAGTTGGGAAAAGGCATCGTTCAAATCTGGGAGAACTGGAGCAGTTTGCACAAGAAGAGTGGGCCAAACTGCCAGTAGAGAAGTGAAGGAAGCTCATCTCTATATATAAAGGAGGAGTGTCTGTCTGTCTGGATGTCCACTTATAACTCAAGACCTACACATCGGAGAAAAGTTTTAGACACAGATTCAGAATAAGCATAAAATCCTGGTGGTTATAGGCTACTTTTTATTTTAATATCAATGGTTTAAAAAACCAGGCCAGCTGCAATTCCATGGTGTAGTTTGTGGCGGCGCTATTGCCCCTTTCCGATCCCATGACGCATTGCGGTTCCGATTCGCGATAAGGTCTATGCACTATCACCGACACTTTTCCACCTTTTCCATACCTTTTAATCAGATTTACCTTATCGTCCATTGTAGCCACATTACGCTTGGAAACACTAGCATTATCCGTCTTCGGACCCATGGCTAACACCTTGTAAAGGAATACTGTACGTCACCTGTTTTGAATGCGAATCAGCGGTTGTACAGTATACTGTACGTACATATTTATATATTTTTAATGTGCTTTTTATTGTATTTTAAATTGTTTTTTAGCTTCTTTTATTGTTAATTTATGTACTATTTTATTTATTTTAAATATATTTTTAAGGAAAACAAATGTTTTCACGTCCGTAGGAGTGACATAATGTTGCGCATAATGACGTTCGCTGCCCGGTCATGAAAGAAATTATGATTCTCTTGACAAAGTGACATGAAGATCAGGCAGTAAACTTCCCAACTGAGTTTCTCAACAGCCGTCAGCCTCAATTCGAAAATCCTTAATTTTCATCCTATTGACTTGAACTTTGAATAGGATTTACATATCGGCTTACTGAATTAAACCACCAACTATTTTTGAGATCGGCGTAGGCCAAAAGGTCAACGTAGGCCAAAGGTCAACCACTTTTTTTTTTAGTTTCTAAAATCCTCAATTTTCATCCGATTCACTTGAAATTTGAATGGGATTTACATATCAGCAAACTGAATTCAACCAACAACTATTTTTGAGATCACCAGAGGCCAAAAGAGGAACATAGGCCAAAAGTCAACAACAATTTCAAATTTCTAAAATCCTCAACTTTCATCTGATTGACTTGAAATGTGAAGAGGATTTGCATATCAGGTCACTGAAATTGAACCACCAATTCTTTTTGAGGTCAGCATAGGCCAAAAAGTAAACATAGGCCAAAGGTCAACAACTTAAGGTTAAGTTTTTTAAATCCTACATTTTCATCCAATTGACTTGAAATTTGGATAGAATTTGCATATCGGGTCACCTAATTCAACCACCAATTATTTTTGAGGTCTAAAGGTGAAAATATCAATATGGGCCAAATTTCTAAAATTGTCAATTTTCATCTAATTGACTTGAAATTTGAAGAGGATTTGCATATCAGATCACTGAATTAAACCACCAATTATTTTTGAGGTTAACATAGGCCAAAAGGTCAACAACTTATTTCAGGAATATTTCAAGACATATTTCTGGCGCAGGGGCAATAAATGAAGGTTGTAGGCCTGAACTTCACAGAACAAGTGTTTGCCCATGGCCAGCTGTACGTGGGCTGCTCGAGGGTTGGAAAACCAAGCAATCTTTATGTCTTGGCACCAAGTAAGAAAACCAGAAATGTTGTATACCAAGAGGTTTTGAGAAATTGAAAATTGACAAAACGTCATGTAGGAAATGTACTGTGATATTGCTCTAAAATATACATGTTCTTTTCATCATATATTTGTCTTATTCTTATTCAACCCGGGCAAAGCCGGGTACCTCAGCTAGTCTCTATATATAAAGGAGGAGAGTCTGTCTGTCTGGATGTCCGCTTACAACTCAAGAACTACACATCGGAGAAAAGTTTGACACAGATTCGGAATCAGCATAAAATCCTGGTGGTTATAGGCTACTTTTTATTTTAATATCAATGGTTTAAAAAACCGGGCCAGCTGCAATTCCATGGTGTAGTTTGTGGCGGCGCTATTGCCCCTTTCCGATCCCATGACGCATTGCGGTTCCGATTCGCGATAAGGTCTATGCGCTATCACCGACACTTTTCCACCTTTTCCATACCTTTTAATCAGATTTACCTTATCGTCCATCGTAACCACATTACGCTTGGAAACACTAGCATTATCCGTCTTCGGACCCATGGCTAACACAGACACAGTAAAGGAATACTGTACGTCACCTGTTTTGAATGCGAATCAGCGGTTGCGCATACGTACAGTATACTGTACGTACATATTTATATATTTTTAATGTGCTTTTTATTGTATTTTTAATTGTTTTTTAGCTGCTTTTATTGTTAATTTATGTACTATTTTATTTATTTTAAATATATTTTTAAGGAAAACAAATGTTTTCACATCCGTAGGAGTGATGTAATGTCGCACATAATGACGTTCGCTGCCCGGTCATGAAAGAAATTATGATTCTCTTGCCAAAGTGACATGAAGATCAGGCAGTAAACCTCCCAACTGAGTTTCTCAACAAACGGGCTGTGGCCTCAAGTGGAATTGCAGCTACACTTCTTGAAGGAGGAAGGACAGCACACTCAACTTTCAAACTGCCTTTGGATTTGACCAAGCAAGACACCCCAACCTGCAACATTAGCAAGAATTCAGCAAACGCCAAGATCCTTCAACAGTGCAAAATCATCATCTGGGATGAGGCTACTATGAACCACAAGCAGGCATTCGAAGCAGTGAACAGAACACTCCAAGATATTCGCAACAACAAGAAAATCATGGGTGGTGTGACAACTGTTCTGGCTGGAGACTTTCGTCAGACTCTCCCAGTCATCAAATGGGGCACAAGAGCAGATCAAGTCAAGGCCTGTATCAAGTCTTCTTATCTCCTCTGGCCACATGTGCAAAGACTTACCCTGAATACCAACATGAGAGTCCACCTTCTTGGTGCTAACACTGCAGGGGCATTCTCAAGCCAGCTTTTGAAAGTTGGCAATGGCCTATACCCTCAAGATGCATCAGAACAAATAACTCTACCATTTGGACAGTTTGTTGAAACAAAAGATGACGATCAAAAAGGTCTTTCCCAATATGGAGACCCAGTTCCAGGACTCATCATGGCTTGCCGAAAGAGCCATTTTGGCCCCCAAGAACAATGCTGTTCAAGAGATCAACAATTTGCTCCTCCACCACCTTCCCGGTCATGAAAGAAATTATGATTCTCTTGACAAAGTGACAGATGAAGATCAGGCAGTAAACTTCCCAAGTGAGTTTCTCAACAGTCTTCAGCCTCAAGGACTCCCAACACACAGGTTGATTCTCAAGGTGGGAGCACCAATCATGCTTCTAAGGAATCTTGATCCACCAAAGCTGTGTAATGGAACACGATTGACAATCCAGCAAATGATGCCGCATGTCCTAGAGGCAACCATCCTCTCAGGACAATACAGAGGAGAGAAAGTATTCATTCCAAGGATACCACTTATTCCACCTGACCTTCCATTCTCCTTCAAGAGGATTCAGTTCCCCATCAGGCTATGTTTTGCTATGTCCATCAACAAGGCGCAGGGGCAATCAATGAAGGTTGTAGGCCTGAACTTCACAGAACAAGTGTTTGCCCTTGGCCAGCTGTACGTGGGCTGCTCGAGGGTTGGAAAACCAAGCAATCTTTATGTCTTGGCACCAAGTAAGAAAACCAGAAATGTTGCAAACCCAGAGGTTTTGAGAAATTGAAAATTGAAAAAACGTCATGTAGGAAATGTACTGTGATATTGCTCTAAAATATACATGTTCTTTTCATCATATATTTGTATTATTCTTATTCAACCCGGGCGAAGCCGGGTACCTCAGCTAGTTCATGGATATAGGAAGCGCTGGACTGCAGTTATTTTGTCCAAAGGCCGTGCTACCAAATATTAAGTCTTGGGTGTCAATAATTTTGTTAATGCCATTTCTTTTTATTTTCTGATTTAAAAGGATATATTAAGTTCTGAATCAAAAACAAAGGTTCTGCAATATTAACAGTGAAATAGAGAATTGTGGAGACCAAATAGTTTTGTCAATTTCAATTTATTTTTCGAGAAAATTGTGAGTTATTTGAAAAAAGAGCAAGGGTGCCAATATTTTTGGCACACATTTTTGGTGTGTGTGTATATATATATATATATATATATATATATATATATATATATATATATATATATTGGTTCATGAGTTATCAAACAGCATGACCACTATATTCGTCATGGATGTGTATCTGTGTGTCTGTCTATCCGCAGCATAACTACCCGATGATATCATCCGATCTTGATGAAACTTGGGTGGGAGGTTGATATCATGATCTAGTTGTACCCTGCCTTAGAGTGGGCGTATCGCGCCCATTGTGGGCGGAGCCACGCCGGAAAAAGATGTCTTTTTAGGGGGTAATCGAGTTCAAGCTACATCTTCTCCGAGGGAGTTGGTGGAATCTGACAGGGGTTTCGGTATTTGGTTAGGCCAATGTCATGTGTCTAGCCCCACGGAGCTCGATTTTTCATTTTCGCCACAAGGTCAAGGCCACAAGGTCACAAAATTTAGAAAAGTCGATTTTTAACGGTTTTATTTCATTGTTCGCTTCCTGATAGGGTGAAATGTCGTACATGATCTTATATTATCACATACATCATGAAATACAAGTTTTCCAAAAAATTTCAGAATCTTCGACCTTTGACCTTTGAAGGTCACAAAGGTCAACTTTTCAAAGTTGTCGGAATCGAACCGAATTTTCGGTATTGTGCAGCTAAATAACCTCATAACTGATTATGCATTATTTTCTATCTCATTTCAAGCTCAGTAACCTTCGTTTTGACATTTCCAGGCCAGCAGCACACACAATTACGTACAGCTGGCTCTTAAAGGCCTGCGCACGCAACGCATTGGGGCCCTTTGAAAATAGGCATGTACACCGCATGTCGGGGGCCGACACCTGCCACGTGGGCCCCCGACCCCCCAGTCCAGGCCTGTTTCGGTTATAGTCCATCCTTTGTCATTGAATACCGCTCGCTCGTGAACCATCGTCGTCTCCTGACTTGTTATATATATAATATATATATATATAATATATATATATATATAATATATATATATATATAATATATATATATATAATATATATATATATATATATATATATATATATATATTGTATATATGTTGTTAGTTGTTCTCTTTATGTGGGTTTCAGGAGTTGGAACGGAGATGACGGATGCAATGTTAGGTGGATACCTTACCCCACCAATCCACCTTCATTAGTGGATACTTTACCCAACCAATCCACCTTCATTAGGTGGATACTTTATCCCAGCAATATAGGACATTCTTTGTTCTCTATACAATTTTATACCCTGGGCCAGTCTCCACCAAATTTTGCACACATGCTGGGGTACCGAGGGTCAGGTTATGGGCACAACCCCTCACCTTCTCCCCCAAGGCAAGTGTGTGTGTGTGTGTGTGTGTGTGTGTGTGTGTGTGTGTGTGTGTGTGTGTGTGTGTGTGTGAAAATCATAGAAAAAACAACATGAGACAGGAGAAACTGACCTCAATAATAGCCCTGTGAGGGACTAGTGGTTATTTCCCCTCAGTTTCTGTGAAAATAAATTTCCCCTTTGGCCCATGCACAATACATTCGAAATTGCTGTCCTGACATCATTGTTCTCTCTTGCTATCCTTCCACCCTCTAAATTGCTGCCATCATTCCCACATATATAATGAATATATTTTCACGGAAGTATAGGGAATACGAGAAATGTACGTGGATTACAGGTGTTGGCTTTGTACCATTTCCTGTTAGTACAAGATGGATGCTGCACAGTGGATATATAAAACACACACACACACACACACACACACACACACACACACACACACACACACACACACACACACACACACACACACACACACACACACACACACACACACACACACACATTTACCAATATATGCAAAAACCGTCCTGATTTTCAAATCGTTAACTACTGGAATGCAGTGTTTCTTCCAAAGAGTACAGCTTTCGGATTTCCAATGTGCTCAAGTTGTGGAATCTATTGGAATAGTTTCCTCTCTTATACTCTGCCTCCAGTGGGTGGTGTTCCTCAAGGTATTATTCTGAAACCAATCCCATTCTTGAAACAGTATATAAAGAGCCTCTCTTCATCACTCAAATATTAATTGTACAGCTTGCAGAATACTCCGCTGCTGTGCTGGATGGATAGTCCCTCACCCCTCCACCAGGCAGGCTGAAGAAACATCCTTCTATGCTGATCTCAAGAAAATTAATAACTAGTAAACTACCTCAAAAATCGATATTAAAAAGGAGCCGAGCCATGTCTGTATGTCTATCTGTCGTGTTATAACTTGAGAAGGAATTAACATATTTCAATAAATCCAACTACGGTGGATATAGAGAACTCCCGGGAAGGTTTGTAATACAAAATATGTTTTTTTCATGGGTACATGGACACATGGGGCGAAACTGCAAATGCCAACTTGCAATGCTGGTTATATACACAGAGGGCAGGATCTCCCAGGAATCCTTTTTTATCACAGCTATGCTAAGGAAATGGAAAGCCCCCATTTTCTAGCATTTACGCAAAAGCAGAGACGAGGAGACTTCAGAGTTTGTTTCCTGCCATGGCCTCTGCCTAACATATACTCCAGACAGTTTGATCAAAAGAAAGAAAAGAGTGGGAGGGTGAGAAATTATTTTTATCTTCTTCTTGGTGTGTGGGGGACTAGTGCTAATATAATACTAGTGGTTATATAAAATTTGTTACTAGTGGTTATAGTGGTTATATTAAATAATATATTACAAATATATTATTTGTAATTTAGCATCCAAAAAGGCTGTGATGAATATCCCATTAACCATCTCCCCCTCCTCGCTCCCTGAGTGTACAGCTAGGCACGTATATATACAACGACAACAACAACATGCATTTTAAGGCCATTTTCCCTGCTAGAGCGGGGGTTAGCCTTGCGGTCCCCATGACAATCTTCTCCATTTTGCCCTATTTTCTGCATCTCCCCTTGTTAACCCCCTTGCCCGCATTTCTTCTTCGACCATCTTTAGCCAAGTCTTTCTCGGTCTTCCCCGTCCTCTACTTCCTTCGACATTCATTTCCATCACTCTTTTTAACCAGTCACTTTCATCCTTCCTCAACACATGGCCAAACCATCTCAACCTGTTCCTCTTCACAGCATCAATCACAGGCTCTATTCCCATCACGTTTCGCAATTCATCATTTGTCTTCCTCTCTCTCAACGATACTCCGCACATCCACCGAACCATTCGCATTTCCACCCTTTCCAGCCTTCGTTGCTGCTCTACGTTCATTACCCATGTCTCACTCCCATAAATCATAACACTTCTCACACATGCAGCATACACCTTTCCCTTCAGCTTCAATGACACTCCGCTCCTCGTCAGCACGCCAATCAGTTCCCGAAACTTCTTTCATGCACATCTCACTCGAGCAACCGTTGCTGAGTCTGATCCACCTTCTCCATTCAGCATGTCTCCAAGGTAACAAAATGTTTTCACACCTTCCAGCTTCACACCATCTCCAAGATCCAACTCAACATTTCCTCCATCTGCAGCTCCCTCTGTGCACACCTTACACTTGAATGTAGCTGCCACACTGGTTAATGACCCTCTCAAACCACTACATTTTTGATGAACCCACTCAGCGCACATTGTACATTGAATGGAATTCACTCCGACACCCTTCCTGCACACAGCACAGGGCCAATTCCCAGTTTTTTCCACCTCTCCACATGCTTTACCACTTGCCATCACCTTCGTTTTTCCGATATTCACCTTCAGACCTTTCGTCTCCATACACTCCTTCCACTTGTTCATCTTCTCCTTCAGTCCATCCATACTTTCTGCAATCAACACCAGATCATCTGCATACAACTCCCACGGTAAACCCTCCTTTACGTTCTGAGCCAGCACCTCCATCACAGCTACAAATAGTAGTGGACTTGGTACCGACCCCTGATGCACTCCCACCTTCACCTCACACTCACCACTGTTCCCGTCCTTCGTCCTTACAGCTGTGCGCGCTCTTTTGTACATTGCCATCACTACTCTGATCAACCATTCCTCCACTCCTAACTTCCTCAATGCCCATGCCACTACTTCACGTGGAACCCTATCGAATGCTTTCTCCAGATCAACAAACCCAAGAAACAACTTCTTCCTCTTCTTCATGTACTTCTCCTGCAACTGCCTCACAATAAAAAGTGCGTCTGTCGTTCCTCTTCCTGGCATAAATCCAAACTGCATTTCGTCAATCTTGACTTTCTTCCTCATCCTCCTCTCCAACACCCTTTCCAATACCTTCATTCCATGCTCCAATAACTTTATCGCTCGATACGAGCCACAGTCCAGAGGGTCACCTTTCCCCTTGTATGGAGGGACGAGGGTACTCACTTCCCAAACTACTGGAATGCGGCTTTCTTTCACCACCAGATTGCAGATCTCTGTCATTCTCTTCACACCCCAATTTCCCGCTGCCTTCAACATATTTCCCACAACTCCCGTCAGCCCTCCCGGTTTTCTACTCTTCATTGCTTTTATCGCTTCCTCAACTTCCTTCTCGGTTATCTTCTCTGCCGGTCCTAAAACTGGGTTACTCTCTATGTTGCCATCCCATTCATTCTCTGCATTCAACAGTATTTCCATGTATCTCTTCCATCTTCCTTTAATTCCATCTGAGTCCACAACGATTTGTCCCACTTCATCCTTCAAGCAACTCAACCCCATCACATCACACCTCTCTTTCGCTATCTGCTTTGCAATCCTGAATACCGCTCTCTGACCCTCTTCCAAATCCAAGCGTTCTCCGAACATTTTCCTACATGCCTCCTGTGTATATACAACAACACAACATGCATTTTAAAGGCCATTTTCCCTGCTAGAGCGGGGGTTAGCCTTGCGGTCCCCATGACAATCTCCTCCATTTTGCCCTATTTTCTGCATCTCACCTTGTTAAGGATCTCTCCTGCATTTTGCATCTCTCCTGTGTATATAGGCACATATATATACACCGCCTAATTTCATTTTCCCCCCATTAACAAAACCTGTATTTTTTGCAATTACACAAAGATCGGTATTCCCGTCAGCAAAGTGACGGATCTTATATTGTGGTTA
This sequence comes from Myxine glutinosa, assembly GCF_964187855.1. Classification (NCBI taxonomy): domain Eukaryota; kingdom Metazoa; phylum Chordata; class Myxini; order Myxiniformes; family Myxinidae; genus Myxine; species Myxine glutinosa. The sequence continues at coordinate 74,744,460 of NC_136264.1, read as the reverse complement.
TTATAACACAAGAAAGATATTTGGAGCTTCTGGGCCTCAATGGCAGCTACAAGTTGTCTTGCACAGATTGTATCTCCAAGCTAGCCTCAGTCCACATCATTGGCATCTTGCAACTGGAGGTCGAGTCTCAAGGTATGCCTCTTGCTCATTGCAGGCAGATGAGTGTCCTTAATTATCCCCACGCTTTTTGAAAGAAAAAAAAAACCGAGGGGGGGTGGGGGGGATATTGTAATCAGCTCCGTCTGTCTGTTTGTTTGTTTGTCCATCGGTCATGCTATCTCCTCCTAAACGGTTGTGCATAAATTCACCAACGTGGTAATTATGATCACAACATGACACGAAGGTGCAAGAGCAGTGTCATTTCTGGCCCCACCCCTTGGGGCGGGGAGAGAAGGTCAAAGACCAAAGAATGCAATTACAGGCACATTTTTGAAATTAAACTTTGAAGATGCAATAAACAATGGGGGTTGAGGGGGAGAGGGGATCGAGGTTCCATGCCCCAGGGGCATTACATACATTACAGGGCATCACATTACATACATTAAATATGCAACGATTTTTTGGATTTGATCCCTGTTTCATGCCCCAGGGGGTCGGGATTCGTCAAAACAATTTTTTAAAAATCAAAATGTCATATTGGGTCAATCTTGGTGGAACCTTTTGCCAGGATCTTGGTGGAACCAGTGGGGATTTACGATGGCGCCGTAGACTTGGCTCCAGTATATCGATTGTTATTGTAGCGGCTACCGCTGGGTTTTCACAATCGCCTTGCACCTATCAAGGACGCGGAGCGATCACCATGCCGGGCTCGTCCAGGACGCCCGGGCAGGCCCGCGCTCAACTTGCCAGGCCTCGGTCGGGACGCCCGGACATGCCCGGGCAGGCTCGCCCTCAACTTGCCAGGACGCTGGGCCACGCCCCCTCTCGCCTTTCCTGGGCAAACGCTCCGGGATAATATGTATATATATTGCTGCCCGATAAACGGGCTTTTCAGAGTGCCTGAGTGTTTGGTTTGATTAAAGCAACTCGGATGAATTCCAGCTTTTTGTCGCGTCCATTCTTCCGATCGACGTGGGAGCCCCAGCTCCTTCATTGGTGACCTACCGACATGGACACGGCAGTCACCCTTAAACTGCCTACCTTCTGGGAGGCTCACGCGGCGGTTTGGTTCGCACAGGCGGATTCCCTGTTCGCCCTGCGAGGCATCACGGCCGACGACACCCGCTTCCACCATGTGGTAACAGCGCTCGGTTCGGCCACCGCGGCCCGCGCCCTGAGCCTCCTCGAGAGCCCGCCAGCCGCTGACAAATACGGCGCGATTAAGAAGCTTCTCCTCGACGCTTTCGCCCTCCCATCGGCGGAACGCGCACAGCGCCTGCTCGACCTGCCCGAGCTCGGCGACACGCGCCCTTCCGAGCGAATGGACTACATGCTTTCACTGCTCGGCGAGCACTCTCCGGCATTCCTGTTCCGGGAGCTGTTCCTCCGTCAGCTGCCTAACCCGGTACGCCTCGCCCTGGCAAGCACGACGATCACAGATCCCCGGGCCCTTGCCAGAGAAGCCCACAAGATCTCCGCCGCAGGACAGCGCATCGCAGCGGCGACATGGGACCCACCGCCGTCCGACGCAACACCCATGGCGCCCGAACACCCGGCACGGTCGACGACCGAACTGCCGACGCAATTGGCGGCCGCTACACCGAGCCGACCACCTCCAGCACGACGACCGGGGCCTCCACCTGACCAAGTGTGGTGTTACTATCATGCCAGGTTCGGACAGAAGGCCCGGACATGCCGACCCCCGTGCACCTTCGGCAGGCCGGGAAACGGCCGGGCCGGCGTTCATTACCAGCCATGAGCGCCGGCCACATGGGCAACTTACTGTTCATCATGGATAAAGCGTCCGGACGGCGCTTCCTGTGCGACACCGGCGCCCAACTGAGCGTCATACCCGCCTCTGACTAGGACAGGCAATCCGCGGTTTGCGGCCCCTCCTTGGTTGCGGCCAACGGATCGACCATCCGCACCTTCGGCCCGCGCAACGTCACCCTCTGCTTCGGCGGCCAACGCTTTGCTTGGACGTTTGTAACCGCAAACGTGCCCATGGCTCTGCTAGGCGCCGACTTCCTCTGCGCACACGGACTGCTGGTGGACGTCCAACGGCGTCGTTTAATCAACGCCGAAACCTTCAGCTCCCTGGTATGCACATTTTCTGCATCTCACCTTGTTAAGGATCTCTTAACGATGGACGTTTTCGGCCGTCGCAGTACGGCATGGGATCGAGCACCACATACCAACCACGGGCCCGCCGGTCTATGCCAGGGCCCGCCGCCTCGACCCAGCCAAGCTCGCCGTGGCGAAGGCCGAATTCGACGCGTTGGAGCACCTCGGCATCGTGCGGCGCTCCGATAACGCGTGGGCCTCGCCACTGCACATCGTGCCAAAGCCGGGGGGTGGATGGCGCCCGTGTGGCGACTACCGCCGTCTCAATGACGCTACCACCCCCGACGGGTACCCGATCCCGCATATCCAAGACTTCTCCGCCCGTCTGGCGGGACGGGTCATTTTTTCGAAAATTGATCTCATACGGGGATATCACCAGGTACCTGTCAGGGCGGCCGACGTCCCTAAAACGGCAGTCATCACGCCATTCGGCTTATTTGAATTCTTGCGGATGCCGTTTGGTCTCAAGAACGCGGCTCAGGCGTTCCAGCGCTTGATGGACGGCGTGCTGCGTGACCTGCCGTTCCTTTTCGTTTACCTGGACGACATCCTCGTCGCCAGCACGTCCCGGGCCGAGCACCTCCTCCACCTCCGAACACTGTTCGGGCGCCTCAGCGAGCACGGCCTCATCGTCAACCCGGCCAAATGCCACTTCGGCACGACGGCCGTTGATTTTTTGGGCCACCACATCACCAAGAACGGGGCCGTGCCGCTGCCAACCAAGGTCGAGGCCATCACCACGTTCCCGCATCCCCGCACCATAAAGGCCCTGCAGGAATTCCTGGGAATGGTGAATTTTTATCACCGCTTCGTGCCCCGCGCTGCTCAACTCATGCGGCCCCTCTACGAAGCCCTCCGGAGCAAGCCGGCCAAGCACGACATCGCCTGGTCCGCAGCAATGGATGCGGCCTTCCAAAGCTCAAAGCGGGCCCTCGCCGACGCAACACTGCTCGCTCACCCGGTGCTCAACGCTCCCATCGCCCTCACCACGGATGCCTCCGACTACGCGGTGGGCGCCGTACATGAGCAATGGGTGAACGGGGTTTGGCAGCCACTCGCTTTTTTCAGCCGGCAGCTCCGGCCGAACGAGCTCAAATACAGCACGTTTGACCGGGAGCTCCTCGGTCTACACCTGGCCGTCCGCCATTTCCGCCACCTCCTGGAGGGCCGACCTTTCACGGCGTTCGTCGACCACAAGCCGTTGGTTTACGCCATGGCCAAGGTCACGGAGCCGTGGTCGGCCCGCCAACAGCGCCACCTCTCCGCCGTGTCGGAGTTTACCACGGACATCCGGCACGTCGCCGGCAAAAACAACGCCGTGGCCGACTGTCTTTCCCGGGCCAGCGCGAACGCGGTCCACCTGGGCGTGGACTTTGCGCTTATGGCGGCGGACCAAACCACCGACACCACGGTGCAAGCCCTCCGGGCGGCGAAAAAGGGCCTCCGCCTGGCCGACATCCCCTTCGCGGACACTGTCCTGCTCTGCGACGTCTCCCAAGGCCAGCCTCGCCTCATCGTGCCCGTCACCTGGCAACGCCGCATCTTCGCCTCCCTCCACGGCCTTTCCCACCCGGGCCGGAAAGCTTCCCAGAAGCTGGTGTCGGCGCGATTCGTCTGGCACGGCCTTCGTCGGGACGTCCGTGATTGGACCAGCAGCTGCACGGCCTGCCAACGGGCCAAGGTCCACCGACACACCCAGGCCCCGCTGGCACCTTTCACCGTGCCCGAACGACGTTTCGACCACGTCAACGTGGATCTGGTGGGCCCCCTCCCCCCGTCACGGGGGTTCACACACCTGCTCACCATGGTGGACAGGACCACCAGGTGGCCGGAGGCCGTTCCCCTCGTCTCCACCACCACCGCCGACGTGGCGCAGGCTTTCATCGCCACCTGGGTCGCCCGCTTCGGCGCACCGGCGGACATCTCGTCAGACCGCGGACCACAGTTCACCTCCGAGCTGTGGGGCGCGGTCGCCCGCAACCTGGGGGTCAAGCTCCACCGTACTACGGCCTACCACCCCCAAGCAAACGGGTTGTGCAAGCGATTCCACCGCTCCATGAAGGCCGCGCTCATGGCCGGCCTTCAAGACGGCGGTTGGGCCGACCGGCTGCCGTGGGTCCTTTTGGGCCTCCGCACGGCCCCCAAGGAGGACCTCCAGGCATCCACCGCCGAGCTGGTCTATGGCCAGGCGCTACTCGTCCCGGGCGAATTCGTGCCCGACGCTACCAGTCCCTGGTCCGCAGCTCACCAGCGCTCGGACCTCCAGGAGGCCGCCCGACGGTTTGCCCCCGTGCCAACATCCCACCACGGTGACCCCCAGTCCTACGTCCCCCCAGCACTTCGCACAGCGGAGTATGTTTTTGTGCGTCACGACGCACATCGGGGGCCACTGCGGCCGCCGTACGACGGGCCCTTCCGGGTGCTGCGACGGGACGACAAGTCGTTCGTCATCGACATCAGCGGCAGGTCGGACCGGATTGCGGTGGACCGCCTCAAGCCGGCGCACGTGGACGTCGACCACCCACCACGGTTGGCCCTTCCGCCGCGGCGAGGCCGCCCCCCGTCCACGGTGCCCCCCACTCGACCGCCCACCACCACACCGGACCCCCTCCCACGACCCGCCAGGGGTCGCTTCGGCCGGGTCATCAGGACCCCCCTCAAATTGACCCTGCCGGTGCAAGTCGATTCTGGGGGGACGTGTGTAGCGGCTACCGCTGGGTTTTCACAATCGCCTTGCACCTATCAAGGACGCGGAGTGATCACCATGCCGGGCTCGTCCAGGACGCCCGGGCAGGCTCGCCCTCAACTTGCCAGGCCGCAGCCAGGATGCTGGGCCACGCCCCCTCTCGCCTTTCCTGGGCAAACGCTCCGGGATAATATGTATATATATTGCTGCCCGATAAACGGGCTTTTCAGAGTGCCTGAGTGTTTGGTTTGATTAAAGCAACTCGGATGAATTCCAGCTTTTTGTCGCGTCCATTCTTCCGATCGACGTGGGAGCCCCAGCTCCTTCATTATTTTAATTTGAAATCGTCTTGAGTTCAGTGGAGCGTATACAGTATTCACATGGAGGAAAAAGACGTCAATAGGCTTCAATGTACTTTAATTTGAATAACAAGGGCATTAGTAAGCAATAGACAAATACATAGAGTATATGGGATTTCCACCAGGGTTGCAAGCCAATGGTTAATATGAGAACGCAAAACAGGCCAACCATACTTTTTTGCACACATGATTGAGGCTCGTGGTGGAGGTAGAGCAGAATGGAAGGGAGCAAAATGGAAGGGTGGAAACACCATGACAGAGTATGGGAGAATGACTTATTATTTACCAGCTACAACCATTTGTGCTCTCATATCTCTTCACTACCCCTGCCTCACCAGCTCAGATGCATTTTACCATGAAACCATTTCCTTGTTACCTCTCCCCTCAACCACCTCCCATCCCCCCACACCCCACAACCAATTCTAGATGTAAAGGTCACCTCCATCCATTCACCTCTCCCCACCCCCAATCCCTAGGGGGGTTAGGGTTAGGAACTATCCTTGAGATTCTGCTGTCTTGCTCTCTTCGCCCCAGGATTTAAAGGGTGATACGCACCACCTCCACCACCACCACCACCACCACCTCATTGTCTCACCATTTGCCTTCGATATGGTCTGGCACACCACTCCTGCACCAAACTCTCCTCCTATGGTATCCATGGAAATCTCCACGCATGGCTTGCGGACTTCCGCTCTGGTCGCAGTCAAGGTCGCAGCCCTTCCTCCCGTCCATGGTACACGGAATCTTGTGGTGAGGCTATTGCCCAGAAACAACTTGCTTTCGTCTCCTGGAAAGCAAATCCAACGGAAGGAAATCTCATTTCCTTTCACAATGCCCGAAACAAGTGTGTGTCCACCCTCAGGAGAGCCAGGAAACAATATCTCTCCGTTCTCAGGACAGAACTCTCTTATCTGTCTCCCTTTTCCAAATCCTGGTGGCGTCTGGTCAAATCTGTTTCTGGTGTTTGTTCCCCCTCCATCCCCCCCCTCACCTCAAACGGCCACACGGCTGACTCCGCACGTGAAAAAGCTGAATGCCTCAACTTTGTGTTTGCCTCTAAATCTTGTGTCCCAAACCCATCCCTCTCTGTACCCACCGTACCCAGTCATACCCAGCTGCTCCTGGACTCTGTGTCCTTTCCTCCTGACAAGGTGGAAAAGTTTCTGTCAACCCTCGACTCCGATTCTGCAACTGGACCTGACGGCATCAGCCCACGGGTCCTAAAATCTTGTTATTCCACTCTTTCACTCCCTCTCTCTGTTCTCTTCACCCTATCTTTTGCTCAAGGTCATCTGCCATCTGCTTGGAAATCTGCCAACATCACCACTTTGCACAAAAAAGGTGCAAAAACAGATCCCAGCAACTACAGACCAATCAGCCTTCTCCCAATTATCAGCAAAGTCATGGAATCCATCACTGCTTCAGATATGAAATCTTTCCTCTTCTCCAATGGCTTGATCTCTGATCATCAATTTGGTTTCAGACCTGGTCACTCTACTCTGGACATGCTGCTTCTGCTGTCTCAGCAATGGATGGAGGTCCTCAATGCCAAACAGGAAATTAGAGCTGTCTCCCTTGACATATCACGTGCCTTCGATACGGTCTGGCACCCCGCTCTGCTCACCAAACTTTCCTCCTATGGTATCCATGGAAATCTCCACGCATGGCTGGCGGACTTCCTCTCTAGTCGTAGTCAACGTGTGGCCCTGAATGGATTTCTCTCATCTCCCCTTCCTGTTCAGGCTGGAGTTCCCCAAGGCAGTGTTCTGGGCGCTGTGGTTTTTCTGGTCTTCATTAATGATCTCTCTGACTCTCTGGAAAATCTTCTATATCTTTTCTGACGACTCCACTTTCTGCCAGTCCATATCTCAACCCTAAGACAGACAGGCAGCAGCCTCCTCACTCTCTGCAGACCTGGAAAAAAATCACAGACTGGTCAAACAAGTGGAACATGTCTTTCAATCCTGACAAATCTCACACTCTTACTATGTCTTTCCGAAAAGACCGACTGGACAACCCTCCCATCTACTTTCTGAATAATCCTCTCCAAGAAGTTCTGTCACTCAAGCTTTTGGTTCTCACTATCTGCCATGATATTTCCTGGGAAAACCACATTTCCAATCTGGCCTCCAAAGCCAGTCGCCGACTGGGCATCCTCCGTCGTGCAAAGTCCTTCATTGGCACACCTGAGCTCCTCACCACATACAAGGCTTTCATCCGCAGCTCAATGGAATACTGCTCTCCCCACTGGGCTGGTGCTCCTGCCTCACACCTAGCTCGTCTTCACGCTGTTGAAACCAAAGCATTCAGAATCATTGGAATCTCCCGCGATGAAGCTAACTCCACGGGCCTCTCACTCACTCACCGCAGGCAGGTTGGTGGTCTTTCCGTCTTCTACCGACTCCTCTCTGGCCTTGCCCCCCCAGCTCTCTCTGGGCTGTGTCCCGCAAATATTCCTATAGGTCGCACAAGATCTGCCTGCAACCCTCTTATGGTTAAACTGCCAAAATCAAGACTCTCTGCTCTCCTTCATTCCTCTTTTCTCCCACCTCTGGAACAAACTCCCTCACCCTCTTCAATCCCACTCCACCCTCCAGGTCTTTAAAACAGCTGTTCACCACCATCTCTTATCTTCCCCCATCCAAAACCTTGATCTTTTCTATCCCAGCTAATTTCACCCCAATTCCACTTTTTTGAAATACCAACTTCTGTCCTGGAAGTCCTTGGTGTCCTTGTGTTTTATACTTCTCCCACCCCCCCCCCCCCCCGCCCTTCCCACACCTCCCCCCCCACCCCCAAGCCCTCTCCCTCCCACACATCTCCCTGCTCTTAAATGTTGTGTGCTCTCAAGTGTTTGTGTGCTTTCCCTTCTCTTGTGTTCCGCTCCCTCTTTTTATATATTTTGTTTGTCTGGTTAATTTGTTTGTGAAGTAAATGTCAGCTCTTTCACGAGCCTCGATTTAGTATACAAAAAAAAAGAAAAAGAAAAGTGTGGCCCTGAATGGATTTCTCTCATCTCCCCTTCCTGTTCAGGCTGGAGTTCCCCAAGGCAGTGTTCTGGGCGCTGTGGTTTTTCTGGTCTTCATTAATGATCTCTCTGACTCTGGAAAATCTTCTATATCTTTTCTGACGACTCCACTTTCTGCCAGTCCATATCTCAACCCTAAGACAGACAGGCAGCAGCATCCTCACACTCTGCAGACCTGGAAAAAAATCACAGACTGGTCAAACAAGTGGAACATGTCTTTCAATCCTGACAAATCTCACACTCTTACTATGTCTTTCCGAAAAGACCGACTGGACAACCCTCCCATCTACTTTCTGAATAATCCTCTCCAAGAAGTTCTGTCACTCAAGCTTTTGGGTCTCACTATCTGCCATGATATTTCCTGGGAAAACCACATTTCCAATCTGGCCTGCAAAGCCAGTCGCCGACTGGGCATCCTCCGTCGTGCGAAGTCCTTCCTTGGCACACCTGAGCTCCTCACCACATACAAGGCTTTCATCCGTAGCCCAATGGAATACTGCTCTCCCCTCTGGGCTGGTGCTCCTGCCTCACATCTAGCTCGGCTTCACACTGTTGAAACCAAAGCATTCAGAATCGTTGGAATCTCCCGCAATGAAGCCGATTCTGGGTGCCTTTCTCTCGCTCACCACAGGTAGGTTGGTGCTCTTTCTGTCTTCTACAGACTCCTCTCCGGCCTTGCTCCCCCAGCTCTGTCTGTGTTCTGTCCCCCAAATATTCCTACAGGTCGCACAAGATCTTCCTGCAACCCTCTTATGGTTAAACTGCCAAAATCAAGACTCTCTGCTCACCTTCACTCCTTCATTCCTCTTTTCTCCCGCCTCTGAACAAACTCCCTCACTCTCTTCAATCCCACTCCTCCCTCCAGGTCTTTAAAACAGCTTTTCACCACCATCTCTTATCTTCCCCCATCCAAAATGTTGATATTTTCTACCCTAGTTAAAACGCCCCAAATCCACCTCTTTCAATCCCCAACTTCTTTCCTGAAATTCCTAGAAGTGTTCGTTTGCTTTGTACCTTGCACCCCTCCCTCCTCCCCAGCCCTCCCCCTTCCATAGATCCACCGACGTCCCTGTTCTCTACTGTTGTTGTGCTTGTGTGCTTCCCTCTCCCCCCCCTCTTGTCTCCCGCTCCCTTCATTGTATGTTTTATGTGTCTGTGCATCTTTTCATGTTCGATGTGTTAGCTCGTACACGAGCCTCGATTCTCTATACAAAAAAATTAATACATAAAAAACCCTTTCTACCTCTGAGCATCTACTGCATCCTCCGAGCCCCTGTTCCCACCCTCCATTCACGGTTGCTCTTCTTGTGCTGTGATGCATCCATTGGTTATTGTCCTTTTGTTTTACCTTTTGTTTTTGTAATATGGGCATGGACGATGGTCCCCCACACTTCTCCCACCGAGGGTAAGCTGACCAAAAAGGTCTAGAATGCAATGTTCTCATACCTGTAACCGCAGTATGACATCTTATAGGGGGCTACAGTGGGAAGCAGGAGCAGGAGCAGGTCAGCATGCAGAAACCCAGAAGAGCTTATGTTTTTAAAAATGCAATTCTCCCAGTTCCCTGTCCAGATATGCTTATGAGTACCACAGACAGGATGGTGTGTGGAAGACATTGTCGGTCAGGATGCACAAGGCGCCAGTCAGGGTGGCAAAGGATTCTCGGTCCCACAACGGTGAAAGAGTTTACATTTGATATCATACGTGTGAAGCTACCATAAAATGAAGGATGTAAAACCATGTAGAAGCTGACGAAAGGTACCATCAAAAAAGCTAGAGGAAACCAAGCACATGATTCTCATGATAAATTGGAGAAATGCCTCAAATTGTACCATCAGTCTTTTGTTTTAATCCCATATAGTCACAACACATGGCCATATTTCCACATTACAAATATTGGAAGGTTTGCTTCAACTACATTCATACCAATTATTCATTCATTCATTCATTCTCACTCTCTCTCTGATGTACAATACTCTTAATACAGCGTCGGTGCCGCTGAAGCATCTTCCTGAGCAAAGGTTAAACTGGGTGGTTTGCCATTGCCTTCCCAGCAGTAGTTAAGAGCTGCAATTTGGCTATGGCGCCGGCAATAGCTCGCCTACTCTTCGTGAATGACACCGTGTGCTCCTTAACGTCCACCAACTAATGTCGACAGACGGGACGCCGGTTTAACGTGCGTCCGAGGGACGGCCGGCACAAACATTGATGAATCACCCCGACTGTGAAACACCAGGACGACAGTTTGTAGCGGGTCGGGATTCAAACCCAGGCTAAATTGACGTTTGAAGGGTTAAAAAAGGTAATATTGAAATAATACGATTTGAGGTGGAAGTAAAAGCGTCGTCGAGACACAGAGTGCAATTGATTGTGATTCGGTGGTTATAGGATGGGCATGTATGTGGTAAAGACTAAAGATGACGATTATGAAGGAATTTAATACATTTTTTATGATGTGATGGCGAGAAATGCCAATTTGCTGAGGTGATGATGAATTGGAAGAGGAAAACGGTATTGTACACTTGAGAGGGTGCAACGTAATAAATACCAGGAAAATGAAATAAATGATTCAGATTTGGGGAAAGAGGGAGGATGGATGCGAGGATGGATGAGATACGTGAAGGGAGAGTTGATTATACTGGAGGGGGCGGGGTGGAGATGATGCCGGGGGCGGGGCGGAGGTGATGCGGGGGGAGGAGCTTGTGCATCGAGGCATGACGATCTGGTGAAGGTTTGGAATGATGCTTCGGAGTAAATGTATTTCATGCATGATTCGGGATTGGGATGGAGGTTGAGGTGAGGATGGAGGTTGAGGTGAGGATGGAGGTTGAGGTGAGGATGGAAGAGATATCCATTCACATCCACGCGATCCTCCTCTTGACAAAAATAATCCGAAGCATTAACAAAGCGAGAGACGCAGAATGGCAGACTGCGAATGAGGGAAAAAACCCCCAAACATCAAGACTTACCCATTGCAGAAGCTTCAATGCTCCTAAAGGCTCTTTTATGGTGCGGAATCTGCCCGAGGCGACCAGCTGCCAGGAAGATAACGTTATTTTGCAAGATATTTAAAATGAAATCACCATCTTGAATATTCATAATCGTCGATTACAATAAGATAACCGAGCGACCCGAGTGATGAAGAGGTGCAGCCCCTTTGCCCCGATCGCACCTACCTGGTTGATGTCCATAATGCGATCTGCTGTGCGACGAAACGCACCCTGCACCTCGTTACGAGGACGTCGGGCGGGACCGACGTACTGACGTCACGCGCAATTCGCTCCTGATAAACGTGCTCTCGGAATCTGAAAATATCCGGCTTTCCTCCACTCGGTGGTAAATTTAAAGGGTTTTCACTCTGCTTTGATTTGAAGTGAGCGTCGTTGGCGCGATCGTTTGATTTTTTTTCAGATTTGCCGCAGCGTCCGTAACGTCCTCTGGTGTCCACTTCGCCATGGAGATCCTGAGATCCATGATCCGATTAATCATTTTCGGATCGACAAAACAGATGCTTCTTGACAGATTAGGCTCGGGGCGTGAATCGTTCCCGTTGCCAAGGATCGCGATTGTACGAAGCAGACCTGGCGACAGATTTTCAATGGAATTGCTCGACAATGGCAATAAACAGCAACGACGCCTTTCACGGTCGACCTTCGGACACGTCTGCTGACAGAAAGCACTCAATTAGCAATGGCTTTGCTTTCATGGGACAAATTCATGGAGCATCGTGCATTTTCGCTTGGCGCGCACCCGCGGTCGCCCGGTCTCCAGACTGAGCGATTCGTGTTATTAATATTATTCATTGAAAGGCTGGAAGATGATCGCAAGAAGAAGAAGAAGATTCATTTAATTTACGGTAACCTTCGGTCTCGACGCAGGTCTGTTTTGGACATCCTTGTGGAGTGATACATTGCGCTCCTAGTTTCCCGCATTTTCCTCCACTGCCATCGACTATTATGACTACCATGCCGAGGTGACTATATAGTATATAGGTAGGCCCTGACGGCAAGGCCTCCTCATGGTGAAAATGTAAAAAATAGAGTAATTACAAAAAATAACAAGAAAGAGCAGAGATTGCAGATCCTCGCCAGGATGTATTTTCAGTGGTTTTAAAGGCTTTTGTGTTAAAAACAAATATAGCGGCCGAACCAGGTGACGGATGACGTCATCATTTTTTTTCTCCACCAATTTATGCCGACATGACGCTCAAGAAATTTCATCTTTATCGGATGACGTTTTGTACTTGTCGAATTTTGACGTCATAATGGAGGCACCTATGACATCATCATTAACATATTTTCTTCCCAATGGAGAGTTCTTTACAAAGAGCCATGTCTCAATTTTTTATATTCAGCGCTTTCGGAGATATAGAGGTGCAATGTTTTTCGGTTTTTCCAAGATGGCAACCGAACCTCGTGACCGATGACGTCATAATTATCATTAAAAAGTTCTACAGGTGGAGTTGCACCTATGGAGAAAATTCCCTGTCAATCGGACCAACGGTTGCAGAGAAAATCATATTTATTCTGTGCGGACAAACAAACAAGAAGACGTCATGCGGAGCACGATACTTGCAAAATCCGCCCCCTAACCCCAAGAAAAAATATTCCATTGATGCAGCAAATTGTCCATTTCATCAAGATTAAAATTGACAATCTTGATCAAAGCTCGGGTCAATAGGAAGAAAAGTGACGATTTTTCAGATGAAAAATGGTGATTTTGTAAGGTTGACCTTGAGTTGACCTTTGACCTTTTGACCTCAAAAATAGTTAGTTCCCCTATTTAGTGACTCAATGTGCAAATGCGGTTCAATTTTCAAGTCCATCGGATGAAAATTTAGGATTTTAAAAACTTGGCCTATGTTGACCTTTTGGCCTATGTTAACCTCAAAAATGGCTGGTGGTTGAATTCATTGACCATATATGCAAATCTGCTTAGAATTTCAAGTCAATCGGATGAAAATTGAGGATTTAAAAAACTTGGCCTATGTTGACCTTTTGGCCTATATTGACCTCAAAAATGGCTGGTGGTTGAATTCAGTGACCATATATGCAAATCCTCTTAGAATTTCAAGTCAATCGGATGAAAATTGAGGATTTTAGAAATTCGGCCTATGTTGACCTTTTGGCCGATGTTGACCTCAAAAATACTCGGTGGTTGAATTCAGTGACCATGGATTTCACCATGCAAGTCCTCTTCAAATTTCAAGTCAATTGGATGAAAATTGAGGATTTTAGAAATTTGGCAAAGTTAGTGACCTTTGGCCTATGTTGACCTTTTGACTTATTGACCCCAAAAACAATAGGCTTCTCAATTGGGATGACCTATACAACTGGGTGAAGTTTCGTGACGATCGGTTTGGAATTGTGACATGTAGGCCGGTGACAAACAGACAAACAAGAAGACGTCATGCGTAGCACGATACTTGCAAAATCCACCCTCCCCCAAAAGTTTTCCAATGATACATGATGGCCTATGTTGACCTTTTGGCCTATGGTGACCTCAAAAATACTTGGTGGTTGAATTCAGTAACCAGATAAGTAGTGTAATAATGTTGCTTCTGGGACACCTCCGTTTAACATGTGAAATCCCTATCTAATGTCATTTACCCCCTTGTCTTTTTCAAAAATCATAAACACCTCTATTTCTCCCACCCTCATCTTTATGAACCTTTTGTCTGTAGTACCTATCCTTAATGTTGTTCATTAGACCACTCAAACACTACAAATATTTGTTTTCTCTTATAGACCTATCATCCTTCTTCTACATATCATCTGGCAGATTAATCTTTGACCCACTCAAACATTGACCCATTCACTTCCATATTAATTCTTTCCCTCCCTCATTGCCCCTAAACACCTATATTTCTCTCACCCTGTTCTTTACGAACCTTCTAACCTTTTGACATGTTATCCTTATTCATTAGACCACTTAAACACCTGTGATCCTTCTGACCTCATGGACCTTTTAACCTTTTACTCTTAATATCATCTGGTGAATATAACCCACTCAAACAACGACCCTACAAATATTTGTTTATGCGTGGGAAATAATTTAATTCTCCTACAACTCTCTTCACCATCTAATATATTAACAAAAAATATGTTTGAGTTTGGTTCTTTATTAAGATATTTTAACTGAGCTAAGATAAAATGGTAAACCTCCCTCAATGTTCTTGCTTGAGCGCCTCCAGTGCCACATACCATTTTTAAATTAAAGTATATATTTTCCTGACAACCATCAAAGTTTTCCGTCCACTCAAAAATATTTCCATCTTTTTTACCCAATTCACCGGTATTTAAATTAATTCTCTTATTTGTTTTGTGAACTTTTTTACCAGTTGCCTTTTCAATTATACCTATTTGATATTTTTCACATTCATTATGTTTTCCATTTATATACCAAGGTTGATTACACCTCCACTCTTTAGTCTGGTTGATACTTGGTTCTATCATTTATATAATAGTAAAAAAGGCGGCGGTAGCCCGTTAAAATCCCCAACCCCCCCCCCCCCCCTTTTTAACTTATCACTTATATATATCTTATCACTTATATATATCTTATCACTTATGTATATCTTATCACTTATATATATATCTTATCACTTATATATATATCTTATCACTTATATACTTATATAACCATAAGGGAGACTATCAATTCCATTTTCTAAAATAAACCTCTTATCATCAAAAGCCCCCAATGCTTTCTTATTTATCTCTTCTGAATATAATTGATGTTTATAACTTCTTATTCCATTAATCTTTCTAAACTCTTCTTTCTTTGTTGTTAAACAGTTATAATAATCCTTAAAGTTTATTGTTTCTTTAATAACATTTTTCTTTACACCTTTTAACTTCTTATCAGTCTTTTCAACGTTATTCACAATGTATTTATAAGCATAAGCCTTTGACCTCAATCCCACAAATTCACTCATAACATTTCCTCCTAATTCATCCTTGAACTTTCCAATCACCTTTTTATTTTTAGAAGAGAACAACTCACTCTCTGGACTGTAATTACTCGTGTCATAGATATTAATGTCTCTTTTCATGTCTGAATAAACATCGTTGGTATTAATTTTCAAAATAAAACTATCTGTATCCATATAAAGTAGATTAACATCATTTTGATATTTCTTCCTCAAGTTATTATAAAAGTAATCATACATTAATGACTTTGATAAATCAAGAATTGTTGTTCCAATATAAATAGGTTTGTTCATTTCAATACTCTCTTTAATCAAATGGATCGCACAAAAGTTCTCAGTAAAGACCTCAGCTCGAGTAAAACTCGGTCTATTAATTAATTTTGATGCTTGTTCCCAAGATGTTGATAGTCTGATATTTTGTCTTTTCCTCACATTCTCCATAGTCTTACCAAAGACCGCATTATTCATCAATTTATAAAAGTCTTTCTCAAAATCTGTTTTTGACTCTGTTCTTCTTTGTGTATTAAAATCAATGTACCCCTTTAACCAATGACTTTGATTGAACTTTAGAACCCTATGGATCTTCTCTACTCTTAGACCTTTTGATAAATATTGTCGCAAATTTCTTTGGTGTAGAACATAATTTTTCTTGTTATATAATGTAGTAAGTAATTTTTCTGTTGATTCACCTATATCAAACGATCGTTGATAATCACTCAACCATTCTTTCTTTGGACTTGCTTTCTCACAAGCAAATGGGAGATCTTTGTGTAGGTTATGGAGTTCCTCTGGATATTTTAAATCAATTTCAAAATAATAACCAACTTTTTCTTCATCCAATTCTTTTTGTGTAGAGATACATACATCTTGTAAAACGTTTTTGTAGTCTTTTTCCTTTACCCATCTAAGTTTTCCATAAGGAAGAGCCTGAGACATTGCCCAGCCATACAGGTTGTTCGCGTCATAGTACATCAAGTAAGAACTCTCTTTCGTTGGATCATAATTTGGAAGATATTTGTTATTTGCTTTTGCGTATCTACTCGAGCAGACTTGTGAAATTCCACCTCTTTTTGCCTTTTCAATCATCAAAAGCATATCAACATCGGTTATCAAATCCAAATCTTGTTTTGTCATTTTCAACATCGCACTCCAGGCCAATCCAGGTGCTGTGTAGTAGTGAGCAGGATCCAATCCATATCCAGTGCGACAAACAGATCTAAAGGCTTCAAATACATCGGCCAATAAAAGCACATCAGTTTTGAGATACAAATCGTGATACTCGCCAAGATTCTTGATGTTATATTTTTCCCAAACATTTTGTGCGTGTACATAATCTTTATCAGATATATGACTATTATTTAATTTGTTATAGAAATTTTCTTTTGAAGGAAGTTGTGTTTCATTGAATCTCTCAAATGAGTCCATATAGTCATAGGGGTAAATTCCCTTTTGTGTTAGAAAATCTTTATCTAAAAAATACTCTGAAAGACATGGAAACTCTTTTAGATTTTGAACCAAGTTAACCAATGGACTTGCCATGAATTTAAATGTATCAAGAAATCTGATATGAGTAATAGGAGATGTGTGAATTGTTTTTGTGAATGAAATGTATTTCTGATCCGTGTTTGGAATTGCCGAGATACTTCCAGAAGTCTTTGAGAGTTCCTTGATAAATAGATGTGTATCATAATGAGCGTTGTTATGAAGAAAGACAGGAATGAAAGAGGGGAGTTGATAATTAATATTACAACTTTGATGAGCCGGACCTCTATATTTACCAGTGAGATGACAATGGTCTCTAACCTTTAGACCTTTACCAATTTTCTCCTCACAAATATGACAGACATTGTTTTTTATAAATTCCCTTTTTTCTTTACTTGTTAAGGACATTGGTTTATTGGTTTCTCTCATTATCTTGGTTAATCGAACACAGTCTTTTTCTAGTCGTTTCACAAACTCCTCTGGGGTATTTGAGCCTCTATACATCTCTAACTTGTTATATTTATCACCAACGGATGATTTGATATAATAACAAAAACCACAAGGAGTATGTTTTTGATATTTATTTGTGTATGATTCTTTTGGATCTTGAGAAGCAGTATCAATTTTTTCTAAAATACTTTCAAAATCAGCATATATAACAAATGGATGTTTGATCTTTTTATTTTCATCTTTGAATGTGATCTTTGAGCCTTCTTTAGGCATATTGATTACCGTTGATTTATGTTCGCCACAATAATTTGAATGTTTATCTAATCTTTCTTGTGAATTGAAGAAGTTAAGACAACGCAAACAAATATATATTTTATTTGTTCTCTTACAGACTTGTGGTTTTATTAATTTAGCAATATCTTTGATGTATGTATAATGTGAATTTTCGTCTGAATTAAAATATAGAAGATTAATATGAGTTTGTTTACAATTGTCAGAAAGCTTTAAAACCTGAATGTTGTTTGTTTCTGTTAGACCATAAACATTAACTGATAAATTATTCATCTTTTCAAATTTAGGAATATCATTTAAAGTCATCGGAAACTTTAGATCTTTCGTATTTAATGTATTCTCATATTTTTTATAATGAGATACTCTTTCATCATGAAAATGTGGAGGATGTAAGTGTGCTAAAATAGACCAGAGAAAACATTTATTGTCTTTATTTTTGATATTGATAACTGCTTTTCTATTTTTGATAACACTGGGTAAATCAATGTAAGAAGAAGCTTTTAGAGGATCTGATTTAAGAATATGAATGTCTATGTAAATAATTTTTCCTATATTGAATCCACTTCCTACGATTGAATTATCCACATCTTGCTCTTGTTTAATAAGTTCATTATAGACTCCTGATGTTTTAAAATCTTGATATGAAGATATAAAGTGTGGATCAGTTCTCATGTATGGTGCATCTATAACTCCTTCATCCTTTGTCATTTCTAATTTTACTCCCATATAAAATTTAAGTGGTTTCATTTCCTTTAGTGTTTTTTCAATCAACGTTTGAACAGCAGGTTTAACTATTTCTACAGCATCAACTATAGACTCTGGTTCAGGAGGTTTGAAGTTAAAGACTCTTATTTTAATATGTCCTTTGAATGCTCCATCAGAGTTTTTAGTTGTGATAAAATTTGATAAATGTAGATTTGTTTTAAGATGTATTTTGAAGCCTTTCTTGAGGATATTTTTATTACATGTAGAACAGTGTTTTGTTTCAGGTGGAAGAGGGGAAAGTTTGTTTAAAATGTTGTATGTATGTTTTGCGGTGAGAATATGTTGTTTATAATATTTTACTTCCTTCTCGCAAGTATCACAATAAACCATATTTATAGCGTGAGAAAACGTGGTGTTTTATATATATCACTGTGCTTAAAATAAAACACTTTTGAGCTTTACAGCTCCGTTTTATATATATCGCTGTGCTTAAACTAAAACACTTTTTCACTCAGAATCATCTAAGTCATAACTATCACATGAATACTCAGAATCATACTCAGAGTCATCAATAAAGCTACTCTCATAACTATCATTTGAGCACAAACTATTAGTATCATAACTATCATCTGTGTTCAATGAAATACTATCATCACCATCGTCCAAGTTCAATGAAATACTGTCATCACTATCGTCTGAGTTCAATGAAATAGTAAAATCTTCACTGCTGTATTGACTCATATTTAATTAGCAAGAAAAATATTCCCATCAATATCTATATACTTTCTTTCATTAACAGATTCAATCTCTACAATTTTTATATCAAAAGTTATCTTTAAATAATCTCTAACTATCATAGAACGAAATGACATTTCACCAGAAATATTAACATCATTCATTTTACTTAGATCTACACCCTTTGGATTATTAAAGAAAATACAAATGTCTCCTCTAGAATTATTAATGGTCTTATCATTCTTTTTCAAAGTATCGTGGTCAATCACTTTTTCAAGCTTTGAATAAATTGCCAGGAGTAGAGGAGAAACTTTTGTTAGATTTACTTTAATGGATGTCTTTCCAGGTATAGTTAGAGCTCTTCCTTTAAATGAAATAGAGGGGCTCATGTTATTTTCCATAACTGGTTTTACCCAAAAATTTCCATATTTATCTTTGTTCAATTTAACATCTTTGACATATTTTTCTATATCTTCCACCGAAGTAGAGATTGATTGAAATTTGTCTTTTGTGCTTTGAAACATTGTATTTATTAATGAATAAACTTGCGTTTAGTTTAAGTAAAAATTTACCACATAAATATGATAAGTTCTGAAGGATATTTAGAATTTCCAGACTCTCCATATGATAAATTAGAGAATTGTCCGGCTTGTGATAGAGTGGGGCTTAATGATGAGGATTCATATAAACAATGTATTTTCTGTGATTTAATTTTAATTAATGATAATAAGAAATATAAAAAAATATATAACTCTTTTAAATTAGAACCAAAAATGAATTACTTTACAAGATTAATAAGAGAGATGAATGTTAAGTATTGTGATGATAATACACCATTTCTTTCAAGGGAAGAGACTAATTGTATTGAGGAAATGTATAAGGGTTTAATGATATTTATTATTCAAAATAATTTTAATGGAAATGTTAATACAAGATACTATATAAATAAAATAATGGATTATTTTGAAATTAAACCCGAACTCAGGATAAAATATAGAGTTTCTCAAATAGCTCAAAAAAAGTTGGATAACTTGTTTTCCAAATATATAAATGAATGATTTTTTACCCGTTTGGGAAAATAAGATAAAATTTAATAACCATAAAAACATTCCAAATTCATTGAGATGTCTAATAGTTGGTTCAAGCGGATGTGGAAAAACCTGTTTACTTTTAAAGATGCTCCTTGGTTCTAATTTTTTAGATTATGATAATTTAATAATTTTTACAAAGTCAAGTTTTCAACCCGAGTATCAACTACTCTCACAGGGTTTTAATGCGGGTCTTAAAAAGGAAGACATTATCGGTTTATTTAAACTTCAAAACAAACTAAATGATTATAATATTGATGATATAATACAATTATTTTGTGATACACAGAAATCAAAATCGAAACCCATAACTTGTATTCTCAGTGATAATACGGATGATATACCTTCACCTCAAGATTTAGATAAATCAAAAAAGAACCTTGTCATCTTTGATGATTGTGTTAATGAGAGAAACCAAACAGTAATGGATAGCTACTATACAAGAGGGAGACATTCTTCTTGTAATTGTATATATCTTAGTCAATCATATTTTCAACTCCCTCGACGCTCAATAAGAAACAATGCCAATACTTTTATTTTATTTAAGTTAAATTCAATAGATGTAAATAATTTTTGGAGAGATAATTGCTCTACGTTATGTAGTAAAAAAGAATTTGAAAATTATATGAAACACACGATTGGAAAATATAAATATATTGTTGTGAAACAAGATGAGATACTAAATGATATTTTTCAATAAATAAATACAGAAAATGAATACTGAAGAAAGAGAAAGAAAGTTTAAGGAACATCAACAATTAGTTTCAAAAGTTGTTAAACAACAGGAAGAGATAAAGAAGAAACGGAGACAGAAACTAACTGGTGAAGAAGCCTTTGAAAGAAAACAAGAGAAATTCTTTAAACCACTTTTGAAAACTCAACACCCTACAGTTCCCACGGTAGAATTTACTCCGAAAAAACTTCAAATGCTCAAAGATTTTAGTCAGATAACAAAACAAGAACTTGGTGAATTAGAATATGATGACGAGGGATTATTTCGGAAACTTGAGGAGGTAAATCAACCCCCTAATTATGTTGTGGAAGCTCTTCAAAACAATGAATATTCGGCGGGTTCAAAAACCAGAGCAGGTCTCATTCCAACAGAAGAACCAGCAGTGTTTCATCTTGTGGAAGAAAAGGTATTGATATTTAATGATGAATTGATGTTCTTGAGTTCTACTCAACCAAATGTTAAATTAACTCCAAGATTAATGTTTCTTCTAACAAACCCCGGATTCAGCGGTTCAAAATATTTTGAGGAACCACTTGATATGGAAAGAGAGGAAGATAGGGTATATATTGAGTTGCTAAATGCACTTGATTATGGAGTTTCTGTTGCTGGTAAAAGTAAGAAGAATGAGAAGGAGAAACATATTATTGATGCTTTAAGTAAGCTTGGTTCGGGTGTTAGTTTTCTTCCAAATGACCCATCACAATTAGTTAATAGGCTATTATTGTTGTTAGGTAGTAAGAAGGCTGGAAACAACAATTGTTTTAATGAATCCTCAGCCATTTTAGATCAGTTGATGAACATGAAAATAATTAATAAATGTCAATACAAAGATATTTTATTAGATATTAAATAAGATGAGAAGCACAATTCTTAGTTTTAATTTCACAACGAGCGATTACACAGCTTCATTCCCTTACCCACTACAACTTGACCCCCTTACCTCATATGAGGCATCTTTGTTGTCAATGGAAACTTACAATACCCTTTTTAATATCACAGAGAAAAACAACAAGTTTAGTTATAATCCAGGAAGTGGATATAAAACTATAACCGTTTCACCTGGAGCTTACGAGATTTCTCAAATATCTTCAGAAGTCTCTCGCCTTATGAAAGAAAAAGGTGATGAACCAAAAAATATTGTAATAGATATTCAAAAACACACTTCAAAATCAACTATTAAACTTAAAAATAATTATAAAGTTGATTTCACGATTGAAAATTCGTTTAGAGAGCTATTGGGTTTCTCTTCAAAAAAGATTGAAAATAACGGGACGTTTTACAGTGATAATGTTATCCAAATATCCTCCGGTATAAATTCAGTATTAATTCATTGTGATTTGATTGATGGTGCTTATAACGATGGAATAAGAACAAATACAATATTTTCATTCAGTGCATACTCAACCCCGATTGGTTATAAATTTAATATGGAACCAAAAAATCTTGTCTATTTACCTGTGTCAGGAAAAACCATATACAGAGTAAATTTTAGGATAACCGACCAAGATAATCGTATGATATCCTTTAATGATGAAATTATATCCATCAGAATTCACCTACGTGAAGTTTTTCAATAAATAAATAATGGTTATTGTGAGAAAACACGAGTTGGGAAAATATAAAATAATTACAGGGGAGGGCATGTTCCTTTCACCAGACTATACAAGGTATGTGGGTAGAGGATACTATAAACCTAAGAGACAACGAGGTGTAGGTCATCAATTTCGAAATAAAGGAGATGGGATAATTGATACTCTAATGGGTATTGGTTCAACCATCCTTAAACATAAAGACCTAATTGGTTCAACTGCTTCTGCCGTGGGCTCCGTTGCGGGTGCTATAAAGAGTATAAAAGATGCTCAAAAGGAGTCTCATAAATTACAAGCAATCAAAGAAATAAAAAAAGGTAAAACTCAACTATCTTCACAAGAACGACAAAAAATCATTAAAATACTTGGGTCAGGGTTTCAACAATTTTAATGCTATATAAATACAAGTATGGAAGCGATTGATAGTATCTATGATTTGGATGATACGATTATCATTTCAAACTCCACTAAAAAGGAAGACTATTTTAAGGTAAATGCTATAACAGGAACAGACTGGAATTCAAACGGAACAAAAAGTTTTGAAATAAATAATCAACAAACTTACTTGAATATAGCTGATAGTTTCTTGCTGTGTAAATTTAAATTCACTAAGGCTGCGAATAATACTAATGCTACACTCGTAAATGATTTCTTCTGGAAAATGTTTGACAGTGTCCGCCTGTATATTGGAACACAAGAGGTTGAAGCGGTTGATTATGTCTCTGCTACATCTGAAATGATGAAATTTACACTATATTCGTTTAGTGATAGAATGGGTAAGGGAGCTGTTGAGGGTTTTATTCCTGATATGTCAACGGGTACAAACGCAGACCCTGGTTATAGTCAAAGGAAGTCAATGTATAATGATGACGCAAAAGCTGAGAATAGTTTTACCGTAGCAGTACCTCTGAAAGGTATATTTGGATTTTGTGATTATGATAAAGTTTTGTATGGGCTTAAAATTAGATTTCAACTACAAAGGAATGATAATGTAAATAGATTGCTTTTTGGGGATGAAAATGCTTTTGGAGAAAATAATAAATTTGTTATTAATGATTTGTGTTGGTATATCAGTGAATATACTCCTAATCTTAAAACGGAAGAGATGTTAAATAGAAGACTTAACTCAAAGAAACCGCTAAATGTATCATACCTTAAAAGAAGATGTCAACACGTTAAACTGGAACACACTACCTACACTTGGAATTTAGGTGTTCTTCAAGGAAAGCCACGATACCTCTGGCTCATTTTTAAAAAACCAGATGGAGAGGACGGTACTAATAAGAATAATGCCCTGAGTGATAATGCAAAGGTGAAACAACTTCGGGTTTCTCTTGATGGCACATTTTATCCGCGAGATAGATTGGAAATTGATTGGGAAAAAAATGATTATGCGGAAGCCTACAAGTCCTACCAAAAGGTGTGTGAAAGTAATGGTAATAATGATCCTATTTTGGATATGGTTGCGTTTCAAAAACTTTATACAATCTACGCAATTGACCTGAGTTCTCAAAAGGAAACTATAAAGTCTAATCGAGTGGATACTTCTCTATACATTGAAAGAGGGGAGAGTGAAGAGGTTAATGCATATTGTTTGCTTTTGGAGGAAACAGAATTACAGATTAATACAGATAATGGTGTTATGATTAATATCACATAGGTTTTTTCTCATAAATAAATGGTTGGGGTATATGTTAATCAAATCAATCTTAATAAATTAACATCTTGTATTCAAAATCAAAAGCCTTGTATTATTAATGTTAATACAATTCAAAGAAAAGGAGCTGTAAGAATTGATGTTTTACTCACACACACACAAGTAAAAACACTAAATGATGTTGGATCACTTAAAATTAAAATGACGAAACCTATGTTAAAGAAATATTCAATAGACGAGTCAAGAGGAGGATTTCTCCCGTTTCTAATTCCTTTATTTGCTGGTTTAAGTGCGGCGGGAGCATTGACTGGTGGTATTTCAGCAGCGGTAAAAACTGCTAACGAAAGGAAGGCACAACTAAAAGCTCAAAAAGAATTGGAAAGACATAACAAGGAGTTGGAGAAACAAATTAGTGGAAGTGGTGTAATTGTAGATTTTGCTCAAAAACTTGAAAGTCTACCTGATAAAGCTAGATTGTTGGTTGGAGATATGCTTTCCTCTATCGCTCAAGCGGGTGTTAAACTAACTAAACGGGGTAATGGATTGTATCTTTCTCATAAATAAATGGATAAATGGTTTAAACAATTTGGAAAGAATACAACGTCAAATATAGAACTAGCTAAGTATTGTAAAACACTAAAAATTGATAATGTGGTTATTTGTATGAGAGATGAATTAACACATATAAATAAGAATACAAAGAATATTATTATGAATTTAGACACACAGAATGGTTCTCATTGGGTTTGTATTCATAATAGTCAGGATAAATATTATTTTGATAGTTATGGTATGCCACCACCTGTTGAAGTAATACAATTCTTACAGAATGGTGTTTATCAAACATTCCAAGTTCAAGAAATTAATTCTAAATGTTGTGGCCAATTATGTTTATATGTATTATTTCAACTCAACAATAATGAAAATTTTTATGATATCATTTTTTATCTAATATAAATGACCTATGTTGGAAAAGATGGTTCTATCTTTGGAAAATCCTCTCAGGATATTGATTTATCAAATTATTATACAAAGGCACAGGCTGAACGACAAAAATATAGTGTAAGTAAAAATATTAATATGAAGAATACTTATAAATTAATCAATTATCCAAACCCTACAGATGCGAATGACTTGATTAGATTCAGTGATTTATCACAATATATATCTTTAAAGAAAACAGCACGTTTTGTGAAACAAGTAAAATTTACAACCACAACACCTGGTTATACTGACCATACACCTTTCCTCATTGAATTTAACTACCTGCTTACAATTAAATTTTATAAAGAAGGACATTTAGTTAATATGCGAATTAATAAATGGGGGTATGATATGCCTGATTTAGGGTATAATTGGTCTTTTTCAATAAACATAGAAGACCTACATGATTTAAATCAGTCTCGTAAAGAAGAATATTATCCACTTGGTGAAGATAAGGATTTATGTGGAAGTACAATTAGTAAACAACAAATACGTGATTTTAAGAAAATAAAAATATATGATAGTATAGCGATGGTTCGCATGACAAAGAAGGAAGGTAATGAGATAAGGATAGAAAGCCGAGGAATACAAACCGATTTGGTAGTGGGAAGATGGGGTGGTATTACCTGTCATAATATTAATCTCACATATATTTCTGATACATAAATGGCAGGAAGAAGACTACAAGAGAATTATAATTTTTGTATTCAAGGATACCTACAAGAAAAGGGTGCTCGGTATTACATACCTTATGATTTGGAGCATATACATGGGAATTTTGTCATAAAAAACTGGCCTTATACTGATATTGTTAAACCCACAAATAGAGACTTGTTTAAAATATTAAATAAAAATGAACTTCTCAAAGTTATGAAATATAAAACTCTTTTAGAAATCGTCAACAAATCTTATTGGTATCCTATTATGAGAAAAATAATTATAGATACAAGAATATCTCAAAATCCAGATGAGTATATGTATAATATTCTTTGGGGTTCAAACTCAAGGGTAGCAAGGGATGAGGAAGGAGTTGAAGAAGAGAAGGAGGAAAGAGAGAAAAAGGAGAAGGAGGAAAGGGAGAGGGAGGAGAAGGAGGAGAGGGAGAAAAAGGAGGAGAAGGAGGAGAGGGAGAAAAAGGAGAAGGAGGAAAGGGAGAAAAAGGAGAAGGAGGAAAGGGAGAAAAGGGAGAAGGAGGAAAGGGAGAAAAGGGAGAAAAAGGAGAAGGAGGAGAGGGAGAAAATGGAGGAGGAGGAGAGGGAGCAAAGAGAGAGGGAGGAAAAATATAAAAAGATGGAAATCACTGAGATTCATAAAAGATTGAGTGTATTAAAGCAAATAAATCAATCTCAACGCACCGAAGAGGAAATTAAAGAATTAACAACTCTTATGAAGATAATGGTTTCAAAAATAAGAACGTCAATGTCTTCAATTTCAGAGATTTAAACGAGAAAGTGGTGAAGAAGAAGAAGAAGAAGAAGGAAAAGATTATGTGATTGATGATGTTGGTGTCATTGACTTTAGTTAGTTTTTATTTGTAAATAAATGGAGGAGAGAGTGAAGGCATTCCTTAGGATTCTTTATGTTTTAAAAATAAAGATTGAAATGTATATGTTGAAAACCAAAAAGGTTTTGATACTCTGTCGGAATTTTTCTGATAAATAAATATGAGTTATTGTCTCAAATGTAAAAAGAAAACTAAATCTAAA
The DNA here is from genome assembly GCF_964187855.1 of Myxine glutinosa. NCBI lineage: Eukaryota > Metazoa > Chordata > Myxini > Myxiniformes > Myxinidae > Myxine > Myxine glutinosa. Next base: position 74,717,813 of record NC_136264.1, on the reverse strand, counting down.
AATATCTCTTATGTTAAAGCTAAAAATAATAGAGTTTATCAAAAAGGAATATGTCAAGTATGTGGCTCTAAAAAGTGCCAATTCATCTCTCATAAAAGAGGAGGAGACATACAAAAGTTTCTGTCAGGAAGTAAATTTACAACAACTGGAATTCCAGGGGAATTACACCTTCCAGGGTATTCTTTCTGTGGTCCAGGAACAAACTTGGATAAAAGATTAGATGAGGCTGACAATCCTAAACCTTGGTCTAAACCTACAAATAGGGTTGACGAAGTGTGTATGAAGCATGATATTGCTTATGGGAAAACCACTACGTTGACTGAAAAACATAAAGCCGACAGCGAAATGTTGTATAATTTGTCTTTGATACAAAATCCAACGTTGAGAGAGAAAGTTGATAGGTTTATTGTGAGAAATTTGATAAATGCTAAATTGAAACTTGGTCTTGGTTATTCCTCAAAAAACTATTAGGCTCTAATGATGCCATCAAGACTGAGGAGCTTTTGGCTGAAGAATTACACAAACCTATAATCACAAAGTTTAAAAGAAGGAAGGTTTATTCTAAATACACTGACCACATATGGTCCGCTGATTTAATTGAATTGAATAATGACAGGGGATACAGGTATGCTTTAACCGTTATTGATTTGAGGAGTAGATTTGCCTGGGTTGTCCCTTTAAAAAATAAAAGGGGTGATACTTTAATGTTAGCCTTTAAGCTAATATTTGATCGGGATAAAAGGAAACCAAAGAAGTTATGGACTGATGAGGGAACAGAGTTCTATAACAAAATATTCATGAAATTTCTTAAGGGGAAGGGTATTAAATTATACAGCACCTTTAATGAAGGAAAGGCAGTTGTTATTGAGCGTTTTAATCGTACTTTAAAAGAGAAATTATATAAAAAATTCACACAACTCGGTTCTCAAAAATGGGTGTATTTAATTCAGGATATTGTAGATAATTACAATAATACAGTTCATTCATCAACACAATCAAAACCATCAGAAACATTTACAAAATTAGAATATGAAAAGGAGATTAATTTGAGAAAGCCCAAGTTTAAAGTTGGTGATATTGTAAGAATATACAAATGGAAAAGTCATTTTGAGAAAGGTTATACACAAAAATGGACTCGTGAATTATTTAAAATCATTGATGTAATGGATACAGTCCCTTGGACCTACAAATTATATGATTTAAATGGAGAAGAAATCTTGGGTTCATTTTACTCACAAGAATTACAAAAAACACAAGTAAGCAGATAATACCCTTGAAAATAATAAATAAATAAATAAAATGTAATGGGGATACGTTTTTAAATCTGTGAACCCCAAACACAGAATCCCACAACTTTTTAGTTGGGGCTTAACTTTTGTGTGTGTATAATGGGGATACGTTTTTAAATCTGTGAACCCCAAACACAGAATCCCACAACTTTTTAGTTGGGGCTTAACTTTTGTGTGTGTATAATGGGGATACGTTTTTAAATCTGTGAACCCCAAACACAGAATCCCACAACTTTTTAGTTGGGGCTTAACTTTTGTGTGTGTATAATGGGGATACGTTTTTAAATCTGTGAACCCCAAACACAGAATCCCACAACTTTTTAGTTGGGGCTTAACTTTTGTGTGTGTATAATGGGGATACGTTTTTAAATCTGTGAACCCCAAACACAGAATCCCACAACTTTTTAGTTGGGGCTTAACTTTTGTGTCTGTATAATGGGGATACGTTTTTAAATCTGTGAACCCCAAACACAGAATCCCACAACTTTTTAGTTGGGGCTTAACTTTTGTGTGTGTATAATGGGGATACGTTTTTAAATCTGTGAACCCCAAACACAGAATCCCACAACTTTTTAGTTGGGGCTTAACTTTTGTGTGTGTATAATGGGGATACGTTTTTAAATCTGTGAACCCCAAACACAGAATCCCACAACTTTTTAGTTGGGGCTTAACTTTTGTGTGTGTGTGTATGTGCGAGTGAGTCATAATAATATACAAACCCTAACCCAACCCAAGCCCTAACCCAACCCCATCCCTAACCCAAACCCATCCCTAACCCAACCCATCCCTAACCCAACCCCATCCCTAACCCAACCCCATCCCTAACCCAACCCCATCCCTAACCCAACCCCATCCCTAACCCAACCCCATCCCTAACCCAACCCCAACCCTAACCCAACCCCATCCCTAACCCAACCCCATCCCTAACCCAACCCATCCCTAACCCTCACATTCAAAATCCCAACCCTAACCCAATCCCATCCCTAACCCAACCCCAACCCTAACCCTCACATTCAAAATCCCAACCCTAACCCAACCCATCCCTAACCCAACCCCATCCCTAACCCAACCCCATCCCTAACCCAACCCCAACCCTAACCCTCACATTCAAAATCCCAACCCTAACCCAACCCCATCCCTAACCCTCACATTCAAAATCCCACCCAAACCCTAACATAATCTTTCTTTTCTTCTTTTTTAAATACGTATTTCTTTTTTTTTTTTTCCTCTTCCTCCAATTCTGTCTTTCAAGGCTTTTAAGTTTGAAGAAGTAGAAATGGGAAGAAAGAATTTTCCAGCATTTTCTTCCTCGAACTTTCTTGATATTGCTTAAATCAAGCGTCATTAAATAAAGAACATTGTTCATTGCTTTAGAATCCAAAGAGTCTCCAAGAGGAACCCCACAGGTAGAGTCTCCAAAATAAAACCAACTTTCCAAGTTCCCAAGGTATAACCACATTCCTGTTGAGCCTCCAAGATAGGTATCACATTCCGAGTCATCAAAACAAAACCCCCATTCCGAGTCTCCAAAAATATAACCATCTTTCCAAGTCCCCAAGGTAAAACCACAATTTTCAGAAATATTGGGGGTTTCCGTGATAAGTCTCACATAGTATAACTGCGGACCATCAGGGAAAACTTCCCTTTCCCAATTTTTTAGGGTTTCTATGATGTGTCTCACATAGTATAACTGCGGACCATCAGGGAGAACTCTCCTTGCCCAATTTTTTAGGGTTTCTATGATGTGTCTCACATAGTATAACTGCGGACCATCAGGGAGAACTCTCCTTGCCCAATTTTTTAGGGTTTCTATGATGTGTCTCACATAGTATAACTGCGGACCATCAGGGAAAACTTCCCTTTCCCAATTTTTTAGGGTTTCTATGATGTGTCTCACATAGTATAACTGCGGACCATCAGGGAGAACTCTCCTTGCCCAATTTTTTAGGGTTTCTATGATGTGTCTCACATAGTATAACTGCGGACCATCAGGGAGAACTCTCCTTGCCCAATTTTTTAGGGTTTCTATGATGTGTCTCACATAGTATAACTGCGGACCATCAGGGAGAACTCTCCTTTCCCAATTTTCAGAAATTTGTGGGTCTCCAATGTATGACTTGTATTCTGGCTCATCAAGGTAGAACTTGTTCAGTGGGTTTTGTTTTGATAACTCACAACAAGTATCATCATGGTAAAACTCTTTTTCAGGATTTTGTGGATCTCCAAGGTATAACTCTTTGGCTGGGTCATCAAGGTAGAACTCGTTCTGGGGGTCTTGGTTGTTCAAAATGTCTTCAAACAAAAAAATAACTTCATCCCAAGTTGTGTTAAAAGCAGAATTTTCATTTCGTATCTCAGATACAATTTCCTGTGAAAGAAAATAACAATGTATTAATTTAATACAATATTTTTTATTTGTATAAATCAAGCTCTATGAATATTAAAATAAACTTTGTTAACTCTTATACGAGTCTCATCTTAACAAAAAAAAAAATTAAATTAAATAAATAAATAAATAAATAAACAAACTTACCTCCATTGATAAGAGGTTCGAGTCCAGTTCATCAATCTGAAGGTTGAGTTCTACACAGGTAGTAGGACTCCATGGAATAGCAAAGTTATCCCATTCCATTTCGGCATAGTAGTCCATTCTCAAGTGAAGCAGAAAGCGTGTTTGAAAAAGCCTGTGTGGTCGGTGCCTTTTATAAGGACTGGGTGTGTCTTCCTGTGGAAATTCCCTGGGCGTGTCTTAACTGGAAATGATGTGATGGAAATTCCCTGAAAATGATGTAATGTATTACCTGGAAATGATACAATGCTGAAGAGTTTATAAAGTGGGTGGGACTTAGCAAAAGTGGGAGGAGCTTAGCAAAAGTGGGCGGGGCTTAGTAAAAAGTGGGCGTGGCTTAACAAAAAGTGGGTGTGGCTTAGTAAAAATGGGCGTGGTTTACCAAAAAGTGGGCGGAGCTTACCAAAAAATGGTATGTGGCACTGGAGGTGCTCAAACAAGAACATTGAGGGAGGTTTACCATTTTATCTTAGCTCAGTTAAAATATCTTAATAAAGAACCAAACTCAAACATATTTTTTGTTAATATATTAGATGGTGAAGAGAGTTGTAGGAGAATTAAATTATTTCCCACGCATAAACAAATATTTGTAGGGTCGTTGTTTGAGTGGGTTATATTCACCAGATGATATTAAGAGTAAAAGGTTAAAAGGTCCATGAGGTCAGAAGGATCACAGGTGTTTAAGTGGTCTAATGAATAAGGATAACATGTCAAAAGGTTAGAAGGTTCGTAAAGAACAGGGTGAGAGAAATATAGGTGTTTAGGGGCAATGAGGGAGGGAAAGAATTAATATGGAAGTGAATGGGTCAATGTTTGAGTGGGTCAAAGATTAATCTGCCAGATGATATGTAGAAGAAGGATGATAGGTCTATAAGAGAAAACAAATATTTGTAGTGTTTGAGTGGTCTAATGAACAACATTAAGGATAGGTACTACAGACAAAAGGTTCATAAAGATGAGGGTGGGAGAAATAGAGGTGTTTATGATTTTTGAAAAAGACAAGGGGGTAAATGACATTAGATAGGGATTTCACATGTTAAACGGAGGTGTCCCAGAAGCAACATTATTACACTACTCAGATATGCAAGTCCTCTTCAAATTTCACATCAATTAGATGAAAATTTAGGATTTTAGAAATGTGGCCTATGTTGACCATTTGGCCTATGTTGACCTTTTGGCCTATGTTGACCTTTTGGCCTATGTTGACATCAAATATAGTTTGTGGTTGAATTCAGTGACCAGATATGCAAGTCCTCTTCAAATTTCAAGTCAATCGGATGAAAATTGAGGATTTTAGAAATTTGGCCTATGTTGACCATTTGGCCTATGTTGACCTTTTGGCCTATGTTGACCTTTTGGCCTATGTTGACATCAAATATAGTTTGTGGTTGAATTCAGTGACCAGATATGCAAGTCCTCTTCAAATTTCAAGTCAATTGGATGAAAATTGAGGATTTTAGAAATTTGGCCTATGTTGACCTTTTGGCCTATGTTGACCTCAAAGGTACTTGGTGGTTGAATTCAGTGACCAGATATGCAAGTCGTCTTCAAATTTCAAGTCAATTGGATGAAAATTGAGGATTTTAGAAATTTGGCCTATGTTGACCTTTTGGCCTATGTTCACCTAAAATATAATTTGTGGTTGAATTCAGTGACGAGATATGCACGTCCTTTTCAAATTTCAAGTCGATTGGATGAAATTTGAGGATTTTAGAAATTTGGCCTATGTTGACCATTTGGCCTATGTTGACCTCAAGAATAGTTGGTGGTTGAATTCAGTGACCAGATGTGCAAGTCCTCTCCAAATTTCAAGTCAATTGGATGAAAATTGAGGATTTTAGAAATTTGGCCTATGTTGACCATTTGGCCAATTGTGACTTCAAAAATTCTTGGTGGTTGAATTCAATGACCGGATATGCAAGTGGTCTTCAAATTTCAAGTCAATCGGATGAAAATTGAGGATTTTAGAAATTTAGCAAAGTTGGTGACCTTTGGCCTATGTTGACCTTTTGACCTATTGACCCCAAAACAATAGGCTTCTGGCATTTGACCAACTCTAACACTTGGTGAAGTTTGGTGAAGATCGGTTGAAAATTGTGACCTGTAGGCCGGTGACAAACTAACAGAGTCACAAACACAACCGACCAATATACTTGAAAAATCTTCGATTTTGCAAGTAACAAACAGACAAACAGACAGACAGAACCACAAACGCAACCGACCAATATTCCCTGAAAATTCTTCGATTTTGCGAGTAACAGACAAATGGACTCAAATGCAATATTCTCCTGAGGCGAGGGTAAAAATTTATCAAAAAATTAAATAACAAAAAATAATTAAAGTGCTTGTCTTCAACAATGTTATAGATTTTACAATTATCGGTTTATCATGGGAGGCTTATAGCTGTGGTCGGGTTTGTTTCTACTTGATTATTTCCCCCAATTTTGAATGGTCCCCCAAAGTTTCTGAGACCCCTTGGAGTACGAAACCACCGTTAAGGGGATTTTTCTGCCAATGTCCGAGTAGTACAGCGGATAACAACAACAATTGTGCATTTTATGAGAAAAGCATGAAATTTCTAACATAGTTAGTGCATACCATAAGGTTTATTTTCAGATGTGGAGGGAAGTCAGATTTGACCTCTGAGGACCGTGAGAGGTCAAATCCAAAATGGCCGCCAGTCCACCGAGTCTAATGTTCAAACGCGCTTAATTTTGGAACCAAATAGTGTAGAAAACATTATAGGTGTCATTTCCAACTAAATTGGGGATGCCCATTCATTTGGTGATACTTTTGAGATCGCCAGATCTGAATATAAACCTTAGATGTAAAATGTGGTGGTTGGTGCTAACATTGTGTTTTGTGTGTTTCAGAATCCCCTCTCCTGCCGTGGTGATTTTGTCGCAACCATGCCGAAGCGTCACATCCTGATGGACCCTACAGACTCGGCAACGGTTGCGAGAGTGAGATGTGCATGGAACAAGTTTCGGGAACTGAGTGGCGTGCTGATGATGATGGGAGTGTCGTTGAAGCTGAAGGGAAAGGTGTATGCTGCATGTGTGAGAAGTGTTATGATTTATGGGAGCGAGACATGGGTAATGAACGTAGAGCAGCAACGAAGGTTGGAAAGGGTGGAAATGCGAATGGTTCGACGGATGTGCGGAGTATCGTTGAGAGAGAGGAAGACAAATGATGAATTGTGAAAGATGATGGGAATAGAGCCTGTGATTGATGCTGTGAAAAGGAACACGTTGAGATGGTTTGGTCATGTGTTGAGGAAGGATGAAAGTGACTGGTTGAGAAGAGTGATGGAAATGAATGTAGAAGGAAGTAGAGGACGGGGAAGACCGAGAAAGACTTGGCTAAAGATGGTGGAAGAAGAAATGCGGGCAAGGGGGTTAACAAGGAGAGATGCAGAAAATAGGGCAAAATGGAGAAGATTGTCATGGGGACCGCAAGGCTAACCCCCGCTCTAGCAGGGAAAATGGCCTTAAAATGCATGTTGTTGTTGTTGTTGTTGTTGTTGTTGTAGAATCCCCTCTCCTGCCGTGGTGATTTTGTCGCAACCATGCCGAAGCGTCACATCCTGATGGACCCTACCCAGCCCTCTACATCCAAGGGATCCAAGCCACCCCCAAGCACTAACTGGGACATTTGTGTCCTCTGCCAAGGAGTAACAGATGAATCGTTACAGTGTCCACTCAGATCAACGAAACAGCCCGTTGGTAGTGGTTGCGAAATGGTTGCGACCTTGAATCCAACACAGTGTCTGACTCTCCCAGTCTTTCACGCTTTCACCGGGTGTGATACTATATCTGCATTATGAACTCCTAGGCATGCCAAATGAGGTCAGTGAAGGCTCAATGTTACTGTTAGAGGGATTTGTGGTGCTGATGTACGACCGAACCAGTGAGAGCACGGAAGTGAATGATGCCAGGAAATAGCTCTTCACACAGAAGTGTTGAACTCTAGAGAACATTCCTCCAACCCAGGCAGCACTCAAGCAGCACATCAAGCGCACTTGCTACCAGGCCAACTGTTGGAACCAGGCATTGGTCATGGATCCAGAGATGCCAGACCCATCTGACTGGGGCTGGACAAAGGAGACAACTGGGTGGCAGCCTCTTTGGACCACTCTCCCTGAAGCATCAAAATCGTGCCATGAATTGATCCACCTGCAAGAAAGGGTGCACTGGATGCTGCAAGTGTGCCAAAGCTGCACTCAAGTGCACTGCACTGTGCTTCTGTTCTGGAGACTGTTAGATTTTGATCATTACCAATTTTCATCATTGCACTTGATTTAATGTAAGCTTTTGTGGACATACTTGGTTAACTACAGTTATTTTTTCAGAGGTTATTGCATCATTCCTTGCAGTGTAAACACTTTTTTCATAATTTCTGGTCTTTGGGTGTTCTGTACCTATTCCTGTACCTGAAAAAATAAAGTTTCAAAAGTTCAAATGAACTTTTTCCAATAGCAGTTCCAACTGAAGTATCATAAAAATAGATATTCAACGTAATTTGACCTTGACCTTGACCTAAATGCATGTCCTTGAGTTCTGGCGATCTCAAATGTATCACCAAATGAATGGGCATCCCCAATTTAGTTGGAAATGACACCTATAATATTTTTTTGCACTGTTTAGTTCCAAAATTAAGCGCGTTTGAACATTAGACCTGGTGGACTGGCGGCCATTTTGGATTTGACCTCACGGTCCTCAGAGGTCAAATCTGACTTCCCTCCACATCTGAAAATAAACCTTATGGTATGCACTAACTATGTTAGAAATTTCATGCTTTTCTCATAAAATGCACAATTGTTATAATATGAGAGCTTATCCGCCGTACTAGAGCTGTATCTCGGAGTCGGCAGGGACTTTCCGAATGATATGTTGCAATAATAAGGCGAATAGAAAGAATTCGTGATTGACATAAATTTTTTGACATTGACCTAATTTTAAGGTCGTGACCCAATTATAGACATTTAAACATATTTCACCAGAACTCGACTAACGTTTGATCCGAACGAAATTGCCTTTTATAGATACCCTAGAGGAAAACACATTTACGCTTATTTTACACCATACCACTCCGGGTTAAAGGTCAAGGTCAAATGGTGGTCTTGAAAAAAAATAACACGTCTTTGTCAGCGCTCAATCTTGCCAGTGCAGAATCTCAAACACTGCTTGGCCTTCCAAGATGTTCTTGGATCATAATAGTGGACCGGCATTGAAGTTGTGCAGCTGATATTTCATTAGTCCTTGACCTAATTTTTTCGGATTGTGACCTAATTAACAAAACACTCGTTTTTGATCACGTTTTGAATATTTTTCCTCCGATTTTCATGATGTTGAGTTTTATTGATAGATTTAACATGGGTACACATTTTCTTAATTTACACTCGATTAATAAATGTTGAAGGTCTAGGTCATATGGCGGTCCTTTATGGTCTAGGCCATCATTGGATCGTGGGCGCCGTGGAAGGCTTACCCTTGACAATCGCTTTTTGATCCAGATATCTAGTTATCGTTGTTCTTTTATCACCCTCCCATACTATCAAATGCGAGCCTGGTGTTGGCTTAGCGGTTATGGTGCCGGCTTGGGATCCTAGGATCCTGGGTTCGAATCCCGGTCGATCGCTGAATTAACACCAGGGGGGTTGACTCAGCCTGTCATCCTTCCGAGGTCGGCAAATTGAGTACCAGCTCACTGGTAATTCCGTGTTTGTCGCAAGAGGCGACTTCAGGGTTGGCGGGGGACCACGGGGGGGGGGGGACCACGGTTCAAAAAGGGGACCACGGTGCCCGAAAAAGGCCAACCCCTGCTCTGCGGGGAAAGGTGGTTCTGTGGGGGTTACCCCATTGAGACATAATCCACAGGCACGGGCCCAGTGGGGCTATTGATGGTATGGGCGTGGCGTGCGCTCGGTTGTTGGAGCCACGCCCCTTTAAGAGTGATTTGTGTTATAAAAGATGCGTGAGTTCCGGTATGAGTTTAGTTCTGTTGAAATAAAGGAGCTTTCAACAAGCCAAGAAGTGTCTCGCCCTCTCGTCCACAACTCCTGCAGTTCCATACTATCAAATGCCATTTCATTCCATCACCTGTCCCTGACAGGTATATCCGCTAATACCTATAATAACTAAATTATTTGATCAATTTATAATTGAATGAATTCCTCCCTTTTCTCACACTGTATGGATCTTTATCCTAAAAGTATTGGTCGTCTGATGTACCATGCCCTGTTGCAGAGCGTCGATGCTGTTGAAGAGGTTTCTTAGCAATGGTTACACTGGGTTGTTTGCCATTGCCTTCCCAGTGGTAGTTAAGGAAGGATTTTGGAATTTGTTCTTGGTGCCGGTAACTAGATATCTGTCGATTTCCACAAAGTACTATATGCACACTCGATATCTCACATCATTAATCCTTTTGATTACCAGTCCTTGGTCTTGCAAATTAATTATAACAATCTTAGGAGAGATCCTCTTCACTTCTCTGCAAATTACTAACCTAATACAAGTCTGTTAGTGTCGATCGCTTTCTCTATCCTGCACATCATATCAAGTTTCATAATGACTGCCACCCGATTGATATAATCCCATGGAGATCCATGGACCTGCTGTAGGCCCCAAATTTATATCAGGTCCTTAGTTGTGCAATTTGTCTTCCTCTGATGGTCGCCTGTATACAAACCTTGGCTCATCTGCTCAATTTATGACTCACCCACACCCTCACGTTCGTTCTCTCTCTCTCTCTCTCTCTCTCTCTCTCTCTCTCTCTCTCTCTCTCTCTCTCTCTCTCTTTCTCTTTCTCTTTCTCTTTCTCTTTCTCTTTTTCTCTCTCTCCATGAATGTAAATTTCCATCACCACATGAGCCACAGCAGGCTCTGAAAATGGCTCATGTAAACACAATTGAGGCATCACCTCAACCCGACATGCCATTATCAGCATTACAGTGTTTGAAGGGAGAATCACTGAAATTGGTGCCACAGTATTAACAACGATTTCATCTCTCATATGCAGGACATCAAAAGGCATTTCAGCTGCGTTCATTTCCATGCTTGATTTTTGAAAGTCTAACCAGAAATCTTGATTGGCTACAAAATCTAATGTAGGCAAACATGGACAAACTCATCCACCTAGTTTAGTCATAACTCGTCCACAACTTTTTACCTCTGCCACCGCAGGTGGATGGAGGTTATGTTTTCAGCCCTGTCTGTTTGTTTGTCTGTCAACAACATATCTCAAAAAGTTGTGGACGGTTTCGGACGAAATTTGGCAGAGAGATAGCGTATGTGACAAGGACAAAAAGATTAGATTTTGGTGAACATCCGGATCCGGATCTGGCGAGTACAATTCTTTAAGTGATACTTCACCATTGGGAGATTGGGCCAAAACCAAATATAGCACGATAGCTCAAAAAGTTGTGGACGGATTCGGACGAAACTTGGTGCAATGGTTGGGTATGTGACAAGACCGAATTAATTCAATTTAGGTGAAGATCTGAATATGGATTTCGATACGAGAATTATTTAATTTTTAAGTGATTCTTCACCATTGAGAGATCGGGCAAAAAGCGATATATAACATATTGTCGTGTCGCCAGCGACTGAGATCACCGGGGACAGATAGCCGATACGGTTTTAACTCCGAGGCGACCAGCCGAATATATAGCGGTTATTTTTGGCGCACGTGGGATGGAAGGATGTGAAGTGCTTACCTGAACAGAAGCACATGGGTTTATTCCCGAATAAACGAACACAACAAATGAAAATTGCCACACAATGAATTTAATGAAAATAAATCAAAGAATAAAATGAATGCTGAGGTAAAACTAATATTCTCTACTGTGAGACGTCCCCACAAAGTCGCAAATACAAACACACAGGGGAAAATGAAATAAAATAAAATGTTTATTTTAGCTGGCCAGCACTCAACTTTGGCCTCAACGAGGACTTTTAGTAGCTTGGCTGCCGTTGATACTTGATGCCACCGCGCGGAAAGCGCACAAGATGGCGACATCGATCGCCGCATGTCGAGGGCACTGCAAACGTGAAGCAAGCAGATTAGACAGCCTCCTTTCAATTCCCTACCATCAAGTGCAACGTGGCCTTCAGCTTCCAAGAGCCCAGCTGTCATACAAAACCTCCTGCAGAACACTGCCGATGCGGCCAAGAGCTCTTTGCTTCCTAAAACAGTCAGCACCGATCGTCCACGATCAGAACAGAAATGGCGCACTTCTTCTCTGAGCAAAGTACAACTGGGAGAGAGCCAAGAGATCCGCTATTCTTCCGCCGCTCTCCTCCAAAGCGCACAAACTCCACGGCCCAACCAAACCAACAATGGCCAGCATCTTGTTCAAGCACACGAGAGAACCACTCTTTTTTCCCACGGCCCTTTCTCTCTCTAGAACCTTCTCTGCTCTCACGTCACACCGACCAATGGCCGAGCTCTGTTGAATCACCCAATGTCCTCTTGACCATTGACAAACTTTGGGGGCGTGGCCTGCCGGCCCCGCTCTTTTGGAGGTGGGGCTTAGTCCGATCGGCAATGATCAGGTACTTTCGGCAGTTGTGGTGGTTTTCATGGAGGTTTTGCATGGCCGGCTTTGTAAATGTAAAACGTAAGGGAAAGCGACAAAGGGAATTCACATACTGGGGGAAACTAACCTTAATCCCTTCTAGTTAGCACAGCTTCACCTCTCGTGTGAAGATGCATAAACAATCTTAAGCTCCAGTTTCCCTACTTACAGACTTGGCATTTAATATGGAATATTTTTTTTGTGGGGATGAACTTACTTTTCAAGATGTCCTAGAACCAAAAGTTCATTGGAATTATGTTGAAATTATTCTACATTTTGTTAATGTGACCTTTAAAAGAAACAACAACCACATTTGACATTTCGAAACAAATAAATTGATCCTTGAAAGTGATGTAAACTGATATCGAACTCAATTCATGGACAGTACTGTGTTAAACTTCTGTACGTTTTCCAGAAGTATCTCTTTATTTTGCACATTAGCCAAAAACATTTTTAACAAAAACAAAAGTTAAATTACGACTGGGATTACGGACAGTAAAATTACAGTTCAGTACTTCGTGTAACCCCCACTAGCATTCAGGAGAGCACGTACACGTTGAGGCATGCTGTTCACGAGATTTGCCAAGGTTTGGACAGGAATCGCCTGCCATGCAGTGACAATAGCCTGCTGCAATTCACGCACAGAGGTCGGCTGCTGGTCCAAGTGGTCGATTTGATGCGTTAATTCTGCCCACAAGTTCTCTATCGGATTCATATCCGGGGACATGGCAGGCCACTCCATATGCTCTACACCACGGTCAGCAAGAAAGTGTTGGATCATGCGAGCACGATGAGGCCGTGCATTGTCATCTTGGAAGACAAAGTTTCCTCGAAAGGCTGCACGAGCAAATGGAAGCAATGTTTCTTCCAGAATGGCCCTGTACTTGAACTGGTTCAGGTTTCCATTCAGAATAACCAGGTCAGTTTTGCCCCCTGCATGAAAAGCAGCCCAATCGGTCACCCCACCACCTCCAGCTTGGACTCTTGGCACTATACAATCTTTGTTGTAGGCTTCATGCACTTGTCTGCGCACTCGGACGCGGCCATCTTGACGATAGACCAGAAATCTAGACTTGTCACTGAGGATCACGTGATTCCAGTGTCCTGGCTGCCATTGACAGTGCTCTCTGGCCCACTGCAATCGGCACTGGCGGTGTTGTTTGGTCAGGCGTGGCTTTCTCAGGGGACGCCTGGCACGATAGCCTGCTTGAACCAGTCATTGGTTCACTAGCCTTCTGGATAGAGGCACATTTGTCAGTTGCTGCCACTCAGCCCTAAGCCGATTGGCTGACTTGGTACGGCCATTGCGGACTAACCGGCACAGCTGGCGATCATCCCTCCTTGTGGTTCTGCGGGGACATCCTGGCCTCGGTATTGGAGTAGGGACACCCCTCTGAGCATTTCGTTTCAGGATCTTTGACACCTGACCTTGAGTGATGCCATACTGCCGAGCAATAGCACGCTGTTTCATGCCGTAATTTCGTAAAGCTACCACTCCATGACAAACAGCATTGTCGAGTTTACGGACCATCTCCAGAGGAAGCGGCAATAACTTTTGGAGACGTGCAGCAGTTGTTTTCCACTAATACAGGACGCAACAACCCTTGTATACCCGACTGTGAAGCCAATCATCAAATGCACCTGTCCGTACATTTTGCCACGCCACCTGTGATATAATCCTGTTGCTGACTTCTTGCTGCGACAGACAATCAGTGACGTGGTTATTTTAACAAATAAATCACAAAAGTGTAAAAGAAACTCACCAGATTGATATACTGAGTTAAGAAAGTAAACCCAAGTCAAGGAAAAAAAAAATTCCATATTAAATGCCAAGTCTGTAAATACATCGAGATGTCTCCTACACATCCATGGTCCATGCTATAACTATACAATCCTATCTTTACTATGGGATTTCTCCATCTACCCCCACAAACGTAACAATATTTTAAAAAGTTGTGGACGAGTTATGACAAAACTTGGTGGATGAGTTGGGTAGGTAACAAAAATAAGCTGATTCTATTTTGGTTCAGGTCCGAATCCAGATCCAGCCTAAGGTTTTATATGCACCTCCTTTATTGTAATGGTACAATTTACAACTCCCCATTTTTTGTAATGGTACAATTGACACTTTGAATCGGGCAAAGGGTAATTGGTGCTAACTTCACAGACGTCAAAAACCCCAGTTATCTTGTATGGAGCAGAGGCCTGGGACTTGAGAAAGGAAGAGGAGAGACTGTTGCAGAGGATGGATATGACCTATGGAGATGTTGGTTGAGCTGATGAACATCAAGGAAAAACTCACCACAACTCTGAAAGAAAGAAAATGAATGAGGATATCAGGAGGTTGGGACATGTGCTCTGGAGGAAGGAGGGGGATATTGTCAGGTAGGTCTTTGATATGGATGCATTTGGTAGGAAAGTAAGCTGGGTCAGACCAAAAATGATGTGGATTGAGGTGATGGAGAAGTGCATGAAAGAGGCAAGGATGCAGTTAAAGAATACTCGGGATAAAGGAGTTTTGAAAGGAAAAACTTGTGCAGACGACCACACAAGAATGTGGGATTATTTTGTGCCATGGCCCATGGTAGTATAAACTTCTTGACACACACATTCAGGATCCCTTTGCTGTGTTTTTCACAAAATACCCAGAACTGTCTTGGGTTGGTGCCCGTTTAGCAACAGCCAATGGTAACGCTCCACATTATTATCATCACATGTCTTGCAGCCTGAATCACTTCTGCACTCAGTTCACTTCATATCACATCATCCTAGGTTAAACCCAGTTCACACTTCCCCATGATGCCAGTTCACAGTGTCTGTGCCAATGGTTCTGGGTCAAGCCCAGCCAAGATGGACGCAGGCCGACATATACAGTATATTGCACCCATATTTGTCTACACTCTAGATCATGGTCCGACCAGTCACATCAAATCGTCACTCTTAACACTGTCATGGATTGTTGGGGAAAATACACGAAACACAGACAAAAACATTGTTGAGCAGTCAAAGTTAAATGTAACTGCAAAAATACACAACAAATCATTTATTAAAGGTAATAAACATTCCTTAAAGTTAATACAGCATATGATACTAAGTTAATACAGCATGATAGTATTCTGCATGATACTGAACTCCCCAGCTCATATCAGAACTTCCTATGGACAGATCACCTCTCCATCAGAGGGGATTGTAGATTAGTCATTTAGGATTAACATGCATCCGGTTTTTCCCCGGACAAGTCCTCCTTTTCAGTTCTAAATCTCTGCCCGGCCTGGTTTTAAACAATATCTAAAAATGACTGGGTTTTGCTGATTTTACCTCCGCCACCAAAGGTGGAAGGAGGGAGGTTATATTTTCACCCCTGTCTGTCTGTTTTATATTTTGTGTTTTTTTTTTTTTTTTGGGATACAGGATTGAGGCTCGTGAAAGAGCTAACATTTATCACACAAAAAAATCAAACAGACACATAAAGTATATAATAAGGGGATTGGTAGACAAGATGGAGAGAGAAGGGGAAGCACACAAACACAACATTTGAGAGCAGGGACATCGGGAGATCTGTGGGAGGGAGAGGGCTTGGTGGGAGGAGGCGTGGGAAGGGGGGTGGTGGGAGAAGTATAAAACACAAGGACACTGCAAGGACTTCCAGGAAAAAAGTTGGTATTTCAAAAAAGTGCATCTGGGGTGAAATTAGCGGGGGTAGAAAAGATCAAGGTTTTGGATGGGGGAAGATAAGAGATGATGGTGAACGCTGTTTCAAAGACCTGGAGGGAGGAGTGGGATTGAAGAGAGTGAGGGAGTTTGTTCCAGAGGCGGGAGAAAAGAGGAATGAAGGAGTGAAGGTGAGCAGAGAGTCTTGATTTTGGCAGTTTAACCATAAGAGGGTTGCAGGCAGATCTTGTGCGACCTGTAGGAATATTTGGGGGACAGAGCCCAGAGAGCTGGGGGAGCAAGGCCGGAGAGGAGTTGGTAGAAGACAGAAAGACCACCAACCTGCCTGCGGTGAGTAAGTGAAAGGCCCTCGGAGTTAGCTTCATCGCAGGAGATTCCAATGATTCTGAAAGCTTTGGTTTCAACAGCGTGAAGCCGAGCTAAGTGTGAGGCAGGAGCACCGGCCCAGAGGGGAGAACAGTATTCCATTGAGCTGCGAATGAAAGCCTTGTATGTGGTGAGGAGCTCAGGTGTGCCAAGGAAGGACTTCGCACGACGGAGGATGCCCAGTCGGCGACTGGCTTTGGAGGCCAGATTTGAAATGTGGTTTTCCCAGGAAAGATCATGGCAGATAGTGAGACCCACAAGCTTGAGTGACAGAACTTCTTGGAGAGGATTATTCAGAAAGTGGATGGGAGGGTTGTCCAGTCGGTCTTTTCGGAGAGACATAGTAAGAGTGTGAGATTTGTCAGGATTGAAAGACATGTTCCACTTGTTTGACCAGTCTGTGATTTTGTCCAGGTCTGCAGAGAGTGAGGAGGCTGCAGACTGCCGATCTGAGGGATGAGGAATGGAGCGGCAGAGAGTGGGCAGAGAGTGGAGTTTGTCTGTGAACAAGATATCTCAAAAAGTTGTGGACGGATTCGGACCACATTTGGCAGAGAGGTAGCGTATGTGATGAGGACGAAATTATTATATTTTGATGAAGATCATGATTCGGATTCGGTTAGTATAATTTTTTTTAATGATTCTTCACCATTGAGTGATAGGGCCAAAAACAAACCATAGCACGATATTGTTACGGATTCGTCACTTCCACCTTTGTTGTTATTATATACTTGCAGGATTTTTAGTTTCAGGTAATATTGTTGGTAACATTTCTGTAGGAAATGGAGATGACTTTAGTAAAAGGTAAAAAGAAATGTTTGTGAAATAAAAAGGAAAACGCGGCAAAGAAACTGGAAGAGGAGAGAGGAGGAGATCGGAGGGAGAGGAGACGGCCATGAGAGATATAGCCATGAATCACATCGAGGCTGCGAGCGGACTATTTTGATATTGGTTACGAATGAGTTGAGGCTTCCCGTGAAAGAGAATGCCCGCGACATCGTCCTATATTGTGATTGCAATTAAATCTGCGTCTCAGGTTTTATTACCAAGCGTGAGCTAATGTTGGCGGGAAAGCAAGAGCCTCCATTACAGGCCGATTGGCCATTTATTCCTCGAAGAGGCCGACTGCCTGGTGCTTCGTGTTTTGTCGTTGGGATTCCCATATCGATATCATCGTGTGGATTGCCGTTGGTTCCCATATCGGCTCAATTCCCATGTCGATCTCTCACCTCGTAACTCCTCGTTCGCAGCCGCGCCGATACCTGCTGTTCTTGTCGTTCTGCACAACTTCGACCTTCACCCAGCGTGGGGATTCGTGCACGGACTTTGGGGAATGCTACATTCCACTCACATTTGGCGTATCGTGAGTTTATTGCTTTGAGAGCATTGGGGAATGATGGTACCATCATATGTATTGTTCATGAGATGCAAATGATAGTTTTATGGTACTTTCTTTGAGAGTGTTATTATTGTGTATGTGAGGGTGCTTAATACAATTACTTGTTTTGTTCTACAATTGCATTGGTGTGGTTTTACCATGGTTTATAAAAACACTCAAAATAACAAATCTTTCTGCCGAGTTCCCTCTCGAGACTCTGAGGGGCCCAACAACCGGGGTTTGGGGAGGTAACACGTAACAATATCTCAAAAAGTTGTGAACGGATTTGGACGAGACTTGGTGGACAGGTTGGGTGTGTGACAAGGACGAATCGATTCGATATTGGTATATATCTGAATATGGATTCGGATACAATAATTATTTAATTTTCAAGTGATTTTTCACCATTGTGGGATGGGGCGAAACCGATACATAGCACGACATCTCAAAAAGTTATGGACAGATTTGGACGAAACTTGGTGAAGAGGTTGGGTGTGTGACAAGACCGAATCGATTTGATTTTGCTGAAGATCTGAATATGGATGTGGATGCGAGAATTATTCATTTTTAAATGTGATATATAACAGTGATATATAACATGATATTGTCGTGTCCCCAGGGTTAAGACCCTTGGGTGATGAATGACTGAAACAAGCTTTAACTCCGAGGCGTAATTCGAAACTTGGTGGGATTGTCTTTGGTGCTTGCGGGAAAGGCCTGAAGCCTTATCTAATCGGGAACACACTGAGTTAATCCGAACCAACAGAACAAAGAAACGAAACAAGAATGAAAGTCACAAATAATGATTTAATGAAAATAATGCAAGCAATTATAATGAATGTGAGGTAAAAACCTATTTCCTAATTTGAGACGTCTCCACTCAGAGTCATATACAAACAAGGGGAACCGAAAGTAAAAAATAAATGATATTTCGTTTCAAGCCTGCCGGCACTTAGCTTTGTGTCCCCAAATTGCTGGTCGGGCTTGCTGGTCGTGGAACCAGAGTCACCGCACGGGAAGCGCACAAGGTGGCGTGGAACCACGCCCGTAGCCAGCCGCCGTCGTGAGGCAAGCAGGCAGGATTCTTCTTTGTTTCGCTCACGACCTCCATCTCTGAAGAGCACCACCGTCAAACAAGACCCCATCCTCCAACATTGCAAAAGTTCCAAAACCCTGACACATCTCCTCACCAGCGCACCCGAGACAACAGCGCCCACTCGAGCCAAGAGCCAGAATGAGAGGCAGAGATTACGGATTCTTCCTCTTCTCGAACCTTCCAGCTCTCTGACATCATATGACCAATCCTGTCATCCCATTACATCAGTCCATGGCCACGACCAATCGTCATCTTTGGGGTGGGGCCTCACGGCCCAATGACGATGGTCGAGGCGTGGCCTCCCCATCACAGTCGTCGGGGGGCGGAGTCTAATCACTGTTCGGGAATGTTCGAATGACATCAGGGTTTACTTGCCGATTGGCAAATGTGCTGGTCTCTGTCGGGCTTGTCGGTGTGGTTGTGGCAATGTGCCGATTGCATGGCTGGCCGAGTGAGTTTTACAAGAACATTAGGGAAAAATCACAGGGGCCAATTACACACTGGGGCTTATTAATCTTACGCCCTAGAACTAGTTAACACAAAAGCCACGCCCTTTATGGCGACATGCAACCGGTCTTACCCAGACAGTCGGTCTCCTTAGTACATCGAGATTCTTCTTCTTCGTGGCATACGACCCATACTAAAACCTACACATTCCTAACTTTCCTATGATATTTCATGCAAACCCCCACAAAAGTAACAATACGTTGTGTAAAGCTTGGCGATTCCCAAGTGGAAACGATCCGCAAGATTCAACACCGTTCATTCCATTATGAAGGAGGATTTGGGCTTCAGGAGAATCTCAGCGAAGTTCGTACCAAAGCTGCTAACGATTGAGCAGAAGCAACTCTGTTTGGAGATCGCACAGGACATGCGGGAGACTGTGAACAGCGATCCCAGCTTCCTCAACACAGTGATCACTGGCGATGAGTCCTGGGTTTATGGGTACGACCCAGAAACCAAGTTGCAGTCATCACAATGGAAGCATCCAACATCCCCGAGGCCAAAAAACACAAAATTTGATGCAGTAGCGTTGTTCAAGTTTTTCCGTCATTTTGTCAAAAACGAAAATCCGACGGCGCTCGCTTACATGTCCTCACTCATCGGCGGTCTGCCGTCGAATGACAGCTTCTGCAGGTGGGAAAAAATTCACGCGTGCGCATTAGGATCGCCTACATACGTGCACCAATCAACGCCTCCCTAGCTTCTTTTTTTTTACGCACGAAAAATAAAGGTCGGATACTTTTTGAACACAGTAGTATTTTAAAAAGTTACGGACGAGTTATGACTAAACTTGGTGGGCGAGTTGGTTAGGTGACAAGAACAAGCCGATTAGATTTTAGTTCAGGTCCGAATCCAGATCTGGCCTATCATTGGGATACAAAACAAACTGTTCAACCTGGCGGAGGTCTGCACTCTACTGAGTGCCGTTCTAGTTTTCTTAGAGGTTGATCAACAATCAAATCAAAGGCTATCTTCATCAATGATCTCTCTGACAATATGGAAAATCCTCTCTATCTTTTTGCTGATGAATCCACTCTCTTTCGCTCCATATCTCAACCCTCAAACTGGCAGGCAGCAGCCTCCTTATTCTCTGCAGACCTGGATAAAATGACAGACTGGTCAAACAAGTGGAACATGTCTTTCAATCCTGACAAATCTCACACTTTGTCTCTCTGAAAAGACTGTCTGGAAAACCCTCCCATCTACTTTCTGAACAATCCTCTCCAAGAAGTTCTGTCACTCAAGCTTTTGGGTCTCACTATCTGCCATGATCTTTCCTGGGAAAACCACATTTCCAATCTGGCCTCCAAAGCCAGTCGCCAACTGGGCATCCTCCATCGTGCAAAGTCCTTCCTTGGCACACCTGAGCTGCTCATCACATACAAGGCTTTCATGTGCAACTCAATGAAATACTGTTCTCCCCTCTGGGCCGGTGCTCCTGCCTCACACTTAGCTCGGCTTCACGCTGTAGAAACCAACGCGTTCAGAAGCATTGGCATCTCCTGCGATGAAGCTAACTCCGAGGGCCTTTCACTTACTCACCGCAGGCAGGTTGGTGGTCTTTCTGTCTTCTACCGACTCCTCTCCGGCCTTGCTCCCCCAGCTCTCTCTAGGCCCTGCCCCCCAAATATTCCTACAGGTCGCACAAGATCTGCCTGCAACCCTCTTATGGTTAAACTGCCAAAATCAAGACTCTCTGCTCACCTTCACTCCTTCATTCCTCTTTACTCCCGCCTCTGGAACAAACTCCCACACTCTCTTCAATCACACTCCTCCCTCCAGGTCTTTAAAACAACTGTTCACCACCATCTCTTATCTTCCCCCATCCAAAACCTTGATCTTTTCTACCCCTGCTAATTTCACCCCAGATCCACTTTTTTGAAATACCAACTTCTTTCCTGGAAGTCCTTGCAGTGTCCTTGTGTTTTATACTTCAACCTTCCTATGCCTACCCTCCCCAAGCCCTCTCCCTCGCACAGATCTCCCGATGTCCCTGCTCCCAAATGTTGTGTTTGTGTGCCTCCCCTTCTCTCCCCATCTTGTCTACCGCTCCCCTTATTATATGTTTTATGTGTCTGTTTTGATTTTTTGTGTGATAAATGTTCGTTCAGATTTCACGAACCTCAATCCTGTATACAAAGAAAACAAAAACCTGAGCTTCTCACCACATACAAAGCTTTCATCCGCAGCTTGGAGTACTGCTCTCCGCTCTGGGCTGGTGGTCCTACCTCACCCGTCACTCAGCTTCACGCTGTAGAAACAAAGGCTTTCAGAATCATTGGAATCTCCCGCGATGAAGCCTTTCACTCACTCACCCCAGGCAGGTTGGTTGTCTTTCTATCTTCAACAGACTCCTCTCCGGCCTTGCTCCCCCTGCTCTGTCTGTGCTCTGTCCCCCCAAATATTCCTGCAGAATGCACAAAATTTGTCAGCAACCCTCTTCTGGTGAAACTGCCAAAAGCAAGACTCTCTGCTCACCTTCACACTTTCATTCCTCTTTTTTTTTCCTGCCCCTGGAACAAACTCCCACGGTTTTTTCAATCCCACTCCTACCTGTTCACCATCATTTCTTATCTTCCCCCATCCAAAACCTTGATCTTTTATACCTCTGTTAATCCACCCCAAACCCACCTCCTTCAAATTCCATGTTTTCTTTCCTGAAAGCCCTTGTAGCGTCCATCTTGTTTATCCCATGTACCCCAACCCAGCCCTATCTCTTCCACAGATCTCCCGATGTCTCTGTTCTCTGCTATTGTTGTGCTTTCCTCTCGCTCCCCGTCTTGTGTTATGCTCCCTTTATTATATGTTCCATGTTTTAGCTCTTATACGAGCCTCGACCATGCATACAAAAATGGATACGGTGTGGCGGACACAAAAGCCCACTGGCGTGGTGACATCATTCCACGCACCAAGTGGGCGGTGGCCACGCCCGAGGGGTAGGCGTGGCCTCATGATATACACCGGGCGACCAGCCCGGAGGAGTAGAGTGTTACAGTGTAGTCTTACAATAAAGACGTTTATATGTTACCGCTTGTCCGCTTCCTCCT
Source organism: Myxine glutinosa (assembly GCF_964187855.1). Taxonomy (NCBI): domain Eukaryota; kingdom Metazoa; phylum Chordata; class Myxini; order Myxiniformes; family Myxinidae; genus Myxine; species Myxine glutinosa. The sequence continues at coordinate 74,695,314 of NC_136264.1, read as the reverse complement.
TGCTCACAAGCAGCGCGCGTAACGCCGCGCTTTACTGGTGACCCTCGACGTTGGATCTGCCGGAGCGATCCTTCCACACGCGACGCCATCGCCATGGCCGCCTTCGTCAAACTTCCGGAATTTTGGGAGGCTCAGGCCGAAGTCTGGTTCGTCCAGGCCGAAGCCCAATTTCAGCTTCGGCACCTCACCGGCGATGACACGCGCTACTGCCACGTCGTCGCCTCCCTCGGGCCCGGCACGGCCGCTCGAGTTGTGTCCGTCCTTCGCCACCCACCGGACGGCCACAAGTACGAGGCACTCAAGCGGCTACTCCTAGCCACGTTCAGCCTCACGGACGACGCACGGGCCGACCGCCTCCTGGATCTCCCCGAGCTCGGTGAGACGTGCACGTCGGTCCGAATGGACCATATGCTGTCACTGTTGGGCGACGAAGCCCCCGGTTCGCTATTCCGGGCGCTTTTCCGTCGCCAACTTCCAGCGCAGGTTCGCCTCGCGTTGGCCGGGACCGGGCTAACGGAACCCCGAGCATTGGCGGCCGAGGCGGACAAGTACTTCGCCGCTTCGGACACGCGGGCGAGCGTTGGCGTGGCCGTCACGGCCTTCGACGCTGCTGTTCCACAGCATCATCTTCTACAGCACGCTGAGTTTCAGCAGCATGCTGATACGCACCTCGTGAACGCCGCCACGCCCCGCCCACCGCCGCGGCGAAAACCGCCACCGTGGGGAAACCCGTCGACTTCACCGGCCTGGCGGAGCCAGCCGCGCTCCTCCAGCTCCACCACCTGGTGCTGGTTCCACGCCAAGTTCGGCCACGAAGCTCGGCGGTGTCATCCGCCGTGCTCCTTCAACGGGTCGGGAAACGCCCGGGCCGGCGCTCAATTGTGGCGATGAGCGCCGGCCCTTCGAGCAGCCTGCTGTTCATAACGGACACCTTCTCCGGGCGCCGTTACCTGTGCGACACGGGAGCACAGGTGAGTGTCATTCCCGCCGGCACGTCAGACAAGCACGCCGCGGGTGGGGGCCCCGCGCTGCTTGCCGCGAACGGGACGCCCATCCGTACGTACGGAAAACGCTGCCTCTCTCTGCGGTTTGGAGGGCAGGTTTTCCGATGGACGTTCGTCACCGCCGACGTGCCCATGGCACTGCTTGGCGCGGACTTCCTGTGCGCTAATGGGCTCCTGGTCGACGTCAAGCGCAGACGGCTTGTCCAGGCCGAGACGTTCAGCTCGCTCGCATGTGCGTTGCCCAGCTCAACGAGCGGCTTGCCAAGCGGCTTGCCGAACGATTCGGTTCCGGCCACGTTGGTCTGTACGCTTCCGGCAGCGGACGCATTCACCCGCCTCCTCGCCCGCTTCCCGGCCCTCACGCGGCCCACCTTCTCGGCGGGGGCCGTCAAGCACGGGGTGGCCCATCACATCCCCACCGTCGGGCCACCGGTCTACGCCCGGGCACGCCGCCTCGAGCCGACGAAGCTGGCGGTGGCAAAAGCGGAGTTCGCTACCCTGGAGCGACTCGGCATCGTTCGGCGCTCAGAGAGCGCTTGGGCGTCGCCGCTGCACATCGTGCCGAAGCCCGGTGGGGGATGGCGACCGTGCGGGGACTATCGCCGTCTCAATGACGCCACGACTCCCGACCGCTACCCCGTCCCCCACATTCAGGACTTTTCCGCCCGTTTGGCGGGCAGGTCCTTCTTCTCGAAGGTGGACCTCATACGCGGCTACCATCAGGTCCCCGTCAGGCCGGAGGACGTCCCGAAGACGGCGGTCATCACGCCATTCGGACTCTTCGAGTTCCTGCGCATGCCCTTCGGTCTGAAGAATGCGGCTCAGGCGTTCCAGCGACTGATGGACAGCGTCCTGCGCGACTTGGATTTTGTCTACGTCTACCTGGACGATATCCTCGTCGCCAGCGCGTCCCGCGAAGAGCACCTACGCCACCTCCGCACGCTCTTCGAACGCCTGGGCCAGCATGGCCTGATTGTGAACCCCGCAAAGTGCCGGTTCGGCGCCGCCACAATCGATTTTCTGGGGCACCGTGTCACCAGGCACGGAGCCGTCCCCCTGCCGGCCAAGGTGGAGGCGGTGAAGGGGTTTCCGCGCCCCCGCACGATCAGAGGGCTGCAGGAGTTCCTGGGCATGGTGAACTTTTACCATCGGTTCCTGCCCCGTATCGCCCAACTCCTGCGCCCCCTGCACGAAGCTCTCCGAGGTAAGCCGGGCAAAGGCGACGTTACCTGGACCGAGCAGATGGACACGGCGTTCACGGGCGCGAAGCTCGCCTTGGCTAACGCCACCATGCTCGCGCACCCGGCGCCCGATGCACCGATCGCCCTCACCACCGATGCCTCAGACTACGCGGTGGGCGCGGTGCACGAGCAATGGGTGCGTGGAGCTTGGCAACCGCTGGCGTTCTTTAGCCGGCAGCTTCGCCCGCCCGAACGCCGTTACAGTACCTTCGACCGCGAGTTGCTCGGACTTCACTTGGCGGTCAGGCACTTCCGCCATCTGCTCGAGGGCCGGGCGTTCACTGCCTTCGTCGACCACAAGCCGCTGATCTTCGCGATGGGCAAGGTCACCGAGCCGTGGTCGGCCCGGCAGCAGCGTCACCTCTCGGCCGTGTCCGAGTACACGACGGACATCCAGCACGTCGCGGGGAAGGACAACCCGGTGGCGGATTGCCTTTCCCGGGCCGTCGCCCACGCAGTCCACCTCGGCATCGACTATGCCCGGATGGCAGCGGACCAGGCCGCTGACCCCGACGTCCAGGCCTTGCGGACCGCCGTCACGGGCCTCCGCGTCACCGAGGTGCCGTTCGACGGCGCGGGCGCGGCCCTCTTGTGCGACGTCTCCCTCGGGCGTCCTCGCCCCATTGTGCCCGCGGGCTGGCAGCGCCAGGTGTTTGACGCCATCCACGGCCTGTCCCACCCGGGCGCGAGGGCCTCCCAAAGGCTGATCGCCGACAAGTTCGTCTGGCATGGCCTCCGGAAGGCCGTCCGCGGCTGGGCCAGGACATGCTTCGCGTGCCAGCGCGCCAAGGTGCACCGGCACACCCAGGCCCCGTTGGCCCCGTTCACGGTGCCGGAACGCCGGTTTGACCACGTCCACGTGGACCTGGTGGGACCTCTGCCCCCCTCGCGGGGTTTCACCCACGTCCTCACCATGGTGGACCGCACCTCCCGGTGGCCGGAGGCCGTGCCCTTGGCGTCGACAACGGCGGCCGATGTCGCGCAGGCTTTCATCGCCACCTGGGTCGCCCGGTTCGGCGCCCCCTCAGACATCTCATCCGACCGCGGCCCCCAGTTCACCTCGGAGCTCTGGGGGGCGGTTGCGCAGGGGCTCGGGGTCCGGCTGCACCGAACCACGGCCTACCACCCCCAGGCTAACGGCCTGTGTGAGCGATTTCACCGCTCATTGAAGGCCGCGCTCCGGGCCACCCTCCGCGACGGCGGCTGGGTCGACAGGCTCCCCTGGGTCCTGCTGGGCCTCCGGACGGCGCCCAAGGAGGACCTGCGCGCATCCGCGGCGGAGTTGGTCTTCGGGCAACCGCTGCGGGTGCCGGGCGAGTTCCTCCCCGACTCCACGGCACCATGGTCCGTGGCACAGCAGCGCTCCGCTCTGCAAGAGACCGCCCAGAGGTTCGCCCCGGTGCCAACGGCATGCCACGGGCACCCACCGACGCACGTCGCCCCGGAGCTTCGCACGGCGGAGTACGTCTTCGTCCGCCACGATGCCCATCGGACACCACTGCGGCCCCCGTACGACGGGCCTTTCCGCGTGCTGGAGACCGGGGCGAAGCACTTCACCCTGGACATCGGCGGTACTCCTGACCGCGTTTCGGTAGACCGCCTCAAGCCGGCCCACCTCGATGTGGACCATCCACCGCCAGTGGCCCGACCCCCACGTCGGGGCCGCCCTCCTGCGGGCGGACCCCCGGCACCGCCCAGCCCCGCCGCCACGGCGCCCCCCGGTCCTGCACCCATCCCAGGGGCAGCCAGGGGCATCCCACCTGGTATCCCTGCACCCCGGACGCCGCCGATCGCCAGGGGGCGCTTCGGCCGGGTCATTCGTCTGCCCCGCAAACTGGCCCTCCAGGTGCGCGGGAATTCTGGGGGGGCGCGTGTGGCGGACACAAAAGCCCACTGGCGTGGTGACATCATTCCACGCACCAAGTGGGCGGTGGCCACGCCCGAGGGGTAGGCGTGGCCTCATGATATACACCGGGCGACCAGCCCGGAGGAGTAGAGTGTTACAGTGTAGTCTTACAATAAAGACGTTTATATGTTACCGCTTGTCCGCTTCCTCCTTGCTCACAAGCAGCGCGCGTAACGCCGCGCTTTAACGGTACATTTTAAGATTTCGGATGCTTTTTACCTTAATTATACGTTAAAACATTTTTGTACATTTTCTTATGTTGATATAATACGGTTATGTGACGTTTGGACCAGGAAAACTTGGTACAGGTCTGTACTACTACGTCATGGCATACTGGATGTGTTCGAACATCGACACTCACGCGTGCACTTCTTCTTCCTGTCCAACCTCACAGTGAGAGAGTCCAGTGGAATGCTCAGTCTTTTCTGTATCCGTACTGTTATACTGTATACTTTTGTTTGATTTTCTGCTTTACAATGCCGAAACGAAAGTGTAAATTCGCTGCAGAACTGGAGACAAAATTCCCATGTTTTTGAAGTAGTCGAGAAGATTGGGAAGCTGAGTGCTTGGTACGTGGAGCGGTACATTTGTCTTGGTGGCAAATAAAGGTGTTATTGATTTACAATGGACACTCCATTTTATCCTCAAACCCGGATTCACTTTGACCCCCGGAAGACCCCCTTAGACCCCGAGTTTTTAATGTCGTGAGCAAACTTGAGTTGCAACATACCAAATATAATTTGTGCCAAGTTTGGTGACCATTCCATCAGCAGTTTCGGAGAAGGAGGTTTCAAGTGTTTATGGACTCACTGACTCAGGGACTGACGACGTGCCATCATCGCATAAGCTCTCCGGAACTATGTTCCAGGTGAGCTAAAAAAAAAAAAAAAAAAAAAGGTTTTTTTCATCATGGTCATGCTGTAGAACCACCTCAGAGCGACATTGCCAAACTCCATGCTCACTGCAGGTAACCTCAACCCTTTTGTTTCTCATTTCTCCCGTTCAGGGAATCACCTTCCTGAGGCAGTCCAATCCAACTCTTCTGTCCACTGCTTCAAGCAAGCGATGCTCCATCATCTCATCCTCACCCGCAACGTTCACTACCCCATAAATACAACCTAACAAAAACCCAACTTATTCGTGTAGGTTACTGTGTCTGCCCCTCTCCCCTCTCTACTCCTTTCCTGTTTGGTCATTCCCTTGATTATTGTGTTTTGTCTAACTGTTGCCCCATTACTCCCACTGCCATGTTTGTTGCCTTTTTACCCACTGCTTGCCCTTCCATAAGTCTTGATCTTGTATTTATTTATTTACTGTTACTTCTGAAAGGCCAGAAAACATTTGCTATATAATCCCGGGAAATTTCTTTTTTTTCATCCTGAACTTCTTGTGAATTGCGCATTTTTCCATTACAATCAACAGTTCGTCTCTTCACAATCCCACTGCAAAGGAAGTGCCACAGAGTCAAAACTTCCTCACTTCAGTCACAAAATGTCCCCTTTTTATTAGAACCGATTCTGTTCAATTTACTACCAGCCCAAGAACTCTCTGTCAATGTACATGAGTTACCAAGGCCAAAGCTCTCAAAATAGGATGCTGGTCATAAATCATAGGGGCGTTTCAATGAGCACAGTGGAGCTGCCCTTTCTCCATATTTGCCAATTGTACAATAACTTGCTCATTTAGTTAATGATCTTTCTCCCAAAAATCGTACAAATGCACAGAGAGATATATATATATATATATATATATATATAGTGCATTCAGAAAGTATTCAGATCCCTTCACTTTTTCACATTTTGTTATGTTGCAGCCTTATGCTGAAATCGTTTAAATTCATTTTTTCCCTCATCAATCAACACTCAATACCCCATAATGACAGAGAAAACAGGATTTTAGAAAGTTTTGCAAATTTATTAAAAAGAAAAAACTGAAACATCACATTTACATAAGTATTCATACCCTTAACTCAGTACTTAGTTGAAGCACCTTTGGCAGCGATTACAGCCTCGAGTCTTCTTGGGCATGACGTCACAAGCTTTGCACACCTGGATTTGGGGATTTTCTGCCATTCCTCTCTGCAGATCCTCTCAAGCTCTGTCAGGTTGGATGGGGACTGTTGGTGGACAGCCATTTTCAGGTCTCTCCAGAGATGTTCGTGTAGTGAAATCGTATCCGTACTGAACCCGGGTGGGGATGCTCGCTGCTCGCTGTCATTGTTGTCACCGCTAGGGGCGTGACTATAAGACCCGTTGCTGTGTCAGTGCTCCGAGACTTCTCCCTTGTGACATGTTACATCGGTAGCCTCGTTTATGGTACGCCTTTATAGAATAACTAGCTTGCTTGCATTGACTGATATGAATGGCTTTATGAGATGTCGCATCGTATGCTTATTGTGTATTTCTACTTACAGGAATGATGTGATGATCTAAATGCAATTAAACCAAACCGTTGGACTAAAGTTGTGTGGACCTGAATGGTTTTCCACAACACTTAATTGCATTTAAGATCTGCTGACATGGCTGGCAACAAGACGTTGACGGTGTCCATTTTCAGCGCCGACCCACAAGCCACGGACGGAGGCTTGCAACTCAAGCACTGGCTCCGACAACTGGAGCATCTCTTTGACGAGCCTGAGACCGCTCCGACGCCTGCCGCGAAGCTGGCGATATTACACTCAAAAATCGACTACCGGGTCTACCACGCGGTCGCTCAATGCACGACGTATGATCTTACCATCGCGGAGCTCAAGCGGCTTTACATAAAAGAAAAAAGCCCTGTGTATGCGCGTTATTTGCTGCAGACGCGACGGCAGCAGCCCAACGAGCCTATGGATCATTACGCCCAGGAGCTCCGGCAGCTCATGCTGGACAGCGTCAAGGAGCCACGGACTCCCGAGCAAGCTAAAGATGATCGACTTTTAGATGCCTTCATAGCAGGGGTCTCCTCCCAGGAACTACGTCTCAAACTCTTGGAGAAGACCGACCTGACCTTCGCTACGGCGGTTGAGCAAGCGACGGTGTATACCGAAGCGTGGATGCAATCGAACGCCTATGATCGCACGCGCCTTTTGGCGGGCACCTCACTACACGCCCGGCCGGAGAGTACCACTGACGAGGACGTGGATCCGCCTGCTGAACTCCGGGATGCTCCGGAGGATGACCCTACCCTGACAGCTGCCGTTACGACCAGCAGACCCAAGGCCTTGCGCGGGGCCGCATGTTTTTTTTGTGGAGGGCCTCGTCATGCCCGAGTCGTGTGTCCGGCACGTGACGCTATTTGCCATTTGTGCTCGCTAAAGGGACATTACGCGAAAGTGTGCAAGAAATCGGCATGCGGCTCGCGGCCCTTCGACTCGCGCAGCCGCGGCCGCGCGGGCGCAGCAACCTTGAACGGGCTCGTAGCAGAACCCACGAGCCCAGCACCTTACCCGACTTCGAAGGGGAGGGCCGCTCTCTGCGGCCCGCTGGGCGCTCAGACGACCTTGATTGGCGCCACCGGACAGCCACCACCGTCTCATTCTCCATCGGGGACAAAGGCCGCGTCCTTGGCCAAACCACGGGCCACACTTCACCAAGCCCCTCGTACTCCTCGAGTCGCCCACGAGCTAACGGCGGCCCCCGCCCCGTCAAAAGAGTTAAGGCAACTTTCGAATACTACGGAAGCCTTTGTAAAATGTAAAAAGGCAATTTCGAATACTACGGAAGCCTCTTGTCAAAGCGACCAAAAATGTAAAAAGGCGATTTCGGATACTACGGAAGCCTTTATCTGCCAGGAGTGTCAAAAGGCAATGTCAAATACTACGGAGGCCTTTTCTCGTCGGATTTTGAATCGCGAAACACCGGAATGCTGGGGAAAGCCCTCTGATGACGATAATGGGATCCCCATGGCCAACACAGCCTCCGGCCACGCTCGCAAAACTGCTGCTGGTGTAGGATCCACCCGCGAGGCTGGACCGACCCATTCGGGGGGCTCAGTCCCGCTCCCAGCTGCCTCGTCTGGCCTGGCTCAAGCCCTTATTCCCCTTATGGTTGAGGGCCATTGTGTTCAGGCCTTGGTGGATACCGGATCTACGGATAGTTTTATCGACCAACGACTTGTGCTCAGGCATGGATGGCGGATCGGGCGGTCTACGAGACGGATCTTCATGGCTTCCCAGGGACTGCGGCTCAGCACGAAAGGGGAATGCCGATTGAAACTCGTGCTAAAGGGACGGGTTTTCCCTGATGTACACCTTATGGTTTTACCCGCATTATGTGCTGATATTCTGCTAGGACACGATTTTCTTAAGCTGCATGGACGTCTGGTAATGGAGTTTGGTGGGCCTGACACTCTTGTTGTGGGGGCGGACGACGCGCTAACGGTGTGCGCCCTAGCGCAAATGGACGTCCGGCCGCTTTCGCTGTTCCCCAATCTAACCTCCGACTGTACCCCCGTCGCGGTAAAATCGCGACGCTACTCTCGCGCGGACATGCAATTCATTGCGGACGAAACGACTCAGCTCTTGAAGGACGGCATCATAGAACCTAGCAGGTCGCCGTGGCGCGCTCAGGTCTTAGTGGTGCGCAGCGAGGCCCATCGCAAACGCATGGTAATCGACTATTCCCAAACGATTAACCGCTTTACACAGCTGGATGCCTACCCCCTTCCGGGGATGGACGCGCTAGTGCAACAGGTATCCCAGTATTCGGTCTATAGTACTCTCGATCTCCGTAGTGCGTACCACCAGATCCCTATCTCTAGGGCGGATCGTATCTATACCGCTTTCGAGTCGGGGCAGCGGTTGTACCAATTTACACGATTGCCCTTTGGGGTGACGAACGGGGTCGCTTGTTTCCAGAGGGCCATGGATGACCTCGTTGCGCGGGAGCACTTAACCGATGTTTTCGTCTACCTCGATAACCTTACGGTTTGTGGATATGACCAAGGGCACCATGACGCTAATCTGAAGCGCTTCCTTGAGGTCGCGCAACGGTATCACTTAACTATGAACGAGGATAAGTGCCGATACTCCCTACGCACCATAGATCTTCTGGGGTACACCGTGACCCATGGCTCTGTCTCTCCGGATAAGGAACGTCTGCGACCTTTGCTCGACATGGCCCCTCCCTGCGATCGGGCGTCCCTGAAACGCGCCCTTGGGCTGTTCGCCCATTACTCCAAATGGGTGCAAAATTTCTCCGCGAAACTTCGCCCCCTTGTGGCCTGCGACACTTTTCCCCTGAGTTCGGCCGCATTGACGGCCTTTGAAGGTCTTAAGACCGACATCGCCCGAGCCGCCGTAGCGACCATCGACGAGAGCGGCTCGTTCGTCCTCGAAAGTGACGCCTCGGATCAGGCCATCGCGGCGACCCTCTCCCAAGGGGGACGTCCCGTGGCTTTCTTTTCACGGACTCTTACCTCCGCTGAGCGGAGGCACTCGTCCGTTGAAAAGGAAGCGTATGCGATCGTCGAGTCTATTCGGCGATGGCGCCCGTACCTACTCGGGCGGAGCTTCCAAATCATCACGGACCAGCAAAGCGTTGCGTTCATGTACGACACCTTACACGCCCAGCGCATTAAGAACGAGAAAATCACTCGCTGGCGTATCGAACTCGCCGACTTCTGTTACACCATCAAATATCGCCCAGGGAAGGATAACCAGGCCGCCGATGCCTTATCACGCCCGACTACATGTGCTGGTATCACCTCGTTGGAGGGCCTACGGGTGCTGCATGCTACTGCGGGCCATCCCGGCGTAACGCGTTTCGCTCATTTCGTGCGGAGTGGGAATCTCCCTTACTCGATTGACGATATCCGCCGTATCTGTCGCGACTGCGCTATCTGCGCGGAAATCAAACCGCGTTTCTATAACCCTCCTATGGGGACTCTGGTGAAGGCTACACGCCCGTGGGAACGCTTGGCGATGGATTTCAAGGGCCCTTTGCCGGTGTCGAGCGGCTCTCGCTACCTGCTCACTATCGTTGATGAGTACTCACGATTCCCCTTTGCTTATATGTGCGCGGACATGACTGCTGCCACGGTGATGCGATGCTTACAGAACTTGTTCTCAATGTTCGGTTACCCGGCCTATGTCCATACCGACCGGGGTGCAGTCTTCTTGTCTCAGGAGGTGCGCGGCTATCTGCTCCAAAACAACATTGCGTCTAGTTACACCACGCCGTACAGACCCCAGGCTAATGGGCAGATCGAACGCTTCAACGGGATTATCTGGAGGGCCGTCATGCTCCATCTCCGGACCCACGGCCGGGGCCTCGATAAATGGGCTTGGTCGCTACCTGCGGCGTTGAACTCAATCCGGGCACTCCTGAGTACGGCAACTAACCAAACTCCCCACGAGCGACTTTTCCACCACCCCAGGAGCTCGGGGTGTATACGGTCTTTGCCCAGTTGGCTCGCTGGGCCCGGGCCGGCCTACCTTAAACGGGCGGTTCGCGCGAGCAAGTACGACCCCCTTGTGGACAAAGTGCAGATTCTCCAGGCTAATCCTGAGCATGCTCGTGTGATGACGTCTGATGGTCGTGAGACTACTGTCTCCGTTCGTCATCTTGCCCCTTGCGGGGTCGACGACCTTAGTAGGGAATCGGACGAACCGGTCGAACCCATCTATGAGACTATGGCCTCTCCCGACGCTCCCATCGCCGACAGTCCACCGACCCTCCCCCCGTCGAGACTGCCCGGGTCCGACGACTTGGCGTTACCCCCTTCATCACCCGACCCTGTTGACGCCTCTGACACCGGGGATACAGGGTTACGAGACGCCGTACCCGGGGAGTTTCGAATGCGTGCTGGCCGAGAAATTCGCCGCCCGGCCCGCTACGGTTGGGCCGACTGATACTCCGCGCCCTATTCATGCTGACGCTCCCTTGCTTTTAGCCACGCGGCCGTATAATTCTGACGGGGGGGGGGGGGTGAATGTAGTGAAATCGTATCCGTACTGAACCCGGGTGGGGATGCTCGCTGCTCGCTGTCATTGTTGTCACCGCTAGGGGCGTGACTATAAGACCCGTTGCTGTGTCAGTGCTCCGAGACTTCTCCCTTGTGACATGTTACATCGGTAGCCTCGTTTATGGTACGCCTTTATAGAATAACTAGCTTGCTTGCATTGACTGATATGAATGGCTTTATGAGATGTCGCATCGTATGCTTATTGTGTATTTCTACTTACAGGAATGATGTGATGATCTAAATGCAATTAAACCAAACCGTTGGACTAAAGTTGTGTGGACCTGAATGGTTTTCCACAACAGTTCGATTGGGTTCAAGTCAGGGCTCTGGCTGGGCCACTCAAGGACCTTCACAGAGTTGCCCCTAAGCCACTCCTGCGTTGTCTTGGCTGTGTGCTTTGGGTCATTGTCCTGTTGGAAGGTGAACCTTCGGCCCAGTCTGAGGCCTGAGCGCTCTGTTTCAGGTTTTCATTAAGGATATCTCTGTACTTTGCTCCGTTCATTGTTCCCTCAACCCTGACCAGTCCCCCAGTCCCTGCTGCTGAAAAACACCCCCACAGCATGATGCTGCCACCACCAGGCTTCACCGTTGGGATGGTATTGGGCAGGTGATGAGCAGTGCCTGGTTTCCTCCAGACATGACGCTTAGAATTGAGGCCAAACAGTTAAATCTTGGTTTCATCAGACCACAGAATCTTGTTTCTCACAGTCTGAGAGTCCTTTAGGTGCTTTTTTGCAAACTCCAAGCGGGCTTTCATATGTCTTTCACTGAGAAGAGGCTTCCGTCTGGCCACTCTGCCATAAAGCCCAGATCGGTGGATGGTTGTGGATTGTGGATGCAGTGATGGTTGTCCTTCTGGAAGTTTCTCCCATCTCCACACAGGATCTCTGGAACTCAGCCAGAGTGACCATCGAGTTCTTGGCCACCTCTCTTACCAAGGCCCTTCTCGCCCCGATTGCTCAGTTTGGCCGGGCGGCCAGCTCTAGGAAGAGTCCTGGTTGTTCCAAATTTCTTCCATTTAAGAATTATGGAGGCCACTGTGCTCTTGGGAACCTTCAATGTAGCAGAGATTTTTTTTTGTAGGCTTCCCCAGATCTGTGCCTCGACACAATCCTGTCTCTGAGCTCTGTAGGCAGTTCCTTCGACCTCATGGCTTGGTTTTTGCTCTGATATGCATTGTCAGCTGTGAGACCTTATATTGACAGGTGTGTGCCTTTCCAAATCATGTCCAATCAATTGAATTTACCACAGGTGGACTCCAATCAAGGTGTAGAAACATCTCAAAGATGATCGAGAGAAATGGGTCTGAATACTTATGTAAATGTGATATTTCAATTTTTTCTTTTTAATAAATTTGTAAAATTTTCTAAAATCCTGTTTTCTCTTTGTCATTGTGGGGTATTGAGTGTAGATTGATGAGGAAAAAAAAGAAGAATTTAAACGATTTCAGCATCAGGCTGCAACATAACAAAATGTGAAAAAAGTGAAGGGGTCTGAATACTTTCTGAATGCACTGTATATATGGCTGCAAAAGCAGTTTCTTGGATATTGGGCACAATCCTGGTGGGGGCTTTACTCCTACGCAGAATACTTGAATGGCTCATTCATCTCAGTAAGCTGGTACTCATTGTGCCGACGTCGGAAGGATGAACAGGCTGAGTCAACCCCACCTGGTGTGTAATTCAACGACCGGGAATTGAACCTCAGGACCCCAGAATCCCAAGCCAGCACCCCAGCTAGCAGTTAAGCCAATACCAGGCTATCTATAGGTAGGAGACATCGACATCATTGTCATTTAACATCATTTACAACACAAGTACCAATATCAGGATAGCTTAAATGTATGTGTATTTGTCTTTGAGCTAGTTATAGACTAGAGGCAAAATCTGAAAAGGGGCCTAGAAATCACTTTAGGGAGTACGGAATGTTAGGAGCTGGCATCCATGTCAGACTGTTAAAGTGGTTCATAGTGAACATATTTCAAGTGGATGCCCATCAAATTTGGCCTTTTTAAATATTATACAGCCAAAACAAAGTGGCCGCCATTATCGAAAACTCCGAAAACTCCGGATTGTAATAAAATTACACAACTTTGTATTTATACAGGATAACAATGAAATTTGCTGTATTTGGACATATTATAATAATACACACATCTTCCTCAAACGATCTAAGTGATATTTTATCTATTTCTTTCCCTATGGAGAGACAAACATGAAAAAATGCTCTGAAAATCTAAGAAAATTACATCTTGATGCATTATATTGAGCTTGTACAAATGTACAGACATACTTTGATGAAGTTCGTTTGATTTCAAAAAAAAACTGTGTTGGGATAATATTAACATCAGTCTTCGGTGGTGTAGTCCGAGTCATCTTGGGCACTGTTCAAAGGATTCCGACACGTTCCGTCAGCGCAACCACAACCAGTGGTACATCTTAGCTCCTTAAGACGACAACTGCATCTGTGAGATTCGCAATTCTTACACTGGCATTGTGTAAGCTTGAGGTAAACCTCTGGAAATGGTTTATCACTCATCAAATGAGGAAGTATATTTCCAGTTGTACCGTCCTTGTTCCATCCATTTCCCACCGGGGAAGATATATCTGGTTGTGCGATCAGTGAAGAGAGCCAAATTGTACACTGATGGTGTGCTCGCTTGATATGCAGCTTCAGAGAAGATCGGGTTGGTGGCAACTTCTCTGGTTCTTTGTGACCTTTGAGGAACATTTTGAAACGCACGTCATTGATGTTTGTGTTGTTATCATTGTTTGCATACAGTCTGCAGATGAAGCTCTCTACATCTGTCAGTGTTCTTTCAGTAAGTGTGCCGCATCCGAGCCCGTCCAATAAGGGACAGTTCTTGATGAACGTTTTCCATGCTATTGTTTTGCCAATGCCACAAAATTGACTGACTGTGTCGCAGCCCGAGAGGGCATGGAATGCTGGAAGATTGTGGCGGGGAGCTGGATCAAGGTCTACAGCGTGCACAGCAACAAAGCTCCGTTGCTTCGCTGTTCCCGTTTGCACCAAAGCTCTCCAGATAAGTCACTGGCAAAGTGAACGAGGAGAACAAGGACGTCTGTGTCCCTGGAACAAATGATCAGACGCTCAAACCCAAGATCTGTCACAGACTTGGCGTGTAACAATATTCTGGTATCAGCTTCATCGTGGTTTGATTTGAGGGAGTTGACGTCCGTTCCACGGGATGACTCAACCGCCGTTCGGTCATGGAATCCGCCAGATGTCACGACTTCACGATTCGGTTGAGTCGACCTTGCTTGACGAATGAGCTCCATGCTCAAAAAGTGTTCCAGGTCTTGCTTGTTTTCTGGGAGGTCAATAAATTGCCTCCAGTTGACGGGTAATGGCACATCCCTGTTGTCCACTTTGCGACGTATTGGCCGGGTTTTCCCGGTCCGTAAAATCCGAGTGGTGTCCTTGATGGTATGTGCTTCATACCTATCAAACACAACGTCAACTCTGGAGCAAGTGTCACTGAAGTGACTGAAGACAGAGGCTACGAACCGGTCTGCGAGTTGTCCAAAATTGTGGGCATTTGCAGGTTTGCCGATTGCTTGAACAAGTGCCTGGCCATCGATGATTACACACGTTTTCAGATTTGCTGTCGGCGGCTCTTTCTCTACAGTTGTTCTTGTCTGAAGGATATTTCCGAGAGCTGCTTTGTTTGTGGATCGCATTGCTCCGGATGTGTCTGCAAGTGATAGAGGAACCGGCGAAAGTTCATGGCTGAGGATTTCCTTCAGGTCCACCTCGCGTCCAGCTTCTTTTGAAACAAGCAAGCGTTGAAAGAGGTTACGGTCTGCTTTGACGAGTTTTTGTTTCAGAGTCGAATTTTTGTTCTGGACCTGATACATGCTTTTCAGCGTCAGGCTTTTCGACTGTCTGAGCTTGTCATGGAATCCCACTTTTTTCGTGATGAGACGTAAGCCCACAAATTCTTTCAATTTGTCTTGCCCTTGTGCATGTGCTGTCAGAAGACATTCCGTTATTTGAGGAGAAGCTACATCTCGAGTGGCCAGGCTAACGACAGCTAGATTTTGGTGTTGAAAAATGCCGAATTTCTTCAGTTGGTCGACAATCTTCTGAACATCTTCCTTGTCCCGCTTTAGTCTTGAGGGTCCGGCTTCTTTTACATAAGAAGGGTTGTAGTCTTCATCTGTAGCATGCATGTCCAACATGGCGCTTGTGTCGTCTACTATTCTGCTCCGTTCGTTGAATGTGAGGCACCATTGATCTCTTGCTCCTTCTGATCTCGTTATTCCTACAAGACCACCGGCAACTTTGCCGACTTTGTTGACGTGCTCTAAGGCTTGATCCGTCGATAGCTGATTGAATGTGTTATTGGTTGTCTTGACCACAAAATTTCCATTCATGAACTCCTGGTGAACATCGGGGTGGCTTGTTTCAAGGATCATAATGTCAGCAAGATAAACTGCCCCCCAGCGAGTGTAGTTTGCGTGGTCATACTGAGCAAACCAGGGTAACATTGCAGCAAAGGACGATTTATGTAGGTTCCAATTTCCAGTTCTCTCTGCACGCAGCAACAGCAACAAGATGGAGATCATTTTGATGTACGTCACCCAAAATCTGGTAGTGGGTGGTTGTGTCTCTTGGAAGTCGTCCAACAGTCTTGTTATTCTGGAGTGCTGAACTGCGTCTTTCAGTGCTTTGACTTTGTTGCTGGTCACATCTCGCTCATTGTGTGCTTCCAAAGCTTCTACGACGTGGACTGATAATGTTTGGAGCTCAACTTCTGCTACTTGGTGATCTTTAGCCCATACGATGAATGTCGGCCAGAGTGTTTTCCAAACAGCTTCAAATGTTAGCTTGTGTGCACGAATAGCCCGGTTGTACAATTTGGCCTGCATGTTATTTTGAGCTGTATTCTCTCCAAAAACGGAACTCTCCGCCCACACCTCCGTAAGACCAGAGTCTGCAAAATGATTTCCAATCACACACATGAAATTCTTGACAATGTGGAACCCCCCAAGTCGCAAGAATATCGTTTTGCATTCATTACTGTTTGCCCACTGTATTTCCTTGGCCTTGCAGTACAGCTGCTGGTCCAGAGTAATGACTGTGGACTGGCCAGGATTTATAATGTTGGAAATCCTCAGGCATCGCATCATAACTGTCCACAGCGTGTCGTTCTCGTGGGCCGGGGCGTTGAGGAGCGGCAAATACCCGATTGTGCAGAGCTCGTGTTTGTCTTGTGTTGTAACTTGGTTGAACCCGGTCCACGCTGGCACATCGTCACTGTTAGAGCCATAGATGCGAGAGAGAATCCAGGCCATATCTCGGGCAGAAGCTTCGTCAGACACCTGATCATCTGGGGTAAACATCGTCTCATTCAAGGTGGCTGTGAATTTAGGATCTTCTCGAGAAGATTGGCGAGTGACTTTCTCCAAACGATGAAGTTCGGGAGGGACCTTCAAGGACCTTGACTTTCCAAGAGGAAGTACTTCCTGTTGCTGATGTTGAGGGGTCCCTCTCTGGTAAACTACCATCTGCGTCGCATGAAACGTCCCCATACCATCTAACGTTTCCTCGATAATGTCGATGTTATCAGCAGCGTATTGGCAAAACTTGTTGGATGATATATTTGAAGGGACAGGAGTATTGTTGCAATCTGCGAAGTGTTGCAGATTTTGAACTCCAAGAGTTGTGTCCAGTCTACGTATCTGGTCATAGCTGGGACAGTGTCCTGCGTGATGGATGAGTTCAATCAACGATTTTGAACGTGTTGCCTGATGAATTGCTAGGCCAAGTCCAACGTGTTTTGGTGTGAGCGTTTTGTGCTTCGACACTGCGTAGACTAGGTCTTGACTTATGCTCAAAGCAGTTCGCTTCACAAATTTATCGTCAGCCTGTCCGTCCACTTCCCCAGACAGCAAAATACTGAGGAATAGAAACAAGCTCTCCGGTACAATCTTTTCGGCACTCTCCTTACTAACTGACGTGCAATTATTTAGGCCTGGACGAGAACTGATGTCACCTCTAATGCGTAACGCGCAGTGATGCAAGGTCAACAACTCTTCTGTCTCTGAGCGCGAGAACTGGGTTGGCCTAAGATCATCCATATTTCTCTTTGTCTCCATTTCATCCGAACGCCTTTTCTGTGTCTGAACAGCGATCTTAGATGACAGTGTGGAAAACAACAATTGTGGTTGATGTGGATCGAGTTGAGGTACAAAGTTGATCTGTCCTGGAAGAAGTCGGTGTAGTTTCTCTTTGAGGCGGGATTTATTGTCCCGGTATGGTCCAGCGTCAATGCCGAATTCGCTGAGAAAAGACCTGTACCTTTCCCAAACGTCTAGAAGCGTATAGATTTCACCTCGGGCCAGTCCAGTCGATACTTCAGATGCGACTTTCTCAAAGCAGATATCTCTGGACGTTTGAGTTGTGCTTGTACTAGATTTCGATGCTTTTCTATTGAACTGTACATAACACTTAAGATGATACCTGGCATCAGCAGCCACGAGATCACTTACTCCTGCCAGGCGACACCGCAACACAGGGTCTGTTTGAGCTCCTTGGAGAATTTTGTCAGAAACATCAAAGGTAGCGACCAAATACGTTTGTTTGCAACTTTTCTCTTGGCAGAAAAAGCACAAATCAGTGTCCATAATGGACAGTTTACTGCGTAGAGATGGTCTCGGTGGTGAACTTGTCTCAGGTGCACTGCTTGAGGTGGCAAGAGTGCTTTCATATTTTTTCCTGAGTCGAGTTATTTTGAACGAACTTGTAAACGTCGAATAGCAGTCTTTGTGATTCAGGACTTCAGTCTGTTTTGTGATTTCCTTAAAGTCAATGTTTTGAATTCTTTCAACAGTGTGCCAGTTCTCAGAGTCATTGTACTTCTTGCGCTCTGCAGCGGCTTCACGGACTCTTTGAATTCCGGCGTCTCCGAGGTTTCTCGTTGGTTTCTTTGGGTCTCTGTTTTGACAGAAGATGCAGAGGGTCCAGTCAGTACTTGTGTCAGAACTCCGCTTTTGGCTCTGGCATTTTACCTTGGATTCCATGTTGAAGCTCAACTCAGTTCACCACATCCTGCAAACATCAGAAATTGCATAATATGATAGCCAGTTTCTGCCGGCATTTTTACGTGGCGTCCCGACCGTGCCGTCCCATTACTGCCGTAATGTCGAATCCTATAAAAAATTGAAATTTGTGCAGCCCGACTTCACGATAGCCGGACTGCGGGCTGTAGGTATCAAACTTTTCAATCAGCGTTTTCCCGTCGCAAAGATGTCCGTGTTCAAGCCAAAAAAGATCAATGCTGCACCTGTATAGCTGGTGAAAAGCTGAAGTTCATCTCAAACATCGGTCATCGGTCTGAACATCAGGCAACACTGACGCTGAACGGAAGCGGAAACACCGGAAGTGAAGCTGACCTGATAACGAGGCACTTCCGGCCGCGCCCAACATGGTGGATACGAACAGAAAATACGTGAATCTTTCCATAATGAGTTTCAAGTTTGTGAGAGGTTTAATGCCTAATGATTTGGTGAAATTATGTTTTAAACACATATGCTAAAATCACATTATGCTAAAATAATTTATTATATAATAAATGATTTTAACATGTGATTAAAACATAATATCTTTGCATCAATATATTTAGGACAATTCATATATTTAGAACAATTCATAGGTATCAATGAGATACAAATGCAACATTTCAGAACCATATTTTTGGTAAAGGTTAACATATTTTTCTTAATAGTCAAATCTGACTATTGTATATAAATATGCACATAACTTTATCAAATATGTATAGTTTGGCATGATATTTGCAGGACATCTTACTGGTATCACTGGAGTAAAATATACCAAACTACACAAACATACCCACAGTAAAAGTCAAGATAAGTCGCGTGATTTGAAAATTAACAGAGTTCAGCTTTGAGATTTTTTGTACATTTTTGTGACTGATCTGTATATAACTTTATCAATTCGTTATGGAATGGCCTAATACTTCTTGGACACTTTACTGGTATTGCTGCGATGATATATGTCAAATTTCAGAACCACAGCTTCAGTACAACTGAAGTTATCAGACATTTTCTAAGTTATACATTTTCTATTTGTCCGGCCATTTTGTTTTTGGTATAAAAAAATTAAAAAGGCCCAAATCAATGGGCATCCACCTGAAATATGTTCAGTATGGGTCATATTAACTAGCTGACATGGATGCCTGCTCCTAACATTCCGTACCCCCTGAAGTGGAATTTGAACATTTTTCCACCAGTCTATTAGCCTGGGTTAGAATCTCGACCCAGCTCGATAAATCTCTGATGTTTTGTTGGCAAAGCGAGACATCAATGTGTTCACCATCCATCGGACCGCCAGAAGACTCGTGTGCCAGCATTGGTCGTTAGTTGATGTCAAAGATCCCACGGTACATTTCGTGAAGAGTCAACAATTTATCGCAGGCACCTTGAACAATTTACAATTTCCTGCCCTGACTAAGTGCTGGGAAGGCAATGCCAAAGGACAAAGGTATAAATAATCCTTACCAAGAGCCTTCTTGAGCAGTACTGACGCTTTGTGCATCATGATGATGATGATGATCATCATAGTGGCGATGATGATCATGATGCTGATGATGATGATCATGATGCTGATGATGATCATCATAGTGATGATGATGATCATTATAGTGATGATGATTGTGATGATGATCATGATGATCATCATAGTGATGCTGATCGTGATAATGATGATGATCATCATAGTGATGATGCTCGTGATGATGCTGATGATCATGATGCTGATGATGATGAACATTATAGTGATGATGATTGTAATGATGATGATTGTAATGATGATGATTGTGATGATGATGATGATGATGATGCTGAGCATCATAGTGATGATTGTGATGACCATGAGGATGATGATCATGATTATGAGAATGATGCTCATGATGATCATGATAACCATGATGATGATGATCATGATAACCATGATGATGATGATCATGATTATCATGATGATCCGCCTCATGCCTTGTTTGTCTTCTGCGATCTAGAGAAAGCAAATTTCTGCGAGTTTAAACTTATGTCAAAGCATCACGAGCAAAACGGGACAGCAGCTGTAGATATGGCTTATTCTGTGCAATGAACGTACTTTTGTGGCATCTTCAAACGAATTACGCGTCACAGCTGAAACGAAGCGAACACACCAATTACATTCCCGGGACAGGTTTGCGCGATCGGGAATAACATTAATTGGAAACATTAACAGCTGCATGTATGACGTACCATGAAGAAGCCCATTAGTCTTACTCGGAAGAGTTTACTCAATTGCACCTTGCATCGTCTAAATTTGTCATTGAGCCGAATTAGCGAATTGTGATTTTTATATATTGTCTGCAGTTTACAGTGCGTTACCGACTTTACATGTCTTTGAACACATTTACCTTTTGTCAACCTATGGAGATAATATATAAGGGTTTACAAACTAGGCTTCGTAGCTGTATTGGCGGCATAGCTTTATAAAAGGTGGTGTACCTATTCCCTGGCCTCTGATCGAGCTATCTTGTCTGGGTTCGATTCCCGACCCGACTGTTGGCCTGCACCATTTACCTGGTGTTTCACAGGTACGTATAGGGCATTCCGCTAATGACTCATCCCCATCTTCCATGCTCAATGTCTATAACTATACAGTGTCGCTTCTCCCGGAGCAGTTTCTGTGGCTCGGGATACAATCATGGACGAGTCGCCACTCCGACAAGGCAGGAATTTGTAATTTGTTCAGAGTGCCAGCGATAGCTCACCTACACTTCACGAAGGACACCAAGGGATCTTATACCCACCAACTAATTGTTGGTATCAGTATGTCTACCAACTCATGTTGTATCAATGTGTCCCCAGCTAACACAACAACGTTGGGCCAACGTTGGGAATTAGACGTCGCGTTTACAACCAATAAACAACGCTGGGCCAACGTTGGGGACGACGTTGCGTTTGCAACCAACAAATAACGCCACCCTGACGCCAACAATGCACCTGCAACCAATTGACCAAATGCCAACGTTGGCCCAACGTTGCCGTGTTAGCTGGGTCATATATGTCTATATATATATATTGTCCTGTGGATGGCTCTATTAAGACAGAGCGTCCACGGATAGCTAATCGAGCTTAATGAGGCGTTATCCAATTCAATGGCGGATCATACGCGAGACGGAATGAAGAATGCCGACTCACCTTCACGGGCCCCACATGCAGGCATGTTCAAGCTGTGAAAAGTAACTCACAAACGAAAACGGAATTATGTACAAAATCCGATAACCTACCCGATAACAAAGGACGCGACTGTAAAAACTAAACCCCCTAGTAGTCCGTCAGGTAGAGGGGTCCATCGGTACCAAAAAGGAGGCCTAGGTTCATTGGTGTCATTTGAAAGCATTTTCCTCACCTATAACAAAAATCTCTGGTAGCAGTGTCAAATCCACAGCTTTCATGTTAAAAAACGTATATGTTTGTGGCCTATGACGATGTCATGAAACATCACTTTCAGAAAATCAGGTTTTTCGCTACCTTTTCCTACTGACCAGTTGGCAGCACATATAACATTTTATATATGCATGTGGCATATCATATGAAAGCTGGTCAACTGACCATAAATATGGTGCATCTTTCCTACTGATAACTCAAAAATTGTGCAAAGTATTTGGATGTATTTATCCGCCATTTATTGACGACATAACACATTATCCATCAACATAATGTTTGTATGTTTTTGTAGTATTCTGCTGCTCTGTAGTTTTCATTTAATACATCAAGTACATAATTATGTTGTTTTACAGGTGATATATTACTATGTATATCACCAACATTACCATCCTTATCAACTTTGATTACACTTTCGTTTATAATATCACAATTATAGTATTTTTCTTGCAAACATTAGCATGTGTCCAGTACATATCATTTATGCTACCGGTATGTTCATTATTGTTTGCTTTTCACAACTCAAGTCACATGTTGTATATTGTTTGTTTACTTATTTAAGTCTAATGAATAAATATATTAGAAAATAAATACAAGCAGATTGGCTAAATCTGAATGAGGACTACTACCAGCTCGATCGCTGAATCCCCATACTGTATACCACAAGGTTCTATAACAGTTTTCACTTTGCAATAATTAAGGTATGTGTAAATCTCTACTAATCTCGGGTATAGCTTATGTAATTAGTTGTTTATTATATTTCCCTACTAATCACTGATACATGTACACTATGAGAACTAAATTAGTTAAGATATTAAAAACATAAACATATTTAGTTAATTAAGCCCCATAAGAAATATTTCTTCCAGAAAACAGTGTCCTTAACAAAATACTCAGTTTTATCAACATGTTTTAAAAAATACTTTTTCCATGTCATTTCAGGTGTCACATCCTTGAGTTTTCAAAATGGCTACGAGTTCAACACCACCTGAGTACATCATTCACGTCAGCAATGAAGATCCGCACAGCAATCTAACATCGCCAAGGGACTTTGAATCCTGGAGTGTACTGTTGAGAGCTGCCAGGCTTAAAAAGCACAAACCACTTTTGATGGTTGCGGAGGACTTAGAAGATGACACAATTCCTCCAGTCCATTATCACCTGAAATGTCGCAAGCTATTCACACTGAAGAGAGACTTAGAAAAACTGGAAGAACGAGACCTAGAAAATAGAGAAGAGGACATTAAGCGAAGGTCACTACGACCAGTAACCCTTCCTTCAAGTAGCACAGTTTTTGACAAAGTTTGCATTTTCTGCCCACCAGGAAAACATTCTAAGTACATAAAGGGTAGCAATACCAGAGAACACCTTGTACAATGTCTCGAGCTCAAAGCAGATGCTAGAGTTAGAGAAATTTCTCGACAAAGACAAGACCAGCGCATCCTCGCTGTTGTTTCAAGAGAGCTCGTAGCAGCTGAAGCTTGGTATCACAAGTCATGTTACAGGCAATATACCAATGAAAAATCTATTCCTGCAAAACTAGAATCTCAAAATGAAGATCCAAATGAGGATGATTACCAGCATGCTGAAACATATGCATTCAGCATACTTGCCACGTATATCACTGAACTGTTTAAATCTCCAAAAGTTGTAAAATTGACAGATCTTACTCACCTGCTGGCTACTTATATGCATTCAAGTGGAGTTGCTGTTTTAAAAGAGTCAACAAAAAAACACCTGCGACGAAAACTAGAGAGGGAGTTTGGGGATATGCTGCACATGACTCTAGATGATAAAGGGAAAATCTTAGTTTATCCCAACACGCTCAACACAAGCGATCTTGCAAATGAAAATCAGCAATTGAAGAAGGATCTAGACTCTTTGAGAGGTCAATGAACTCAAGTTTCCGAAATCCTGAAGAAGGCATCTGTGCATCTCAGGTCATCCATCAAAGGTGCTGAAAACAAGAAAATCTGGCCATTTCTTCCATCTTCGTTAAATGAAAGCACCACAAAGGCACCAGCAGAGGTAACACAATTTTTTTTTGCACTACTCACCGGAGACCTGGAACCAAAGAATCCATCCCAACGCACCCAGATGCTGGTGGATTCATTTCCCCAAGATTTGGTGTATGCAGTATCTGCTGGTACCCAGATTCCCCCAAAGCATATTCTTCTGCCGTGTGTAGTAAAAGCTTTGACAGGAAATACTGAAGTGATTCAAATGTTAAATCGCTTGGGTCATGGCGTTTCATATACAGTGATTGAAGAAAACGAAACTGCACTCTGTCTCAGGAAGCTTGCAACAGAAGGAATGGATGCCATTCTTCCAGAAAAGGTCCAACCGTTCAACTTTACAACACTTGCATGGGACAACATTGACAGAATAGAAGCGACTGCTACTGGTGCTGGAACATCACACAGAATAAATGGAATTGTTGTTCAGCCCCAAGTGTTTGGACCCCTTCCAGTGCAAGCTGCCCAACCTGAAGTACCAAGATCGCATCAACGAAGTTTGGCTGTGGAAGATACACCAATACCAATATACATCGCTGGTGAGAGACTAGGACCTCGGGGATTACATACTCATGATGTGGACCATACAGCAGTAGTCATGGCTGCATTGCATAAGGATCTTACCTGGTTTCTTATGCGGAATGTTGACCACAATAATCAGATGGTAATGACTAATGAGTTGGACCGGATTCAACATTGTCACGCGAAATGATGTCAACATCTCTCAGGACATAGTGGAATACCTTCCAACAATAAATGCCCCTGCCACAGACATGTCTGCTGTGAACGAAATTCTCAACCAGTCCCTCAAGATCATGACAACTCTTCATCTCGAGCAACTAGTAGTTGTATTTGACCAGGCACTCTATGCTAAGGCAAGTGAAATCAAATGGAAGCACAGCGAGAGATATCAAAATGTCATTCTGCGGATGGGTGTTTTCCACACTATTTGTAATCTCCTTTCAGTCATAGGAAAACGGTTCCAAGATGGTGGACTAAAGGCCATTGTTATTGAGGCAGGTGTTGTTGCTGAAGGTTCTGTCGTAGGTGTGATGGAAGGCCGCCAGTACAACCGTGGTGTTAGAGCACATAAGTACATGTATGAAGCGCTGCTTCGCCTGGCATGGGGTGAGTTCATGTCATGGATCCAAGAATATCATCCTGATCAAGGCGGGATTGGAAATAGTTCGAGATCTCCAGGATGATATCTGCCAGACTGTCTTTGAAGAGACCATGCAGAACGATCAGTTTCAAAATGTCCTGCAAAAATTCACCAACTTCCTGGATTTCTTGCGAAACAAAAATGGGCCTCTGTCAGCCTTTTGGATGAGATACATTGATATGGTTTCTGTTCTTCTTGGCTTGATACGGAGTTCAAGAGAGGGAAACTGGGAACTTCACATGGCTTGCATATATGAGTGTATTATTTGGTGTTTTGCATATGACAAGATTAACTATGCACGCTATCTTAGTGCGTATTATGCAGAAATGTCCCAGTTACCAGAACAACACCCAACAGTCCATCAACATTTCATAGCAGGGCAATTCTCAGGACACATAGGATCATCAAACACATTTGGAAGAATACCTGTCGATCAAGCTACTGAAGAGACTGTGAACAAAGACACAAAAACTCCATGCCGTTTCAGTCTGAACACAGGTGCTGTTACACGATATTACCTAACTGCAGAGTATAGAAGTGGATATGTTCGACTCTTAAGGGATATGCTTCATATGCACACATCAGACACCCAACATGTTGAGCTCCAGAAGTCAAGAATAACCAAAGATGAAAAGGCTGTCTCAGCAATAGTTGAGGTTATCCAGGAACTGGTAAATCCATTCAAAGAGTCACAAGAACTTCTCAACATATCCAATGGCACTGTTCCTAATGTAGATATTGCAAAAGACTTAGCAAAGGCAAAGGCATGTGGCGAATCATCTTATAAAACATTCAGGCGACAACGCCTGGAGACTGATCCACCAGTGGTTAAATTTCATGATACACTTCCCAAACTCCAACTGAAAACCTTCTCAGATTCAAACAGAAAGACACGATTTAAGGCTAGCAACAAAGAAGTAATTCTTCGAACAACATCCAATTTGTTTGGAAACATGTGTATGATGGCACAGACAGGGCAACTTGATATGCGAGAGGTCCTTAAGCACCCACTGGGTCCATTACCATGGGCATTAGCTACTGCAGATGGCTTACCAAGGAAAACAAGTAGAGCAAGTCTTGCCAGAGAACTACAGAAAGACATTGTTCCGGCAAATGAAAGAGTAACTAATTCAGCATGTGTTATAGATGGAATGTCATTAGTTCATAAAGTAAAAGGTGAACACAAAACCTTTGGTGACATAGCTTCTGCTATCCTCTCAAAGGCTCTCAATGAAGCATCATGTTCATCCCGTCTCGACCTTGTATTTGACACGTACAGAGATCTATCGATAAAAGATGTTGAGAGAGAGACGAGGAAGTCACGTTCATGTTCCATTCAACTGAAGAACATAACAGCCAAACAAACTGTTGTGCAGTGGGGAAATTTCCTGGCAGGGTCATCGAACAAGACAAGTTTCATAAAATTTCTCGTTCAGGAGTGGAAACAAGCCAAATACTCAGAAAGACTCGGAGACAAGGTTCTCTATGTGACAACTGGAGAAGAGTGCTTCAAAATATCTCCTGCTCGGGGCTGTATCCTTGTACCAGAGCTTTGTTGTACACAAGAAGAAGCTGATACCCGCCTGATTCTACACTCTGCTCATGCGGCAAATGCAGGGTTCGACACCATTGTACTTGTAGCTGATGATACAGATGTGTTTCTTTTAGCTGTTTCCTTCAGTACTGATATCAGAGCAACAATTCATCTCAAATGTGGAACCCAGGCAAGATTACACTATGTAGATGTCACAAAGGTTGCATCATCACTGGGCGAGTCTGTCAGTAAATCCTTATTAGGCATGCATGCCTTCACAGGATGTGACAGTGTGAGCACTCTAGCTGGTCGAGGAAAGATCACACCCTTGAAGATGGTAAAGAAATTTGAAGCTTTTCAGCAAGCATTTGTTGCATTCGGTCAAGAGTGGGACATACCAGAACAACCGGTTCAGGAACTAGAAATATTTACATGTCAAATATATTCTTCACAAACAAGTACAAAAAAAGTAGATGACCTTCGTTATAACTTGTTCAGCACCAAAAAGGGTAAAATCGAACCACATCAGCTTCCCCCTTGTGCAGATGCCCTTCACAAGCATATCCTCAGAGCCAACTACCAGACAGCTATTTGGCGGAGGAGTCTTGTTGCACAACCGACCGTACCATCACCAAAGGACCGAGGATGGAAAGTTCAACTCCAGGACGGTAAAGAAGAACTGAGGATTGACTGGCTGGATCGAGCACCTGCACCCAACACTGTACTGGAATTGTTAGCTTGCAACTGTTCCAGGTCATGCAAACTTCCACAGTGCACTTGTTTGGCAAATAGTCTGAAGTGTTCAGAGCTGTGTAGACTGCAGACCTGTGACAACCAGCCACAAGATGATGATGATGATGATGATAATGATGTCCAACAGATGGATGAAGAGAGTGATACTGAGGACTTTGAATTTTAATATTGCCAATGGTATTAAGAAGTAAAGATTGAATAATGATAAAGAAATTAACATTTGACCCTATCAAAATTGCTGGTATAATAATCAGGAATATATTAAAATTAGCCAAAATAAAGTATTTCTTCAGTTTCTAGCTGTAATTGTAAATGTGTATGTATGTTACTGGTTATACATGTTACAAAAGTATGAAGGTGATAATGATCAACATAAATACTTATTAATTTGATTGAAATAAACTTTGGATATGTTTATTGATAATCATGGTGATTACTATACCCATAGCATAATTAAGTGGATAAACATGGTAAAAGGGAACGATGCATGTGTTGTCATGCATCGTAAATGCCTAATAATAATAATAATAATGAAAATGATCAAGACTATAATGATACTTGTAAATATGATACATTTAAATGAACATTATTTGATTTTAAAAAACCCAATCCTTTTGAGATCTAGGTATAGTTTGTTTAGAAGTATAGATTAAATCCAGCAATTTCTGGGACACATTTTGGGACAATTTTCTTACCGACAGGGGTCTCTTTATCTGATGATTGTATTCTGAAAGCTGCTGATTTGAAATTGCTACCAGACATAATATAACTCTAGAATAACGTGGCTTTCAAATGGTACCATTCAACCATGGCCACCCTGACTGGTACCGATCATCCTTCGAACGACACAACAGATGGGAGAATGAATAAAATAAAACGTGTTTGTGTGTGCAAGCTTATCTCAGTCTGGATGCCGGGTTGGTCAGGCTCCGTCTGACACCCCTCTGGTTGGCGCGAACCGCTAGGTCGTTGGCGCGAACAGGCCTCGCTGCGTGGTCCGTCCCACGCCGCACAGCACAGCACTCGCATGCAGGCACCAGGCGAGGATGATCATCAGCGCCTCACCGTCTTTCCAACGTCCACCAAGCGAAAGTCCAACCAGGAACGAATAGGCAAGTAGGGAAGAGGTCCAAACGGGAGAGAAGGGGAGTGAGGTCCGGGCAGGATGAATCCAAGAACGAGAAGAGACAAGATGTCGGCCATCGAGTGGTTTTACTGCCTGTCCCGTGACGTCAGCTCTCTTCCCCTCCAACCAGTGCGTCATTTCCTTGTGGCCTTTCGCGCCTTCTGCACGTCCTGGTGTTTTTCCTCCAATGAGCGCGTTGCTTGTTGGTAATGTTTCGCACCCTCCACAGTGATTGGTCGAGCGTCTCGCGCCTTTGGTGTTACGTCATCGTGTGGCATGTCATTGTCGGTGGCCAATCAGTGTGGCACGTCCTTCCTCTTCCCCACCCTCCAATCAGCGATCTGCTTCCAACTCGCCCCTCCCCCCTGTCAATCACGTGTTCTCCTGGGCGTGGCTCTCGGCCTGCCTGTTCGATGTCTGCTCACCATGCTGGCATTGTTCGCGGCCGCTTCCGGTCTGTTCGTCCGTAAGTCATTGTGGTGGCGGGGGAATTTAATTAATGTGGTGCTCTATTGGGCCTAGCTAATGTATGTGATGTGTTGCCATAAGGGACATCGTAATGATCACAGAGGGGACGACACACCGGGGAATTAGCATAAACCCTAGAACTACTTAACATGCCCCATTCCTCGTAATGGGGATGAAGATACACTTTAATCTGACAAACCAGGCTAGACAGGTCCCTGTCTTACATACATCGAGATGATTCTTCTTCTTCGCGACATCGGAGCACCTATCTATGCAGATCTACCTGGATCTATATATGCCCCTACCCCACCGACATAACAATATAACTATATATATATATATTGTTGCGGATCTCCGGAAACCCGTCGACGTACAGAGGGTGGGGGGGGGGGGGGGGGGTTAAACCCATTTTCCCCCTCGGATCTTCGAGTCCACGAGGCCGAGTCGCCACTCCCATAGCGAGCATGGAAAAGGGTATTGGGTCGATTCCACACGTACCTTTGGTACCCACGCTGCCACGAAAACGGGGTCCTGACCTCGCACGAGCCATGTTAATCGAGTACGCCGAGCAGTTTGCATATCATGTGACTCATACCGTTACTTTTATTGAACCTGATTCGAGCGGTTTTATTCGTGCGATGCTAGGCCAATAGATGGAACTGACGGGGACGATCAAATAGAAAGAAGAACAGGTTTATTTATAATGTACAATGATCAGGGTAGAGAGAAGGGACACAGAGCAGATGCTTAACAGTCTTAACGTATCCCCAGACAAAGGGCCCACTCACTCACGCAGGGAAAAGGAGGAAGAACAAGTTCACGCACCCAAACGCGTCCTGGCACCGTTCACTCCGGACAGCTCGCCCGGCGTGGCCCTCGGTTGTTCACGGCACGTGTGCTGGGAGCGTAGGCAAGGAGATCGCGCATCTGCAGCCTGGAATGGGTCGTCTTCACACAGCGCAATTAATACAGCGGCAGCAGAGCGCAGGGCACAGGGCACGGGGAGTTCGTGTACAGAGACTATAACAAGCAAGGCACTTTACTCGTGCTGCGACAATGTCTCTTCCTCACTGCTCAATCACCATGAACCAACCACACCTTGGGTGACTGACCGACTCTGACTCAGGGGCTGTGCGACTCTCTCTCATTCTCCCTCTCTTTCTCATTCACGTTCTGACGCGGGGATGCGGGCAGGGTTTTATATGGCCCCTCCCCGGTCCTACATGAATGTTCCAAGCCCCTTCTCTCGCCGCTGTTGTGAGCCACTCCCCTCGAGCTCCGATTGGTGGCTCGCTGCTTACCGGCCACTCCCCCCTGCAGCTCCTTCCTTCGGCCTTGCCAGACTTGTTCCAGGCCGAGCACATGGCATTTCAGCTCAAAGAACACCAAACTCACTGGCCTGCTCAACGCAAACTAACACAGGAAAGGAGACTACGCTTACATTTACTAAGAAATAACTGAACTAAAGCGAGGCTACATGTTGTGGTGCAACTACCTACAAGGGGGGGGGGGTCATCCTTTATTTACAAAACCGCAACAATATATATATATATATTGTTTTGATTGCCGGTCCTTTGAAGGAGCTACAGGGGAGTGGCCGGTAAGCGGCAGGCACCCAATGAACGCCCAAGGGGAGTGGCTAACAACAGCAGCCAGAGGAGGGGCTTGGAACATTCGGGTAAGACTCTGGGGCGGGGCTATAAGACCCTGCCCCGGCCCCCCCGCGCCAGTGAGCCAGTCTACGAGTCACCCAGTCAGAGTGAGTGCCCCAGTGACCCAGTTGGAGTGGAGTCAGAGTGAACGAGGAGGAGAGTGTGCTTGGTGTGTCGATATTGCTAGGGCTCTCGGTGTGAACAAACTCTCTCTGTGAACGGTCTCGCTCTTGCCCGCTGCCCCGCGAATGATCTCTTCCATGCTAAGCTCGCTCTGTCATAGTGAGGTGTGATCGAGACATAGCACGAACTCTCCCTGTGCCCTGCGCTCTGCGGCATGATAACAGCGCTTGCGAGGACGATCTCTGCTGGGGCCACAGACGCCAACGAGCTCCCTGCACATGTGCCGCGAACATCCGAGGGACACGCCCGGCGAGCTGACCGGAGCGAACGGCGCCAAGGACGCGTTTGGAGCGCGTACTTTTCCTTCCTTCTTTTCCCCGCGTGAGTAAGTGGGCCTTGTCCGGGGATTAAGTAAGACTGATTAAGTATCTGCTCTGCGTCTCTTTTCTTTGGCCATTGTAAATTGTATAATAAACCTGTGTTCTTTCTTCCATTTGGTCGTTCCCATCATTTTCCACCATTGGCTTCGCACTGTACGAATAAGACCGCTCAATCGGGTTCAATAAGAATTAACGGCATGAGTCACATGACATGCAAAACGCTCGGTGTATCCGACTAGCGTGATTCGTGCGAGGTCCAGTCCCCATTCTCGTGGCGGCGTGTGTACCGAAGGTACTTAGGGAATCGAGCAGATACCCTTCCGCACGCTCGCTACGGGAGTGGCGGCTCGGCCTCGTGGACTCCGAGCTCGAGGGGGAAAAGGGTTTAACCCCCCTCTGTATGGCGACGGGCTCGAGAGATCTGCAACAAATTGGTAGTCAGGATTGGGATTCGAGCCGGACACCAACAAATTTGTGTCCGGGAGTGGGATAATTGGACCTAGAGTGCGCTTCACGCACTCGAAATTACGAGCGTACGAAATTTAGTTTAAAATCAAATTTATATATTCGTACAATGGCTGGCCAAGGTGACCAAATGTCAGTGGGAGTAATAGATGAGGAGGAATTAATGGCCCAGGACCCAGCAGGGACAGTTGGTAGTGGAGGAAGTTGATGAGGGAGCGGAAGCTGGTGAAGAAATGGCGGCACCTCGCACGTGGCAGCGGAGGCCGAGCCCGTGGTGCCAGGGTACATGGGCCTATTCATGGCACAAATAACGGCATACATGGATGGGTTGAACGAAAAAATGGATGCCCAGGGGGACAAATCCACCAGGGAAAGGAAAGAAATGGGGGACAAATCCACCCGGGAAATGAAAGAGATGAAGGATGGGTTAGAAAACAATGGATGCCCAGAGGGACGAAATAAAAGAATCCAGGGGTGAAATGGAAAAGATGAGGGCAGCGTCAAAGAGGGATATTTAAAAAATGGGGGAGGACATTGGGCGCAAGCTGAGCGAGGAGGTCGCGGTGGTACGTGACAGGGTGACGCGGTGCGGGGAATGCATGGAGACCAGGTTAGAGCAGAGGACAGCCAAGTTGACCGGGGCTATGAGAGTCGCGACGCGAGAGGAAATGGTAGAGAAGCCGACGATCGTCGAATTGGGAACGGAAATTTTGGGGGCGCCGGCGAAGGTTGAGTTGGAAAAGAAAATTTTAGGGGCGCCGACGATCGTCGTGGTAGAAGAGATAAATGTGGTTGAAGAGACGGGAGAGACAGAGAAGAAATCACGGGAGGTGGTGATGGAGCCTGAATAAAGTCTGTGTTTGCACCGTGATGCTGTGCTTGCTAATGAAATAAAAAGTTTGCAGGTGCTGGCGGAGAAGGAGGGCCCCGAGGTGAGTAATAATGGCGCGAATGTGTTTGGCGCGAACGGGTGCTCGGCCCGCTTGGGAGAGAGGTGAGACCCGGGCGTTCGTGAAGGGGCCATTGTGTGGTGTACGAGTGGTACGGAGTGTGAGAGAGAGTGCGTACAGGAGCGCGTGGAGCAAGAGTGTGTTATGGAGCATGAGGGAGAATGCACACCGGAGTGTGTGTGGGAGAAGTGCGCACCGGAGTGTGCGATGGCCGAGTGTGCACCGGAGTGTGCGAGGGCCGAGTGTGTAGCGAGGGCCGAGTGTGTAAAGGAAGAGTGTGCACCGGAGTGTGCGGTAATGAAGTGTGTGGGGGGGCGCGTGTGCGCCTGGGTGTGCGAGTGTGGAGTGGGTTGCGCATGGTGAGGACGCGGCCCAGGCATCAACACGGACCGGGGTAGCGTTTAGCGGGACCAGTAGTGAACGCGAGCCCCCGGTGAGTTGTGTGCTGCAGGGACCGGAGGGGATCGGTGCTGCATCGATCTCGCAAGGACCGGCATGCACGATTCATGCTTCCGGCCCCCGCACTGTATGGTTGGCGCCATGCCATGGCGGCAAGGGCGGTCGGCCAGGTTCCAGGGGAGGTTCGGGTTTTCGGAGCCACGCACCTTATCGGGTGAGGTGCTCTGACCGTGGCCGGTTGGGTCAACGTGCGTGGGACCGTGAGGCCCCGCGCAGGGATGGAGCCCAGCACCTGGGCCCATAAATCCCTCCCCTCTTGGACCGTAAATGCCGGCCGGACAACATATACAGGCGACCAACCACCCGCATGGATCGCTCGGCCCTTCGAGGCCGAGCCATGACCACGTACCTCAACATGGAGGGGCTAATAGTTTAGAGGACTGTGGAGAGTAGTGTGCCCCACATGGGGGAATGGTAGTGTAACCATTCCTCCCACGGGGGGGGGGGGCCCATGAGCATTCGTTTAGGGGGATGGCAGTGTTAGGCCCATGGAGGGGCCAGCAATGGTTGCCTCCATGGGGCACCGAAGCTAGCCGAGGGAGGGCTAGGATATTGATAGGGATTTAGAAGACCTTAGGGACAAGAGTTAAGTAGTGCCACCTGAACTGTAGAGGGGACGTAGAGAGTTTAGGTGGTTGTTAAAGAAAAGGGTGTGCATAGTGTAAAGGGATGATGGGGAAGCACGAGTTGTAGGGGAAATTAGGTAGGTAGATGATGCTGTGTGTTTGAGGAATTGTGAGTGAGAATAAATGGAATTGTGTAGTGGTGTGCGAGATATTTGGTGTGCGGATAAAAATTGTGAAAGGAGTTGGTGTGGAATAAAAGGTGTGGAATGCATGGTGCGAAATATTGAATGGGGGGAGTGCAATCCATTCGCGAAAGCTCGGGGTGGGTAGTGTAAAGCCAGGTAGAGGACACAGGTAAACTGCATGGATATTGACACCTGTGGTGCGGGTAGTAGAAAGGTAGTGTTTTATAGGGTGCATGAGACTGTGGAATGGCTGGGCGTGTGGCTTAATTGGTGAGTATAGTTATTGGGGCAATCCGTCACTGGTAGCTTGTCGGCCAGGTAAGGCCGCATGTAGGCTCTGGGAGCCGATTAGGGTAGTTGTTAGTGAGTGAGTGGGGCCCGAGGATCCCAGGGGAGGACCCGGGTTGCCCGATGCCGAGGTGGGCATAGAGGGGGTAAGCGCCAGGGAGGGCCTTCCCCGGTTAGTGTATTCGCAGGAGCAGGCAAGCTCGGGAGGCGGCTTCAGTGGCGGAGGTGCGCAAGTAGGTAGACCTGCTGGTGGAGCCACACGACCCAGCCCCGAAATTGTGCGAGGGCACAGGGTGAAAATTTGTGGGGGTGAGACCCAAATTAGGAGGGCACCACAGTGTGGGCAATGGGAATTTGGGTTCTTAGAACCACATAGTTTAAAGAGGCCGATTGGCAGGGTACGACCCCGGGTAGTTTAGATGAGTAAATGCTATTCGTGTAGTTAGGATGAGAAATCCCTTCGCACCATCCACATCCATTCACCGAGGAGGACAAGCTTCACACCGTAAGGCTCTGTGGACTGTTTGAGTGGTAAGACGCATCACGACGTGGATGAGACATTGTTTTCTTCCATCCCTTCCTTCCTGGGAGGGATTTGGAGACGAATTTGGTATAGAGGGGGATATGGGAGACAAGACGTAGAGACAAATTGTAAATACAAGGGGGGATAGGGTAGTATAGCCGACGGTGGGGGGGTACGGACGGCTAGGGACTAGCTTGCTCCGCTCGCTCTTCCGCATCCCTCGCACCGCACCAGGTATGGTGGTGCCTGGTCACCTTGTTTTTTGCGTGCTACCATGTGCCTTTCCCTTTGCTTGTTGCACCTTGTCTTCCCTCCCCGCCCCAGGACCATTTTGGAGGCCGAACTGAGCAGCACCATGACAGCTGTGCAGCATCCATTCTGCACCATCACACCTGTGCAGCACTTTGCTGCCAAACCCATTTTGCTGCACCCTTGTCACACTTATGGACCACAAGCCTTGTGGCCTCGCACCTCTGCTGTGCAGCATCTTGCTGCAATTGCTCTTGCACCATCGGACCACTTGTTGAGTGGCACTGATGCCACGCAGTTGGACCACATGAGAGTGGCCATGCTGGCAAATAATAACAAGCAATCGTGTGCTATTGTGTGTCAGGAATGAAGATGTGGAAGACTTAGATGGCCCTGATGCTTCATATGGCCTGTATGCCGGTCAGGGCCAGCCGGTTTTGTTAGCCGCACACAGAAGATGTAAGATGCAAGATGCAAGCAGCAAGTGCCACAATGAGTGTTGTTTTTCTCCCCTTCAATTCTCTTTTTCAAAGTGCAGGTCCTGGGTCATAGTATTGTAAATATATGTGCTTGTAAATATAAGAATGTGCCCACCGGCTATGTGTGTAGTTTGCAAAATTCCGGAAATACTCGGGTAGTTGTGGGTGTGAGTCTGATGGATAGCTGCTCAACGCATTAGGGGGGACATATCTAGTGTTAAAAATGTCGCACACATGTGTCAGAATAAATGTTAGGGGGATTACACCTATATGTAGAGGGCTTCCGGTCCGGTCTGGAGAGGACGCTGGCGTTACTTGTTCGCCGCTTCTCCGACTGGGCCATTGTACATAGTTTGCTTTTCTGGTGGTCGTGGCGGATTTTTGACCGTTGGGTCTGCCCTCTGCTCGGTCCCGGCTCTGCTCCTGGCTTCGCCTGCCCGGCTCCTCCACTGTTTCCTCAGGCCCGCTCCCGTTGTTTGCGGCGGTGGCTGTTTGCCGCTGTGGTCTTGATTAGCGGCTGCAGTCGTTTGCCGCTGCGTTTGCCGCTTTGCCTCCTCGACCTTGGCCTCGTACTCGTCCCTTCGCTCCTGCCTGGCCTGGCTCTGAGGTACTCCGCCGCAAGGCTTCTTCTGCTCAATACCCGCTCCACCCCATCATGCATCTCTGCCATCAAATCAAATGGACTCCTCCGACGACCCAGGTACATTCACCGTGGCTCCGGTCGTAAGTTTGTTTATTTGCAATCAGGTCACTCCATCCCCGTCCTCTGGTCGGCTCAGCGCACTCTCACTCTTCGTCCCAGCGCACCTGGTCACAGCAACGCACACGATCGCACCTCCTGCCTACGAACCCTGGCTAAATCACCTGAATTCATCCCTGCTGTTCAAAACAACATCAAGCTCACCCTGTTCAACACCCGGTCCCTCAACAACAAATGCCTCATCCTGAACGAATACATCCTGGATAACAAACTGGACTTTCTCTGTCTCACCGAAACCTGGCAACAACCTCTGGACTACTACACACTTAACCTCACCACACCCAATGGATATTCCTACGTCAATAAACCACGCTCGGAGGGCCAAGGTGGTGGAATTGCCGTTATCCACCGTCAAGACATCAAGACCAACCTCATCTCCATCTCATCTGCTCCATCATTTGAACACCTGGCTTTAAAACTCTCTGGTCGCACGCAGTCAGTCATGGCTGTCGTCTACCGCCCTCCCAAACCACACCCATCATTCCTGTCTGACTTCTCCTACTTTCTGACCCAGCTATGTTCCCTCTCCCCCTCAATCCTCCTCCTTGGTGATTTCAATATCCACATGGACTCCACTGACTCCACAATAACCACTGACTTCACTGATTTACTCACCTGCTTTAACCTCACTCAACATGTCGACTTTCCTACCCATATCCGTGGTCACATTTTGGACCTTGTCTGCTCCACTGGATTAAATTTGCACCATCTCTATGGCTCTGACCTCACCCTCTCTGACCACTTAGCCATCACTCTGACCATCAACATCCCCGCCCCAACACCAAGGCATTATCGCACAATCAACTTCCGTAAGCTAAACGCTCTTTCACCTACCTCATTCTCATCCACCCTCTCTGAAAAAATGTCCACTTCTCCCTTCATTGACCTCCACACCCCTTCTGACCTCACTGACTACTACAACCACACTCTCTCCTCCTGCCTTGACCAGCTTGCGCCTGTAAAAACCAAAACAGTTTCTTTCACCCATTCTGCTCCCTGGTTTACCCCTGAACTCTACCTGATGAAAACTCGTGCTCGCCAACTTGAAAGACTCCGCAATAAAACGGGTCTCACAGTTCACTCCCAAGCCTACAAGGACCACCTACAACACTACAAAGATGCCCTCTCCCGCGCCCGCTCTGCCTACTAATCTCAAATTATCCACTCTGGCTCCGGAAACCCAAAAGCACTCTTCTCGACAATAAACAAACTCCTCCGCCCCCTGAACACCACCACCCAGTCATTCACAGTAGACAACTGCATCTCCTTCCTCTCTTTCTTCCAACGCAAAATTGACAACATCTACAACAGCTTGACCACCGCCGCACCCGCTCCCCCTCCAACCACCTGCACCCCCTTGTCCTGCCATCCCCTGTCTCGGTTCTCCCCAATCTCCCCTACTGACCTCTCTGAACTCCTCATAGGAATGAAAACTGCCACCTGCACTCTTGACCCCATCCCCTCCAGCTTTGTCAAAGCCTCCCTCCCTGCTCTCTCTCCACTTATCATTGCAACAATAAACTCCTCCCTGTCTACAGGCATCGTCCCACCTTCCCTCAAAATTGCTGCTGTTACCCCCATTCTAAAAAAACCTGGTCTAAACCCTGACACCCTAAACAACTTCAGACCCATCTCCAACCTACCCTTTCTGTCAAAAGTTTTGGAACGCGCTGTAGCCACTCAACTCAAACATCATCTCTCTGCCAATAACCTGTATGAAACATTCCAATCCGGATTCCGGTCCAACCACAGTACTGAAACTGCTCTCCTCAAAATCACCAACGACCTTCTCCTCTCCTCTGACGCTGGCAACCTCAACATTCTCGTCCTCCTCGACCTCAGCGCTGCCTTTGACACCATCGATCACACTATCCTCCTCACCCGACTTGAATCCACCTTTAACGTTACCGGCACTGCCCTCTCTTGGATTAAATCATACCTCTATGACAGATGCCAGTTCATCTCCATCAATAACTGCAAATCCCCCACTGCTCCCCTCCCCCAAGGTGTCCCCCAAGGTTCAGTTCTTGGCCCCCTCCTCTTCATCCTTTACCTGTCCCCGCTCGGTCACTTAATCCGCCGTCATGGTCTCCAATTCCACTGCTTCGCCGATGACATCCAGCTTTTCATCTCCACCAAGTTCGTCTCCACCGACACCCACTCTATCCTGACAAACTGCATCACTGAAATAAAATCCTGGCTTCAAATCAACTTCCTCAAGCTTAACTGTGATAAATCTGAAATAATCATCATTGGCCCAAAAACGCTCACAAAATCCACCCATAACTTTGCCCTCAACATCGACGGTATCCCAGTATCCACCTCCCCTCACATCCGGAATCTTGGCGTCATCTTTGACCAAACCCTTTCCTTCGACAAATACACTAAACAGATCACAAAGTCAGCCTTCTTTCACCTGAAAAACATTGCCCGTCTCCGCTCATCCCTCTCCTCCACGGCTGCAGAAACCCTCATCCACGCCTTCATCACCTCCCGTCTGGACTACTGCAATAGCCTCCTCTATGGTTCACCCTCAAAAATCACCAATAAACTCCAATACATTCAGAACTCCGCTGCCCGTCTACTCACCCATTCCCGGACCCGTGACCACATCACCCCCGTCCTTTACAAGCTTCACTGGCTCCCCATCCCCCAGAGAATCCAGTACAAAATCCTCCTCTTGACATACAAAGCCCTCCATAACCTGGCCCCATCCTACCTGGCTGACCTCCTCTCCAGACACACTCCCACCCGCAACCTCCGCTCTGCTGGTACAAACCTCCTGACCCCCTCCATCCGGACCAAATTCAGATCCTGGGGGGACAGGGCCTTCTCCATCGCTGCGCCCACCCTCTGGAACTCACTACCTCACACCATCAGAGACTCCTCCTCACTCACCACATTCAAAACATCACTAAAGACCCACCTGTTCAACACTGCATTCAACATTCAACCCACAGCATTTAACCCCTGACTATCTCTTCTCCTTCTCCCTCCTTTTGCTTTAAATATTTCCCTATTGATTCTTGTCTTTTTTGAAATTGTTGTTTTCATGTATTGTTATGCATTATGTTTGCCACTCTGTCAAAGCGCCTTTGGGCTTCTGGAAAAGCGCTATACAAAATAAATGAATTATTATTATTATTATTATATGTCACATTTAAAAGTAATGGTAAAATTGCATGCCAGACTCTACTGGTCGTTCCGATGTTGGGGTCGACTCGGGACAAGTCTGGTGAGAGAGGGGGGGGGGGGTAGTGTTGTGGTTGTGAGAATAAAGGATAATCCCCCTCGTAGGTAGTTGCACCACAACATGTAGCCTCGCCTTAGTTTAGTTATTTCTTATTAAATGTAAGCATAGTCTCCTTTCCGGTGTTAGTATGCGTTGAGCAGGCCAGTAAGTGTAGGCTTCGGTGCTCCTTGGGCTGGAATGCCCTGTGTACTTTTGGGCTGGAATGCCATGTGCTAGGGCCTGGAACAAGTCTGGAAGGCCCAAGGGAGGAGCTACAGGGGAGTGGCCGGTAAGCGGCAGGCAGCCAATGAACGCCCAAGGGGAGTGGCTAACAACAGCAGCCAGAGGAGGGGCTTGGAACATTCGGGTAAGACTCTGGGGCGGGGCTATAAGACCCTGCCCCGGGCCCCCAGCGCCAGTGAGCCAGTCTACGAGTCACCCAGTCGGAGTGAGTGCCCCAGTGACCCAGTTGGAGTGGAGTCAGAGTGAACGAGGAGGAGAGTGTATTTGGTGTGTCGATATTGCTAGGGCTCTCGGTGTGAACGAACTCTCTCTGTGAACGGTCTCGCTCTTGCCCGCTGCCCCCCGAACGATCTCTGCCGTGCTAAGCTCGCTCTGTCGTAGTGAGGTGTGATCGAGACATAGCATGAACTCTCCCTGTGCCCTGCGCTCTGCGGCATAATAACAGCGCTTGAGAGGACGATCTCTGCCGGGGCCACAGACGCCAACGAGCTCCCTGCACATGTGCCGCGAACATCCGAGGGACACGCCCGGCGAGGTGACCGGAGCGAACAGCGCCAAGGACGCGTTTTGAGCGCGTACTTTTCCTTCCTTCTTTTCCCCGCGTGAGTGAGTGGGCCTTGTCCGGGGATTAAGTAAGACTGATTAAGTATCTGCTCTGCGTCTCTTTTCTTTGGCCATTGTAAATTGTATAATAAACCTGTGTTCTTTCTTCCATTTGGTCGTTCCCGTCATTTTCCACCATTGGCTTCGCACTGTACGAATAAGACCGCTCAATCGGGTTCAATAAGAATTAACGGCACGAGTCACGTGACACGCAAAACGCTCGGTGTATCCGACTAGCGTGATTCGTGCGAGGTCCAGTCCCCATTCTCGTGGCGGCGTGTGTACCGAAGGTACTTAGGGAATCGACCAGATACCCTTCCGCACGCTCGCTATGGGAGTGGCGGCTCGGCCTCGTGGACTCGGAGCTCGAGGGGGAAAAGGGATTAACCCCCCTCTGTACGTCGAC
The DNA here is from genome assembly GCF_964187855.1 of Myxine glutinosa. Lineage (NCBI taxonomy): Eukaryota > Metazoa > Chordata > Myxini > Myxiniformes > Myxinidae > Myxine > Myxine glutinosa. The sequence continues at coordinate 74,655,113 of NC_136264.1, read as the reverse complement.
GGGCTCTAGTATATAAATTATATATACTAGGGCATGCCCGTACTATATATATATCTAAAATTATATCCCCCCCCTCTATTTACATGAAATGGTTTGGTCCATGTGCGAAATGGTTTGGTCCAAAGCGAACGGCTTGCGAGTACGGTGACAATCCCCCCCCTCTATTTACATGAAATGGTTTGGTCCAAAGCGAACGGCTTGCGAGTACGGTGACAATCCCCCCCCCTCTATTTACATGCAATGGTTTGGTCCAAAGCGAACGGCTTGCGGAGTTTGGTAAAGAAATCGCCATAGCTCGGTAACTACTTGTCCGATTAATATGGAATTATAGATAGACTATCTATAATTCCATTAATCTCTGTGTGTATGTGTGTATGTGTGTATGTGTGTATGTGTGTATGTGTGTATGTGTGTATGTTTGTCTGTGACCGCTGTTTCTCGACAACCACGGGTCCGATATACTTTAAACTTGCCAGGTATATTGCTGGGGACCCGAGGATGTGCCTTTTCAAGGTTTGAAATTAATCGGACAAGTACTTACCGAGCTATGGCGATTTAGCCGTTCGCCGTTCGCTTTGGCGTTGCGAATGGACCAAACCATTGCATGTAAATAGAGGGGGGGGTTCTGTGGTCGTTGCGAATGGACCAAACCATTCATGTAAATAGAGGGGGGGGGCTCTGTGGTCGTTACTGCCACGTGGTTTCAAAGTTTTTTTTTGTTGTTGTTGTTTGCACGCATGTTTTTTTGCACCCACGTACGGGCACGCCCTAGGATGTTTACACACACACACCCCTACACAAATTTTTTTTTTTTTTTTTTTTGGCAAGGAACGGGCACCCACGTACGGGCACGTCCTAGCTTATATATAGTACGGGCATGCCCTAGTATCTATAATTCCAGTAATCTCTGTGTGTGTGTGTGTGTGTGTATGTCTGTATGTCTGTGTGTTTGTCTGTGACCGCTGTTTCTCGACAACCACGGGTCCGATATACTTGAAACTTGCCAGGTATATTGCTGGGGACCTGACGATGTGCCTTTTCAAGGTTTCATATTAATCGGAGAAGTAGTTACCGAGCTATGGCGATTTCTTTACCAAACTCCGCAAGCCGTTCGCTTTGGACCAAACCATTTCATGTAAATAGAGGGGGGGGGGATTGTCACCGTACTCGCAAGCCGTTCGCTTTGGACCAAACCATTTCATGTAAATAGAGGGGGGGGATTGTCACCGTACTCGCAAGCCGTTCGCTTTGGCTTTGCGAATGGACCAAACCATTTCATGTAAATAGAGGGGGGGGATTGTCACCGTACTCGCAAGCCGTTCGCTTTGGCTTTGCGAATGGACCAAACCATTTCATGTAAATAGAGGGGGGGGGGATATAATTTTAGATATATATATAGTACGGGCATGCCCTAGTATATATAACTGTAAGAAATAGTAGAAACTCCAAAGTACGAGCAGGGCGTCTCATTTGTATTGAATAAATAATCGTTAGATTAAATAAGACGCGGACGTAGCTTCAGGACATCGATCTTTAATTGTCGACAAGCTTTCGACCAACAAAGGTCTTTTCCTGAGTCTACAAAAACAGCAGGCATCTATATCAGTCAAGTATGTATGGTGATATGTGTGTGAGATGTGTGATGTGTGTAGAAAATGCATACAGAAGGAAGAGCCACGCCAAAGTTCACTCACCAGCCCCAAGTTCAACGGAAGTGACCCTTTGCGTTACAGTTAGGGTGCACGTGCATATACAAATATAGAGATATACATACATAAACACACAAGCATATATTCATATCCCATTTATATTCATATAATATATTTATATATTTATATAAATGACATATAAAGGTAGAATGAATGAATGAATGAATGATGAATGAATGAATGAATGAATGAATGAATGGGTTACGGTTAACAATTTGATTGGGTTGATGTTGGAACATGCTTTAGTCATCAAAATTTATGCCATGAGGGACTTTTGTCCGAAGTTTGTGTATCCAAAAGGACTCACGTTTCAGAATCGTGGTGTGTGATCGATTTGTGATTGATTCAATGGCAGAGATCTGAATGTCATTTATAGAGTGATCCGGTTGATTAAAGTGTATCGTGTAAGGTTGAGATTTGCCCTGACTGGTGTGGAAGTTATTGATTTCTGACCGGGTGTTATTAAATCGTGTGTAGAGTGTATTTTCAGTTTTTCCAACATATTGTTTGGTGCACTTTTGGCAAGTGATTAGGTATATGACCCATGTAGATTTGCAGTTCATATAGGAGGTGATGGGGAATTTTTGTCCAGTGCTAGAACTACAGAATTTGTTTCCTTCTAGTAAATGCTTGTGAATAATGCATTTGTTTGCTGTGCATTTATAGAAGCCAGGGATCCTAGTTTCTTTGTTGTGGGGCTGTGGGTGCTTTGCTTTTACCAAGAGGTCCCTGAGTGTCCGACCACGTCGAAATGATGTCAGTGGAGGTTGAGGAAATGTGGTGCCGAGTGTTTCTGATTGATGGAGGAGAGGAAGGGCCTTATTCAGAATACTTGGCAATTGGGATGAGGTAGCAGAGTAGGTGGTTACCAGTGGGACACGGTTAGTTGCAGGTTTGGGTTTGTAAGTCAGAAGGTCTGCTCTCGGTATGCGTTTTGCTCGGGTTATTGCTTCTTGCACAGAGTGAGGATCATAGTTTCTTGCAATGAAGTGTGTTTCTAATTGGCAGAGAGAAGTTTCTTCTGCCATTTTTGTTGAGCAAATGCGTCTTACTCTGAGTGCTTGACTGTATGGTATGCTTGCAATTGTATGTTTAGGATGAGATGAAGAAGGGAGAAGGTAAGAGTGAGTGTCTGTTGGTTTGGTGTATAGTTCTGTTTCGAGTCTGTTATTTTGAAGCGTGAGTGATGTGTCTAGAAAGTGAACTTCGGACTGTGAGCTGTCGAATGTAAACTTGATGGTCGGATGAATCAAATTTAATTCATTTTGGAATTGGGTGAGACTACGGGGGGGATTTTGACCAGATGAACTGGATGTCATCAATATAACGTACCCAGGATTTTTCCAAGATTCCGTGATGAGGTTGTGCATTGATCTTGGCCTCTATCATTCCCATGAAGATGTTAGCGTACGATGGTGCAACAGGGGTACCCATAGCGGTACCTTGAGTTTGAATGTAATGTCGTCCGTTGAATTGGAAATTATTCAGTTTGAGTGTCAGTTCTAATAGGCGCATAAGGTCTTGAGTAGGTGGTATTGGGACTTGTCGTGTATCGAGGGCTTTGCGGCATGCAGACAGGCCTTCTGAATGTGGAATATTAGTGTAGAGGGATGTAACATCTGCTGTGACTAAAATGGTTTGGGAGTTGAAAGGTGAGTATATTCTGTTCAATCCTTGGATTTGGGTCAGAAAACTGGTTGTGTCCTTGAGGTATGAGGAAAGCTTCAACACGAGAGGACGTAAATGACAGTCAACAAATTTTGATATGAGAACAGTTGGACATGTGCAGCCAGATACGATTGGTCTACCTGGATTGTTTACCTTGTGTATTTTAGGAAGAAAATAAAGGTTAGGGCAATGAGGATCTTTCGGAACCAAGCGAGATTTGATGGTTTTATCCACCCGAATAGAATCTACTACCTTTTTAACCTCTTCAAGATGTAAAAGGGTAGGGTCGGATGGGAGCTCTTTGTAAGTATCACTATGTAGTTGACGATTACCTTCTGCAACGTAATCGGTAGTCGACATAATGACAATGGCAGTACCTTTATCTGCTGGCTTTATGACTATCTTTTCATTGTTTTGGAGATTGTGAAGTGCTCGTCGCTCTGCCTTTGTAAGATTGTCCTTATGTCTGGAACAATTATATTTTTGTGCCACCTTTTCAATTTCATTGCTCACTTGTTCCATATAGACATGTAGATATGGATTGTCAACACGTGGTGTCCAGGTGCTTTTTGGTTTAGGTAAAGTGAGTTGTGGTGTATTAGTATCGGTGTATGTGATTGTATGCGTGGTTGTTGGTGTTGTTTGTTGTGGCGTTGATGGTGCTGGGTGTACTTTAGCAAAGTGTGCCTTTAATGTCATTCGCCTACAGAAATCTTTTAAATCTTCTTTCAATTGTAATTGGTCTATTTGTGGAGCGATTGGGCAAAATTTTAAACCCTTAGAGAGCAGGTTTATTTCCGCCTCACTGAGGGAATGATTGGAAAGATTGATGATCCCGAGTTTAGGTAGATCTACAAGTTTGGTTGCAGTAGAAGTTCTATTGTTGTTGGTTTGACTATTTTCAACCTCAGCTGTGTTCATTTCCATGGAGGAACGGTTCTGCATGTTATGATGTCTGCGGTTTGTGTATTGTTTTTTACGATAATGTCGATTTTTGTGTTTATGCTTAAGTTGGTCAGAAGTGGTTTGAGAAGTGGTTGGAAGTGGTTGGAGTGGTTGGGGTGGTTGAAGATGGAGTGGTTGAATTGGTGGAGAAGTGGTTGGAAGTGGTTGTAGTGGTTGGTCAGAAGTGACTTTTTGATGACTAAAGCATGTTCCAACATCAACCCAATCAAATTGTTAACCGTAACCCATTCATTCATTCATTCATTCATTCATTCAGCATTCATTCATTCTTTCATTCTACCTTTATATGTCATTTATATAAATATATAAATATATTATATGAATATAAATGGGATATGAATATATGCTTGTGTGTTTATGTATGTATATCTCTATATTTGTATATGCACGTGCACCCTAACTGTAACGCAAACGGTCACTTCCGTTGAACTTGGGGCTGGTGAGTGAACTTTGGCGTGGCTCTTCCTTCTGTATGCATTTTCTACACACATCACACATCTCACACACATATCACCATACATACTTGACTGATATACATGCCTGCTGTTTTTGTAGACTCAGGAAAAGACCTTTGTTGGTCGAAAGCTTGTCGACAATTAAAGATCGACGTCCTGAAGCTACGTCCGCGTCTTATTTAATCTAACGATTATATATATATATATATATATATATATATATATATATATATATATATATATATATATATATATTGTTACGGACCGCGGATAAGGATGTTGATTTGCCGAGCGGATGGCACCGCGGCCGAACAGTTACCCCGACTAACCCGATTCCCGAACGTTGGCCGGATCGCGCCACAGGTATTCAATAGGGAAAAGACAAAGGCGACATGGATGTGAAGAAGAAGAAGAAGACAAAAAGGTTGGCAATACTACTAAATTTATTTCTATTATTTACACGCTCAAAGTAACCAAGGAGAAGGAAGGATAATAAAATAATTTACAGAAGATATTAGAGACACAGTGCAACGCTAGCTTACCTACAGTCTTAATTAAACCCAGGACAGAACAAACAAGGACAGACTCACACGGGGAATGATGATAGGACTGGCAGGAGGTGGATGGCTGGAGGGAGAGGAAGGTCCACGGGTACTGCAGCACGATCGGCGCGTTTAGCAGCCGCCGTTCCTTCGTGGCCCTGCTCAAGAACTGCCGTCAAGGCCCCAAGCTGCTGTGGCTGAAGCTGCTGTTGTTGCTGCTGTGGCTGCTGCTGTTGTTGCTGCTGTGGCTGCTGCTGCTGCTGTGTGGACGTCGCGTGCTTTTTCCAGGACTCATCTGAGGTGGGGGCGTCTTCTGCGGGTTATATATGCCATGCCCTGAACCTTCGCGAACCTCCTTGATGTTTCTCTCCACACCCTCTCCAAGTCCAACCCCTTGTTCGTGGTTGGTTGAGTGGGGCTGACTCACTCCTCCCCTCTATGACGAGGTGGGGACACGCCTTTATTCCCCGACCCGAGCACATGTTCAATGGTGGTTTTGGGGCGAAATCAACAACCCACAGCTGTAGCAAACCTGGCAAACTGCCCAGTGCAGTTGGTAATTTAGGCTTGGAGGGGATGTAATTGGCAATTGAGGCTTGGCAATGACGCAGTTGGAAATGGAGGTTTTGGGAATAGGAATGAAGGGGGATCTATCTTATTTCACTTGGTGCAATGGAGTGTCATCTTAATGGAAGACAAGGCCTTACCCTAATACCCATAATAAAGATATAACTACCAACAAGGGGGGAAATCTATGATTGGCTAACGTGTATGCTTTATGGAATTAACTACGGGAACGCCCTTTGACCTTTATACAACACTGGAGTGAGGAGGGCGATATTTTACAACAATTTACTATACAATAAAAAAACACAATAATAAAAACACAATCCTCATATCCACAACTATATATATATACTGAAACGCAAAAGAAACTTACCACCTTTGAAACATATTAAATATCAACAATAACACTGCGTGTAGTAAATGTGTGAACTTATTTGCGGACAATAGTGTCCTCACTGTCAGACAAAACGGTCACGGATGGTCACTTGAACCTTCAATGGTCACTTCATAGCACAGCTGTTGAACAGCCGTTTTGACTGTCAGTGATTAGCCAAGGGGTACGGGATGATTTTACTGAGCTGCACGTGATGTCTTGATATTGGCTTTAAAAAGGCCAGTGCAAAATGGGCATTTTGACCGAAAAATTTGACCATTTTGACCAACTTCAAAAAGACCGAAAACGCAAAAGAAACTTACCACCTTAGAAACCTTTAAATATCAACAATAACACTGCGTGTAGTAAATGTGTGAACTTATTTGTGGACAATAGTGTCCTCGTTGTCAGACAAAATGGTCACGGATGGTCACTTGAACCTTCAATGGTCACTTCATAGCACAGCTGTTGAATAGCCGTTTTGACTGTCAGTGATTAGCCAAGGGGTACGGGATGATTTTAATGAGCTGCACGTGATGTCTTGATATTGGCTTTAAAAAGGCCAGTGCAAAATGGGCATTTTGACCGAAAAAGTTGACCATTTTGACCATTTTGACCAACTTCAAAAAGACCGAAAACGCAAAATAAACTTACCACTTGTTTGAAATGTAATAAAATTGTAACAGTTCAAAATAAAACAAACCAACAATTGCTAATTGAAACATTGGCATTTTATTGATGACATGTCAAGTTTTTGACCAAGATACACCATCTCATCAGTTTGTTCTACAGTACAGAACAGCACAGGGTGCAATGTCAGTCCCCTTTCAATAGCGTGTGTGGCCACCATTGTTTTGGATACAGGCAGTGCATCATCGGCGTATACTGCCTACCAGTCTTTGGATGGATTGCTGCTGGATTCTGTCCCACTCAGTCCTCAATGTCTGAAGCAGCTCTGCCCTTGTCCTGGCCCTGCCAACTACGTGTCTCCCAAGCTCATCCCACAGGTGCTCTATGGGATTCAGGTCAGGGGAGAGCGCAGGCCACTGCATGGTGTTGATGTTCTCGCCTTGGAGAAATGCAGTGGTAAAGCGAGCAGCATGGGGACGAGCGTTGTCATGCTGAAAGGTTCTCAGTTCTGGGTGGTCTAGCAGGAATGGCAGCAGATGAGGTCGCGGGATGTTATCCACATACCGCTGGGCGTTGAGATTCCCATCCACAACCACCAGTGGCGTCCTGTACCGGCCTGATATGGCGGCCCACACCATCACACTTGGGCCACCCCACCTGTTGGCTTGACGCACGCAACAATCGGCATATCGCTCGCCAGTTCTTCTCCAGACACGCTCACGCCCATCAGGACTGTCCACACAGAACCTTGACTCATCGCTGAAAGCGACCTCGTTCCACTGCGCCAAGGTCCACCGCTGATGCTGCTGGCACCATCTCTGTCGGTTGCGGCGATGGGCAGCCGTCATCACGGGGCCTCTGTATGGTCTTCTGGCAGTCAGGCCATAGTCATGCAGTCGTCTTCGTGCAGTATCATTGGAGATCCGTGGGTTTGCACGCCCCGGAGTTTCTGTCGCAGTGCGGGATGCTGGACGGAATCGATCCCGCAGGTGACTTCGGAGCATCTGCCTGTCCTGCCTTGCAGTGGTGACTCTTGGCCTCCCTGATCGAGGTCTGTCATCTGCAGAGTTGTGGAGGGTGTCTCTGTCCACCAGGGCCGATATCGTCTGGTGTGAACAGCCAAGGCGACGTGCCACCTCACGGTAGCTCAGTCCGCCTTGCAGCATACCCAGGGCACGCTGCCGTTGATCCCTTGACAATGGTGGCATGTTGATTGAAATGCCCATTTTGCACTGGCCTTTTTAAAGCCAATATCAAGACATCACGTGCAGCTCATTAAAATCATCCCGTACCCCTTGGCTAATCACTGACAGTCAAAACGGCTGTTCAACAGCTGTGCTATGAAGTGACCATTGAAGTTTCAAGTGACCATCCGTGACCGTTTTGTCTGACAGTGAGGACACTATTGTCCACAAATAAGTTCACACATTTACTACACGCAGTGTTATTGTTGATATTTAAAGGTTTCAAAGGTGGTAAGTTTCTTTTGCGTTTTCGGTCTTTTTGAAGTTGGTCAAAATGGTCAAATTTTTTGGTCAAAATGCCCATTTTGCACTGGCCTTTTTAAAGCCAATATCAAGACATCACGTGCAGCTCATTAAAATTATCCCGTACCCCTTGGCTAATCACTGACAGTCAAAACGGCTGTTCAACAGCTGTGCTATGAAGTGACCATTGAAGGTTCAAGTGACCATCCGTGACCGTTTTGTCTGACAGTGAGGACACTATTGTCCACAAATAAGTTCACACATTTACTACACGCAGTGTTATTGTTGATATTTAAAGGTTTCAAAGGTGGTAAGTTTCTTTTGCGTTTTCGGTCTTTTTGAAGTTGGTCAAAATGGTCAAATTTTTTGGTCAAAATGCCCATTTTGCACTGGCCTTTTTAAAGCCAATATCAAGACATCACGTGCAGCTCATTAAAATTATCCCGTACCCCTTGGCTAATCACTGACAGTCAAAACGGCTGTTCAACAGCTGTGCTATGAAGTGACCATTGAAGGTTCAAGTGACCATCCGTGACCGTTTTGTCTGACAGTGAGGACACTATTGTCCACAAATAAGTTCACACATTTACTACACGCAGTGTTATTGTTGATATTTAAAGGTTTCAAAGGTGGTAAGTTTCTTTTGCGTTTCAGTATATATATATATATATATATATATATATATATATATATATATATATATATATATATATATATATATATATATATATATATATATATATATATATATATATATATATATATTGTTATGGACCGCGGATAAGGTGTTGATTTGCCGAGCGGATGGCGGCCGTGGCCCGAACTATTAACAATTATTACTAAGACCCGATTCCTTAAACGTGGGCCGAATCGTGCCACAGGTTTTCAATGGGGAAAAGACAAAGGTGACACGGATGTGAAGAAGAGGAAGACAGAAGTAGGAAATACGAATATAATTTATTACTATTTACAACCAAAAGAAACCAAGGAGAGGAAGGATAATAAAATAAAGCAGACAGAGGGACGGACCAGAAGGACACAGTGAAAATTCTAGCTTACCTATGCAGTCTTACTTAATACCCTGGACAGAACAAACAAAAGACGGACTCACACGAATGGGGAATTTGCAGGCAGGGATGATTGGAAGGAGGAATAGCTGGGCGGGAGAGGAAGGTTCAGCGGGGATCGGTCGGGCTGGAAGCGGACAGCCGCCGTCAATACTCGAGCTGGGATCGCCAAACCGCCGCGGTTCCAAACTGCACGGCGAAGCTCCTCCGGTGCACCGTGCGCTCTCCAAAGCTGCTCCTTAGAACTCTTTCTTGGCACCTCTGTGCAACTCTCTCTTGGCGCTTCTCACTTGGCACTTCGCACTTGGCACTTCGCACTTGTTCTTTCGCACTTGGCACTGCACACTTGTCACTTGTTCTACTTGGCACTTCGCACTTGGCACTTCGCACTTCTGCCGTATCTCTGACTCCCCTTTTCCAAGGCTTCCGCGCACGCTTTTTATAACGCCGCGGGCTATCCAGCCGCCGGCCTCTAGAACACGCCCATCGGTGAGCTCGCCTCGGCCCTGATTGGTCGGCACGGGCTCTCTGGCTCCGCCCTTGATGACGAGGGGCGGCCAACGCCCTGGATTCGGCGGCTCCTCCCCCTTCTTCTCCAAGCCCACCTCGTGGCTAATGGAGTCGCGGTGAAAACCGCCCAATAGCTGCGGCGAATGCAGTTGGCAATCGAGGCTTTGTTTTTGACAATGAAAGGGGATCTATCTATTTGAATTCGGTGCAATGGAGGGTCAATTAATGGAAGACACAGCCTTAACCTACATAGAATAAGGAAATAAACTACAAACAAGGAGGAAATCTAAGATTGGCTAACGTGATTGTTTATGACCTAATTACGGGACGCACTTTGACCTTTATACACAACTGGAGGAAGGAGGGCGATATTTTTACAACAATTTACACAACAATAAAAAAAACACAATTCTCATATCCACAATATATATATATATATATATATATATATATATATATACAGTATATCGTGCCCGCAACTTCCCGCAACTTCCCTCGTGGAATATATATATCAGAATAAAAATTTTAATTCTCCAACCTAATGAGCTCACGCAGTGACGTCACCGCCACTTACGTAAACCTTGCCTGCCAAACTCCGCAGGAGCCATCGAGCAGTACGTAATTTTAGATCTTATTTCAGATACAATCATAAGTGCATACAAAAACTCACAGTTACCGACCTGGTTTCGCCCTGTTGGGGCTTCATCACGGCAACGCAGCGAGTCCTGCATACACTTATGAATCTGAAAACCTTTCGGTTTTATACCAGTCATTATGTGACTCCATACTATCAGTGGTGAACCGCCATTAAGGTATCCCATTCAGCTATCGCTATACCTTAATGGGAGCGATAAGCACCGCCTGCTGCAAGGTACATTATCTCTGGTATCCACTCATTATATGGTGTCGCCTAGATGCAGTCGGGACTAACCAATCAGAATATACAGTCACGTGAAAAAGTAAGTACACCCCATGTAAAGTTTTGACTTTTTCAACATATTTAAACATACAGCTATTTGATCTTCATTTCAACAATATTGATAGATAAAGGTGATATAATACAACAAATATCATGAAACATTTACATTTTGTAATCCATTGTATAATTTAAATAAACATAAATGCAAATTTAGCATGTGGAAAAAGTAAGTACACCCCGACATTTATCACGACTTCAAATACCTAAAATTAGAATCAGGTGCACCAGCTGAGGTGCAAATGATTAGAACATCGTTAGAGAGGACCATGGAGGAACCTGTCTTATTTAAACCACAGACATTTAGTTTGGTTTGCTCTTTGTTGTTAAAGTGTGCGGCGTCACCATGCTTAGATCAAAAGAGCTCTCTGAGGCCTTCAGAAAGAAGGTTATAGATGCCTACGAGTCTGGGAAGGGATTTAAAAAGATCTCCAAACAATTTGAAATCAATCATTCGACTATCCCGAAGATCATCTACAAGTGGAGAAGATTCCAAACAACTTCCAACTTGTTCAGGCCAGGCCACCCCTGCAAGTTCATCCTGCGAGCAGACCCCAAGATGCTGAAAGAAGTCTCTAAGACCCCAGAATGTCATCAGGGGACCTACAGGTAGCTCTTGCCACTGTTGATGTCAAAATGCACGAGTCTACCATTAGAAAGAGGCTGCACAAATTTGATTTACATGGGAGGTGTGCCAGGAGGAAACCTTTGCTGTCCAGAAAGAACATTAGGGCAAGACTAAAGTTTGCCAATGAACACCGAGGCAAAGACCAGCACTTCTGGAATAATGTGCTCTGGACAGATGAGTCAAAAGTAGAGCTATTTGGCCACAGTACCAGAAGACATGTTTGTCGAAAACCAAAGACAGCAGTTGACCACAAGAACCTGATTAGTGTAGTGGATATGCCCTGAGTTGTACCATAAACAGGGCCATATCCATTGGCGCTGCGGGCTCGGCCCTTGCCGCCACGTGCGAGACGCCGCCATCTTATGCCCCTGCTACCTCTACTGCTTCCTCCTCTATTTCTCCCAATTCCTCCCGGGGGTCCTGGGTTATTAGTCCGTGAACTGTAAAGCATGGTGGACCTTGGTGGTGGAAATATTATGGTTTGGGGCAGCTTTGCTGCATCAGGGCCTGGGCAGCTCACTATCATAGAATCCACTATGAATTCTTCATTGTACCAGAGGGTGCTTGAGGATAATGTGAGGCCATCTGTCAGAAAGTTGAAGCTCAACCAAAGGTGGACCTTGCAACACGACAATGACCCAAAACATACCAGTAAATCCACCAAGGAATGGCTGAAAAGAAAGAAATGGAGGGTTCTGGAATGGCCAAATCAAAGCCCGGATCTAAATCCCATCGAGATGTTGTGGGGGGATTTGAAACGAGCTGTGAATGCAAGAAATCCCTCAAACATCGCACAGCTGAAAGAATTCTGCAAGGAGGAGTGGGCAAGAATTTCTCCCAGTCGATGTCAGAGACTGGTAGATAGTTATAAGAAACGCCTACTTGAGGTTGTTTCTGCCAAAGGGGGCAATACCACCTATTAGAGTCAAGGGTGTACTTACTTTTTCCACATGCGAAATTTGCATTTATGTTTATTTAAATTATACAATGGACTACAAAATGTAAATGTTTCATGATATTTGTTATATTATATCACCTTTATCTATCAATATTGTTGAAATGAAGATCAAATAGCTGGATGTTGAAACATGTTGAAAAAGTCAAAACTTTATATCACCTTTATCTATCAATATTGTTGAAATGAAGATCAAATAGCTGGATGTTGAAACATGTTGAAAAAGTCAAAACTTTACTTTTTACTTACTTTTTCACGTGACTGTATATATTGTTGCGGATCTCTGTGCCGGCCTTCTCCCCTTACCAAGGGGGGATTAGTCCCCTTGCCTTTGACTGACCGACGGGACACAGGACCTTTGACGTCCTTCCCGGACAGCGCGAAATAGCGTCGTAGGACTAGAATCACTAATACCTAATTACTCGCGCTGCCCAGAAACGAGGAAATAAGCCCCGCACGAATCACGTGTGTTGGTGGATACGCCGAGCAGTAGCGAACACGTGATCCGAGCCGTTATCAATTACTAGACCCCGATCCAAGCGGTTCTTATTCGTGCCACGCTAACCCAATGGAGAAGTCACAAAAACGGTCGAATTGGGAAGAAAGGAAGAACATAATTTATTCACACTATTTACAATGATGAGAAGAAGAAGACACAGTGCAGCCTTAATAACAGTCTAACTTACTCCCAGGACAAACGGGCCCATCTCACACACAGACACTCACACGGGGATTGCAGCTGCGGATGATGTTCACCACGTCCCGGGATGGCTCTCGTGCAGCTCCCTCCTGCCTTCGGTTCGTCCTGGGCAGATGGTAAATCGAGGGGCAGGAGCTCTCCACGTGTCGTTGGCGCACACGGGATAATATGGGGCGAACGGTAGGGTCTGGGCTCTGGCGGTTAATACTGGCGGCTATTGCCGTGTTCACTCGCGTGGCTGCGTACGTAATAGGCAAATAGCCTCCAAGCGCCAACACAACGCAGTGCTCTCAACCAGCCCTCTTCCCTCGTGCAAGTTCTTGTAAGTCTCTCTCATTAATCCTCGAAGTTCTTCCGGTCAGTCCTTTCGCCACTGTCGTGTGCACCCGAGTCCTCTCGATACAGTCCTTTGCACTTGAGTCCTTTGGGTCAGTCCTCCTTTAGGGCTTTGTGCGAAGGCTTTTATAGCCCTGCCCAGCGAACCTTCTAGCACTTGCTAGAAGCCCCTTACCATGCCCTATCTCGCCATGCCCTTAGAGCCCTGGTTGGCTGGTGGCCCTTACCATCATCGCCTCTGACGCGCTCCTTGACGCCGCCCCACCTCGACCCCGCGCTCCTCCCTCTTAGGCCTACCTCGTGTTACTTGACTAGTTTGAGCGAACAAAGGGCAGCGAATGCTGTTTGTGCAGCCAAAGCGTACAACTGCTGCGGGTAGCCCAAAGCGTAACAAAATGAGGGATCAGCCAATTGGGGCATGGGATCAATTATGCCCATAGATGGAATTGGAGGGTGGCGCAAAAATGAAGGGACCTAAACTCATGGCTTTACACAACGCAGATATTACTAGGGAAATGGCCTATACTCACACATACTATGACATAACTAATACTCTAAGTGGGCCTACGTGTTGCTTGTGGACTAACTATGGGGGGCAAACCTTTAACCTTTAATGATGTCATATGTACAAATCTCAAAACCATATCACTGCCCCCCTCCTTCGCCAGGCTCGTCCCCAAGCCGAACCCACACAAGTGAGAACGACCGGTTTTGAGCAAGGTTCAGGACTACTCTTTAAATTCCGTGTGACACTTAGATGTGGTTCCCCTCTACATTTAATCTAACACCCTGTATGTGACAGTTTTACAACACTAGATATGTCCCACCTACTGCATTGTGTACCCAGCATTGTGTACCCACGCCCAGCCATTCACTAACAGACTCACACCCACAGCTAACCGAATTGCGGAAATAATTCTCAAACTATACATAAAGCCGGTGGGGAGCATGTTATTTACAAGACTAATCTAATTATTTACATCTCTATAACCCAGGACCTGTTCTTTTGTTGGAAATAAATTTTGGAAGGAGATAACACAATGCACTGCACCAATACTCCAAAATAAAATGCACAAAAATGCACAATCATGCACAATCACCATTAATGTACAAAATAAATGTTGGCTTTTGCTGCTTGGCTGCTGCTGGGCTGCTGCTTCTTGCGTCTTCCTGCTTCGTCTTTGGTGTGCCATAATAAAACTTGAAGTCTTCTTTCCTGACACACCGGAATATAAAAATGCACAAACCGTGTCAGTTTTTATTTATCAGCAGGGCCAATCTTAGGTCCATCTGCGTGACATTGACGCCACTTAAAGCCAGTGGTCCGCAGGGCAAGATAACGTTTGCAGCAAATGTCTGCTCAGAAAAGATGCCAGGCCACAGAACGTGTGGTCCATCAGGTGTATTGGTGCAGCAACAGGTAGCAGGAGTACCGCACAAGTGTAGCCACGTGCCGCAGCACAGTTCAGGGTTCCTGCACACTCCTCTCCAAAAAAATGGGTCCATGGGTGGGGAGCAGAGACAAAGCACAGTTAGCTAAGGAAAGGGCGCAAAGGTACACACAATACAAGGCAATGCAACATGAGGGGCGCGGGAGAGCAATCGGAGAAAGCTCGTCTCTAGCCGTTCGTAACCCCCCATGTCAGCCTACACTACCCTTGCCCTTCCCTGTATTTACAATTTACAAATTCGTCACTACGTCTTGTCTCCCATATCCCCCTCTAAGCCAAATTCGTCATCAAATCCCTCCCAAGAAGGAAGAGATGGAATTACCACAATGTCACTCTCACGTCATGATGCGTCTTTACCATCAAATCGTTCGCAAAGTCTGGTGTGGAGTTCCGTCTCCTTGGTGAGTGGATATGGATGGTGCGAAGAGACTTCTTATCCTAACTATACTCTAATAACATTAACTCTTAAACTACCTGGGGTCTTGCCCTGCCAATTCAATTGACCATCGTTACACTATGTGGTTCTAAAAACCAATTCCAATTGACCCACCCTGTGGTGCCTTCCAATTTGGGTCTCACTCCCCAATTTTTCTTACTGTGCCTTTGAACAATTTCGGGGCTGGGTCATGTGGCTCCACTAGCAGGTCTACCTACCTGCGCACCTCCGCCACTGAAGTCGCCACCCGAGCTTACCATGCTCCTTGCGACTACCCTAAATCAGGGAAGGCCCTCCTGGCTCTCTCGCCCCTGTGATGCCCTCTCTGGCATTGGGCTACCCGGGTCCTCTCCTAGGATCCTCGGGCCCCACTGAACACTACTCTGACTCTAACTGGCTCCCAGAGCCTACCTGCGGCCTCACCTGGCCGACAGACTACCAGTGGCGGAGTGCCCCAATAACGATACGCACCAACAAAGCCCACACGCCCAGCCATTCACTGACTCACGCACCATACAAAGCAATACCTTGCCACTACTCGCACCACAGGTGTCAATATCCAACAATTTACCTAAACCCTCCACCTAACTTTAAACTACCCTCTCCGGGTATTCGTGAAGGGGTCCATCTTCCCCCATCCACTCCTTCGCATCATGCATTCCACACCACTTATTCCACACCACTCATTCCACACACTAAGCTCTCTTGCACACTTCTCGTGCTCACATTCCTCTTTCCATACACTCCAACACAATTCCACTTGTCCTCAATACACCACTTATACACTTTTACACACACACACACAGCATCATCTAACTAACTACTTCCCTCTAATACTCGTGCTTTCCCGTCTTCCCTTACACTAAGCACTTCCCTCGTCATTATCATCCTTCTAATCTGACTACGTCCCCTCTACCTGTACAAAAGTCACTACTTAAATCTTGTCCCTACCATCATTTATAAATCCTTAACAATATCCTAGCCCACCCTCGGCTATTTTTCACTGCCATCCCCATAATCTATAGCTCATGTGCCCCCAAATAGAATGGTAAAGCTACCATTTGCCAACACTATGGCTAACTGTCCACTATACTTGAGCCTCTCCATGCAGCAATCCATTCTCGTCACAGCTCGGCTTCGCAAAGCCGAGCAATGCATGCGGGTGGTTGGTCTCCTGTTGGTTGGGTCCGTCCGGCATTTTCGATTCTGGGGAGGAGGCATGCTTGGGCCTAGGTTCCAGGCGCCATCCCTACGTGAGGCTTTGCGGCCCCATGCACGGTGGCCCAGCCTCCCCCGGTCGGAGCACCGCGCCCGCCAGGGGGCGAAGGTCCGACCTCTCCTACCCCCCTCGAACCGTGCCGTTTGCCTCTTTCGCCACGGCACGGCACCGACCATACAGGGCAGGGCCCGGCACGAATCGTGCACGCCGATCCTTGCGAGACCGCCGCGGCAACGATCCGCGCCAGTCCCCACAGCACACAAAGCGCACCACGCACCGAGAGCTCGCGTCGGCTATCCATCGCCCTACGCGCTAACCAGGTCTGCGTCGATGCCAGAGTCGCATTCTCACATCCACACGCGACCCTCTCCTCACTCGTACACCGAGGCACTCCAGCGCCTCCCATACACTCCCTGCATTCCGTTACTACACTCGCTCTACGCACACGGTCCGGTGTGCACTTTTTTCCCGCACACTCCGGTGCACACCAATCAGGCGCACTCACACCATTCGCACACTCCCTTATTACACATCCTTGCACACACCCTGGCGCACTCATACCACTCGCGCACTCCGTTACACACTTGGCCATCGCACACCCTCGCGTACACTCTCCCATTACATACTCCGTAACAACCATGGGTGTGCACTCTTTTGCTGCACACCCAATCACGCGCTCTGGTGTGCACTCCCGCACACTCTCTACGGCCATCACACACTCTGTTTCATACTCCGTTCCACACTCCGTTTCACACTCTTCTTCAACACACTCTTCCCACATACACTCCATCTTACACTCGCGCTCCGGCGCCGTTCGCACATGCGCGCCATTCGCTGTCGTACACCTCCCCACGGACCTTCCACGAGTGCCCGGGTGACGTCGCGATCCCAAGCGCGCGAAAAATCATTTTGCGCCAAACACTTTCGCGCCAAACATTTTCGCGCCATACACGCTCCTACTCACCTTCGGGATTCTCTTCTCTGCCAACCACACCTGCAAACTTCCATTTGGGTTAGGCAGCACAACATCACGATGTGAATACAGACTTTGTGCGCATTCCATTTCTTTCTTCGAATCATTTCCCGATTCTATCTCTGCCGTCTCTTCAACCCCAATTTCCATTATAATTTCTTTTCCCTCGACGACCGCCGGTGCCAATAAAATTTTCTCTTCTAATTCGGCGGCCGTCGGCTTTTTCATACCCCGTGTCGCGATTTCTACCCCAGTCATTTTAACTGCGCCTCGCTCAGGCTCACTTTCCACGCGCTTCTCACATCGCGTTACCCCGTCGCGTACCTTTGCGACCTCTTCGCTCAACCTGTGATCAATGTCCTTCCCAAAATTTTTTATTTCTTTGGTGGATTTGTCACCCAATTCTTTTAATTGGCCACCCATTTTGCTTTCCAATTTATTTAACCCGTCTTTCATTTGGCCACTTTGCGCATCCATCTTTTTAGTCAATTCGCCCTTGCTACCCCTTACTTCATTCCTCATTTTATCCATTTCTTCTCCCATATACGCCCTGAGTTGTACCATAAACAGGGCCATATCCATTGGCGCTGCGGACTCGGCCCTCGCCGCCACGTGCGAGACGCCGCAATCTTCTGCCCCTGCTACCTCGACTGCTTCCTCCTCTATTTCTCCCAATTCCTCCCGGGGGTCCTGGGTTATTACCTTTTCTACCTCTACCTCATCATTTACCCCCACCGGCATCCGACCGTCTTGGTTATCCATGGCACGAATTAAATTTGGATTTTAATAATTAAATTTCGGCCGCTCGTAATTTTGCGTGCGTTAAGCGCACTTCGGGTCCAATCCCACTCCCCGACACCAATTGTTGCGGCCAATATGCAAAATTGGTGTCCAAAATTTGGTCTATAAAATTTCGTCCCAGGTTCGAAATCCCACTCCTGACACCAAATGTTGCCGATCTCTGCGCCGGCCTTCTCCGCTTACCAAGGGGGGATTAGTCCCCTTGTCTTTGACTGACCGACGGGACCCGGGACCTATGACGTCCTTCCCGGACAGCGCGAAATAGGGTCGTAGGACTAGAATCACTAATACCTAATTACTCGCGCTGCCCAGAAATGAGGAAATAAGCCCCGCACGAATCACGTGTGTTGGTGGATACGCCGAGCGGTAGCGAACATGTGATCCGAGCCGTTATCAATTACTAGACCCCGATCCAAGCGGTTCTTATTCGTGCCACGCTTACCCAATGGAGAAGTCACAAAAACGGTCGAATTGGGAAGAAAGGAAGAACATAATTTATTCACACTATTTACAATGATGAGAAGAGGAAGACACAGTGCAGCCTTAATAACAGTCTAACTTACTCCCCAGACAAACGGGCCCATCTCACACACAGACACTCACACGGCGATTGCAGCTGCGGATGATGTTCACCACGTCCCGGGATGGCTCTCGTGCAGCACCCTCCGGCCTTCGGTTCGTCCTGGGCAGATGGTAAGTCGAGGGGCAGGAGCTCTCCACGTGTCGTTGGCGCACACGGGATAATACGGGGCGAACGGTAGGGTCTGGGCTCTGGCGGTTAATACTGGCGGCTATTGCCATGTTCACTCGCGTGGCTGCGTACGTAATAGGCAAATAGCCTCGAAGCGCCAACACAACGCAGTGCTCTCAACCAGCCCTCTTCCCTCGTGCAAGTTCTCGTAAGTCTCTCTCATCAATCCTCGAAGTTCTTCCGGTCAGTCCTTTCGCCACTGTCGTGTGCACCCGAGTCCTCTCGATACAGTCCTTTGCACTCGAGTCCTTTGGGTCAGTCCTCCTTTAGGGCTTTGTGCGAAGGCTTTTATAGCCCTGCCCAGCGAACCTTCTAGCACTTGCTAGAAGCCCCTTACCATGCCCTATCTCGCCATGCCCTTAGAGCCCTGGTTGGCTGGTGGCCCTTACCGTCATCGCCTCTGACGCGCTCCTTGACGCCGCCCCACCTCGACCCCGCGCTCCTCCCTCTTAGGCCTACCTCGTGTTACTTGACTAGTAAACTCATGGCTTTACACAACGCATATATGACTAGGGAAATGGCCTATACTCACACATACTATGACATAACTAATACTCTAAGTGGGCCTACGTGTTGCTTGTGGACTAACTATGGGGGGCAAACCTTTAACCTTTAATGATGTCATGTGTACAAATCTCAAAACCGTATCAATATATATATATATATATATATATTTTCTTTTTCAAAATTTTAATCAAAATTATATTCTGATTGGTTAGTGCCGACCGCATCTAGGCGACACCATATAATGAGTGGATACCAGAGATAATGTACCGTGTGGCAGGTGGTGCTTGTTGCTTGCAGGTGAAAACACAGGTGGTGTTTTCAACAAAAACAAAAGCTAAATTATGACTGGGATTACGGACAGTAAAATTACAGTTCAGTACTTCGTGTAACCCCCACGAGCATTCAGGAGAGCACGGACACGTCGAGGCATGCTGTTCACGAGATTTGCCAAGGTTTGGACAGGAATCGCTTGCCATGCAGTGACAATAGTCTGCTGCAATTCACGCACAGAGGTGGGCTGCTGGTCCAAGTTGTCGATTTGATGCGTTAATTCTGCCCACAAGTTCTCTATCGGATTCATATCCGGGGACATGGCAGGCCACTCCATATGCTCTACACCACGGTCAGCAAGAAAGTGTTGGATCATGCGAGCATGATGAGGCCGTGCATTGTCATCTTGGAAGACAAAGTTTCCTCGAAAGGCTGCATGAGCAAATGGAAGAAATGTTTCTTCCAGAATGACCCTGTACTTGAACTGGTTCAGGTTTCCATTCAGAACAACCAGGTCAGTTTTGCCCCCTGCATGAAAAGCAGCCCAAACGGTCACCCCACCACCTCCAGCTTGGACTCTTGGCACTATGCAATCTTCGTTGTGGGCTTCATGCACTTGTCTGCGCACTCGGACGTGGCCATCTTGACGATAGACCAGAAATCTAGACTCATCACTGAAGGTCACGTGATTCTGGTGTCCTGGCTGCCATTGACGGTGCTTTCTGGCCCACTGCAATCGGCACTGGCTGTGTTGTCTGGTCAGGCGTGGCTTTCTCAGGGGACGCCTGGCACGATAGCCTGGTTGAACCAGTCGTTGGTTGACTAGCCTTCTGGATACAGGCACATTTGTCAGTTGCTGCCACTCAGCCCTAAGCCGATTAGCTGACTTGGTACAGCCATTGCAGACTAACCGGTGCAGCTGGCGATCATCTCTCCTTGTGGTTCTGCGTGGACGTCCTGGCCTCGGTATTGGAGTAGGGACACCCCTCTGAGCATTTCGTTTCAGGATCTTTGACACCTGACCTTGAGTGATGCCATACTGCCGAGCAATAGCACGCTGTTTCATGCCAGAATTTCGTAAAGCCACCACTCCATGACAAACAGCATTGTCAAGTTGACGGACCATCTCCAGAGGAAGCGGCAATAACTTTTGTAGACGTGCAGCAGTTGTTTTCCACTAATACAGAAAGCAACAACCCTTATATACCCGATTGTGAAGCCAATCGTCAAATGTACCTGTCCTTACATTTTGTCACGCCACCTGTGATATAATCCTGTTATTGACTTCTTGCTGTGAAAGACAATCAGTGACATGGTTCTTTCAACAAAGACATCACCGAAGGGTAAAAGAAACTCACAAGATTGATATACTGAGTTCAGAAAGTAAACCCAAGTCAAGAAAAAAAAAAAATTCCATATTAAATGCCAAGTCTGTATATATTGTTGCGGACACGACTTATTGAGATGTTATGCTGGGCCGAGCGGAATGGCCGCCGTGTTCGCACAAGTTACCCGATTATACTCGAACGTTGGCCGAATCGCGCTACGCTAGATCAATGAAGGAAAGGACACAACGGCTGGGTTAAATGACACGACACCAGGGGTACAGTTCTCGAGACCTCCGGAGGAGGTTATAATATGGGTTTGCAGAATGTTTAGATGACACGGACAAGAGGTACAGCACAGAAAGGTGGGCACTTAGACACGGTCTTATCTTATTCCCGACAGACCACAGATAAACGGGACAAGACTGACTCACACAGGGATTGATGGCAAGGAGAGGGCAGGCAGTCGATGGCTCAAGGTGCACCTTGGCTCAGGGGCAGAATCGACCCGGTCCGGTCCAAAGAGGCGGGAGGTATCCAGCGCTTGGAGGTGGCGACTTCTCTCTCCAAGCTGGGGGTGCATCTGACGTCACCTCCGGTAAGTGGCTGCGTATATCCAGCGGGGAGTGACACGCCCTCGGCTCGTTAGCTCCGCCCCAGATGGAATCGGTCTGCCGCTTCTTATTGGGTGCGGGTGGTTTACCGGGCTCCGCCCTTGACGAGGAGCTGACAGTCAGCCCCCGTGTGGTAACCCCGTCGGAGCACATGGTCAATGGCGGCTAACCAAGCCGGAGTGAGGACGCGCACTCCCCGCGCCGCTGTTGTTGTTGTTGGTGTTATTGTTTCATGAGATGATGGGAGGATGCGGAGATGAGATTGTGGGGAGGTATTGGGAGGTCCTAAACTTACTACTGGTGCCATACAATCACATTCTGGTGCAACGAAGAGTCAGAATTAATGGAAACGAGTCCTTAACTGACATAGACTAAGAATAACTAGCAAGATGTCCTATAGTTGTCTACGTGAGATGCGGTGAACCTGGGCACGACATTTAATGGGGGAAAAAGGGGAAGGTCGGTTCTACAGAGTGTTGTTTACAGACAATGGGACTAGGGAATGGGGGATTGGGGATAGTTGGGGAGTATTGGGGAAATAGGGGAATATTTACAAGCGGATATGGATGGAGGCCAAATCCCATATCCGCAACAATATATATATATATATATATATATATATATATATATATATATATATATATAATTATATATATATATATAGTTACATTTGTGGAGGGTAGGCAATACCTTAGTTCAGGTAAAATTGTATAGGTGGTGTGCTCTGACTGTCGTGAAGAAGAAGAACCCCCAGTACATAAGTAGGAAATTTGTTTGGACCGGATGTCGTGTAAGCGCGTATCTTCGTTCCCATGACAAGGGGTGGGTTATGTTAATTAGTTAGGTATTATGGGTAATTAATCCCCTGTATGTAATGGCCTCTGTTATTTTTCCTCTGTTCCTTAGGACACCAGCAGCACACACACCTGGCAAGAAATCGCGCATTAATGACACTAAATAAAAGTGTCCGGAACAAGACATTGAACAATACCGCTGGCGCTCCCAGCAGCCACATCACCACATCAAGCAGGCTGGTCCGGGAGGCCACGCCCCTTAGAGCAGCGATTCGTCAGGACACCAAGAGCGATGAGATGGCACTAGCTGATAGGAGCAGACACGCAGACGTCGTAGGATGACGTCAGAGCCTTGAGTACAAAGGAGTTGGAGGGTGGACATTTTCTCTCTCGTTTTCTGGGTTTGGTGGCGAGCGGTCGTCTTGCCGACATTTTGATTTCTTGTGGCGTTTCTCTCTCCGAGCTGGCCTCCATAGCGAACGGTCACACATACGGTGCCTCTTGAGCTGGACTTGGAGGTGTTGGTGGAAGGTGGACACATTTGCATGCCTTCTTTGCGCGGGGTTCCGATTGGAGGCATGGCCGCATTTTCTTTTCCTTGGCACATCGGTGTTGGTGAACAAGATCGACAGGGATGAGTGGGGGTGAGTGGAACGGGCGCGGCCTGCTGACTTCGCGCTTGGCGGCGAGAGAAGCGGACTGCACAGCGAGGCCTAGTTCCCGCTCGTGGGCAGTGCAGCCTGTAGTTCCCGCGCAAGAACGTGGAGGCCTGTGACGATCCGGCACGATTCTTGACGAGGTTCAAGAGCCGCTCAGAGCTAAGTGCCACACACAAACATATTTATTTTCCAGTTATCCCCCCCCCCCCCCTTTGTCTGTATCCGAGTCTGTATGGGATTTGCTGTTTAGGAATCTTATTTTGCTGTGTTTTATTTTGTTGCCGGCGTTTATTCAATAAAACCGGTATTTTTGTACATTTTAATTCCGTGTGGGCTTGAGTTAATTGTCGCATGTTCGAAGACCGCCGATGGGACTGTCAGTGGGATCTCTTTTCCCTCGCGTGTAATCAAGGTCCACCATTGAATTGAACGCCTTGGAGTTAACGCTCGTTTGGTCATCCGTGTCACCCTGCGGTGTTCACGACCTGTTCACGGTGTTCACATATACCTCTGGCATTTTACCCAAGAATGTCCCTTCTTTTCTATACTTTGCCACATGGCACATACCCTTGTATAAAGGGGCCTTTTATATGCCTCTGGCATTTTATCCAAGAATGTCCCTTGTTTTCTATACTTTGCCACATGGCACATCCCATATAAAGGGGCCTTTTCTATGCCCTGGCATTTTATCCAAGAATGTCCCATCTTTTCTATACTTTGCCACATGGCACATCCCATATAAAGGGGCCTTTTATATGCCCCTGGCATTTTATCCAAGATTATCCCTGTACCCCTCTATCTCATCATCATCATCATCATCATCATCATCATCATCATCATCATCATCATCATCATCATCTTGTCTACGGAAGAGAAGGTAGTCCTGTAGATCTTCTGGTCTGCACTATGGATGGTACTTTGGTGTTTGGTTCAGGATGGAGTGCTCATGATTGTTTGACATTCAGTGAAAGTGGAAACACTCATCCCACCAAACCAATTATCGAGATCCTGTTTGAAACCTTCAACAGACTGAGCATCCACAACATTCTGGGGAAGACTGCCTGAAGAAATTTTTCCTCACGTCTAACTTACTG
The DNA here is from genome assembly GCF_964187855.1 of Myxine glutinosa. Taxonomy (NCBI): domain Eukaryota; kingdom Metazoa; phylum Chordata; class Myxini; order Myxiniformes; family Myxinidae; genus Myxine; species Myxine glutinosa. The sequence goes on along the minus strand of NC_136264.1, from coordinate 74,630,650 downwards.
TACCTCGGCACAAAGAGTTTAAGGTAGTGAGTGGCGCGGTGTTGAAGGGTAGCCTATTGAGTCGGAGTGAAGAAATGTTGCAGTCTAATCCGGTCGATTCCGTGTTGCATCTTAAACAATCAACACTTTTTGTGTGATTAATGTTCGTTCTTTCACGAGCCTCGACCTTTAATCAAAAAAACAACAAAAAAAACAACCTTTGGAATATATAGAGATGCATTGTATCGGTGGCAGCTGGACTCCAGAAAATGATGCAATCAACATCTGTCGGCTGCATATGAACAACAAACGTGTTAAATAAGGTGGTGTAAAAGATGCTGCATCAACGGTGGTAGACGCCCGAAATAAATATTTTCTCAAATCTTTAAAATGTCTATTTTACTTCAATTTAATTATATACTTGAACAATGTAGAACACAAATCGCCTTTTTAGCACTTTCAACACCCTTCTGTTTAGCAGTACTTGGACAAAATATTACAGCATTTTATGTCATCACGTGATCACGACCAATCAAATTTGCCGCTCGGTAGGCTCCGCCCAAGTCTTTTTTTTCCTCAAGACTGCGCAGGGTAAGTAAGTTGTTGTGTGAACTCTCCGTTCAATTTGTTATTCCTCGCGATTCCTTTCAGCTGGTAACGTACACATCCCACTTAGTGAATGTAACAAATTGATGGCTAATAACATTAATTCCCATGACCAAAATAACATCAATCCATTCTTCACAGACAGTATTCCAAAATGTGAAAAAGCAATGTTGAAGATATTGGCTGCACTTTAATTTGTATTTGTAACTGTGATTGATCGTTATACTTATAGGGAGGTGTTTGTGCGCTACAGCAAAGAATCGCCATAGTCCCTCTCACCTTTTTCACATGATTTTATTTTTTAAATATTTCTCGTACATATATATAGAATGACACGTCCAACTGAGGGTTCATTAGCTATGTAAATCCATTGTCATTAGTGTGAGAAAAATCTAATAAAAAATTAAGATTAAAGAAAAAAGAAAAGAAAATCATCCCACGTGACTTTTACTATAACTCTATTTCATTGAATTTTTTTCCTCGCAATACAGGTTGTCCTTTTATTAAACGACAGAGGAAGAGCGTCAGTTTGTGTGCAAAAACAGAAAATGGGAAGTTTTTTTGTAATAGTTTTTTTTTTTACCTCAGGATTCCGTATGCATTGACGGATTCTCTTTTGCGCGATAAACGGTAAACACCTCATGTTGCTCGTTTTTGTAAAAAAAAAAAAAAAAAACTCCTGTAATTGCTACCAAATCTGATTAAACAATTTTAATACAGATTCTTGTTACATTCGAATGTTGTAAAAAGATGTCGATTATGTAAAGCTGCATATACATACTTAGGTTTGGATTAATTTATCTTCAGGAAGAACAACCCAAAAACAACAACAACAACAACCCTGGCGGCAGATCGAAGCTAAACGGTAAGTTTTTGTGTTTTGAACAAAGGGGACTTCTTTCTTAAGTACACAATGTGGCGGAATTCTTTCCTTAAACCCTCTCTCCTCACCCCACCTTATAATTATATTCTCCAGTACTCCCCATTCCCCCCACACAGCCCTACCCCAAACCCAATCTCCGTATGATATGCTCCACACATTCCCTCCCCTTAGTCGAGCTCCCATTTCATCCAATTCTATTTTACAATTCTTCATTCCTCGTGCCTTTTTTCCCCCCCTATATCCTTGCTCCTGTCCACCTCCCAATATCATTAACTTTCCTTTCCCCAAGAGAGATCCCAATCACTCTTCTCAATTCATCAGCATCGCTCTCCTGTAATTATTTATATGACCTATAAATAAATTGTGAAAAACGTTCTTTATAGAAACTGATTCCCTCTCCTCAATGACTTTATAATGTTCTTTTGGGATATCACACCATGACCAAATTCCTGAGCTCCAACCTTGCTGTGTCTGTGAGCAGTATTTGGGGTGTGGTGAGGGTGGAATCACTGTATCTCATCCAAGTCTTACTTTTTCAATTAGTCCGTGAACCAAAATGGAAACTATAAAACATCCCAAATTGTAAAGCTCATCCACCTCCGTTTTATACGAAAACCAAACTTTGTGGAAGCAACGGCTTAGAAAAAGTAAATTTTATTCATTGTGTTTCTCTGTTTTATCATCATGAAGGTTTGTTGCAAATTTGATGACCAAAGCTCAAATGGTAAATAAAGGTTGTGGTCTTGACAGACAGACAGACAAGGAATTGCATAACCCACGGGTGGACGAGCTAATTAGACAGGCTAATATTTGATTTGACTACCACTTTGGGTTAGTTTTTTATGACTTTATTTTATTAGTTTTACTCTTTCTAGTTTTCATTTCTATTTGCCATCTTGAGTGAAGGTTGTATCTCCATGACGACTACTTATTTATCAACGACGGCTACCCACAGTACTGTAATGGCCCGAAGTAACCCCAGCTTATTGTGGGTTGGCTGGACGAGTTTTCCCTCTCGGACACCAGATTAGGCAGTGACCCTTATCTTTAAGACAGTATAGAGTAAGAGTGTGTTATGTAAAACCTCCTGTAAAACAGCAGGGCTCTCAAAATTTTAAAAAAAATTGGTTGCACTTCAGGCAGTCTACACTTGAAATCTGGTTGCCCTCAGCCACTTCTCACTTGGCCAACTCGATTCAAATAAATAAATAAAAAACCATTTTTTAAATCTTACATGCCCTGAAAGTTGTCATTGTTAGACAAAATATTACCTTTTAAAATTTCAACCCTCGGGGCCAAATTTACGAAAGGAGCTTAGCGAACGTATTGCTAGCACACGCCTAACCCTTAAACGCTGACAAAAACATCGTTGTGCACACAGCTAATCACACGTCTAAATAGCAATTTACGAAGGGAGATAACCAGCTGTTTAGTTGTGCGCGTTTAAACAGCCTGTGAAACACCACCCATATCTCCAACATCCAATTGAAATGATGCACTTGCATAGAATCACAGTGCCACAGACTTCAACGCATTGCTCCTCAACGTAGCTTGATCCAGGTCATCTTGCACTAGATTCAGCAGCCAACAAAATGATTCCTTCAGGAGTCTAACGCCGGACAAATTTGATATTGTTATACTTCAACAGAGGACTTCTATCCTTGAAGATTCTCAATGCACATCGACCTGCCCTATTCCTATTCTCCTCCACCTCCTCTTAAGCTAATTCAAGCACTCCTAACAAACTCATCCATATTCACCACTTCCCATGTAAACTGCTAATTGTAAGCCTTGCTTCAGGGCCGTGAACACACTCTTAAACATGCCCTTGCCGACGTATAAAAGTTTGTTATTTAAACGTTTGTGATTAGTTTTTGATCCACATTAGATAATGTTACGTTTGTGGGGGTAAATGAAGAAATACCTTAGTCGAGATGGAATCGTGTCGGTTTAGAATGTTCCGATTGACGCGAAGAAGAAGCCCACCTCGATGTAACTAAGTAGGGAATCTGCTTAGAATAAGATCATATATGTGTGTCCATACGAGGGGTGGAGCTATGCTAATTAGGTAGGGCTTAAGGATAAACCCCAGTGTGTAATTGCCCTGTGATTTTTCCCTTCGTTGTTATTGCATCAAAAAGGGCCGCCATTACAACAACTATAACAAATGGATCAGTCGCTCACAGCGCGGCCAGGCCCGACAAACCCGGCACATTTGCCGATCATGCCAGTCAAGCCCCGTCTCACGGCCTTCGACATCCGAACATTCCTGAAGAGAGATTCGACTCCGATTAGACTCCGGACGCAAAGCGGAGTGCCAGCCGGTTACCAAAGCATTATTTATTTTATTTTACTTTCGTTTTCCCCGTGTTTGTATACGAGTCTGATGGAGACGTCTCATTTAGGAATTTTACTTTTTACCTCACCTTTCATTGTTATTTGCATTTATTTTCATCATCATTATTTGTCAAATTTTACTTTCCTTGTATTGTGGATTTTGCTGTCCCGTATTTGTGTTTGTGGGTTTGGCTTAACCTCTTTGTGTGTTCCGATCAGATAAGGCCTCGAACCTTCCCGTGCACGCGAAAAGTTAATACCGCCAAGTTTGATATACGCCTCGGAGTAAAGCTTGTTTCGGTCATTTGTCCTATTGGGGTCTTAACCCCGGGGACATGACAATAATCACTCTTCGGTGATTGGCGAACAACTTTGAACAAGTTATTATCGCGCGATTAGTGATTCTACACGTGTCGAACTCTTAAACGCCTTTCGTAAATATGGCCCTGACTGTTTCTCTGCTGTTGTCACAATGTGGCTTTTGGAGTTAATAAAATATTTTAGAAAGTCAAGTGTCTGTCTCTAATCTCTCACCCTCTCTCCCTCTCTCCCTCTCTCCCTCTCTCCCTCTCTCGCTCTCTCGCTCTCTCTCTCTCCTCCATCTATCTCCCCCTGTCTCCCCCTGTCTCTCCCTCGATTCATTAAAACAGAATTAACCATGACCGATGACTGAGCATTAGTGAATGCAGTATACCGACAACAACATTTGATTGCTATAAGTAAAAACCCTTGATAGTGTTCCCATATTTCACAAAGAATAGCTTTCTCCATTAGGTATAATCAGAAAGTCACTCTGAGTCAGAATCGGATGAAAAATTACATCTTAATTGTCCTTCGCTGACGTGTCATCCACCGGGACCTCCTGCTGTGATTCATTATCTGAGGGTTCATCCTTCACCTCCTGTAGCATGAGAGTAGGTGGCTGCTCGGCCTGCTCACCCTTGTTGGGATTCTGTTGCCTTACTGGGGACATGTGGTCCAGATGCCTGGTACCTTTGGCTGAGAAAACGAATATTCTGTAATCATATCCGTTGAATATATCGATTCAAATAACATCCATCTGACAAGATCTGCATTCGATCATTCAAAGTATCATGCAACAAACAGGTTCTATTGGCAGTTTTCAGTGGTTTATGCAAGAGGGGCCTTTCATAGGGGGTGGTGGATGGACTGAGAGTCGGATGCATCTGAACCAAATCAAGTACGTGACTAAGATGATGTGGATTCTCTCTGATCAAGTCACTTAATAAATCCACATGATTCCCTCCTTTTGTACTGTCATGCAGCTTTTCAGATCAGATGACTCATCTGGAATTTTGGTAATTTCCTTCGTCATTTGAACAGCTGCAAGGTGCTCAAGGAGATTTTCAATTACCTTGTCACCGTGGAATGCTGTAGCCTCTTGGGCATGTGGGAACTTGGAGATGTCAAGAAATGTGGGAACTCAAAAGAAGACCATGATTCCTTGTTGAAGTTGTCAATCGTTTGTCCGGGTACATCACTGTATGTTCAATTGCTGTCTTACTTAGGTCTGGTTCAGGCTCTTCTGGTGCCAAACTAGAGGATAGAGTATATATTTTCTGCTTTGTGAATGGCATCCCTTTGTAGTCCAGGCGATCATCACCTTAAATATATTGATCGCACCCAGCAAATAACAGTGAAGCATGAGGTTCAGTCGAGAGTACATTTCCAAAAAGAGTGACAAGCCATTCTGATTTTTTTTTTTAACGAAAGTTACTCCCTTCCCATCAGTTATATGACCATTTATATTAAACTTTGAAAAATAAACAAGGTTGCCTGCCGGGATGTTTGCAAGGAAACTACAGTTGCCGGACAGAAAAAATTGGTTGCCACGAGACGTTGGGCAGGTCATTCCTTTATTTAATTATTTTTATTTATTATTATTTAAAATAAAAAAAACTTTTTGAGGAGGGGGGGGGGGGGAGGTCAAAAACGGAGCTACTTTGACCCCCATAAATAGAGCCCCTGATTTTCTTAATGCCGTGAACAAACGAGTTGCAACATACCAGTTGTCATTTTAGCAAAGTTTGGTCACAATCCCATCAGAAGTTTTGGAGAAGTTGCAATTGTATACAGACTGGCAGAGGGATGACGTGCCATCCCATAAGCTCCCCGGGACTACGTTATGATTAAGGGGAGGCTTCATTATAACTGGGAGGTGGGGTGAAGGGAATATCAGGTTGATGGAGAAAAGTGACACCTTTAACTAAATAATGTCCACAAACGCTAACACAGTCAGGACGCTAACACGTCCACAAAGTACTATACAGGTGTGGCGTTATGTACAGTAATCAAATATATCACAAAAGGTGGGTTCCTATTCCCACTCCCTGCCATCCACGTAACAATATTGTTAAGCACCTTTGGCCTTGGCCAGGTAGCCTCATTTTGGCTGCCTGGTTGGATGAACAAGATATGTTTCTCGAGCTTTTGCTGCTTGTTCCAATGAAGTTTAATTGTCAGGTCTTTGCCTTTTTGTTCATATGATGAAGACCTGCAGTAGCATGGGATCCCATTGCACCTTTTATCATCCCTAAGGAATTATAGATCTCTAAATATCAACAGACTTTCCATGAAGCTTCAAGAAGTGGAATTATTTATTTTTTGCTGACCTAGGATATGAATGAGCAGGAATTGGTAATTCTCTTTGTGATGCTATGATAAATGTTTTTCTTTTTTTGTCTTTTCAAAATTATTTTCCTGCTTTTGTTATTCATTGTGCCAAAGTGCAAATTATGGTTCCTTGTGATGCGAATGGTCTCTAATTGCTAAACGTTGCACTCGATTTTTTTTGTATTGTGTGACTAAATGTTTCAGTTTTTTGTTATAAATCCCTGCTGGTATGCCTAACTATACCATTTTGATTTATAGATGTGTGGTAGGATGGCATGCACATTGGGACCAGAACAAGTGCAGAAGCACTGCACCTACCACCAAACCAATGGCTCCTCAGCGAGGCCACAGTGGTGGAAAGGGGGATTTTCTGACTACCATCCGTCTTACAACAAGAGCCCTCATTGCACCAGCCCGGTTCTTCTGTCGAAATTACACTTTGACAAGGTTGAAACATTGTACCTAAAGCTAAACTTGCACGTTTATCTAAAAAGAAGATGCTGAAGTAAATGTCCACTTACAGCTAGTGCCTTATTTTATGGTTACATCACCCATTGCTTCGCTTAAGCGTGCTAAAATGAAGCACATAGACATAATTAAATATGACGATGCTTTCGCCAAGGCTATGAGTTAATGGCACATTTGCAACCATTCTGGATGTGTGCTTTGCTTTCATTATTAATCGAAGCCTGGTTCATCTCCATACACAAACTACTACTATGCCATGAATCGTTCTACTTCTCAAGTTGTTTGCCGTATTCATCGTTCTCCATTATCCTCTGTGTTATTCAGTAATACCTTTTGCTTTGGTTTTCTAGAAAGGTGGTGTATTTGATTTCGTTATACTTTGAGGTTTAGTGGAACTAAATCACTTATTTATTTTAAGTACAAGACTGAGGTGTGTGGAACACTTCCAGGCTAATTGTCACACCTGATAGAGGGTTAAGTGTTAGCACTCTTGTTTTGCTTTTAAAATCGACCGTGGTGTGCTAATTTAGCACACATCAGTAAGCTAGCTCACTCTGAAACATTTTTTAAACCGACATTTTCTTTTACTTTTCCCCCCTTTTCCCCCCTTTTCACCCCTCAGCCCAAAGTGGGCTAAGGGGTATTGTCGTCACGGGCGTCGTCCGGGCGTCCGTCATCTTTTGGTTTCCGTCAATTTCAAGGAGAACGGCTTGTCCGATTAAATCCATTTTTGCAGTTTGTGTTGGGGTTGAGTAGAGGAAGGTTCCTTTCGAAAATGGGCACGCTGCGATTTTCAATATGGCCCCCACGTCAGCCATCTTGAAATTGGTTTCCACCATGCATGGGCTGAGGGGTTACGCCCGCTTTGCGGTGCTATTTATTTGTGAATTGTATAGACCTATTTGACTTGTTGACTTTAACTCTCAATGCACGATTATTTTTTTTCGGTTTGTACTGAGGCCTGGCAGGATGACCTAGAGGTATGCACACTCGCCAATAAGCCGTCTAGCCTGTGTTTGAATCTGGACCCAGCTATAAACTGTCATCCTGGTGTCTCACGGATAGGGGGAGGCATTAACGCGTGTGCCATTCCTTGGATGGGTGCATGGGGTGCACGGCTTCGCCTTGGCCCAACGTTACTGCTGATCACATGATAGTATTTACTAGACATACTCGTCACTATGAGATCTGATCAAAAGGTTCCGGTAATTAATTTATTGAAGGGACTCTAAATATACTGTCACATCTACCTTGTAGTGAAGACCTCAGGGTGACGCATGGCCAAAACGAGCTTTAACTAAGAGGCGTATACCCCAAAATATGGCGGTGTTATCTCTTCATGGTGCACGAGGGAAACGGAGGTCCCTAGGTCTTATTTGAACGGACAGACGCAACGGGGGTTTATCCGAAACCACAAACAAATAAACATACATGACAAGAACTTGAAAATGCAACAAGTAAGGATTTAATGAAAATAATGCAGGCTGTGCTGGGCTTCATCAATAAAGAAATAAACGGTGCGGTAAAAACTATAATTCCTAAATGAGGGACCCTCCTTCAGACACAGACACAGGGAGAAAGAAATATAATAAAGTGTGGTGTGGTGCATTGGCCGGTACTCCCTGGCATCCTCAAACAGCCCTCAAACCCTGATGGTCGTCGAATGGGTCCAAGGCCTCGCGCGGGAAATGTGGTTTTCCCAGGAAGTTCATGGCAGATAGTGAGACCCAAAACCTTGAGTGACAGAACTTCTTGGAGAGGATTGTTCAGAAAGTAGATGAGAGGGTTGTCCAGTCGGTCTTTTCGAAGAGACATAGTAAGAGTGAGAGATTTGTTAGGATTGAAAGACTTGCTCCACTTGTTTGACCAGTCTGTGATTTTGTCCAGGTTTGCAGAGAGTGAGGAGGCTGCAGACTGCTGATCTGAGGGATGAGGAATGGAGCGGCAGAGAGTGAAGTCATCAGCAAAGAGATAGAGAGGATTTTCAAGAGAGTCAGAGAGATCATTGATGAAGACCAGAAAAAGCACGTAGCCCAGAATACTGCCTTGGGAAACTCCAGCCTGAACAGGAAGGGTAGTAAGGGCATTTTATGAGATATTTCACAAATCTGTTAACTAAATTGTTACCAAAAAATTTCTTCACCAATATGTTTGTAAAGGTGTGTAATAACATGTGTTAAAATGTTGAAGTTCAGCTCCCGTGGGAAATCCAGAAAAAAAGCTGTTGAATTCGGGTACCGAAAAATTATTTTCGAGAATTTTTATTTTTTTTAATCGGCCCTTAAGTAACTTATGAGGGGTCAAATAAGGGTTTTTCATGATTCTGAGTTGATTGTTAACATTTATATTTTCACTTTTACATTTACACACAAAGTCGCTTTTATTTCACATACATATATAATACTCAAGAGTTATTTCTCATTCACAATGTCAGAAGTTTCAACAGTCATTGTCTATGTCTTCTTCAGACTCAACAACATCATGACTGCAGTTTCTGCATGTAATGCCATTACAGACTCCACAGGCCGAGATGCACGTGACCCCATTCTTCTTGCAGCTGCATCGCCGGTTGCTGCAATCTCCATGACAATTACAGCTCGTGAACTGCAATAGCTCCTCAGGAGCCGTGGGGTCCAGTGTTGGAACTGGCTCATACCCATGCACACCTATTGTCCATCCATAGTCACTGGGGTTCAGAGACATGCTCTGTAGAAGGATCCAGTCCCGGGTCTGCAGGTAGATCGATCCAAATCGGAAGATCAACGGTCACTATAGCGACCCCAGCGCGCCGTATGCACTCTTTCAGAGTGGTGAAGATGGTGTTGAGGTCATTAGGGTCTCCTTCAATAACTGGGAGGAACTCGATCTGTGTGCTCTGCTTTGCATCATTAGCATGGATTCTCTTCATCCAGCCATTCCAGTTGGAGTGTGGGAACTCAGGATCGTTGGCTTTGATCACCCACCCCGCTGCCCAGAGTGTGTCACCTGGAGTGAGGAGTGGCTGATCATGAGCCAGGGAGGAGGAAAGCTCAGCGAGGGGGAGAAACATGATCGCGTTCGTTCCTATCTGTTTCCTGTTCGTAAATGGAATAATCTTTACTTCAGTTCCTCTCAGGATCTTAGCTTTGTCGAGTGCCTTCAACTTCACCCGGGGGAAAGCTGCTGTTGTCTGTGGATCTGGCAAAGGTGGTGCCGGAGAGGTGACTTCGATCCAACCCATTGAGTGAAAGGGAGTGTTTCCGTGAATAGAGACAATGTTTAAATCTATATTGTCTCCAACAAACTGAGTGACTGCATTGTTTGTTTCCCCAACCTCCATAAAGACCACCTGATCATTACTTGACAATTCACTTTCACTGGCTGGCACTTTGGCTGTCATCACTGATTGATCCTCAAGCGCAGCATCAACCGCAACCTCATCATTGATCTGTTCATCGGTTTCCTCCACAATGGTGTCAAGAGTGCCAGAAGTATCTGGAACATCATCTCCACTCCTACTATTAAGGAAGCAGTATTTGTAGTTTTGTGTCTCCGTGTAAGACTCAGTGTATCCCAGCCGGTGGAACTTGTTGAGCATCCATTTTGACCCAAATCTATGATCAAGTTGTATGGCAAGCCCCATTTGGTGTGGCAATACTCCAGACCGAGGTCGACAGGCCTTAATAAAATTCTGCCCCCAAACGGCAACTCTTTCGTCTGTCTTGACAATCGGTCTCAAGAACATCTGAAGGCTTGCAGGAACAAGTGTCAGCTGACTATCGATGTCAGTCATACTGTGTGTGGTGGGGTATGACTTTGGACCTAAATCAATCAAGGCAATATCATTGGATATGAACTTGAGTGCCGTCTTTATGATCTGAGTCTTCTCATCTCCATGGTCAAGATTAGCATAATGCTCTCGCAGAATATTGTCGGTGCCATCTTTGAGACAGAGTACATCTGCCCTTCTTTCCTGTGTTGTGAAATACAAGGTGTCTTCGTATTTCTCTAGAAGTTTTATCTTTAGCCAATGCTTTGAATAAGAAAGGCTCTTCTCTGGTGACTGATCAAACTCCTGCAGCTTTTCATGGACTTGGTCCATGTTCATTACCCCATGCTCTAATTCTGAGTCTAACCATTCGCAGAATTCAATAAAAACTGCCTCTCGCTCCTCATCAATACTCCTCTGTCCTCTTCCTTTTTCCTTCCTCATCAGTCTTGGACAAAGTGTCACCTCTCGCAAACACAAGTTTGCATCGCAAATGGTTCAGTGTTTCTTCTGCTACCAAGTCGTTGATCCCTTCCAGGCGTCCAGTGACTTCAGTGCCCCAGTCATCCCCGCGACTCCGTGCTGTCTTCAGCAAGCTTGCCTTCAGTGTATCTGCAGTCAAATTATCTGGCACTCTGTATTTCTTTCTAGCTTGTGCTGGATTATTTTTGTAGAGCTGGGCTGGTTGGTTGCAAAGAATGCATACATCCTTATACAGGAGGTCAACTGCCTGTGATCTTCTAGAACTGCAGCCAGTTGATGAACTGAACTCACAAGTAGTGCGTCTTCTCTTCAACTTTGATGACTCTTTCTCTGCCTTTGATGCTTGAGCTGACTTCTTGGTGGTTGCAACAAAGTTGTTGTACAGATCATTTTTACACTTCTGGTGGTACCTCAGTTTTCCTTCCTTTTGAGCCTCCTTCATACGTTCCACAACAGTAACATTTTCGACAGTTTCTGCTTGTTTCAATAAAGTTGAGTATCCCTTTGGAGTTGCCTGTATGAGCCTTTCAGCTGGTGTATCCGAGCGTGCACAGATGAAGCAATTGAGCACAGGTGGAGTAACGTCTTCATCCATATTGCTAGACTCCATGTCCTGCAAAGTAGAAAATGAGATATATTTAGAAATTATTTTTCCACAAAGGAGTGTCTGTGGTGAAATAGAAATGTTAACAATCAACTCAGAATCATGAAAAACCCTTATTTGACCCCTCATAAGTTACTTAAGGGCCGATTTAAAAAAATAAAAATTCTCGAAAATAATTTTTCGGTACCCGAATTCAACAGCTTTTTTTCTGGGTTTCCCACGGGAGTTGACCTTCAACATTTTAACACATGTTATTACACACCTTTACAAACATATTGGTGCAGAAATTTTTTGGTAACAATTTAGTTAACAGATTTTCATATGTTTCCCTTACTAGGGGAGATGAGAGAAACCCATTCAGGGCCATACGTTGACTACGACCAGAGAGGCAATCCGCAAGGCATGCATGGAGATTTCCATGGATACCATAGGAGGAGAGTTTGGTGAGCAGAGCGGGATGCCAGACCGCATCTGAGGCACGTGATATGAATATAAGAACAAAGGGAAAAATCACAAGGGCCATTACACACTGGGAATTTATCTTTATGCCCTACCTAATTAGCATAGCTCCACCCCTCGCATGGAGACACATAAACGCTTACACGGACATTCAGCCCTAACTTGGATATACGAGGGTTCTTCTTCGTGACATTCGGGGCACACGACTCTATACAATTCCATCTCGACTAAGGTATTTCATTACCTACCCCCACACACATAACAATACTATAAGGATATTAAACAAGTGGCATGGTTGGCAACACTTGCTGACATCAAACCTCTGGCATGAAGCCACCATCCTGTCTCAGTCTTGAGAAAAACACTGTTTTGTGCAGACATGTTTATTTTTGACCCCCTGCAAAACGTCTGACTTGAACGAGCAAGATGTGTGCATCAAATAATGTGTGAAACTCGGTATGACTGCCACAGCAACCTATGAAATGTTAAAAACCGCATTTGGGGGAAAAGCCCTCAGCCATTTGAAATATTTGTAGTTTGCTCGGTTTAAATGTGACCAAATTTCCGTCTATGATGATCCATGCTCCTGCCCTCCACCAACCTCACACAGTGAGGATTCAGTCACTCATATTCATGACACGATTGAATGATGATTTGTGAAGTGACGGAAGAAGTTGGCATCTCCTACCGCACATGCCAAACGTTGATGACTCAAGATTTGGGAATGAGGCGGCTCTTGGCAAAGTTTCTCCCATGGGCTCTCACTCCAGAACAGAAGGAAAATCGCCTTGCAGTGTCTCAGAAACACATTGATTGTGCAGCGAATGATGAAAACTTCCTGCCCAGCTACAGGTGATGTGATGGTGGTTAATGGCTACGACCCCGAGACCAAGCGTCAGTCATCTTGGTGGAAGACCACCATCTCGGTATATACATATATACGTCACCTCAACCAAGGAAAGCAAGACAGGTGTGCTCCATTGAGAATACTATGTTTATTGTGTTTTATGACTAATAGTGTTGTGCACCATTAATTCGTTCCACAAGGTCAGATGGTGAACCAGTGGATTTTATTTGGATATTCTGAAACGGCTAAGAGATGCGGTTCGACGGAAGCGGCCTGGAAAGTGGAAGTCAGGATTGTGGATGTTGCATCATGGCATTGCGTCGGCACATTCAGCACTCTCCACACAATTTTTTGCCAAGTACAACATTCCACTGGTTCTCTTCCCACCGTGTTCACCAGATTTGGCACCGAATGGCTTTTTCTGTTCCACCGACTGAAACGCACCCTAAAAGGTGACTTAAGGATATGCCAACCATCATCCAAAATGCGACCCAGGAATTCAAAGCCATCCCAAAAGAGTATCAGTGATGTTTCAAAAAGGAAAATGGCAGGACTGTTGGTATTGTTTAATCAAGTGTAGGCCACTTTGAAGGGGATAAATTTGATTGACCGTTGTCCTTTACTTTTGTAAGAATAAAATTAGCCCGGAACTTTAATCAGACCTATTTAGTTGCCAATTCCAGCACAAACCTAGCGGTCTGCATTGGCGGCACAAGTTAATTTGAACATAAGAATGAAATGGTTGGAGTTGTCCACTGTGAAGGGGTACAAGGTGCTGACTTTGGGCTTTCATGCAATAACAAGTCATCAGGAAGAAAATATAGCAAGTCGGCAGCTAATATGACAAAAATGAACCGTCGCCACTGAAACAAAATTGAGCAGTGCGCTTTTGATAGGTCAGGAATCTTCATTGTTTTTGTTAGTTTATATTGTTTTTCTGGAAGGTCAACACTCCCTGTATGACTGCTTAATTCCATAATACATCAGTGCAATGCCTTTAGTAGTTGTGATACCATATGGCATTGTCCCTGTCATGACACAGCACCCCAAACACAGACTTGTTCATGCAAGTAATTGACTTTCAAGTACAGTAAAACTTGAAGTAATTTTACAAATCTTTCTAATTCCAAACTGCTGCTGATATCTCATCCAATGTACCATACTCCGCGACAGAGCTTCGGTGCTGCCGAAGCAGTGTCTTGGCATGGGTTCTAATGGGTGGTTTCAAATTGTCTTCCGAGCAGTAGCTACAGCAGGAACTTGGAATCTGTTCAGGGGTCCGGCGATAGCTCGAGTACTCTTCACCAAGGTCACCATGGGATGTTTAACGTCCACCAACTAATGCCGGAAGACGGTATGCCTAGTTTAACGGCAATCCGAGGGACGGCACACACATTGAAGCACCCTGCCCTGTGAAACATCGGGATGACTGTTGATAGCTGGGTCGGGATTCAAACCCAGGCTAGACAGACGGCTTAGTGGCGAAGGTGCGTACTTCTAGGTCTAGGACATCTTGCCAGCCCACTGTTGATATATACTTTTGCAAATCCATGTTTCCATTGCATACTGTGTCCCTTTTGGGTAAGTTGTTGTGGGGATGCCTATTTGACTCCTTGTGGTTTCAGCACTCAGGTATTCATGTTGTCTTTTGGCTTTCTTTCACAGGTGCACATACTCCTTTCTTGTCTTGCTGATGAAGCCATGTTCAGACAGAAAACACTTTCCAGGATCGATAATATAAACTTGTGAAAATATTTGTGACCATTTCACACCTTTTGGGTAGCGATCCTTGGTAATGCCTGTTTGAGATCTTCGCTCTTCCTGGCTCTAAGCTGTCTTTTTTTTTTTTCTTTCTCATGCAGGAAGCAGACAGCTCGGAGCAAATCTTAACGTCAATGCGCTGGGGTCTAGTCCCATCCTGGTTTCGGGATTCTAATGCATGCAATTTCAAGTACAACATGAGCAATTGCCGCAGTGAGAGCCTGCAGGAGAAGAAAACTTTCAAGGTTGCTTTACTTCTCTTGCTTGCGTTAAGCCCTGTTATGCAAGTGAACAAATTATTTTCTTTAAAATATTATGTTATTCAAAAATTCGAAAAAGGAAAATTGTATTATTTTGTATTTCACAAGATTTGTGTTTAGTTGTAGCTATTCTACATGAGATTTATGATTGGTACAAAATGATTATTCTAAATTTTGAGATGTCTTGCATGAACATTGCATGAACATGAACATGTCAACAACATGAACATTGTTGAGGGGTGGGGATTGGAGGGGGGGTGGAAGGGTAGGGGTACTAAATTTGAAGATTTGATGTGCTGGTCAAGTGCAGTTTGAAGTACACCTGCACAAGGTGGACAGGGGAGGGAGGTTTGGTATGTAGTAGTGTAGTGTACTTTCTGTGGATTACATCGGAATTTTCCATTTGTAAATATTGGAACTCATCTAATGAATATATAACGAAAAATTATTTTGTGATCATTACCTCCATCACCAAAGGTGGACAGAGGTTATGTTTTTGCCCCTGTCTGTCTGTTTGTTTGTCTGTGAGCAGTATATCTCAAAATGTTGCGGACGTATTTGGACGAAACTTGGTGGACAGGTTGAATATGTGACGACAACAAATTGATTAGATTTCAGTGAAGATATGGATCCTGATCTGAGAATTTTAAATGTGATTCTTCACCCTGGAGAGAAGTGGAGAAAAACGATATATAGCACGGTACTTTAAAAAGTTGTGGACGGATTATGACGAACTAGGTGGATGAGTTGGGTAGGTGACAGGAACAGGCCGATTATATTTTGGTTAATGTTGGAATCCAGGTCCAGCTTATCAGTGGGATCCAAAGTGTAAACTGTTCAGCCTGGCGGAGGTATGCGCCTGACAGAGTGCTGTTCTAGTTACCCTCGCCTGAGGAGAGGGTATTGCATTTGAGTCAGTTTGTTTGTTTGTCCGCACAGGATAAATATGATTTTCTCTGCAACCGTTGGTCCGATTGACAGGAAATTTTCACCATAGGTGCAACTCCACCTGTAGAATTTTATAATGTAATTATGATGTCATAGGTCACGTGGTTCGGCCGCCATCTTGAAAAAAACGAAAAACTTTTCACCTCTATATCTCCGAAAGTACTGAATAGAAAAAATTGAGACATGGCTCATTGGAAAGAACTCTCCATGGGGAATAAAACATGTTAATGATGATGTCATAGGTGCCTCCATTGTGACGTCATAATTAGACGAGTACAAAACTTAATCTGATCAAGATGAAATTTGTTGAGCATAATCTAGGAATAAATTACATTAGGAAAAAAATAATGATGACATCAGTGGTCACGTGGTTCGGCCGCCATATTTGTTTTTACACAAAAGCCTTAAAAACCACTGAAAATACATCCTGGTGAGGGTTTGCGATCTCTGATTGCTCTTTCTTGTTTATACTTGTTACCATCTTGGAAAACATGAAGCTTTGTTCATGTCATGTTTTCTATGAGCAATTCAATTGGTAAAGTCCGTCCAAAGGGGTAGCGTGCAGTTATTTTTTATAACAGTTATATAGAGAGTTATATAGAGTTATATAGAGAGTAACGTGCAGTTATATAGAGAACCCTGCGCTCGCGAAGCGAAAAGCGAGGTTAAGCAATCGGGGCCGTACATGTGCCGTGTGCTGTCTGTATTTTAAAAATGCATTTTCTCGGCAACCGTTGGTCCGATTGACATGAAATTTTACCGAAGGAGCGCCTTTGCATGTAGATGTTTTTGCTGATAATTATGACGTCATAGGTCACGTGATACGGACGCCATCTTGGAAAAACGTTACACCTCTATCTCCCAAACCACTCCATGGAAATAATTGAAACATGGCTCAATGTCAAGCACTCCCTTTGGGGAATAAGATATGTTGATGATGATGTCATCGGTGCCTTCGTTATGAAGTCATAATTTGACAAGTACGACACTTATCCGATCATTGTGAATTTTTTTTTCTCAGCAACTGTTGGTCTGATGGGCACGAAATTGTCACCATAGGAGCGCCTCCTCCTGTAGAATATTTAAATGATAATCATGACGTCATATGTCATGTGGTACAGGTGCGATCTTGGAAAAACCGAAAAATATTGCACCTCTATATCTCCAAAACCGCTGAATGGAAAAAATTGAAACATGGCTCATTGTAAAGAACCCCATATGGGGAATAGGTGTTGTTAACGATGACGTCATTGGTGCAATAATTAGGACATCATAATTTGACAGGGACAACGCTTAGTCTGATCAGTTTGAAATTTATTGAGCATGATCTATGCAACAATTATATTAGAGACTATGAATTTATGATGTCATCGCTCACGTGGTCTGGCAGCCATATTGGATCAAAAAAAAAAAAGAAACGTTCAAAAACAGAAGAGTTGGCTTACACCAAGTTGACCGTGCAGGGTAAGTATTCTATGAATACCATCTAGTTTTTCAAGTCGTGAGCACCAACAGAATTAGGGGGAACAGTATCTCAGGAACCTCTACAGCAGGGGTTCCCAACCTTTTTTGTGTGTATGGCCCCCTTGGCTCCCAGAGCACATCCCCAGCACCCCACTCCCTTTCGTGAGGGTCGAGCGGCAGAGCTCGTGTAAGCAGGCTCGGGGGGGGGGGGGTCTGGGGGGCAATTTTGATTTCTAGATGCTCTGTGGTGCATTCTGAGAGGTGTTTTTTCCTTTAATTGGCTATTTTGTTTGTATGAGAATTGGTACATTATTACAGAGAAAATGAGGAATTCCAAGTAGCCAACATGAACATTTAGTTCCATAGCATGTGTGTGTTGCTTTGGCGCATGTGTGTGTTGCTTTGGCGCATGTGTGTGTTGCTTTGGCGCATGTGTGTGTTGCTTTGGCGCATGTGTGTGTTGCTTTGGCGCATGTGTGTGTTGCTTTGGCGCATGTGTGTGTTGCTTTGGCGCATGTGTGTGTTGCTTTGGCGCATGTGTGTGTTGCTTTGGCGCATGTGTGTGTTGCTTTGGCGCATGTGTGTGTTGCTTTGGCGCATGTGTGTGTTGCTTTGGCGCCTGTGTGTGTTGCTTTGGCGCATGTGTGTGTTGCTTTGGCGCATGTGTGTGTTGCTTTGGCGCATGTGTGTGTTGCTTTGGCGCATGTGTGTGTTGCTTTGGCGCATGTGTGTGTTGCTTTGGCGCATGTGTGCGTTGCTTTGGCGCATGTGTGCGTTGCTTTGGCGGATGTGTGCGTTGCTTTGGCGGATGTGTGCGTTGCTTTGGCGCATGTGTGCGTTGCTTTGGCGCATGTGTGCGTTGCTTTGGCGCATGTGTGCGTTGCTTTGGCGCATGTGTGCGTTGCTTTGGCGCATGTGTGCGTTGCTTTGGCGCATGTGTGCGTTGCTTTGGCGCATGTGTGCGTTGCTTTGGCGCATGTGTGCGTTGCTTTGGCGCATGTGTGCGTTGCTTTGGCGCATGTGTGCGTTGCTTTGGCGCATGTGTGCGTTGCTTTGGCGCATGTGTGCGTTGCTTTGGCGCATGTGTGCGTTGCTTTGGCGCATGTGTGCGTTGCTTTGGCGCATGTGTGCGTTGCTTTGGCGCATGTGTGCGTTGCTTTGGCGCATGTGTGCGTTGCTTTGGCGCATGTGTGCGTTGCTTGGCGCATGTGTGCGTTGCTTTTGCGCATGTGTGCGTTGCTTTTGCGCATGTGTGCGTTGCTTTTGCGCATGTGTGCGTTGCTTTGGCGCATGTGTGCGTTGCTTTGGCGCATGTGTGTGTTGCTTTGGTGCATGTGTGTGTTGCTTTGGCGCATGTGTGTGTTGGTTTGGCGCATGTGTGTGTTAGTTTGGCGCATGTGTGTGTTAGTTTGGCGCATGTGTGTTTTGGTTTGGCGCATCCTTGGCACACCTGAGCTCCTCACCACATACAAGGCTCATATCCGCAGCTCAATGGAATACTGTTCCCCCCTCTGGGCCAGTGCTCCTGCCTCAGACCTAGCCTTCAAGGCTGTTGAAACCAAAGCTTTCAGAATCATTGGAATCTCCTGCGATGAAGCTAACTCCAAGGGCCTTTCACTCACTCACCGCAGGCAGGTTGGTGGTCTTTCTGTCTTCCACCGACTCCTCTCCGGCTTTGCCCCCCAGCTCTCTCTGTGCTCTGTCCCCCAAATATTCCTACAGGTCACACAAGATCTGCCTGCAACCCTCTCATGGTTAAACTGCCAAAATCAAGACTCTCTGCTCACCTTCACTCTTTCATTCCCCTTTTCTCCCGCCTCTGGAACAAACTCCCCCACTCCCTTCAATCCCACTCCTCCCTCCAGGTCTTTAAAACAGCTGTTCACCACCATCTCTTATGGCATCCAAAACCTTCCCCCATCCTTCCCCCATCCAAAACCTTGATCTTTTCTACCCCCGCTAATTCACCCCAGATCCACTTTTTTTGAAATTCCAACTTCTTTCCAGGAAGTCCTTGCAGTGTTCATATGTTTATACCTCTCCCACCTCCCCCCAAGCCCTCTCCCTCCCACAGTTCTCTCGATGTCCTTGCTCTCAAATGTTGTGTTTGTGTCCTTCCCCCTCTCTCCCCATCTTGTCTACCGCTCCCCTTATTTTGTGTTTTGTGTGTTGGTTTGACTTTTTGTGTGATTAATGTTAGCTCTTTCACAAGCCTCGATCTTGTGTACAAAAAAAATTTAAAAAGTTTTTTTCTGTTCCATACTGGCTCCCAACTACATCGTTTTTGGGAAAAGCAAACAATGCAATTTCGCTCGAATGATGCATGTTTGATATGAGATTTTAATATTATCAGTAGCAACACCATGGACAGCATAAACAAAACGATATTTAATTTTTAGTGTGGTTCAAATTACCCCATGGCCCCCCCGAGAAATACACCATGGCCCACAGGGGGCCATGGCCCCCAGGTTGGGAACCACGGCTCTATAGGATGTGCTGTTTGATGACCCCACCATTTGAGACTGCTGGAGGATCTGATGGAATTTTCCCACAAAGAGGACTTTTGGGGGTGGAATGGGATGGACTTTTGGGGGACTTTGTGGGTTTTTTTTGGGTGTGTGGGGGTGGGGTATTTTATTCGTCCCCCACCAAGAGGGGACTATAGGTTTGCTCTCTCTCTCTGTCTGTCTGTCCATCCCACCTGTGGTTTTCTGCACTTTTTCCATACCCTTTAACATCGTCAACTGAAACTTCGTACATGGCTTTATTATAAGTTACAGAACAAGTTTGAGTTTTGGGACGTTTCGCTAATTGTTCTCCGAGTTATTCCCTTTTTGAACTTTGATATATCACGTATTGTACATTGGTCAGTTCACTGCCCTTACTCCACTCCACTGCTTTACACCCATTCGTTGGGCAGCTGGCCTGATTCCACCCCAAATGAAGTGGCACAGATCGGCAGGCCACAGGCTTTAAGCTTGGGTGGTCCATGCCCAGCCCAGATCTGAGGGATGAGTGCAATTGGAATGATCCCAAGTCTATAACCACAATATATTATATATGCACATAAGCCATACACATGTTTTTGCTTCATGTATGTACATCGGGTTATTTTTTTTTCCCGGCACCTAACATGCCATTATATACACTGCCCAAATGAAGGGATGTTTTTCCTGGTGTGAAATCTTCCAGAGTTTACCCCCTTACCTTTTAACATACTGAACTGAAATTTGGTAGGGGACATGTATTGCAAAGCAATTCTCCCTCTTTTTTATTTATTAGGGGAACAATAATATTAAAGACCTGGTCTCCTATTGTTATTATACTTCTTATTATTCTTTCCGCTGAATTTTGTGGAAGCAGTAACGACGGTACTGTTGCTCTGATTAAGTTGAAACCTCGCAGGAATGTCGTGGCGCAGGGCAGTTAATGCCATATTATTTTCTGAATTTTCATCTTACAATCACCATGGCAACCAGCTCAGATTTAAGCGAAAACTTCAAAAAGCTTTTTCTCCAAAACTTGTCAGGTTATGATCATCTAACCATGGTGCAAAAGCGTTGTTGAAGATGACCTCATCGGTGAAGCAGTTTGGTAGTTCAGGTAAAAGCACCGGGTTCAGGTAAAAACAAGTTTTGTTCGATTAACCTGAAACATTTTTTTTGTGTCATCTGCGCAACAATAGGAACTTGAATATGAAATCTATTTTTGATCGGTCACATGGTCTGGCAATGAAAAACAGCAAAAAATGACATCATGGCTTGGGTCCCTGCATCACTGCTCGCAGTTTTATTCCTTTTTATTATTTGAAGAATAATTTCGAAAGATGCTGTTTTTTGTCATTATTCATGGTCATCAGATTTAGTGGTCAAATGCAGGCTGAACCCACCTGATCCAGGTTGCTTGGGACCTATGGGGTGGGTACACCATTTGTAGTCACATTTCTTGTGAATGGCTACCATCAGCAGAGAGCAGAGTCCTAGCAATTCTTTCTCCTGTATCCATGCAACTTGGATTTGAACAGAGCTTCTAGATATTTGTTCAGGCTTTAATTTGGATCGTTGTGAACATAGCATTCCCTGTACTCACACACCTTTATCCCAAACACACCATATTTTATGTATGTGCTTTGTGGGTTGACTCCGTTTATGACTCCAATCAAGTTGTAGAGACAATCTCAAGGATGATCAATGGACATTGGATGCACCTGAACTCAATTTGGAGTGTCATAGCAAAGGGGTTGAATACTTATTGATGCAAAACATTTCAGCTGTTCATTTTTAATTATCTTGTAAGAATTAAAATAAAAAAAGTTTAACTCTGACATTATGGGGTATTATGTGTAGATCAGTGACAACAAACTCGATTTAATCCATGTCTATAATGTTTTTGTCTATAAATAATGTGGATATAATACAATTAATGAGGTCGGGACTACCCTCGATGAAGGACAAGAAGCTGGTATACCAATACTAAAAACACCATACACTATCAATCAGATGTTTTTTTGATCGGTTTTGGACGAATACGTTTTTGAATTGTTCGGTTTGGACGATGGACGAATACATTTTGTACAAGTATCGTCATAACGTTGCGTATTTATTGATTAAAACTGAGGTACACTTGTCTTTCTAACACATTTTGAAAACACAAAAGTAAAATGCTTTGACTGAGCCCGGTGCTACAATTTACTGTAGTGCAGTGCAAGTAGCATCTTCGAGCAAAGGCTACAAAATGCAGATTTTGTGAGGATATGTCTTTCAAATAGAGATATCAACCCCATCACAGTATGCCGGAAATTTATTGTTCCCTATTCCCTCTGTCTGTCCGTTTGTGAACAAAATATCTCAAAAAGTTGTGGAAGGATTCTGACAATTTGGCAGAGATGTAACTTATGTGACACCGACGAAATGATTGGATTTTGGTGAAGATCAGGATTTTGATCCGGCTACTAGAATTTTAAAGTGGTTCTTCACCATTGAGTGATATGGCCAACCAGGCGGAGGTATGCTCTCTATTGAGCTAGTTCTCTATTGAGTTCTAGTTTATATTTGCTTTCATGGAGAGACCATGTCACCAATGAGGATGTGCTGGCACGGAGTGGACAACGGTTCGTGGTGATATCGTGGCGGAGAGACGTCTGAGGTTGGCAGGTCATGTCAGACGACTACCCGAGAGGTGACCTGATGGAGTCTCTATTGAATGGATTCCACCTGGTGGTAAAAGAAAGAGGGAGGCCAAAATTGACTTGGAGGAGTATCTTAAAAGAAGACTTAAGAGCTGGTTTGGAACAGGATTCATCGGAGACGATTTGCTGCCCAATGCCCCCAAAACAATGACTGCAGGAACTAACTAATGTTCATGTAGCATTTCAGCTCATGAAATTGCCGTGAAACTTGCTGAGTAATGTTAAGGATAGCATGCCACCTGTAGTGTGCAGAGTAGTTGTTTACAGTGTTCCTTGTGGCAAATGTACTTCTGAGAGTATGTAGGTGAAATTGTTAGAAAATTTGCAGCTATGACTGAAGGAGTACAAGGATGATGTACATCATAGAGAAGCTCCAATTTGTGAAATTTGTTGCATTGTGAAACATGTATTGGGGAATACACATCTTGAAGGATATACCAAATCGAAACAGGTGCTTGTTACTCCAGGCATGGCACACACAACAGAATAAGTTCAGGCTCAGTGGCCACACGTTACATCCCCTAACCCCCTCAATTTGCACTTGTAATGAGGGGGGAATTGCTCTTCTTAGGTGTGTGGAATTGTTTTAGTTATTTTGCCCCTTGTAAGATGTGGGACAGAATGAGGAAGATTATGCGCAAATTGTTTGTCACGTGCCCCTCTCCACCCATGATCAGCCACCGATTAGGGGGATTCTGGAACATTAAGTAGATTTCCCACAGTGCTGTGTTGGATTTGATTGAAGATTGGTATGGTGACGCGGGCACTACCTCGTGGTGCCAGAAACGTCTCAACTTTTCAGTTATTGATGCAACCATTGGAGAGCGGGGTGATGAAATTGATATGCTTTTGTTCTGCTTGCGTTCTAAAAAATGACATCTATAATCACCTTTTTGTGCCTGAGATATTCTTTTGGAATCATAAATGGTTAAACAAATTTGAAGGGGAATGGTCGGAATCTCCCAAAAATGTCACTTTTTTGTACAGTGTTAATTTACGCTTTTGATGTAGCCACAACAAAGTAGCTCATCATGGATTTTACAATTGTTGTTTTTATTAATTTTTCTGCAAGTGACGCATAATTTGACAGAAGAGTAATAATGTACTGTAAAAACGGTTTTTTTCTTTACATGTGCTTACAGCTATGGCCTATAGGTATGCACACTCACCTCTAATCCCGACCCAACTATAAACTGGTCGTTCCTGTGTTTCACAAGCAGGGTGATGTGTGTGTGTGTGTGTGTGTGTGTGTGTGTGTGTGTGTGTGTGTGTGTGTGTGTGTGTGTGTGTGTGTGTGTGTGTGTGTGTGTGTGTGTGTCATCCCTTGGATGGATGTTAAACTGGTGACCCGTCTGCCGGCATTAGTTGGTGGGCATTAAAGACGCACCCTTTGGTGAAGAGTAGTTGAGTTTTCGCTGGCCTCATGGTGAAATTCCAAATTCTTGCTCGAACTACTGCTTGGAAGGCAACGGCAAATCACCCGGCATAATCCTTGCCAATAAACAGCAGTACTGGACCTGCATTTGGCCAGAACACCAGAATACGAACACCTTAAATCTGTTCATTTTCATTTTTTTGGTCCAATGATAATTTTCAAATGATTTCTCATTATCTTTTACTTCTTTCCCTCTTTTTCACCTACCTGATTTTAGGTGCCATTTATGAAAGGACAACGTTGTGTCGTGTTGGCAGATGGATTTTATGAATGGAAAACAAACAAGAATGGAAAGAAGCAACCATATTTCATCTACTTCTCTGAAAACCAGGTTTTAAAAGTTAAAACCTTTTTTGTCAAAGGAATGCCACTTTTTGTACATGTCATTAGGTTGCCTTGTTTTGCTATCCCAATGAGCCCATAGCTCATGATGCTGAGCACATACCTCATTCCCATCTGGGCACATAACCCATATTCAAATCTTGTATACTTTATTTATTTTTTATTTTTGTATCGAAAATGCCATCTGATAGGTATTGTCGTGTCTACCCTCTAGTGAAGACCTCAGGGCGACAGATGACCAACGAGCTTTAACTCCGAGGCGTACACCCAAACTATGGCGGTTCCTTTGGCACGCGTGGGGGTGGAGGGTAGCAAGGGCTTACCTACACGGATGGACTGCACATGAGGGGGTTATCCCATCCCCACAACAAATAAACGTACAAGACGGGCAAATCAACAATACAACAAATGAAATGCAACAAATTATGGTTTAATGAAAATAATGCAAGGGAACAACGAGAGGTAAGGTAAAATCTAATTCCTATATTGGGGGACCCTCCAACGGCCTCGTATACAACACAAGGGGATGATGAAAGCAAAAATAAATGTGTAGTGTGCTGCGTTTGCTGATACTCCGTCTGGCGTCCTTGACCGGACTCGGAACCGCCGCACGGGAACCGGACAAGATGGTGTGCAGTCGCGCCCAGAGCAGCCACCGACTCGTGGAGCGACGGCCAAACCCCTTCCTCCTCCGATCATTCCACGCTCCCAAAGCTCCGATATTTCTCTCAGGTGCACACGACACGAAGTGCAGCAGTCACGAAGCCAGCACCAAAGAGAGGGAAAATATGCGGCCGCTTCCACCGACGCCCCAGGACAGAGAAAGTGAATGCAACTGCTCGTGATGAAACCCAGCACAAGAGAGAGAATGCAAATGTGTCTGCCTGCGACCAAATCCAGAACCAAGAGGGGGAGAAAATGGCAGGACTTTTCCTTTGTACTCCTCGGTATCGAACGTTCTCTCTGACGTCGCACTCGCTCCAATCACCGAGCGCCACCCACTCACCCCATCGTTCTTTAACCAATCGGTCTTCGGGGTGTGGCCTCACGGCCACTCTTAGCTGATTCGTCTAGGTGGTGTAATCGCGTCTGGGTATCGTCGGTGCTTGTGTTATTTGCAATTACGTGCCGATTGCATGGCTGGCCGAGTGCTTTAGAAGAACGAAGGGAAAAATCACAAGGGCATTACACACTAGGAATTTATCCATAGGCCCTAGCTAATTAGCATAGCTCCACCCCTTGCATGGAGACACAACGATTACACGGACATCCAGTCCTGACTTAGATACATGAGGTTTCTTCTTCGCGACATTTGAGCACACTACTCTATAAAATCCTACCTCGACTATGGTATTTCATTACCTACCCCCATACACATAACAGTATCATCTCTGTCTGAGAGGCCTCAATCACTGCAATCATTGTGTCTGTACCTCCTTCCCCTTGTCTATACATAAATGCACACATACACACACACCACACTACACAACACAACAACTTGCAAAAATGCCAAACTTTAAAATTCCCGGCCCAGATGAAGTTCCAAACTTCTGGCTAAATCCACTAGTTGCTCACCACAATCACTATGCTTGAGCATTCAACAAATTTATCCAGGAGGAAAAGGTAATGGATGGGATGCTCACAGACTGTAACACCTTCCTCATCCCAAAATATGAAGAAACCCAACTAACTACCTCACTAATATCGACCAATAACATGTATACCAACAACATACAAACTTCTAACCGGAATTGTCATCGAAATGATGTACCACGATCTAAAGATGAGAAGGCTGAGAAGCAGAACAGAAGGGATGTAAATGGATGCTACTGAACAATAGATCACCTAGTACTAAACAAGGCCATACTCAAAAAATGTAAAATGAGAAGAACCAAATTGTCCACAGCCTGGATAGATTATTAAAAAGGTTTTGATATTGTCCCACATTCATGGATGATAAAATGTATGCATTTGTCCAAGATCAACCCAAAAATAATGAAACTGATTGATGAAGCAATGGAGCTCTGTAGTACCACATTGATATTACAGCACTTGGAAGGAATGTTTGAAATACCATGGGTGAAGATATGATGTGGGATCTTCCAGAGAGACAGCCTTTCCACTCTCCTGGTTTGCCTGCCTTTGGATACACTGAGCAACCTCATTAATGAGCAAGAATCCAGATACACCCTAACATCCAAAAAAATAATGTCCAAGGAAACAGGAAAGGTGACACATCTACTGTACATGGATAATTTGAAACTCTTCACATGAATGACGAAAAATTGGCAGAATAACTGAAATTAGTGAAACAGTACTCCGACGATATTCAAATGGCATTTGGCCGAGATAAGTGTGCCAAGTGCACCTTGAAGGTAAACTAACAAAAACCAACATCAAAAAAAAAATCAGTCCAAGAACAACAATATAGGAACTAGACAATAAAACGTCATAAATAAATCCATTGGGGGTAGAAGAGGGCCTCCCAATACGCCACAAACAAATGCGCAAAATAATTACCAAAAGTAAAAAAATAAGTGTGTAAAACGATGCAGATCCTCCTCACATACTTCTACCCTGCGAACAAAATCGAAGCCATAAACCAACACGCATTACCAGTCTTTCAATACAGTTGCAGAATAATATACTGGCCACAATTAGAAATCAACAAACTAGATATCAAAACAAGGGAACTCCTCACTCTCCACAGAATTTCTAAAATAATCAATGCATCGCGAAAATGTATCTGACGAGACGTGAATGAGATAGCCGCCTGATGGAGCTCAAGGAAGTGCACGCAGTGACAACTGTAGGGTTGGCTGAGTACATGAAAAGTTCAACAGACTAACAAATCCAGTTTGTATGCAAAAATGAAGACAGACAGCCAGAAAAGGTATCTCTGACCCACCGAGTAAAACAATTCCAAAGTCAGGTGTGAATATAAGATGTTACACATGAAACCGAAACAGCAACAAATACAGTCCCAAAGATTGCAAAAAGACAAGAAAAATATGAAACTAAATATCAACAGATATACACCAACAAATGGAAGAATGCTAAAAGAGCAGGCAGGTATATAAAAAAAGAGTTGGACAGATTGGGCAAAGACAAAGAAGGTACACTGGAATGGCTAAGGGGTCAGCTCATAATAAATCTCCAAGGCCAAGGACACTATACCAATGGCTTCGGACATAGACTGAGTCAATCGGACAGGTGTAGGTTCTGCAAGATAGAAAGAGAAAGCACGAGTCACCTCCTTTCAGGATGTAAAACAAACTCATGTCAGAACAGCTGTATACACAAAGGCATAACATGGTATGTAGAGTAATCCACTTTGTCTCTCACTTTGTCAATATCAAAAAACTCACACTCTCACTTTGTCTCTCCGAAAAGACCATCTGGACAACCCTCCCATCTACTTTCTGAACAATCCTCTCCAAGAAGTTCTGTCAATCAAGCTTTTGGGTCTCACTATCTGCCATGATCTTTCCTGGGAAAACCACATTTCCAAGCTGGCATCCAAAGCCAGTCGCCGACTGGGCATCCTTCATCGTGCGAAGTCCTTTCTGGGCACTTCTGAGCTCCTCACCACATACAAAGCTTTCATCCGCAGCTCAATGGAGTACTGCTCTCCCCTCTGGGCTGGTTCTCCTGCCTCACACCTGGCTCGGCTTCACGCGGTTGAAACCAAAGCATTCAGAATCATTGGAATCTCCCACGATGAAGCTGATTCTGAGGGCCTTTCTCTCTCTCACCGCAGGCATGTAGGTGGTCTTTCTGTCTTCTACTGACTCTTCTCCGGCCTTGCTCCCCCTTCTCTGTCTGTGCTCTGTCCCCCAAATATTCCTGCAGGACACACAAGATCTGCCAGCAACCCTCTTCTGGTGAAACTGCCAAAACCAAGACTCTCTGCTCACATTCACTCCTTCATTCCTCTTTTCTCCTGCTTCTGGAACAAGCTCCCACACTCTCTTCAATCCCTCTCCTCCCTCCATGTCTTCAAAACAGCTGTTCACCACAATCTCTTATCTTCCCCCATCCAAAACCTTGAAATTTTCTAGCTCCGTTAAAACACCCCAAATCCGCCTCTTTAAATCCCCAACTTCATTCCTGAAATTCCTAGAAGTGTTCATTTGCTTTATACCATGTACCCCTCCCTCCTCCCCAGCCCTCCCCCTTCCATAGATCTACCGACGTCCCTGTTCTCTTCTGTTGTTGTGCTTGTGTACTTCCCTCTCTCCCCCTCTTGTCTCCCGCTCCCTTCATTGCACGTTTTATGTGTCTGTGCATGTTTTCATGTTCAATATGTTAGCTCGTACACGAGCCTCGATTTTGTCTTTAAAAAAAAAAAAAAAAAATCCACTGGAACAGCTGTAAAAATTTTATATCTCAGTTTCAGAAAACTCATGGATGTAATGCAATCATTGAACCAAATGTCATCATTTAAAACAAGGACGTACTGCGCATGTACAACCTGATGATCCCGTCAAGCGTGAACATAGAAAACAAAGCATTGTGACCAGATATATAGTACTGAGGTAGAAAAAAGAAAGAAAAGAAGGCATTGCTAATTGAGATGTCAGCACCCAGCGATTTTGGCCTAACCAACAGGAAATTAAGAAAATGACCAAATACCAAGACCTCAAAAACAAAGTGAAAAGATCCTGGAAGCTAAAGAGCACCGGAATTGTACCAGTAATTATTGGAGCAATGGGAATGATAAAGAATAACCTCATAGAGATATTAAAAACCATCCCTGGGAATATTACTACAAACAAACTAAGGTTGGAAGCTATCCTTGGCTCGGTGACGATCCTAGAAAGGGCCCTCGGAACAAAACTTTTGAGAACAAGAAAACTTCACAGCTTGGTCCATGAATCGTGACCCCTTATCAAAATGGAGGTGGATATTTTGAGCCCTAGGAGGACTCCATTCTACTTTCTGAAACCGGCATATGGAGATTACAACCAATAACACACACACACACACACACTCTTTGATTTCTGTCAACATTGTTCACTGGATTATTTGCCAATAATCGCTCATCATTTTGTCAAGTGATCATTTCTGATGTTTGGTCACTGGAGGAAGATCATTTCTGGTGTTTTTGATGTTAATTTTAACAATATAATTAAACACATGAACTTAAACTTTTACCATTAATTTAAACAAAGCCAATATAATTTTGTGTTGAACCAGTTGAGACTCTAAATGCACCTCCCACAGATTGTCACCCTTGTCAGACAAATGTATTGTTCATTGCTTTTATTATTTGTGTGTAGGGCAAGGATCTGGTAAAAAAGATGACACACCCTGAAGGGATTGGTGTTGAAAGTCAAAAGGAAGAGGTGAAGAAGGAAGTATTGAAAACTGAGTTAGGTATTGAAAATCAAAAGCAACAGATAAAAAAGGAAGATTTGAAAACTGAAAGTTGTATTAAAAGTGAAAAGGAAGAATTGACAACTGAGTGTGGTATTAAAAGTGAAAAGGAAGAATTGACAACTGAGGGTGGTATTAAAAGTGAAAAGGAAGAATTGATAACTGCGGATGTGACTTTGAAGTTGGAGAGTGACTGTGTGGAAGAAAAAAGCATAAAAACAGAAGAGTTTGTTGAAAAGATTGAGGGGAAGAGTGAGGCCCCTTGGCAGCTTTTGACCATGGCAGGCTTGTTTGACTGTTGGAAGCATCCAGGTGGTGAGGAACACCTTTACACCTATACCATCATCACTGTGCCTGCTTCCTCAAAATTAACATGGCTGCACCATAGGTAAGTAGCACATCTCTGTATAGTGATTTATACACCTTGACTATCTTGTGGTTTATTCGTTGTTGTTTCCATAATTTTAACTTTTGTTATTTCCTTGATACACAGTCGAGTCTTATTACAATGAACAGGTAAGTTCCATGTACCGGTTGTTGTTGTATCAAGGCTTTATTTTTTACCGTGATTTCCCCCAGCAATTCCTACTCCCCAAAATAGGAGGTGGTCTGGGCACATGAATGTCACTGTGACGTCTCCCCAAAAATCATTTTTTGATTCAAACTTTTATGACGACTTAACTTTCCCATTTACCCATAATAGCACTCAATGGAACTGACCCTCTTAGTTCCTAATAAACGAATATAAAGTTATAATTTCTCCCTCCATAGGTTTTGGTATTTTTTTTAAATACAGAAATTCCATATTTCTCCGTTTCGTTTGTTAAAATGAGAGTGAACACCGAAAGTGCCATTCATTGGGAATGCATTTTATCGTGAGTGTTTCTTATAACAGCAATGTGCTTGCAAATGTGCACCACTTACCTCGCTCTCCCTCACATTAAAAAACTAGAAAGAACAATCCGAGATTGCAGACCCTCGCCAGGATGTATTTTCAGTGGTTTTTAAGGCTTTTGTGTTCAAACAAATATGGCGGCCGAACCACGTGACCGATGACGTCATCATTATTATTTTTTCTCTGCCAATTTATCCCTAGACACAAGAAATGTCATCTTGATCGGATGAAGTTTTGTACTTGTCGAATTGTGACGTCATAATGGAGGCACCTATGACATCGTCATTAACATATTTTATTCTCCATGGAGAGTTCTTTACAATGAGCCATGTCTCAAATTTTTTTCCTATGCAGCACTTTCGGAGATATAGAGGTGTAAAGTGTTTCGGTTTTTCCAAGATGGCGTGCATACCGCATGACCTATGATGTCATAATTATAATTAAAAATTATACAGGTGGAGTTGCATCTATGGTGAAAAGTTCCTGTCAATTGGACCAACGGTTCCAGAGAAAATCATATTTATTCTGTGCGGACAAACAAACAGACAAATGAAAAATCACTCATAGAGTAACACTTGGCAAAAGAGGACAAAGTAGAATGGCACTCGGTAGAGCATCCTTTTGACCTCAAAAATAATTTGTGGTTGAATTATGTGACCTGATATACAAATCGTCTTCAAATTAAGTTAATTGGATGAAAATTGACAATTTAGAAATTCGGCCTATGTTGACCTTTTGGCCTATGTTGACCTTTTGGCCTATGTTGATCTCAAAATAGTTGGTGGTTGGTTTCAGTAAGCTGATATGCAAATCTTATTCAGATTTCAAGTCAATCAGATGAAAATTGTGGATTTTAGAAATTTGAAAAAAGTGGTTGACCTTTTGGCCTGTTATGTTATGTTGATCTCCAAAATAGTTCAAATTTCAAGTCAATCAGATGAAAATTGGGGATTTTTTTGAAATCTGAAAAAGTGCTTGACCTTTGGCCTATGTTGACCTTTTGACCTCAAAAATATATAGGATTTTGTCGGACCACGAACTCGACCATTTGGTGAAGTTCCGTGAAGATTGGTTTAAAATTGTGACCTGTAGGCAAGTGTAAGTGAGCGGACAGACAAACACACAAACATAAACCGGAGTGATCAACATACTTGTCAAAAAAAGTTTTGTTTTTTTTGCCAAGTAACAAACGGACTCAAATGCAATACCGTCTCTTTGATTCTCAGGCGCCGGTCTCAGGCAATACCGTCTCAGACGAGGGTAAAAATCACAAACGGATGAGGGGTGTTTACTGTGGAAAGATCTGCAAAAATGTTGCTGAAGAAGCTTTTTTGGGAACCGAATCATTTGATACAGAAAGTTGATTTATATTCTAAACTAGTGGGAATTCTGCAACTCCAGGTGGGAGTGCTCTTCCTGGCCCACTCTTGGTGGGCAATATTTTTGCGGCACATTATTGGAAATGAGTTTCTCGTCCTTATCTACGGTCCTTCGTCTCAGAGTAGTTACTGGCCAAAGTGATGGGACTGGTCCACCACAATAGAGAAAGAAATAATCAAAATAATAAGCGATGAGAAATCCCCAAAAATTCATTTAATTTTTTCATCCCCAAATTCTGGCGTTTATTTAATTTTTTGAAAAGTGGAAAACCTTAGTCCTCCCTGTGTATACCCAGAAAATTTAGTGTCAATTAGATCAATGGTGGAGTATTTAACTGACAAGCAGTGAAACATACTTAAAGACACCGCTGTTTTTTTATATTTGGCAGAATATATGGTGATGCCATTTTCTTTCTCCGATTGTTCACCACCACCAAACCAGTGTGGTGGTATTAAAGGGGTCTTTCAATAATAAGTGATCAAAACATTGAATCTATCAATCGGGGAATAGAGAAGGCAAAGACTCAACATCCCACCGACAGGCCGATAGTACAATCTTTCCTTTCTTCTCTCACATTCTTAACATGTCTCTGCGGATTGATCATCAAACGAACCCACCACATATTTCCACAATCAAACATTTGTAAATGTTCCAGTGTCTGAAACTTCTGGGGTTTCTCAAACAACATCAGCTACTACTGTGTCTCCTGATAGATATATAATGAAATTATATGACATGTGTCTCCTAATAGATATAAATAGATAGTGTGTATAATGAAATGTATAAATACATTTGGTGGTACTAAAGCGCGATGCTGCGCGCGCTAATGCTTACGCAAAGAGCAAGCGGACAACGCGGTTCATAAAAGAGTCTTTATTCAAAGTACTCAAACTGCAGCACTAAACTGCTCAGGGCTGCGCGCTCCGCGTATATCGTGAGGCCACGCCTCTCTCCCTGGCGTGGCCCATCCCCACTTGGTGTGCGGGGTGATGTCACCACGTCAGTGCTTTCGTGTCCGCCACACGCGCCCCCCCAGAATCCCCGCGCACCTGAAGGGTCAGTTTGCGGGGCAAACGGATGACCCGGCCGAAGCGCCCCCTGGCGACTGGCGGCGTCTGGGATGCAGGGATGCCATCTGGGATGCCTCCGGCAGCAGGATCGGGGGGCTGGGCGGTGCCGGGGGTCCGCCCGCAGGGGGGCGGCCCCGACGCGGGGGTCGGGCCACTGGTGGTGGATGGTCCACGTCGAGGTGGGCCGGCTTGAGGCGGTCTACAGAAACGCGGTCAGGAGTACCGCCGATGTCCAGGGTGAAGTGCTTCGCCCCGGTCTCCAGCACGCGGAAAGGCCCGTCGTACAGGGGCCGCAGTGGTGTCCGGTGGGCATCGTGGCGGACAAAGACGTACTCCGCCGTGCGAAGCTCCGGGGCGACGTGCGTCGGTGGGTGCCCGTGGCATGCCGTTGGCACCGGGGCGAACCTCTGGGCGGTCTCTTGCAGAGCGGAGCGCTGCTGTGCCGCGGACCATGGTGCCGTGGAGTCGGGGAGGAACTCGCCCGGCACCCGCAGCGGTTGCCCGAAGACCAACTACGCCGCGGATGTGCGCAGGTCCTCCTTGGGCGCCGTCCGGAGGCCCAGCAGGACCCAGGGGAGCCTGTCGACCCAGCCGCCGTCGCGGAGGGTGGCCCGGAGCGCGGCCTTCAATGAGCGGTGAAATCGCTCACACAGGCCGTTAGCCTGGGGGTGGTAGGCCGTGGTTCGGTGCAGCCAGACCCCGAGCCCCTGCGCGACCGCCCCCCAGAGCTCTGAGGTGAACTGGGGGCCGCGGTCGGACGAGATGTCTGAGGGGGCGCCGAACCGGGCGACCCAGGTGGCGATGAAAGCCTGCGCGACATCCGCCGCCGTCGTCGACGCCAAGGGCACAGCCTCCGGCCACCGGGTGGTGCGGTCCACCATGGTGAGGACGTGGGTGAAACCCCGCGAAGGGGGCAGAGGTCCCACCAGGTCCACGTGGACGTGGTCAAACCGGCGTTCCGGCACCGTGAACGGGGCCAACGGGGCCTGGGTGTGCCGGTGCACCTTGGCGCGCTGGCACGCGAGGCACGTCCTGGCCCAGCCGCGGACGGCCTTCCGGAGGCCATGCCAGACGAATTTGTCGGCGATCAACCTTTGGGAGGCCCTCGCGCCCGGGTGGGACAGGCCGTGGATGGCGTCAAACACCTGGCGCTGCCAGCCCGCGGGCACGATGGGGCGAGGACGCCCGAGGGAGACGTCGCACAAGAGGGCCGCGCCTGCGCCGTCGAATGGCACCTCGGTGACACGGAGGCCCGTGACGGCGGTCCGCAAGGCCTGGACGTCGGGGTCAGCGGCCTGGTCCGCTGCCATCCGGGCATAGTCGATGCCGAGGTGGACTGCGTGGGCGACGGGTCGGGAAAGGCAATCCGCCACCGGGTTGTCCTTCCCCGCGACGTGCCGGATGTCCGTCGTGTACTCGGACACGGCCGAGAGGTGACGTTGCTGCCGGGCCGACCACGGCTCGGTGACCTTGCCCATCGCAAAGATCAGCGGCTTGTGGTCGACGAAGGCCGTGAACGCACGGCCCTTGAGCAGATGGCGGAAGTGCCTGACCGCCAAGTGAAGCCCGAGCAACTCGCGGTCGAAGGTACTGTAACGGCGTTCGGGCGGGCGAAGCTGCCGGCTAAAGAATGCCAGCGGTTGCCAAGCTCCACGCACCCATTGCTCGTGCACCGCGCCCACCGCGTAGTCCGAGGCGTCGGTGGTGAGGGCGATCGGTGCATCGGGCGCCGGGTGCGCGAGCATGGTGGCGTTAGCCAAGGCGAGCTTCGCGCCCGTGAACGCCGTGTCCATCTGCTCGGTCCAGGTAACGTCGCCTTTGCCCGGCTTACCTCGGAGAGCTTCGTGCAGGGTGCGCAGGAGCTGGGCGATACGGGGCAGGAACCGATGGTAAAAGTTCACCATGCCCAGGAACGCCTGCAGCCCTCTGATCGTGCGGGGGCGCGGAAACCCCTTCACCGCCTCCACCTTGGCCGGCAGGGGGACGGCTCCGTGCCTGGTGACACGGTGCCCCAGAAAATCGATTATGGCGGCGCCGAACCGGCACTTTGCGGGGTTCACAATCAGGCCATGCTGGCCCAGGCGTTCGAAGAGCGTGCGGAGGTGGCGTAGGTGCTCTTCGCGGGACGCGCTGGCGACGAGGATATCGTCCAGGTAGACGTAGACAAAATCCAAGTCGCGCAGGACGCTGTCCATCAGTCGCTGGAACGCCTGAGCCGCATTCTTCAGACCGAAGGGCATCCGCAGGAACTCGAAGAGTCCGAATGGCGTGATGACCGCCGTCTTCGGGACGTCCTCCGGCCTGACGGGGACCTGATGGTAGCCGCGTATGAGGTCCACCTTCGAGAAGAAGGACATGCCCGCCAAACGGGCGGAAAAGTCCTGAATGTGGGGGACGGGGTAGCGGTCGGGAGTCGTGGCGTCATTGAGACGGCGATAGTCCCCGCACGGTCGCCATCCCCCGCCGGGCTTCGGCACGATGTGCAGCGGCGACGCCCAAGCGCTCTCTGAGCGCCGAACGATGCCGAGTCGCTCCAGGGTAGCGAACCCCGCTTTTGCCACCGCCAGCTTCGTCGGCTCGAGGCGGCGTGCCCGGGCGTAGACCGGTGGCCTGACGGTGGGGATGTGATGGGCCACCCCGTGCTTGATGGCCCCCGCCGAGAAGGTGGGCCGCGTGAGGGCCGGGAAGCCGGCGAGGAGGCGGGTGAATGCGTCCGCTGCCGGAAGCGTACAGACCAACGTGGCCGGAACTGAACCGTTCGGCAAGCCGCTTGGCAAGCCGCTCGTTGAGCTGCTCGACGAGCTGGGCAGCGCACAAGCGAGCGAGCTGAACGTCTCGGCCTGGACAAGACGTCTGCGCTTTACGTCGACCAGGAGCCCATTAGCGCACAGGAAGTCCGCGCCAAGCAGTGCCATGGGCACGTCGGCGGTGACGAACGTCCATCGGAAAACCTGCCCTCCAAACCGCAGAGAGAGGCAGCGTTTTCCGTACGTACGGATGGGCGTCCCGTTCGCGGCAAGCAGCGCGGGGCCCCCGCCCGCGGCGTGTTTGTCTGACGTGCCGGCGGGAACGACACTCACCTGCGCTCCCTTGTCGCACAGGTAACGGCGCCCGGATAAGGTGTCCGTTATGAACAGCAGGCTGCTCAAACGGCCGGCGCTCATCGCCACTATTGAGCGCCGGCCCGGGCGTTTCCCGACCTGTTGAAGGAGCATGGCGGATGACATTGCCGAGCCTCGTGGCCAAACTTGGCGTGGAACCAGCACCAGGTGGTGGAGCTGGAGGAGTGTGGCTGGCTCCGCCAGGCCGGTGGAGTTGGCGGTTTTAGCCGCGGCGGTGGGCGGGGCGTGGCGGCGGTCACGAGGGGCGTATCAGCATGCTGCGTATGCTGTGGAAGCTGATGCTGTGGATCAGCAGCATCAGCCTCGAGGTCCATGACGGCCGCGCCGACTCTCGCCCGCGTATCCGAAGCCGCGAAGTACCTGTCCGCCTCGGCTGCCAATGCTTGGGGTTCCGTTAGCCCGGTCCCGGCCAACGCGAGGCGAACCTGCGCTGGAAGTTGGCGACGGAAAAGCGCCCGGAATAGAGAACCGGGGGCTTCGTCGCCCAACAGTGACAGCATATGGTCCATTCGGACCGACGGGCGCGTGTCGCCGAGCTCGGGGAGATCCAGGAGGCGGTCGGCCCGTGCGTCGTCCGTGAGGCCGAACGTGGCTAGGAGTAGCCGCTTGACTGCCTCGTACTTGTGGCCGTCCGGTGGGTGGCGAAGGACGGACACAACTCGAGCGGCCGTGCCTGGCCCGAGGGAGGCGACGACGTGGCAGTAGCGCATGTCGTCGTTGGTGAGGCGCCGAAGCTGAAATTGGGCTTCGGCTTGAACGAACCAGACTTCGGCCTGGGCCTCCCAAAATTCGGGAAGTTTAATCGCCATTGCCATGGCGTCGTGTTCGGAAGGATCGCTACGGCAGATCCAACGTCGAGGTCACCATATAAAGCGCGATGCTGCGCGCGCTAATGCTTACGCAAAGAGCAAGCGGACAACGCGGTTCATAAAAGAGTCTTTATTCAAAGTACTCAAACTGCAGCACTAAACTGCTCAGGGCTGCGCGCTCCGCGTATATCGTGAGGCCACGCCTCTCTCCCTGGCGTGGCCCATCCCCACTTGGTGTGCGGGGTGATGTCACAACGTCAGTGCTTTCGTGTCCGCCACAGTACCACACATTTCAAAGATTGCAGCACACTTGGGATTTTTTGTCATGCCAAGTCCTTCCTTATTAAATCTGAGCTTCTCGCAGCCTACAAGGTCTTGTCCATAGTTCAATGGAATACTGATCTCCCTTACTTCTCACCTCTCTTTCTTTTCTGTATGTTGTAATTATGATCTTCTGGATGCTTTTCTGTAACCCAAGTTCACAAGGTAATTGCCATAATCAGAAGCACAGGCCCGACTGCTCTCATTGCTGTTCAGGTCTTGCTCTCTATCTCGCTTTCTTTTTTTTCTTTTTTGGGAGATCTGTGGGAGGGAGAGGGCTTGGGGGAGGAGGCACGGGAAGGGGGGGGGGGCGGGAGAGGTATAAAACACATGGACATTGCTAGGACTTCCAGGAAAGAAGTCGGTATTTCAAAAAAGTGCATTTGGGTGAATTAACGGGGGTAGAAAAGATGAAGGTTTTGGATGGGGGAAGATAAGAGATGGTGGTGAACAGCTGTTTTAAAGACCTGGAGGGAGGAGTTGGATTGAAGAGAGTGAGGGAGTTTGTTCCAGAGGAGGGAGAAAAGAGGAATGAAAGAGTGAAGGTGAATAGAGAGTCTTGATTTTGGCAGTTTAACCATAAGAAGGTTGCAGGCAGATCTTGTGCGACCTGTAGGAATATTTGGGGGACAGAGCACAGACAGAGCTGGGGGAGCAAGGCCGGAGAGGAGTCGGTAGAAGACAGAAAGACCACCAAACCTGCCTGCAGTAGTGAGTGAGTGAAAGTCCCCTCAGAGTTAGCTTCATTGCGGGGGATTCCAATGACTCCTCTCTCTCTCTCTCTCTCTCCGATCTCTCCCTCTGATCTCTCTCTCTCTCCCTCCGATCTCTCTCTCTCTCCCCCCCCTCTTTCTCTCTCTCCGATCTCTCTCTCTCTCTCTCTCTCTCTCTCTCTCTCTCCGATCTCTCTCTCTCTCTCTCCGATCTCTCTCTCTCTCTCTTTCTCTCTCTGATCTCTCTCTCTCTCTCTGATCTCTCTCTCTCCCTCCGATCTCTCTCTCTCCCTCCGATCTCTCTCTCTCCCTCCGATCTTTCTCTCTCCCTCTGATCTTTCTCTCTCCCTCCGATCTTTCTCTCTCCCTCCGATCTCTCTCTCCCTCTGATCTCTCTCTCTCCCTCCGATCTCTCGCTCCGATCTTTCATCCATCTGTCCCTCTCTAAACCCTCCAGTTTGTAAATCGTCTCCCAGTGACCCTGTTGTTGTGAAAGTTTCAAAATCCAGACTTACTGCTCACCTCCACGTATCTGTTACTCTCTTCTCCCCTTGGGGAACCTTCTTCCTCAATCCATTCAATACCACTTTTCCTTCCAACGCTTCATGTTCACAGCGCAGCATAATCTCAGGTCATTCTCCAACCCTAACTTCATTATATTTTAGCCTCATTAACCTCCCATCCCCATCTACTTCCAGGTATCCATCTTTTATTCCCTCTTATTTTCCTGTTTTTAAAAAAAACTTACACGTCTGAGAATAGGCTTTATGTATTTTCAAATCTCTAGTTAGCATGCATTCCTCTCATTTGCCATTCTGTGCAGCAACAAGGCAGAACCTGGAGATTCAGTTAAAAACTCAGCCTTTCACTCCCTATTCGTCACATCCCAGCCTCTTCACCCCCCTCCTTAGTCTATTACCGGTGTCATTTGTCATTTTATTATGAACATTTGCAACAAAAAAACGCAAATGATTTTTTTTTGTAATTGACAAAAAGATGCAACAAGTCTGTGTATGTAGAAAATGATTGTAGTTTCTTTCTTGCGGCTTGCTTTCGATCATTGCTTCTTGTATCCTCATAAAACCGCATCATAGGCAGACAGGTTTTCTCCCAGCTGCCAATATTTTGTTAAAGATGTCCGTTTATCTCATGAGGCTACGTGCTTTCAATTTGTAGGATGCCAGCCATATTGCATGGGGAGGAAGCCGTACGTCAGTGGCTGGATTTTGGAGCCATTCCTGGTGCCACTGCATTCAATCTTTTGTGCCCATCGGAATCCATAACATGGCATGCTGTATCAACTTTAGTGAATAATGCTCGTAATAACTCACCAGAATGTGTTGTGCCATTTGTTGCTGATCTACAGAAGGTATGCCACTGACATTCACATTTTCTGATAGGTTTTTTATCATTATTTTTTAATGCATGGGCTAAGGCTCGTATAGAGCTGACACACACGCACACACACACACACACACACACACACACACGCACACATGGACATAATGACATACTGACGAGACAAACACTTAACATAGCCACTGAGCTTGGTGTTAGTGCCGTCACTACCGTCACTTCCCAGGAGACTCTGGGTACCAGTGACGTCATAACAAAGCCATCGCTTTTCTCACCATACTCATCGGGGCATTTCCTCAAGAGGAATTTCCTCCTCCCCATGGAT
The DNA here is from genome assembly GCF_964187855.1 of Myxine glutinosa. NCBI lineage: Eukaryota > Metazoa > Chordata > Myxini > Myxiniformes > Myxinidae > Myxine > Myxine glutinosa. The sequence continues at coordinate 74,590,834 of NC_136264.1, read as the reverse complement.
GCCAGCCTCTTTTTTCCTGCCTGTGGAATTAACTTCCACATCATCTTCAATCTCATTTTTCCCTCCAGGTCTAGACAGCTGTGCGCCACCACCTCAGAATCTCCCCAAGCCTAAACCATTATATTTTCTACCCTTGTTATCCCTACCTAAATCCCTCCTCCTTCCAATTTTCCAGTCTTTCCTCCTCGGAGTCTCCTTCGGTATCTATTTTGTCCACCCCATGCATATTTTTTTTGCATCCTGCTTTTGTCTGTTACGTCCTGGTCCATTCTCTGTACTAGCTCTTCCACGAGCAACGACCATGTACACCAAAAAAAGGCACCACCATCCTCCAGATTAAAAAGAACACAATTGAAATATTGATACTGTCCATTTGTAGATGGAGGCATAATCCCTTAGGAAGGATCATATGCCCAGTTGCACACTCGGTTTGATGGCTTCTCAATACAAGTAACTATGAATGGTTATGGAGCTGTTGTAGAAGTTTGAAAATGTTTATCTTATTTCCATGTGTTCACAGGCTACAGAACAAGCACCTACTTCATCAGGTATACAACACGAATGCAAAAGAAAAACGGAGGAAGAGTTGCAAAAAAAGGCTAATTCGAAAGAAAGCATCTCTCAGAGCACTTTGCACTCATGGTTGGAAGGAACTGGAAATTCGTCAAACAAAAAGGCACGTACTTCATAGGTTAGATTCACCTTTTCTCTTGTTCCACATTCACCTTCATTACACATTTTGTCATATGAATTTGCTTGTAAGTCCTGACAAAACAATGTGTACTGTATAATGTTACTACAAGGCTTTGAAACACCCCATTATTTCTAAAATTGCACATGTTTTGCACTGAAAGATCGAGTCACAGGTGATGCTTACAAAAGGATATACTTTATATTTATTCCATCATTGACAGTCATGTCACAGTTTATGAGATCAGATGTACGGCGAAAAAGAGTATACTGTCAAATCAGAAGGAGAAATCGAGCTGTAGCCTTATTGTTACTTTGAAATATGTGGTGTATGTGAAAGAATACAGTGCATACCAGAATAAATAAGTTTAATTACCTCAATTTTCAAGATTTGTTGCAATGTACACAAGAAGATCAGAAATACAGAGAAGGAAATGTTAAAAAATAAAAATAAAAAAATTTTTTTTTGAAACAAAGCTACATTTTCTCTTTGGGATTGTTTTTGTCATCTCAAATGTTTTTCATTTTTGGTTCATAGTTGTACTGTTATACTCGTGTTATACCTGCCATGTGAAAGAAAGCACTTTGTTTGTTTCTATGCTTTATTACATGGAAAATAAAGAAAATAAAAAACATGGAAAATAAAGTATTATAATTCTCTAATTGTGATTTTTTTTTCAGCAGTGATTCTTGTTGAGAAATCACTTGCAATTCATTGATAGCAACCCCTCACGCCACACCCCCAACTCTGTAACGAATCTGTCCACAGTGAATAGCTGAGGGGAGCTCTGTCAAGATTTGTCTTCTTATGGCGCCTACCTCTGGCTGTGCGCCGAATCCCAATTGACCAGTGTACGGTTTTATCGCCAATCAATTACAGTCACGTGAAAAAGTAAGTACACCCCATGTAAAGTTTTGACTTTTTCAACATATTTCGACATGCAGCTATTTGATCTTCATTTCAACAATATTGATAGATAAAGGTGATATAAAATAACAAATATCATGAAACATTTACATTTTGTAGTCCATTGTATAATTTAAATAAACATAAATGCAAATTTTGCATGTGGAAAAAGTAAGTACACCCTTGGCTCTAATAGGTGGTATTGCCCCCTTTGGCAGAAACAACCTCAAGTAGGCGTTTCTTAAAACTGTCTACCAGTCTCTGACCGACTGGGAGAAATTTTTTCCCACTCCTCCATGCAGAATTCTTTCAGCTGTGCGATGTTTGAGGGGTTTCTTGCATGCATAGCTCGTTTCAAATCCCCCCACAACATCTCGATGGGATTTAGATCCGGCTTTGACTTGGCCATTCCAAAACCCTCCATTTCTTTCTATTCAGCCATTCCTTGGTGGATTTACTGGTATGTTTAGGGTCATTGTCATGTTGCAAGGTCCACCTTCGGTTGAGCTTCAACTTTCCGACAGATGGCCTCACATTATCCCCTAGCACCCTCTGGTACAATGAAGAATTCATCGTGGATTCGATGATGGTGAGCTGCCCAGGTCCTGATGCAGCAAAGCTGCCCCAAACCATAATATTTCCACCACCATGCTTTACAGTTGGTATCAGGTTCTTGTGGTAAAATGCTGTCTTTGGTTTTTGCCAAAAATGTCTTCTGGTGCTGTGGCCAAATAGCTCTACCTTTGACTCATCTGTCCAGATCACATTGTTCCAGAAGTGCTGGTCTTTGCCTTGGTGTTCATTGGCAAACTTTAGTCTTGCCCTGATGTTCTTTCTGGACAGCAAAGGTTTCCTCCTGGCACACCTCCCATGTAGATCAAATTTGTGCAACCTCTTTCTAATGGTAGACTCGTGCACTTTGACATCAACAGTGGCAAGAGCTACCTGTAGGTCCCGTGATGACATTCTGGGGTTCTGATCCCAGAACCAAACTAAATGTCTGAGGTTTAAATAAGGCAGGTTCCTCCAAGATCCTCTCTAACGATGTTATAATCATTTGCACCTGAGCTGGTGCACCTGATTCAAATTTTATGTATTTGAAGTAGTGATAAATGTAGGGGTGTATTTACTTTTTCCACATGCGAAATTTGCATTTATGTTTATTTAAATTATACAATGGACTACAAAATGTAAATGTTTCATGATATTTGTTATATTATATCACCTTTATCTATCAATATTGTTGAAATGAAGATCAAATAGCTGTATGTTGAAATATGTTGAAAAAGTCAAAACTTTACATGGGGTATACTTACTTTTTCACGTGACTATATGTGAATTCCCCAGTGATCACAAACAGGATCTTATTACACAGGGTTTATTCATCTCTTCCTCTTCGGTGCCTGGCAATGACGTCATGCAGCGCCTGGAGTCGGCATAGGAAAGGAGCTGTGTACAACAAGTACAGATACATTCAAATTACACCGCCCTCATGCCAAATAAATAAATATCCTCCAGCGCGCATTGGCATCATGCAGCGCCTGGACATGGTATAGGAAAGGAGCGGTAGGAAAGGAGAACCGCCATGCAGCTCATAGAGACTGTATTGGGTGGGAGAGGTGGACAAAAATTGCTTGATTAATTGCATAATTAAAATCAATAAATAATGATCATAAAATATTTTCTTAATCATTTGGCTAATAGCATACACCACCAGTGCTTCATCAGAAGCTGTAACTTTTTGAAAATTAATTAAATAAGTCATTAATCGAAAAAATTCAATAATTAATTGATTAATCAAGAAATAATTAATCGATTAATTGCTTAATCAATAATTCAAAAATATCCTTTATAGCTACATCACTTGGTCACTGTCATGTCCAAATATCAGCTTCCTAGCTCAAAAGGTGCCTGAGATATTGACCAGATGAGAAAGAAAATAAATGAATGATTAATAATGAAAATAAATAAATAATAATCATAAAATAATTAAATAATCAATTGACTAAAATAATACCTAAACCACCACCGTTTCATCCGAATCTGTAATTTTTTTTTTTTTTAAATTAAGTCACCAATCGAATAATTAAAGAATTAATCTATGAATCGATTAATCGATAAATAAAAAATTGCCTTTACAGACAAATCGCTTGGTCATTGTCGTGTCCAAATATCAGCTTCCTAGCTCAAAAGGTGCCTGAGAGAATGCCCAGATGAAAAAGGAAATACATAAGTACTTAATTAATCGATAATAGTTAAGTAACTAATCAATTAATTGATTAATCAAAAAACAAAAAATATCGTTTTTGCCAAAGCACTTTTTTTTTTCTTTTTTTTTTTTTGTTGTATACAAGATCGAGGCTTGTGAAAGAGCTAACATTAATCACACAAAAAGACAAACCGACACACAAAACACAAAAAACAAGGGGAGCGGCAGACAAGATGGGGAGAGAGGGGGAAGGACACAAAAGAGAGGGGGAAGAGGGGGAAGGACACAAACACAACATTTGAGAGCAGGGACATCGGGAGGACTTGGGGGGAGGTGGGAGAGGAATAAAACATATGAACACTGCATGGACTCGGGTGAATTACCGGGGGTAGAAAAGATCAAGGTTTTTGATGGGGGAAGATAAGAGATGGTGGTGAACAGCTGTTTTAAAGACCTGGAGGGAGGAGTGGGATTGAAGGGAGTGAGGGAGTTTGTTCCAGAGGCGGGGAGAAAAGGGGAATGAAAGAGTGAAGCTGAGCAGAGAGCCTAGACTTTGGCAGTTTAACCATAAGAGGGTTGCAGGCAGATCTTGTGCGACCTGAAGGAATATTGGGGGGACAGAGCACAGAGAGAGCTGGGGGAGCAAGGCCGGAGAGGAGTCGGTAGAAGACAGAAAGACCACCAACCTGCCTGCGGTGAGTGAGTGAAAGGCCCTCGGTGTTGACTACATCGCAGGAGATTCCAATGATTCTGAAAGCTTTGGCCTCAACAGCGTGAAGCCGAGCAAGGTGTGAGGCAGGAGCACCAGCCCAGAGGGGGGGAACAGTATTCCATTGAGCTGCGGATGAAAGCCTTGTATGTGGTGAGGAGCTCAGGTGTGCCAAGGAAGGACTTCGCACGACGGAGGATGCCCAGTCGGCGACTGGCTTTGGAGGCCAGCTTGGAAATGTGGTTTTCCCAAGAAAGATCATGGCAGATAGTGAGACCCAAAAGTTTGAGCGACAGAACTTCTTGGAGAGGATTGTTGAGAAAGTAGATGGGAGGGTTGTCCAGTCGGTCCTTTCGGAGAGACATTGCAAGAGTGTGAGATTTGTCAGGATTGAAAGACATGTTCCACTTGTTTGACCAGTCTGTGATTTTGTCCAGGTCTGCAGAGAGTGAGGAGGCTGCAGACTGCCGATCTGAGGGATGAGGAATGGAGCGACAGAGAGTAGAGTCGTCAGCAAAGAGATAGAGAGGATTTTCAAGAGAGTCAGAGAGATCATTGATGAAGACCAGAAAAAGCACAGGGCCCAGAACACTGCCTTGGGGAACTCCAGCCTGAACAGGAAGAGGAGATGAGAGAAACCCATTCAGGGCCACACGTTGACTACGACCAGAGAGGAAGGCCGCCAGCCATGCGTGGAGATTTCCATGGATACCAAAGGAGGAGAGTTTGGTGAGCAGAGCAGGGTGCCAGACCGTATCGAAGGCACGTGAAATGTCAAAGGAGACAGCTCTAATTTCCTGTTTGGCATTGAGGACCTCCATCCATTGTTGAGAAAGCAGAAGCAGCATGTCCAGAGTAGAGTGACCAGGTCTGAAACCAAATTGATGATCAGAGATCAAGCCATTGGAGAAGAGGAAAGATTTAATATCTGAAGCAATGATGGATTCCATGACTTTGCTGATAATTGGGAGAAGGCTGATTGGTCTGTAGTTGCTGGGATCTGTTTTTGCACCTTTTTTGTGCAAACCGGTGATGTTGGCTGATTTCCAAGCAGATGGCAGATGACCTTGAGCAAAAGAGAGGGTGAAGAGAACAGAAAGAGGGAGTGTAAGAGCAGAAGAACATGATTTTAGGACCCGTGGGCTGATGCCATCAGGACCAGTTGCAGAATCAGAGTCGAGGGTTGACAGAAACTTTTTCACCTTGTCAGGAGGAAAGGACACAGAGTCCAGGAGCAGCTGGGTACGACTGGGTACGGTGGGTACAGAGAGGGATGGGTTTGGGACACAAGATTTAGAGGCAAACACAGAGTTGAGGCATTCAGCTTTTTCACGTGCGGAGTCAGCCGTTAAGCCGTTTGAGGTGAGGGAGGGGATGGAGGGGGAACAAACACCAGAAACAGATTTGACCAGACGCCACCAGGATTTGGAAGAGGGAGACAGATAAGAGAGTTCGGTCTTGAGAATGGTGAGATATTGTTTCCTGGCTCTCCTGAGGGTGGACACACACTTGTTTCGGGCTTTGTGAAAGGAAATGAGATTTCCTTCCGTTGGATTTGCTTTCCAGGAGACGAAAGCAAGTTGTTTCAGGGCAACCGCCTCACCACAAGATTCCGTGTACCATGGACGGGAGGAAGGGTATGACAACTGAAGACGAGATGGTATAAATCTGTGCATGAGAGAGAGCAATTTACTTTGAAAGAATTCCCAGGATGAGTTGATGTCAGAGGCGGTAGAGATGGGAGACCAGTCCAGATGATTGATGGCTGCTTGAAGACCGTGCCAGTTGGCCTGAGTGAAATGCCAGACTCGTCGACGCTGAGGAGGCTCTCTGAGAATGGTCAGAGAGATGTCCACTTTGACAAGCACATGATCAGATGAGCCGATTGGAGCAGAAGAAGAGCAGCAGACATTTTCAGGGAAGTTTGTCATAACCAAATCCAGAAGAGAAGATGCTCCGTTGACTGAGATCCGGGTCGGGAAATTGACAGATTGTGTCAGTCCCAGTGAGTCGCAGAAGTCCTTTGCTGAAGAAGTGAAGAGCCATGGCTGGTGAGAGAGGTACCCACCCCCAGCCAACTGGCATGGTGACAATTGAAATCACCACATATGAGGAAGAGAGAGTTGGGATGGGTAGATAGAAGTTGGTCCATATTATCAGACAGTGAGATGTAGATGGAGTCATCGCTGTTTGGTGGACGGTACAACACACATATGAACAAAAGGTGGGAGCGAAGGGGAAGCCGTAGCCAAAGGTATTCCTGGGGGTGAGGTGGAGAGAGGGCAGTGGAGGGCGAGTGAGGAAGAGTTTTTTTATAAAGATAGCAACCCCACCTCCAGGACGAGGCTCAGGTCTATCATACCGGAGGAGGGAGTAACCTGGGAGAGATACCAAGGCATCAGAGACATCATGAAGGAGGAAAGTTTCTGTTAAGCAGATCACATCTGGTTTGTCAGAAGCAACCTGTATGGAGAGGTCAGTCAAGTTTGAGCGAAGGCCCCGGATGTTTGAGGTCCATACCGTTAATGAAGAGGAAGGGGGAGCATCGGGTCCAGAACAGGGGGGGGGAGGGGTAGGGTAAGATGTGGAAGAGGAGGAAGAGGTAGGGAGAGCTGTTGAAGGTGTGTCAGAGATTTCAGAGATTTCAGAATAGCTTGGAGAAAGGGAAGAATGGGGTGGACAAAAGGTTTGATGGAGATTGGGTGAGGCACAGTGAGGTGTTATTTGAGGAGGGGGAAGAGCGAGGCAGAAGGTTTGGGGAGATGAAGGTGAAAGTTGGAAGGGGGAAGAAGCAGGGAGGATGCTTTGAGGAGGAGGGGTGAGAGGGGAGTCTAGGAGGAGGGGAGGAGCGAGGGAGAGTCTCGGAGGGGAGGGGTGTGGGGGGAGTTTAGGAGAGAGGGGAGGGAAGGGGCAAGGGGGGGAGATTTGAAAGGGATGGGTGATGGGGAGGATTTGGAGGGGAGGGGTGAGATTGGATTTTGAAAAGTGTACGATTCATGGGAAACGAACATTTTTTGCAAAATGAGTTTGAGACCTTCGAGTCAAAAATACGTTTGAGGACACTGGAAGAGGGGTGGAGTTCTGGATAGTTTAGGGAATGTAGAAAGGAGGAACTGTAAGAGATGGTATTATATATATTTTTTGGAATGAATAGATTTGGTGAGCAAGACGAAAGCATCCTTTTGTAGGAAAAGAAGAAAAGGGTGTTATAATATATGAGAGAAAATAGTTGTTCAGGGGAGAGATTATACATTTCTAGCCGCGTGATCGCGAACGAAGAACGAACGAACAAAAAGAACAACAAATAAACGAATAAGACCTGGGAAGGAAATTTTTTTTGGGGGGTTTTTTTTTTTTTTTTGTGAGTACAGATATTAAACAAGGAGGTACGGGGTGAACGACTGGTACGAAACAGAGAACGAAAATAATTTCAGCGCATTCGACGAATCGCTGTGAGAAAAAACCACAAAGTCGGAGACGGTACGGTAGTCTAAGCCTACGAGTACTAGGCCGCAGAATACTCGATACCATTAACCGACGATTGTGTATACATGTACGAAAAATTAGCACCGAAAATTTTCCAAAAGATACGCTATAGGTACACGCACCGAAAGATAGATAGTCTCGACAAAAACACGATTGTGATAGATCACTTAGCTTCGAGAGCGTGAGCGCATGGAGCAGCTTCGAAAAGACGTGACCGTCAAGACGTGACCGAAAAGACGTGACGTGAGCCGTCACGAAAAGACGTGAAAAAACCCCTGCCACCGTCACTTGCTCACTATTGTGCCTAAATTTCAGCTCCCGAGCTCAAAGGATGGCTGAGATATCACCCGGACAAAGAAACGAGAAAGAAAACAAGAAACTGGAGTGAAAACTGAGGACTCCCTTTCAGCGCGCATCATTGCCGGGCCCACTTCGGCCTGGCAATGACGTCATGCAGCGTCTGGAGATGGAATAGGATATATTGCCGAACAAACAAACAATAAGACGTCATGCCGAGCACACTACTTGCAAAATCCACCCCCTCCCCCTCCCCCCAACCCCAAAATGATGCCATTGATCCATCAAATTGTCCATTTCATCAAGCTTAAACTTGACGATCTTGATCAAAGCTTGGGTCAATTTGAAGAAAAATGACATTTTTTCAGATGAAAAATGATGATTTTAGAAGTTTGACCTCGAGTTGACCTTTGACCTTTTGACCTCAAATAGTTGGTTTCCCAATTCAGTGAGGCACGATACAAATGCTGTTCAATTTTCAAGTCAATCGGATGAAAATTGATGGGTTTTTAGATGAAAATTGATGATTTTGGAAGTTTGACCTTGAGTTTACTTTTGACCTTTTGACCTGAAAAATAGTACATTTCCCAATTCAGTGAGGCAATATGCAAATGCTGTTCTATTGTCAAGTAGATCGGTTGAAAATGGTGATTTTAGAAATTCGACCTTCAGATGACCTTTGACCTTTAACCTCAAAATAAAAAGCTTCTCAATTGTGACGACCTCTACAACTGGGTGAAGTTTTGTGACGATCGGTTAAGAATTGTGACCTGTAGGCCGGTGACAAACAGACAAACAAGAAGACGTTACCCCTGTTCATTTCACCCCAGATCCACTTTTTTGAAATACCAACTTCTTTCCTGGAAGTCCTTGCAGTCCATGCATGTGTTTTATACTTCTCCCACCTCTCCCCCTCCCCCTTTCCCCCTCTGGAGTAAAATAGGCGAAATTGTTTTTCCAATTTTCCAGTTTTTCCAAACACGATGGAACAATATTTACCGATATGAACAGCGATGTGGCTTTTATTAAAATTCTAAAGATACTGTTTCGATTTTGATGATTTGTGTGTGATATGATTCAACGGATGTTTATATAAATCGTTTAAAATTTTAGAAACCTTCAATTTCTGATATTTTGCCATCGTCATATGCAGATTCGCCACGGTCCCACGATCGATGTTTCTATACGTGAACGTAACCGTTTGTTTGCGAACGGGTACGTTTTGCATGGGAGTCTTTCACGAACTTGCTGTCCATGTCTGACGTGCGACTGAAGGTGCTGCAGGAATGTGGAATTTATTGGTTTCCTGCTTTAGCATTCGCTGTATCTGCATTGCCCGTTTGCTTCTGGCCTCCCACCCGTGCGTAGCACGGGTATTTCTCTAGTAGTATATTAATTGAGGGTTGAAAGTAGATTTTGATCGATTCCCCCAAAAAATGAAGCCAAGTGTTACGGATTCGTGACTTCCGTTATTGTGGTTTTCACCCACTTGACGTAGTTCTGATATTATGTACTATATTTATCTTCAAAAGGCTTATTATTCAGGAACGGTTATTTAAAGTTAAAAAGGCTACCTTTAAATGATACAGGACACCGAACCGGAAAGACGAGAAGGTGAAGAGGAAGAAGCAGCAAAACCAAGTTGGAGAGGAGGCGTGACGTCAGCGCTCCGCAACGAGCCAGGTTTACCAACAGCCGCGAGGGGATTTTTACTTCCTGGAAGGGACATCCGGTGATAAGAATATTCGCTGGAGTGGAGGAATCTGCGTAGACAGATTTGGGGCGCTGAGATTCCGACGAATCCTTGCCTCGTTGCATCGGCTCAAGCCAGAGCCGTCAGCCATTTTGAACACCGTGCTTCGGACACCGGTGAACGTTTGCTTCGTGTCATCTTCACCCCCAGCATCCTACCGTCTGTCGGGGATGAGTGGGTGCGACCGCTTCGTCTCCAATTACGTTGCGGTTTGCTGAGGGAGCGGTGAAGGTGCGCCTCTGGAGGGCGCTGTTGTACAGTTTGGCGGGAAGAGCACCCTTGCCCACTGTACACGCTTCAGATATCGACTGGAGAGCGAGATTCGGGCTTCGACCGGATTTCGTTCCATCGGCCGCTGGAGCGAATTCCATTCGCCTTGGGAAAAGTCATAGAGACATTGAGGAGTGTCCGTTCATTTGCTGGCAGAGCAGTGAGTCACTTGACTTTATAAAAGATATATATAGAGTGCACTCTTAATGGCCATTTGCTGTACCGTATTACCTGTGTGTGATTTATAATACAAGTTTGTTCATTTATAATCATTGGTGTGGTTTCACTATTGCTTTTCAACACAGGGTAATATATTTTTCTGCCGGGGTTCCTCTCGGGGTCCGGAGGTTACCGAGACCAGGAGATTGTAGAGGACTCCGTAACACAAGTCATTTATTGCTGTTAAAGCCCCAGTTTAAAAATTAACAGAAAGAAAGTTTTATGTGTGTTTCCCTTCCCTTGTAATAAATCAATTGTTAGGGCTATCATCTTCAGCAGAGTAATACATGTCCGCTCAGTTCACGACTTCAGAACTTTAATAAATACTCTGACCATCCAGGTTCGTGTTTCAGGACCCGCACCTGGAGGTACTGCAAATTGACCTGCACTGCAATACTTTGTACTGAAATATAACTTTCTCATGTTTGTGTTTTTACAACAGGATGGCTCAGAGGTAGCAGCACACTTGCCTTTTGAGGTCTCTTTCTTTGAGACTGTTAACTTTACATATCGGTATGTGTGCCAGCACTTGGAGGAAGGTTAAACTGGATGTCCCGTCTGTTAGTATTGATTCCTCGTAGATGTTAAATATCTTACTGTGTCTTCCGAGGAATAGCAGATGAGCTTCCTGAACCTATTGAGATGAGCTTCCTATTGAGGAATAGTAGATGAGTTATCACCGGCTTCCTGAACAAATTACAAATTCCTGCCTTAACCTACAGGGGGCGCTGCATCATGGCATAGCCGCACCTCGGTAATGCAACCCGCAGCCAGAATCTGTAATTGAATCCTGGTCCAATATGCATTCACTTCAAAATAGTTCTTATTTTTACTTGTGTGAACACCTTGCACTTGAATGCACTTGGTCCAAGCCTTTCACGAACTAGCTGACCAGGCCTGAAGTTAAAATGGAGCCGATTTGGACAGGAATTTGATATGTGTTCAGCTTGCCCGTGATAACTCGCCTACACTTCGTGAAAGATACCGTGGATTCGTTAATGTCCATCAGCTAATGCAAGTAGACTGGACACTCAGCTTAATGTTCATCCGAGGGACGACCGCACCTTGTGAATGAATAATCCGACAGTTTATAGTCGGATCGGGAATCAAACCCAGACAATTCAAAGGTGTGTTACCTGTGAGTGTGAGCTATCCTGTCTGCCCCTAAAATGCAATTACATGGAATTAGTGAGTGAAAATCTTTTTTTGAAAGTGATGATTGAATGCACATTTTTACATGTAGTATTTCCCCACAGGTAGTGAAACTATTTTCGACCTTTTTGGTCTTGTTTAACGTTTTCCATATTCCGATGCTGGTAGTCAATATTTGTTGTCCAAGGACAAGTGTTACGGATTCGTCACTTCCATTGTTGTGGTTTTCATCCACTGTAAACATTTTCGATTCCATGTACTATTATTGTTGTCGTTTGAGGGAAATGGAGGTTACTATTTTCAAAAGGTAAAAAAGTTAATGTTTTAAATGAAACCGGAACCGGACGACGACGACGACGAAGAAGAGGAAGAGGAGGAGAAGAAGGCGGAGCGAGTGAGTCGGACAAAAATGCCGAGTTGCTTCGAGGTCCTGAGAATGTTGGCGAACGAAGGTCACGTGTGAACTTCGGATTTCCCAGGAAAGGGATTCCTGCGACAGAGTTGTTATCGCTGTGACAGATCAACCTGCATGTCAGGTTTTGTGGTTGATTCCGGAGAGAATCATCAGAGTGCCGTTACGCCACGAGAACGGGCCGTCGGCCATTTTGACTCGCGCAGGATTTGCGCATCGTTCAAGGTTTTTCGCCTCGCTTTAATCATTGTCACCGCATTCAGACATGAATCTGGTGTGTGTGTGTGTGTAACATGGCTTTTGGAGTGGGAAATCTGCGGTTCGCCGATTTGGAGCCGTGGAACGTGTGATTTCCCATGTGTGAACGATACCCGAGGGAACGTGTGAACGATACCCGAGGGTGTGATTTCCCAGTCGCCTTGAGGGCACCTTTGCGCAGCTTTGGCAGCGGGACTGTGACTGTCAAACCAACGGGATTCTGGTCTCGATACGACATCTTACGGACGATCGCTGGAGCGGAATCAACTTTGGCTTGAAGCCGGGAATAGAGACATTGGGAATCTTCTTCTTTTCACTCATTTGAAGCACAGTGAGTTATATTGTATGAACCTGATGGTACCATCATAGGAAATATATATTGGTTGTACAATTGATTACGATTGTTTTTGTGTTGTTATTCTTGTGTGACCTTAATACAATATTTGTTTGTTGGTAACAATTGGTGTGGTTTCACCATTGATCTTTGACACAGAATAACACATCTTTCTGCCGTGACTCCTCTCAGGGCTCGGAGGTACACCGTGACCGGGGTCTGGGAAGGAGCACGTAACAGAAATTGGGGGCTCGTCCGGGATTGGCCCAAATTGAAATTGGGGGCTCGTCTTTGCTGATAGAATTCCCTAACACTCGTCCGGGATAGAATTTCCGAACACTCGTCCAGGATAGAATTCCCTAACATTCCCAAAATTCCCAAATTTGGAATTTTTCTAACATTCCCAAATTTTTCAAAAAATAAAAATTGAAAATTTTTGTGTGAGGGTTAACAGGTGCTAAATAATAGTCACCATGGTGTTTGACAGAGAAAAGTTTGCGGCGTCCCCTAATGAGGCACAGTTCCAAGCGTTAAAAAGATCGGAACTCTTGATATTGGCCAAATATTTTAACTTGGAGGTCCGAGTTAATATGAAGAAAGCAGAGATACAGACATTGGTGGTAGAATCTCTGGTGGGACAAGGAATATGGAAAGAGGTAGCCTTGGATTGGTTACCCGAGGAAAAAGAAAATGTGGAGCTCCGGAAAATGGAGATGCAACTGCAGAGCCAGGAAAGGTTAAAAGCAGAGGAAAGGAAAGCAGCAAAGGAAAGAGCAGAACCAGGAACGAGAACTCGAGGAAAGAAGAGCAGAGGAAAGAGCAGAGGAAAGGAGAGCCGAAAGGGAGTTAAAGGAACGTGACATGGAGTATCAGAAGGAACGTAAACTCAAGGAGCTGGAATTAATGGGAGGAGAACGGAGAGAAGTAGTATCCATGCCGGCTAGTTCGACAACTAGTCAGAACACTTGGGATGTTGGTAGGCATGTGAGGCTGATTCCACCCTTCAATGAAAAGGAGGTAGCCAAGTTTTTTTTTACACTTTGAGAAAGTGGCTCAAATGCTAAAATGGCCTGTGGGGTCCTGGACTATGTTAGTGCAAAGTGTTCTGGTGGGTAAAGCTCAAGATATCTATTCGGCTTTACCGATTGACCAATGTGCAGATTATGCGATAGTGAAGAAAACCCTTCTCAAAGCCTATGAATTGGTCCCTGAAGCTTACCGGAAAAAATTCAGGAATGCCAGGGAGAGGGAGAGTGAGACCCATGTGGAGTTTTCCAGAATTAAGGAAACCATGTTTGATCGGTGGTGTGACTTGAAGGGGATTGGGAAAGACTTCAACCTGTTGCGACAATTGATCTTGGTGGAGGAATTCAAACAGTGTGTCCACGCGGACATTAAAGTACATCTGGATGAAAAGAAAGTACCAGAGTTGTATGAGGCAGCAACCGTGGCAGACTATGCCTTGACACACAGGATGGGGTTCCACAAACCTAACTTCCCACCTCGAGTTAGCCAGGGGAGTTGTGATAAATCAGGTGCGGAGAACAAATATTCATGAAGGCGGCCTAGAGATGACTATGGGGACAAATCTGATACCGCGACTTTTAGGGATCAGAAGACTACAGTTCCAAGACAGACTTATCTTCCGGGGGGCCCGAGGCAGACCACGAGTTTCTCCTCCGGGCCTACTTGTGGTTTTTGCAAGAAACCTGGGCATTTGATGTCCCAATGTTATGCCCTGAAAAGGAAAAATCAGGAGTGGAGTCAGACTAGTACAACTCTGAATGCAATGGCCAATGCAAGAAATCATCCTTGGAGGACAGTGCCTTGTGAAGGTTCCCATGCCAAAGTTACAGCATCACAGAACGACCTTGTTCAAGAGGGTTAAAAAACCTTTTATTTCAGAGGGGTTGGTGTCACTGGATGGAGACTTAACGAACCAGAGACCTGTTAGGGTATTGAGGGACACAGGAGCACATCAACCTTTGATGCTTGAGGGCATTTTGCCATTGTCAGAGAAGACGGCAACTGGTGTTGGTGTTCTTTTACAGGGGGTTGGTGGCTATGTTAAAGCTCCACTTCATGTCATCCATTTGAAGTCTGATTTGGTGTCAGGACCGGTCACTGTAGGTTTACAAGCCACTCTTCCTGTAGAGGGAATCTCTTTTGTTATCGGGAATGATTTGGCCGGTGGTCGAGTTTCTGGTAATCCCATGTTGGTTGAAAAGCCCAGTATGGAAAATAACACCGCACATTTGGAGCAGGAGATTCCGGGTGTCTTTCCATCCTGTGCCGCGACTCGTGCTATGGGTAGGAAGCGCTCTGAAGAGAAGGAGAAGGTACTGACGTCACGCTTTGCACAGTCACTTCTTGTCGAGTACCTTGAAACTAAGTGTCAGCACACACAAGTCATGGATGGAGGCAATGTTGGCAAGCTCTTTGTAGGTGGACTAAACTTTGACACAAGTGAAGATATTCTGGACTTTATCTTTGGCAAATATGGACCACTCTTGGAAGTGCTGCTGATGAAAGACAGGGAGACGCAAAAGTCGAGAGGGTTTGGCTTTGTCACGTTTGAAAACACAAAGGACGCCAAAGATGCAGAAAAGGATTTGAATGGCAAGGATTTGGATGGTCGGACCATAACAGTAGAGAAGGCAGGCCATGGGCGTTGAGGGGGCTACAGAGGAGGAAAACGTGGAGGTAGTTTCAGGGGTTGCTATGGCTCCCGGGGTGGGAGTAGTAGTTTTGGTGGCGGCCGCAGTCGTGATTACTACGGAGGCTCCCAGCAGCAGCAGCGCAGTTTTGGTAACTCTCGACGGGATGACTATTACGGTGGTAGCGGAGATGGGGACCGCTACTCACGTGACTATAGCACCCGACTCTACAACCGTGATTATGATTTTTATGATCAAGAGAAGAGTTGGAAGCACTGAGTGCTCAGGAGTAGCCGAGCCAAGATTCCTACACGGATTAACCCGTGAACTCCACGTTCCTAAATGCGTCCATGCAGTGAATACTTCCAGGCCTCACCACCCAACCACCATGAAACCTGGCTCTCAGCTCAGCCTCCTTCAAAAAGTGCTATAGATTTGCTTTGCTTTGGATTTTTGATCACAACCCTTAACCTTCATTCAAAAAATGAAAAATAAAAATCAAAGGTTGATGAGATGGAGTTTGGCTTTGCAGGAGTTCAACTTGGAAATTGAGCATGTAAAGAGCAGGGACAATGTCGTTGCCGATGCTTTATCCAGAGTGAACTGACTTTGGAAATTCCTGTAGGTGGTTTGGAAGTTTTGTTGCTTTATTTTGGGGAATATTAATTAATTATTGTTGCTCACGTGAATTGATAATTTGGGTGTGAGTTTTACTTTTGTTTGTTAAAAGAGTTTTTGCCTGCAAAGAAAATTTTCACTATGTTCAAACTTTCTTTCTTGAGGGGGGGAAGTGTTATGGATTCGTCACTTCCGTTGTTGTGGTTTTCATCCACTGTAAACATTTTCGATTCCATGTACTATTGTTGTCGTTTGAGGGAAATGGAGTTTACTATTTTCAAAAGGTAAAAAAGTTAATGTTTTAAATGAAACCGGAACCGGACGACGACGAAGAAGAGGAAGAGGAGGAGGAGAAGAAGGCGGAGCGAGTGAGTCGGACAAGAAAGCCGAGTTGCTGCGAGGTCCTGAGCGAACGTTGGCGAACGAAGGTCACGTGTGAACTTCGGGTTTCCCAGGAAAGGGATTCCTGCGACAGAGTTGTTATCGCTGTGACAGATCAACCTGCTTGTCAGGTTTTGTGGTTGATTCCGGAGAGAATCATCAGAGTGCCGTTACGCCACGAGAACGGGCCGTCGGCCATTTTGACTCGCGCAGGATTTGTGCATCGTTCAAGGTTTTTCGCCTCGCTTTAATCATTGTCACCGCATTCAGACGTGGATCTGGTGTGTGTGTGTGTGTGTGTGTGTGTGTGTGTGTGTGTGTGTGTGTGTGTGTGTGTGTGTGTGTACGTGTGACGTGGCTTTTGAGTGGAAAATCTGCGGTTCGCTGATTGGGAGCCGTGAAACGTCCATACCCGAGGGTGTGATTTCCCAGTCGCCTGGAGGGCGCCTTTGGATTTCCCAGTCACCTTGAGGGTGCCTTTGCGCATCTTTGGCCGCGTGACTGTGACTGTCAACCCAACGGGATTCTGGTCTCGATACGACATCGTACGGACGATCGCTGTAGCAGAAGCAACTTTGGCTTGAAGCCGGGAATGGAGACTTTGGGAATCTTCTGCTTTTCGCTCATTTGGAGCACAGTGAGTTATATTGTACGAACCTGATGGTACCATCATAGGAAATATATATTGGTTGTACAATTGATTACTATTGTTTTTGTGTTGTTATTCTTGTGTGACCTTAATACAATATTTGTTTGTTGGTAACAATTGGTGTGGTTTCACCATTGATCTTTGACACAGAATAATACATCTTTCTGCCGTGACTCCTCTCGGGGCTCGGGGGTACACCGTGACCGGGGTCTGGGGAGGAGCACGTAACACAAGTAACCAGTGCAAATGTCTAACTACTGATGAACATGTCTGTCAATCTCACCTTTATTATCTCTGCCACCGAAGGTGGACAAAGGTTATCGTTTGACCCTTGTCTGTGAGCAGAATTTATCAAAAAGTTGTGGACGGATTCGGATGACATTTGATGGACCGGTTGGGTGTGTGACGATTCGATTTTGGTGAAGATCCGGATCCTGATTCTTGATTATTTAATGTGTTTCCATGCGACATCCCAATGCGATTCAAAATGTCAAAAACAAATCTCTGGCGTGTTATGCTCATTAACAGGTAATAGGAATTGTAGATGGACAAATGACTCTCAAAAGCCCTGATAAAATTATTATGGTTCATTCATGAGGTCAAGTGTTGTATTGGAGATGAACCCTCCTGAGAGTTTCCTTCTGTATCCATCTTGTCCACCCCATGCATTCTCTCCTAGCCACCATTCCTCACCACACCTATTGCTTGTCCACGTCTCCCTCTATCTTGGCCTTCAACTCTGCTGTTAGTGTTCCCCCCCTCTCTTGACTGCTCCTTTCGTCTTGGTGTGTCCTTATCCATTTAGTGTACTTGCACTGGCTCTGCCACGAGCCTCGACGATGTACACCAAAAAAACACTAAGGAAGAACATTTTGTCTTCAAATAAGAAAGGTTTTCTTGAACCAAGAAAGCCATCGGAAAAATGTTCTCATGGTTTTCCTTTTTCAAGAAAATTTATTTTAAGAAAATAAAAAATGATGCAAACAACTCCTTTGAGTCATGCACTTAAAATGGGAAATTATTCAGAACGCTGCACATTTCTTTCATTGTGAAATGAAAATGATTGTAGTTGCGAATATTTACGAGGACAGATGATTTGTCGCACATCGTGGTTCTCCCAACCATCTTATGAACCCACGCACCAGAAGTTCCTTTCTCTCCACATGTCATATGGCAATGTCATATAACATCAGTAGCTACATCAATTGCTGCACCAGATCTTCAACTTCGCTGGAAATCTACACCCATAAATCCTCAATCCTTGCAGAAGTTTCTCCCTCACTTCCTCCAACCTTCCCATATCCCTGATCCACGGTGCACTATCTTTCAAAGCTTTTCACTGGACCTTCTGCCAACGTTGGTACCATTTATCCTTCAATCTCAAAACGCTGTTTCAGATCCACCACTGGTCGTTTCACCACTAAACACTTCCCAACTTATTCACCTTAAAAGCAACAGCGACTGATCTCACCAAAGGCTAAGTCACTGTCATCTCATCCATATGGCATGCCATGTCCAAGAGATATCTCCACTTCCCTCCCATATCCTCTTGCTGCACCTTCATCTAACCATCACAAATAAAATAGGGGAGATGGCATAATCCTATTGTATCCACACGATCTACCAATGTTAGTCATTTTTATCCATCCCTGGCATGGATGCAAGCTCCTCCACCCCTCTTTGTTGGTGTTTATAACGCTTATGACATTCCTTGCATCATCACAGATGAAGAATAATCCGTAATCTAAATGTCTGGCCTTGTCATGTTTTATCGACCTCTTCCAGCCAGTGGTGCACCTGCACGTCTCAAATCAATCCACATGTTCTTAAATATACGTTTTTTTTAACCTGGTGCCTGCTGGATCCTTCATCTGACGTCACTGCTGTCGTTGTTTTACGCAATATAAGCAACTAAGCCTGGTGTCAGCCTGTCATCTGAGGGGTCGGCAAAATGAGTACCAACTTACTGGGGGGTAATGAGCCATTCGAGTATCCTGTGCTGGAGTGGCGATCCGTCCAGGGTTGTACTCCTTATCCAATGAAACTGCCTTGGCAGCCCATATGCGCCATATGGCGTGAACGGAATGCTTATTTGGTTAGTATAAGCAACTGCAAATTTCAAAACCTTTTAATTAATAGTTTCAAGTAATGAATACACACAATGGAAATGATGATGATTGCAATCATATATACATATTGTTACGGATTCGGGGGTCGGCGCTCCCCTTATCAAGGGGGGGGGGGGGTTAATCCCCTTGTCCTCTAAGCTGGCCGTTCTGAGTCCTGGAGCTATTACATCACTTCCGGTCAGCGCTGAATAGGGTGGTAGGCCAAATTGTTCCTATTACCTAATTACCAGCGCCTTCCGGGAAGCGAGGAAATGAGCCCCGCCCGAGCCGTGGCGTTAATGGACACGCCGAGCGAAGCGAGCCGTGACTCAGGCCGTTAACAAAGACTACCCCAATTCTGAGCGGTTGCGATCGTGCCACAGGTACTCAATGGAAAGAAAGGACTGAGGCGATCGGATTAGGGAAAAACCAAGAAATAACAAGGTGATTTATTACAAACCAAAAAGAAGAGGAAAGGAAAGAATATACAAGAAGAAGAAGAAGCAGGACACAGGGCAGGCTTAACTATAAAGTCTTAACTTACAACCCTGGACAAACATACACACACACGGGATGGTAGCTGGAAGGGTGGAAGGTCCAGGCAGATGGTCCAGGCGTTGGGGTCAGCAGGCCGGCAGCGCTCCGTGTGTCGTCGACCGCGAGCGGACCTTACGTATAGCGGGGGGACTGGATGCTGCGTACGTTATACGTTTCGAGCCAACTCTCTCTCTCAATGTTCGTTGTACGCAGTTCTTTCGAAAGGAGTCCGTTTGCAAGGCGCGTATATCCTCCAGTCCTTCAATAACGACGGTCCCCTGCGCAGTCCGTAAAAGGGCTTGGCGCTCGCGCTTATATAACGCGCTTTCAGATCAATCCGCGTGCTTGGAAACCACGCCCGCCAGCGAGCTCACCTCAGCCCTGGTTGGCTGGTAAGGGCTTACCGGCTCCGCCTTTGACGGCTCGTTGACAAGCCACACCTTGTTCTTGGGGTTCCGCCCCCTTCTTCCTCGAGCCGACCGCATGGTTAATGGTGGCGCTTGGGCGGAAGCTCAGCGAGGCAGCGAACGCTGCTAACAAAAGGCGCGTAATATAATTGAGAGAGAGAGATTTGAAAAGAAGCGAATGGGGCCTATCTTATTTGATTAATGCAACGCAGATTCAACTATTGGGAACACGGCCTTATCTAAAGCACATACTCATGAAATAACTAAAGTTCCTATGGTGGCCTATGTGTTGCATATGGACTAATTAAGGGTGCGACCTTTAACCTTTTAATAATGGAATATTTACATGTATTATTTACAAGTGAGGGTTCTAAAACCGCAACAATATTGTTGCGAATATGGAATTTGGCCTCCATATCCGCTTGTAAATATTCCCCTATTTTCTCCGATACTCCCCAACTCTCCCTTACCCCATTCCCTAGTCCCATTGTCTGTAAACAACACCCATTAGAGCCGATCTTCCCCTTCATCCCCCCATTAAATGTCGTGCCCAGGTCCCCCGCACCACACGTAGACAATTATAGGACATCTTGCTAGTTATTCTTAATCTATGTCAGTTAAGGACTTGTTTCCATTAATTATGACTCTTCGTTGCACCAGAATGTGATTATATGGCACCTGTTAGGAAGTTTAGGACCTCCCCATACCTCTCCGCATCTCTTCCCCATGAAGAAGCGCCAACTACAACAACAACAACAAAAGAGGGGGGCGGCGCGGTGACGGCATGGGGAGTGGGCGTCCTCCTTCCGGCTCGGTTAGCCACCATTGACCACGCGCTCCACGGGGTTACCACGAAGGGGCTCCCTGTCGGCCCCTCGTCAAGGGCGGAGCCGGTAACCCCCGCACCCAATGAGAAGCCATGGGCCGATGCCATCTGGGGCGGCGCTAACGAGCCGAGGGCGTGTCACTCCCCGCCGGATATATACGCGGCCCCGCGCCGGACGTGAGGAGAAGATGCGCCCCGAGCTTGGAAGGAAAAGACGCCACCCTCCCGAGCGCTGAGCGACCTCCCCAGCTTGAGACCAAAGTCGCGACCCACAAGCGCTGTGATACCTTCACGCATCTCTGGACACCACCGTACGTGATTCTGTCCCTGAGCCAGGTGCACCTGAGCCATCGCGACCTGCCTCCCCTTTTCATCAACCCCCGTGTGAGTCAGCATTTTGTCCCGTGTGTCTGTCGTCTGTCCGGGGATAATATAAGAGTGTGTCTAAGTGCCTGTCTTTCTGTGATTATACCTCTAGCCCCTGTAATCTAACCTTTTTCCGTACGAATATACTTGAGAATCGAAACCCTGGTGTCGTATTGTGTCATTATAACCCAGCCGGGTGTCTTCTCTTTCCTATTGAGCCAGCGTAGCGCGATTAGTTAACATTCGGGCACAATCGGGTAACTTGTACGGATACGGCGGCCATCCCGCTCGGCCCACCATACCATCAAAGTCGTATCTGTAACAATTGGTGTCGGGAGTGAGATTCGAGGCCCGACCAAATTTTGAAGAAAAAAAAAAAAAAACGAATAGAGGAAAAAAAAAATTTGGTCAAAATTTGGAGCGGCCGAAATTTGTTTTGTTTTACGAAACTCGAATTTTGCAAGTCGCGCTATGGCGGATCAAGACGGCTGGGGTCCGGTAGGGGAGAGTGAGGTAGGGTCGATCCAGGACCAAAATGAGGGACAGGAGGAGAGCGAAGCAGTGAGGGCGGCAGGTTCGCAAAATAGCGCCGTCACGCACGAAGAAGCGGGCGCGCAAAATGGCGCCTCGCTGATCACCGCGCCAGCGACCGTGGCAGCGCCCCCGATGGATTGGGGCCTTTTTTTCATACAAATGAAGGCCCTTATGGCCCAGAATAGCGAGAAAATGAGGGAGGAAACGAGGGCTAATAATGAGCGATTGGGTGAGCGATTGGAGGGCCAAATGGGGGTAATGAGGGACGAAGCGAGGGGTACCAGTGAGAAGTTAGACAATAATTTTGAGGAGTTAGACAAGAAAATTGAGAAGTTAGACAATAATTTTGAGGAGTTAGACAAGAAAATTGAGAAGTTAGACAATAATTTTGAGGAGTTAGACAACGGGATAAAAGAAGTAAAGAATGGGTTAACGGGGGTAGAAAACAGAATGGCCGCTCAAGAGAATCAAATGGAAGGGATGCAAAAAGGGTTAGAGGGGTTAGAAAACAGTATGGAAGGCAAATTGAGGGA
The DNA here is from genome assembly GCF_964187855.1 of Myxine glutinosa. Lineage (NCBI taxonomy): Eukaryota > Metazoa > Chordata > Myxini > Myxiniformes > Myxinidae > Myxine > Myxine glutinosa. The sequence continues at coordinate 74,568,522 of NC_136264.1, read as the reverse complement.
CATGAGGGACCAAGCGGAAAGGGAAGTTAAACAAATGGAGCAGCAGATAGAGGGGGTCAGAATGGGGGTAGAAACCAAACTGGATGCTCACAGGGAGGAAATGGAGCAGATGAGGGTGGCATCTGGGCAGGAGATGCAAGTGATGGGAGAGGAGATCAGAAGAGGAGTGAGTGAGGAGGTCGGAGGAGTGCGCGAGGAGGTGAGGCACTGTGAGGAGCACATGGAAAAGGAGGTGAGAAAGGCGACTGTAAAGTTACAAGGGGGCATAGAGGACCTGACGCAAGAGGTGGAGCAGCTGACGGGGGGACAGACGGAGTTAGTGGAGCAGGTTCAAAGGAACACTGCGGTATTAGGAGGTTTAAAAGCGACACAAAACGACATAAAAAACGACTTGATAGCGACGAAGAGGGAATGTCAGATGGTACGTGAGGGACTGACAACGAGGTTGGACGAGGTGATAGAGGTAATGGAGACGAAGGACCGGCAGGTGAGGACGCACCTGGAAACGGTCAAGGTAGCCTGGGAGGACGAGCTTGAGGAGACGTACCGGGGAATAAAAGAGGTGAAACACAAATTAGAAGAAGTGGAAGAAGGGATGAGTGAAATTAAGAAGCGACGGAGAGGGGATAAGAAAGAGATAAAAGAGGAGATAAAAGAATTGGTCCAAAGTCTGTGTTTGGATCGTGATGATGTGCTCATTAACCGGATGAGGGATTCGCAGGTGATGGAGGAGAAGCGAAGAGGAAGAGGACCCGGTGTAAGTGGTGACCAATATGGTCGTGCGTATGATGCGCCAGGGGATTTAAGGAGCTTGGGGGTCGAGATGGACCCGGGTGTTCGTGAGAGGCCGTGGGTGAAGTGTGCGACAGGTCTGGCGTGCGAAAGAGGAGGTGTGCGAGAAAGTCCGACTCTGGGGTGTGTGAGGAAAAAGTGTGTACCAAGGAGTGAGTGTGCTGGCGAGAGTGAGTCGGTCGTAGCGTGTGTGCGAGGGAGCACATGGGAGCGCGGTGTGGTGAGTGTTACAGAGGGTGTGACGGGAGAGTGTGCGCAAGAGTGTGCGCGAGAAAGGTGTGTGACGGACAGGTGCATGAGGAAAGAGTGCGCTGTCAGAAGTAAGGAAGAGTGTCCACCTGTGGTGAGTGTTACAGAGGGTGTAACGGGAGAGTGTGCGCGAGAAAGGTGTGTGACGGACAGGTGCATGGGGAAAGAGTGTGCTGTCAAGAGTAAGGGTGAGTGCGCTGTCAGGAATGGGTGCGCTGGCAGGAATGGAGGTGAAAGTAGTGAGAGTGACATGGAGCGTGAGTTAGTTGTGACAGGTGAGCGAGGATGTACACCTGGGATGGAAGGATGCACACCTGGAATGGTAGAGCGTGAGTGGGAATGCACGCTGGAGTTGGTGGTGAGGCACGTGGTTGGGTGTGCGAATGAGGGCACACCTGTGATTGTCACAGAGGAGGTGACCGAGGAGGGGGCGCGAAGCGGTGTATTGGTGAGGTGTGCGACCAACGAATGTGTGCCAAAGTGTTCGGTGGTCAGGTGTGTGACCAAGGCTGTGAGTGGAATGGGTGTGCCTGGGTGTGTAAGGAACGGTACAAGGAGCATGGAAACGGCTGGAGGTGTGAGCAAGGAACGGGCTGCGGGATGTAAGCATGCAGGTGAAGCATCGACGTTAGACGGGATAGAGTTTAGAACGACTTATAGCCGAATCGGGCCCTCGGTGCGTGCTGGGCCTCGCTTTGAACGGCCGCGTCCGTGCTCCACTAGGCGGAGCGGGCGGCTGGATAGGAAGGGTCGTCATGGCGACCACTTTTTGGTGAGACGTGCCGGCAGGTCGAGATCGGGACATTGGATGGCTCCACGCCGAGGTGATGCGTGGGATCTCGGCCCGGGTAAGCCCCCGTCCCTGCACCGAGTGCCGGACGCATCCAGCCGCTGGCACAAAACAACCAGCATCCATTGCTTGGCTTTACGAAGCCGGGTTTTGGACAGGGATTGGCGCACCGAGAGGTATTAGTGAGTCGACTGGGTGATGAGGTTAGTGTTTTGGACCCAAAATTAGAGAAAAACAAAATTTGATGATTGGCAAGGGATTGGCAGTAGTGATTGGCAGATGATGGGCAGATGATGGGTAGTGATTGGCAAATTTTTGAATTGTTGGATTTGGACGAGCGAAATTGGTAGTGAGGGACCCCCGATGTGGTGGGATGGCAAATCCACCATCCTTCCCATGGGGGGGCAAAGGAGCAATAGATTATGGGGTGTATGGCAGTGAAAACTAGCCCGGGTGGGTTAGGATATATCGTGTGTAGGGATCTAGAGATTGACATTAGGTAACGTTAAGGTTAGTTAGTGACTGATACCTGTAGTGGGGACGCAGGCAGATTAGTGTGGATTATAATGACGAGGGAGCGCAATAGTTTAAAGGGACGACTGGGAAGCGCAAGTTTCAGAAGGGAGTAGTTAGCTGAGATGATGCCGTGTTTGTGAGAATTGAACAGGTGTGATTGCACAGGTGTGCAACTGGACAGGTGTGTGGAGCAGTGTATGAGTAGTGAGTGTGTGGATCAGCGCGAATGCGCTTGGGGAGAGAAGGGTGCAGGTGGCACCAGGTGTGAGAGCACAGGTGTGCAGGTACAGGTGTGTGGAGAGAGTTGGAGTGAGTGGTACGGAGTGGTGTGCATGGTGCGAAGGTGTGGATGGGGGAAGAGTGGACCCCTTTCACGAGCACCCGGGGCGGGTAGTGTAAGTGTTAGGTAGAGGGTGCAGGTAAATTGTGGTTGGATATTGGCATTTGTGGTGCGGTTGCAGAAGGTGTTGTGAATGGGTGCATTAGTGTTGTGGAAATGGCTGGGCGTGTAGCCTGTTAGTGCGTGTAGTTGGTTGGGCACTCCACCACTGTGAGGATGTCGGCCAGGTGAGGCCGCAGGTGGGCTCTGGGAGCCGGTAGTTGTGAGTGGGTGCCTGAGGATCCCGGGTGTGGATCGGGTAGCCCAGTGCCAGAGAGGGCACCGAGTGGGGAGAGCGCCAGAGGGCCTGCCCCAGGTAGTTAGGTTAGGGTAAGGAGCAGGTAAGCTCGGAGGCAACTGCAGTGGTGGAGGTGTGCAGGTGGGTAGACCCACTGGGAGAGGTACACGCCGCAGCCCAGAAATTGTGCGAGGGCACCGGGAGATGAATCGGGGGAGTGAGACCCCAAATTGAAGAGCACCACAGTTTGGCCAATGGGAATTGGTTTTTAAAACCCATAGTGTAAGAGGGCCAATGGTTGGCCGGAGAAAGCCCCCGGGTAGTGTAAAGTTGTTAAAGTCATTTAGGAGATAGTTAGGATTGATGAACCTGTCGCACCATACGCAGCCACTTACCTGTGGTGATGATGATGACTCCACACCTGTGTTTTCTTTGTTTGTTGCAGGAGATGAATTGCTGTGTGGGTTGGTGAGACGCATCACGACGTGGATGAGACATTGGGGTGATTCCATCTCTCCCTCCTTAGGAGGGACTGATGATGAGTTGGAGATGGCAAATTATGATGTTGAGTTGGAGATGGCAAATTTTGATGAGAGTTGAAAATGGCAAATTTGATTGGTTAGGAGGGAGAGAAGACGAATTTGGTATATGGGAGGAACGGGGAAGACAGTAGGGATGTTTGTTGATTTGTAAAGTAGATGTTTATGAGTAGTGTTGTGTTGTGTGGATACAGTAAGGGGTAAGGGAGGGGCCATGTAGGTTACCTGGTGGGGGGGGGCGTACGATAGGAACGTACCTGTCTCACCTGGTTCCCATGTGCCCCCAGTGTGCATCATCTTGTATTGCGTGCACTTTTGCGCCCTTACCACCTTACTCACTTGTCTGCTTCTTTTGTCTCCCACCTCCGAGGATCTGGCTTTGGGGTAGAGAGAGAGGAGAGAGAGGTGCTGGCTGCGCAGTTGTGGGCCTGCACTTTCGCTGTTCGCTGCCTGGATCGGTACACCATATGGACCGCAATGTTTGTGGCCACCCACAATGGACCGCAGTTCGTTTGCGGCCAAGCACCACCCGGGGATGGACCTATGGATCAACGTGGCACCTATGCCATACAGGTGAACCACTCATAGTTAACACCACCAAGTGCACCACAAGAAGAGCAAGAGACACCTGCAGGGTTAGGGGTTGTTGAAGTTATTTTTATTCCAATGAACAATGGTGACTGCACCGATTGGTGGTGGGGTGGTGCTGTTGATGCTCGGGAAAGGGTGCTCTGCACGTTATTAAAGGCCGTCGGCCACAGAGCACTCGTGGGTTGGTGTATCGATGTTGGCAAGCGCGCTCTCTCTATGCATAACATCTGCATGTGTTCCTCCAAAAACAGGTCCTGGATCGTAGTGTAAATAGCAGCGTAGTCTTGTAAATAATGCTCCCTACCGGCTGTATGTTTAGTTTGAGAATTCTTTCCGGATTCGGTTATCCTGTGGGTGTGTTTCTGTGAGGAGAAGGGTGCAACGTCGCAGGGGGACATATTTACTCATTTGTGAATATCAGTAAAACTGTCGCACTCAGGGTAGAGTTAATAGTAGAGGGAACTACATTGCGTGCCACACTAAAGTAGGTAAAAATTTATCGGGTCGGGACGCCCCGAGGGTAGAGAAGGGTGCAATGTTGCGAATATGGAATTTGGCCTCCATATCCGCTTGTAAATATTCCCCTATTTTCTCCGATACTCCCCAACTCTCCCTTACCCCATTCCCTAGTCCCATTGTCTGTAAACAACACCCATTAGAGCCGATCTTCCCCTTCATCCCCCCATTAAATGTCGTGCCCAGGTCCCCCGCACCACACGTAGACAATTATAGGACATCTTGCTAGTTATTCTTAATCTATGTCAGTTAAGGACTTGTTTCCATTAATTATGACTCTTCGTTGCACCAGAATGTGATTATATGGCACCTGTTAGGAAGTTTAGGACCTCCCCATACCTCTCCGCATCTCTTCCCCATGAAAACTACAACAACAACAACAAAAGAGGGGGGGGCGGCGCGGGTGACGGCATGGGGAGTGTGGGCGTCCTCCTTCCGGCTCGGTTAGCCACCATTGACCACGCGCTCCACGGGGTTACCACGAAGGGGCTCCCTGTCGGCCCCTCGTCAAGGGCGGAGCCGGTAACCCCCGCACCCAATGAGAAGCCATGGGCCGATGCCATCTGGGGCGGCGCTAACGAGCCGAGGGCGTGTCACTCCCCGCCGGATATATACGCGGCCCCGCGCCGGACGTGAGGAGAAGATGCGCCCCGAGCTTGGAAGGAAAAGACGCCACCCTCCCGAGCGCTGAGCGACCTCCCCAGCTTGAGACCAAAGTCGCGACCCACAAGCGCTGTGATACCTTCACGCATCTCTGGACACCACCGTACGTGATTCTGTCCCTGAGCCAGGTGCACCTGAGCCATCGCGACCTGCCTCCCCTTTTCATCAACCCCCGTGTGAGTCAGCATTTTGTCCCGTGTGTCTGTCGTCTGTCCGGGGATAATATAAGAGTGTGTCTAAGTGCCTGTCTTTCTGTGATTATACCTCTAGCCCCTGTAATCTAACCTTTTTCCGTACGAATATACTTGAGAATCGAAACCCTGGTGTCGTATTGTGTCATTATAACCCAGCCGGGTGTCTTCTCTTTCCTATTGAGCCAGCGTAGCGCGATTAGTTAACATTCGGGCACAATCGGGTAACTTGTACGGATACGGCGGCCATCCCGCTCGGCCCACCATACCATCAAAGTCGTATCTGTAACAATATATATATATATATATATATATATATATATATATATATATATATATATATATATATATATATATATATATATATATATATATATATATATATATATATATATGTATAATATTAGCTGAGGTACCCGGCTTCGCCCGGGTTGAATAAGAATAATACAAATATATCATGAAAAGAACATGTATATTTTAGAGCAATATCACAGTACATTTCCTACATGACGTTTTGTCAATTTTCAATTTCTCAAAACCTCTTGGTATACAACATTTCTGGTTTTCTTACTTGGTGCCAAGACATAAAGATTGCTTGGTTTTCCAACCCTCGAGCATCCCATGTACAGCTGGCCATGGGAAGTACCCGGCATTGCCGGGCGGGGGAGGGGAGGGGAACGGGGGGGGGGGGGGGGAGGGGAGGAGAGGGTGGGGAGGGGAGAAGAGGTGGGGGAGGGGAGAAGAGGAGGGTGGGGGAGGGGAGGGGGAGGGGGGAACGGCTAGCTTGGCAAGCGATAGCAGGCTTTTTACTTTTATTTTTTACCTCAATGAGGGCTATATATAGAGTCCGTGCTTGGAGCCTTCAAGTTCAACATAAAGTTTTTTTATGAAAAAATAATGCAGATGTATAACAATCCATCAATGCAAGTTCAGAAATGAATGCAGATCCTTTACTTTGCGATACACAACGCAATTCCCGCCATTTCCACTCACGATAGAGGCCTCCACAGTGACTGTGCCTCTTCTTCCTCCTACAACTTCGTCTCACTTCTTTCACTCAAAATGCACGAAATTCTGCCGCATGAAATTATGTAGAGGCCTCGTCGGGGGGATATAAGGTAGATGAGGAAGGCGTTGTAACAGAAGAATCAAAATAAAAGTGGAAGAACATAAGGAAATGGGAGCTATTCTGGACCCACAGCCAAACCCGACAAACCATTGCAATACACCCCCGAACGTCTAGCACCGCCACAAACTACACCATGGAATTGCACCTGGCGCGGTTTTTTTAAACCATTGATATTAAAATAAAACGTAGCCTAAAACCACCGGGATTTTATGCTGATTCCGAATCTTTGTCTAAAACTTTTCTCCGATGTGTAGTTCTTGAGTTATAAGCGGACATCCAGACAGACACACACACACACACACACACACACAGACACTCCTCCTTTATATATATAATATATATATACATATATATATATATATATATATATAATACATATATATATATATATATATAAATAAATATATATATACTATAAAATTATATATATATGCCACAGTCACGTGAAAAAGTAAGTACATTGATCCACCGTTTGCCCTTCACGTGACTCGTGGTGGTCCCTCTCGGCTCTCCCCCCCCCCGTTGGTATTTTTGTGCACATAAGATTGTTCACGGTTCTGTTTAAATATTATTTAAATATGTATAACCTTTCCCCTTCAGTGTTTTACTCAGTGGTATTTTACAACACGCTGTTTTTCTTCCTATTTAAAAGGCTTTTCTCAATTTCCTCTCCAACTCATTCCACTTCAAAAAAAAGAAATTCAATATCTTATACGTCTCCCCTCACTACATGGTCTAAATTCACATTCATTCCATCCCTCCTCCATCATTCTGAACCGGATTGCTAACTTGAAAATCACAACAAACCCAATTTGTTTTCAATGTTCGTCTTTCATTAATCATCCACTTTCTAAACTCCCCTCTTGCCCCTCCCATCCAAATCCCTCCCCCTTGCACCTACAGTCCTAAACTCCCACCTTGCCCCACCACTCTTAAACTCCCCCCCTACCCCTCCACTCCTGAACTCCCCCCTTGCCCTTCCACTCCTGAACTCCCCCCTTGCCCTTGCCCTCCTAAACTGCCCCCCTCACTCCTCCCCTTCAAAACTCCCCCCCAACCCCCTCCCATTCAAATCTCCCCCCATACCATTCCTCTCCAATTCTCCCTCCTCCCCCTCCTCCTCAAAGCTGCCTCCTCCCCACTTCGTCTCCCTTCTATCTCATACCTCCACCCCCCCCCCAACCTTCTTCTTTCCTCTGCCCCCCCTCAAACAACCCCTCACTGTGCCTCATCCCTTCACCTTCAAACCTTTCATCCTCCTCATCCTTCCCTTTCTTGGAACTCTTCTGCAATCGCTGACACACTAACAACTGCTCTCCCTACCTCCCCCTCTCATCCTTCATCTTACCCTACTCCTCCCCTCCCCTGTCCTGTACCCGATGCTCCCCCTCTCTCTTCATTAACGGTATGGACCTCAAACATCCGGGCCTTCGCTCAAACCTGACTGATCTCTCCATACAGGTTGTTTCTGACAATCCAGACTTGATCTGCTTAACAGAGACTTTCCTCCTTCAAGATGTCTCTGATTCCTTAATATCTCTTCCTGGTTACTCCCTCCTCCGGTATGATAGACCTGAGCCTCGGCCTGGTGGTGGGGTGGCTATCTTTATCAAAAACTCTCTTCCTCACTCTCCTTGCACTGCCCTCTCTCCTCCTCACCCCCAGGAGTACTACTGGCTACGGCTTCCTCTCCGCTCCCACCTTTTGTTCATATGTGTTCTGTACCGTCCCCCAAAGAGTGATGACTCCATCTACATTTCACTGTCTGACAACATGGACCAACTTCTATCCACTCATCCCAACTCTCTCTTCCTCATATGTGGTGTCTTCAATTGTCATCATGCCACCTGGTTGGGTGTGGGTTCCTCTCTCACCAGTCATGGCACCTCAGCAAAGGACTTCTGTGACTCACTGGGATTGACACAATCTGTCAATTTCCCGACCCGGATCTCAGCCAATGGAGTATCTTCTCTTCTAGACTTGGTTATGACTAACTTCCCTGCTAATGTCTGCTGCTCTTCTTCTGCTCCAATCGGTTCTTCTGATCATGTGCTTGTCAAAGTGGACATCTCTCTGGCCATTCTCAGAGAGCCTCCTCAGCGTCGACGAGTCTGGCATTTCACTCAGGCCGACTGGGACGGTCTTAAAGCAGCCATCAATCGTCTGGATTGGTCTCCCATCTCCACTGCCTCTGACATCAATTCTTCCTGGGAATTCTTCCAAAGCAAACTGATCTCTCTCATGCACAGATTTATCCCATCTCGCCTTCAGTTGTCTTACCCTTCCTCCCGTCCATGGTACACTGAATCTTGTGGTGAGGCAGTTGCCCTGAAACAACTTGCCTTTGCCTCTTGGAAGGCTAATCCAACTGAAGGAAATCTCAGTTCCTTCCACCAAGCTCGGAACAAGTGTGTGTCTACCCTCAGGAGTGCCAGGAAGCACCATCTCTCCTCACTCAAGAATGAACTCTCAAACCTGTCTCCTTCCTCCAAATCCTGGTGGCGTCTGGTCAAATCCGTTTCTGGTGTTTGTTCCCCCTCCATCCCCTCCCTTACCTCAAATGGCCACACAGTTGACATCGCACGTGACAAAGCCGAATGCCTCAACTCTGTGTTTGCCTCAAAATCCTTAGTCCCAAACCCATCTCTCTCTGTTCCCACCTTTCCCAGTCGAACCAAACTGCTCCTGGACTCTGTGACCTTCTCTCCTGACAAGGTGGAGGAGTTTTTGTCAAACCTCGACTCTGATTCTGCAACTGGACCAGATGGCATCAGCCCACGGGTCCTAAAATCCTGCTCTGCCGCTCTATCTCACCCTCTCTCTGTTCTTTTCACCCTATCTTTTGCTCAAGGTCATCTGCCAGCATCCTGGAAATCAGCAAACATTACCGCTTTACACAAAAAAGGTGCAAAAACAGATCCTTGCAACTACAGACCAATCAGCCTGCTCCCAATTATCAGCAAAGTCATGGAATCCATCATTGCTTCGGATATGAAATCTTTCCTCTTCTCCAATGGCTTGATCTCTGATCATCAATTTGGTTTCAGACCAGGTCACTCTACTCTGGACATGCTGCTTCTGCTGTCTCAACAATGGATGGAGGTCCTCAATGCCAAACAGGAAATCAGAGCTGTCTCACTTGACATATCACGTGCCTTCGATACGGTCTGGCACCCAGCTCTGCTCACCAAACTCTCCTCCTATGGTATCCATGGAAATCTCCATGCATGGCTTGCGGACTTCCTCTCTGGTCGTAGTCAACGTGTGGCCCTGAATGGATTTCTCTCATCTCCCCTTCCCGTTCAGGCTGGAGTTCCCCAAGGCAGTGTGCTGGGCCGTGTGCTTTTTCTGGTCTTTATCAATGATCTCTCCGACTCTCTGGAAAATCCTCTGTATCTCTTTGCTGATGACTCCACTCTCTGCCGCTCCATTCCTCTTCCCTCAGATCGGCAGTCTGCAGCCTCCTCACTCTCTGAAGACCTGGACAAAATCACAGACTGGTCAAACATGTGGAGCATGTCTTTCAATCCTGACAAATCTCACACTCTTACTATGTCTCTCCGAAAAGATCGACTGGACAACCCTCCCATCTACTTTCTCAACAATCCTCTCCAAGAAGTTCTGTCGCTCAAGCTTTTGGGTCTCACCATCTGCCATGATCTTTCTTGGGAAAACCACATTTCCAAGCTGGCCTCCAAAGCCAGTCGCCGACTGGGCATCCTCCGTCGTGCGAAGTCCTTCCTAGGCACACCTGAGCTCCTCACCACATACAAGGCTTTCATCCGCAGCTCAATGGAATACTGTTCTCCCCTATGGGCTGGTGCTCCTGCCTCACACCTGGCTCGGCTTCACGCTGTTGAATCCAAAGCTTTCAGAATCATTGGAATCTCCCGCGATGAAGCTATCTCTGAGGGCCTTTCACTCACTCTCACCGCAGGCAGGTAGGTGGTCTTTCTGTCTTCTACCGACTCCTCTCCGGCCTTGCTCCCCCAGCTCTCTCTGTGCTCTGTCCCCCAAATATTCCTACAGGTCGCACAAGATCTGCCAGCCACCCTCTGATGGTTAAACTGCCGAAATCTCGGCTCTCTGCTCACCTTCACTCTTTCATTCCTCTTTTCTCCCGCCTCTGGAACAAACTCCCACACTCACTTCAATCACACTCCTCCCTCCAGGTCTTCAAAACAGCTGTTCACCACCATCTCTTATCTTCCCCCATCCAAAACCTTGATCTTTTCTACCCCCACTAATTCACCCCAGATCCACGTTGTTTGAAATTCCAACTTCTTTCCTGGAAGTCTTGGCAGTGTCCATATGTTTTATACCTCTCCCACCCCCCCCCCCTCCCCACCTTCCCATGCCTTCCCCCCAAAGCCCTCTCCCTCCCACAGTTCTCTCGATGTCTCCATGTCTCTCGGTCCCTGCTCTCAAATGTTGTGTTTGTGTCCTTCCCCCTCTCTCCCCATCTTGTCTACCGCTCCCGATGTTATTTGTTTTGTGTGTCTGTTTGTCTTTCTGTGTGATTAATGTTCGCTCTTTCACGAGCCTCGATCTTGTATACAAAAAACAAAAAAACAAAAAAAAACACCCCATGTAAAGTTTTCACTTTTTCAACATACAGCTATTTGATCTTCATTTCAACAATATTGATAGATAAAGGTGATATAATATAACAAATATCATGAAACATTTACATTTTGTAGTCCATTGTATAATTTAAATAAACATAAATGCAAATTTCGCATGTGGAAAAAGTAAGTACACCCCATGAAATGTTTTTAAAATCTTTTTAACATATGTGGACATATCAATATTTGATCTTCATTTAAACAGTATCTATAGATAAAGGTGTTGGTGTTGTTGGTGTTGGGCTAGTGGCTAGGGTGCCGGCTTAGGATCCTAGGATCCTGGGTTCGAATCTCGGTCGATCGCCGAATTAATGCCAGGGGGGTTGACTCAGCCTGTCATCCTTCCGAGGTCGGCTCAATTGAGTACCAGTTCACTGGTAATTCCCTGTTTGTCGTTGAAGGCAGCAAAAAGGGTTGGCGTCAGGAAGGGCATCCGGCCGTAAAACATTGCTTCAAAAACGGGACCAAAAAACAACAACAACCACGGTCCCTGAAAAGGCCAACCCCCGCTTTGCGGGGAAAAATGGCCTCTAAAGGTGTTTTTTTTTTTTGTTTTTTTAATAGATAAAGGTGATCTTATTGAACAAAAAACAATGCAAAATTGACTTTGCAATTATTTATTCAACAAAAAATTAACAGAGATGCCATTTCCTTCTGTGGAAAAAGTAAGTACACCCTTGGCTCTAATAGGTGGTATTGCCCCCTTTGGCAGAAACAACCTCAAGTAGGCGTTTCTTCTAACTGTCTACCAGTCTCTGACATCGACTGGGAGAAATTTTGCCCACTCCTCCATGCAGAATTCTTTCAGCTGTGCGATGTTTGAGGGGTTTCTTGCATGCACAGCTCGTTTCAAATCCCCCCACAACATCTCGATGGGATTTAGATCCGGGCTTTGACTTGACCATTCCAGAACCCTCCATTTCTTTATTTTCAGCCCTTCCTCCCGTTCATGGTACACGGAATCTTGTGGTGAGGCTGTTGCCCTGAAACAACTTGCTTTCGTCTCCTGGAAAGCAAATCCAACGGAAGGAAATCTCATTTCCTTTCACAAAGCCCGAAACAAGTGTGTGTCCACCCTCAGGAGAGCCAGGAAACAATATCTCACCGTTCTCAAGACCAAACTCTCTTATCTGTCTCCCTCTTCCAAATCCTGGTGGTGTCTGGTCAAATCTGTTTCTGGTGTTTGTTCCCCCTCCATCCCCTCCCTCACCTCAAACGGCTTAACGGCTGACTCCGCACGTGAAAAAGCTGAATGCCTCAACTCTGTGTTTCCCTCTAAATCTTGTGTCCCAAACCCATCCCTCTCTGTACCCACCGTACCCAGTCGTACCCAGCCGCTCCTGGACTCTGTGTCCTTTCCTCCTGACAAGGTGGAAAAGTTTCTGTCAACCCTCGACTCTGATTCTGCAACTGGTCCTGACGGCATCAGCCCACGGGTCCGAAAATCATGTTCTTCCGCTCTTTCACTCCCTCTTTCTGTTCTCTTCACCCTCTCTTTTGCTCAAGGTCATCTGCCATCTGCTTGGAAATCAGCCAACATCACCGCTTTGCACAAAAAAGGTGCAAAAACAGATCCTAGCAACTACAGACCAATCAGCCTTCTCCCAATTATCAGCAAAGTCATGGAATCCATCATTGCTTCAGATATGAAATCTTTCCTCTTCTCCAATGGCTTGATCTCTGATCATCAATTTGGTTTCAGACCTGGTCACTCTACTCTGGACATGCTGCTTCTGCTTTCTCAACAATGGATGGAGGTCCTCAACGCCAAACAGGAAATTAGAGCTGTCTCCCTTGACATTTCACGTGCCTTCGATACGGTCTGGCACCCTGCTCTGCTCACCAAATTCTCCTCCTTTGGTATCCATGGAAATCTCCACGCATGGCTGGCGGACTTCCTCTCTGGTCGTAGACAACGTGTGGCCCTGAATGGGTTTCTCTCATCTCCTCTTCCTGTTCAGGCTGGAGTTCCCCAAGGTAGTGTTCTGGGCCCTGTGCTTTTTCTGGTCTTCATCAATGATCTCTCTGACTCTTGAAAATCCTCTCTATCTCTTTGCTGACGACTCTACTCTCTGTCGCTCCATTCCTCATCCCTCAGATCGGCAGTCTGCAGCCTCCTCACTCTCTGCAGACCTGGACAAAATCACAGTCTGGGCAAACAAATGGAACATGTCTTTCAATCCTGATAAATCTCACACTCTTACGATGTCTCTCCGAAAAGACCGACTGGACAACCCTCCCATCCACTTTCTGAATAATCCTCTCCAATAAGTTCTGTCACTCAAGCTTTTGGGTCTCACTATTCGCCATGATCTTTCCTGGGAAAACCACATTTCAAATCTGGCCTCCAAAGCCAGTCGCCGACTGGGCATCCTCCGTCGTGCGAAGTCCTTCCTTGGCACACCTGAGCTCCTCACCACATACAAGGCTTTCATCCGCAGCTCTATGGAATACTGCTCTCCCCTCTGGTCTGGTGCTCCTGCCTCACACCTAGCTCGTCTTCACGCTGTTGAAACCAAAGCGTTCAGAATCATTGGAATCTCCCGCGATGAAGCTAACTCCAAGGGCCTTTCACTCACTCACCGCAGGCAGGTTGGTGGTCTTTCCGTCTTCTACCGACTCCTCTCTGGCCTTGCCCCCCCAGCTCTCTCTGGGCTCTGTCCCCCAAATATTCCTACAGGTCGCACAAGATCTGCCTGCAACCCTCTTATGGTTAAACTGCCAAAATCGAGACTTTCTGCTCACCTTCACTCCTTCATTCCTCTTTTCTCCCGCCTCTGGAACAAACTCCCTCACTCTCTTCAATCCCACTCCACCCTCCAGGTCTTTAAAACAGCTGTTCACCACCATCTCTTATCCTCCCCCATCCAAAACCTTGATCTTTTCTACCCCCGCTAATTTCGGTCCCCTTGTGTTTTATACCTCTCCCCCCCCACCCCCCTTCCCACGCCTCCTCCCCCCAAGCCCACTCCCTCCCACACTTCTCCCTGCTCTCAAATGTTGTGGTTGTGTGCTTCCCCTTCTCTCCCCATCTTGTCTTCCGCTCCCTCTTTTTGTATATTTTGTTTGTCTGGTTGATTTGTTTGTGAAATAAATGTTAGCTCTTTCACGAGCCTCGTTTCAGTATACAAAAAAAAAAAAAGCCATTCCTTGGTGGATTTACTGGTATGTTTCGGGTCATTGTCATGTTGCAAGGTCCACCTTCGGTTGAGCTTCAACTTTCCGACAGATGGCCTCACATTATCCTCAAGCACCCTCGTACAATGAATAATTCATAGCGGATTCTATGATGGTGAGCTGCCCAGGCCCTGATGCAGCAAAGCTGCCCCAAACCATAATATTTCCACCACCATGCTTTACAGTTGGTATCAGGTTCTTGTGGTCAAATGCTGTCTTTGGTTTTCGCCAAACATGTCTTCTGGTACTGTGGCCAAATAGCTCTACCTTTGACTCATCTGTCCAGAGCATATTGTTCCAGAAGTACTGGTCTTGGCCTTGGTGTTCATTGGCAAACTTTAGTCTTGCCCTGATGTTCTTTCTGGACAGCAAAGGTTTCCTCCTGGCACACCTCCCATGTAGATCAAATTTGTGCAGCCTCTTTCGAATGGTAGACTCGTGCACTTTGATATCAACAGTGGCAAGAGCTACCTGTCGGTCCCGTGATGACATTCTGGGGTTCTTCGAGACTTCTTTCAGCATCTTGCGGTCTGCTCTCGGGCTGATCTTGTTGGGGCAGCCTGGCCTGAACAAGTTGGCAGTTGTTTGGAATCTTCTCCACTTGTAGATGATCTTCCGGACAGTCGAATGATTGATTTCAAATTGTTTGGAGATCTTTTTAAATCCCTTCCCAGACTCGTAGGCATCTGTAACCTTCTTTCTGAAGGCCTCAGAGAGCTCTTTTGATCTAGGCATGGTGACGCCGCACACTTTAACAACAAAGAGCAAACCAAACTAAATGTTTGAGGTTTAAATAACACAGGTTTCTCCAAGATCCTCTCTAACGATGTTCTAATCATTTGCACCTGAGCTGGTGCACCTGATTCTAATTTTATGTATTTGAAGTAGTGATAAATGTATGGGTGTACTTACTTTTTGCACATGCGAAATTTGCATTTATGTTTATTTAAATTATACAATGGACTACAAAATGTAAATGTTTCATGATATTTGTTATATTATATCACCTTGATCTATCAATATTGTTGAAATGAAGATCAAATAGCTGTATGTTGAAATATGTTGAAAAAGTCAAAACTTTACATGCGGTGTAATAACTTTTTCACTTGACTATGTGTGTATATATACAGACTTGGCATTTAATATGGAATATTATTTTTTTCTTGACTTGGGTTTACTTTCTTAACTCAGTATTTCAATCTGGTGAGTTTCTTTTCCACTTTGGTGATTTATTTGTTAAAAGAACCATGTCACTGATTGTCTGTCGCAGCACGAATTCAACAACAGGATTATATCACAGGTGGCGTGGCAAAATGTACGGACAGGTGCATTTGACGATTGGCTTCACAGTCGGGTATACAAGGGTTGTTGCGTTCTGTATTAGTTGAAAACAACTGCTGCACGTCTCCAAAAGTTATTGCCGCTTCCTCTGGAGATGGTCCGTCAACTCGACAATGCTGTTTGTCATGGAGTGGTGGCTTTACGAAATTACGGCATGAAAGAGCGTACTATTGCTCAGCGGTATGGCATCACTCAAGGTCAGGTGTCAAAGATCCTGAAACGAAATGCTCAGAGGGGTGACCCTACTCCAATACCGAGGCCAGGACGTCCCCGCAGAACCACAAGGAGGGATGATCGCCAGCTGCACCGGTTAGTCCGCAATGGCCGTACCAAGCCAGCTAATCGGCTTAGGGGTGAGTGGCAGCAACTGACAAATGTGCCTGTATCCAGAAGGCTAGTCAACCAACGACTGGTTCAAGCAGGCTATCGTGCCAGGCGTCCCCTGAGAAAGCCACGCCTGACCAGACAACACCGCCAGCGCCGATTGCAGTGGGCCAGAGAGCACCGTCGATGGCAGCCAGGACACTGGAATCGCGTGATCTTCAGTGACGAGTCTAGATTTCTGGTCTATCGTCAAGATGACCACGTCCGAGTGCGCAGATAAGTGCATGAAGTCTACAACAAAGATTGTATAGTGCCAAGAGTCCAAGCTGGAGGTGGTGGGGTGACCGTTTGGGCTGCTTTTCATGCAGGGGGCCAAACTGACCTGGTTGTTCTGAATGGAAACCTGAACCAGTTCAAGTACAGCGCCATTCTGGAAGAAACATTGCTTCCATTTGCTCGTGCAGCCTTTCGAGGAAACTTTGTCTTCCAAGATGACAATGCACGGCCTCATCGTGCTCGCATGATCCAACTCTTTCTTGCTGACCGTGGTGTAGAGCATATGGAGTGGCCTGCCATGTCCCCGGATATGAATCCGATAGAGAACTTGTGGGCAGAATTAACGCGTCAAATCGACCACTTGGACCAGCAGCCGACCTCTGTGCGTGAATTGCAGCAGGCTATTGTCACTGCATGGCAAGCGATTCTTGTCCAAACCTTGGCAAATCTCGTGAACAGCATGCCTCAACGTGTACGTGCTCTCCTGAATGCTCGTGGGGGTTACACGAAGTACTGAACTGTAATTTTACTGTCCGTAATCGCAGTCATAATTTAACTTTTGTTTTTGTTAAAAAATTTTTTGGCTAATGTGCAAAATAAAGAGATACTTCTGGAAAACGTACAGAAGTTTAACACAGTACTGTCCATGAATTGAGTTCGATATCAGTTTACATCACTTTCAAGGATCAATTTATTTGTTTCAAAATGTCAAATGTGGTTTTTGTTTCTTTTAAAGGTCACATTAACAAAATCTAGAATAATTTCAACATAATTCCAATGAACTTTTGGTTCTAAGACATCTTGAAAAGTAAGTTCACCCCCACAAAAAAAATATTCCATATTAAATGCCAAGTCTGTATATATAAAATTATATATATAATCATATACGTATATACTATATATATATATATATATATATATATATATATATATATATAATGGTATCTGTAATCTGGTTCTCCAACCTAATGAGCGGACAACATGACGTCATCGCCATGCACGTCCGCCTTGCCTGCAAAGTTCCAGAGGAACCATCTAGCAGTGCGTCATTATGGATTATAAATACAGATACTGTCACAAGTGCATGCAAAACTCAGTTACCGACCTGGTTTCGCCCTTGTTGGGGCTTCATCAGGGCAACGCAGTGAGGCTTTCCATACACTTGTAACTCTGTGACCCTTTCGGTTTTTTTTATATCAGTCACTATGCGACCTTCATATCATCAGTGGAGAACCGCCAGCAAGGTGTCCCATACAGCTGCTGCTGCACCTTGCTGGGAGCGATAAGCACCGCCTGCCACGCAGTGACGTTATCTCTGGTATCCACTCATCATATGGAGTTATAATCCATAATGACGCACTGCTAGATGGTTCCTCTGGAACTTTGCAGGCAAGGCGGACGTGCATGGCGATGACGTCATGTTGTCCGCTCATTAGGTTGGAGAACCAGATTACAGATACCATTATTAGTAACTCCCAACCGCAACCAGGTCGACTCCATATGATGAGTGGATAGCAGAGATAACGTCACTGCGTGGCAGGCGGTGCTTATCGCTCCCAGCAAGGTGCAGCAGCAGCTGTATGGGACACCTTGCTGGCGGTTCTCCACTGATGATATGAAGGTCGCATAGTGACTGATATATATATACACACACAACAACAACATTATATATAACAACAACAACATGTTGTAGTATGTATTTATATATATATATATTATATTTATATATATATATAATTAGATATATATAATTTTATATATATATATATATATTATATATATCAGTGTTAAGAGTGGAAAATTCTGAGGAGATTTTGGCTGGCTCAATAGTGCAGTGGGCTGTTGCCGTGAAAGCGATGGAGGTCCTTGGTTTGAGTCCCGTGTTCAGTCAGTTTTTCACACTTAGCCCCACGCAGGAAATTAATTCCTGTTTTCATTTAAAAAAAAATATATATATGTGTGTTGTATATATTTTCCTGATACGGGATCGAGGCTCATGGAAGAGCAAGATGCCAAAGGGGAAAAGGCAAAGAACTGACTGGGCCAACAACCAGACAGTAGCATTGTGGTTATGGTGCAACTCTAAATCTGAGAGGTCAGTGGTTCGATTCTGACTGGCCGAGTCATATAACAGAGTAAAAATGGCAAATGCTGTTTCTTCCCTTGGCACTCAGCATTTAGAAGATACAGTTTGAACAAATCCCATTGGTAGGCATCCCTTGGGGAGGGAGATTTCCACATAAAAGCCTGCTGACTGAAAAGGGATGAGCACCACCACTAGATGGCCCCGCTGGCACCCATTGTGAATTAACTTTCCCTGAGATCTCTGACCATATTTATGTCATGTCAGGTCTTGTGTTATCTGCTGTTAGTTTGTGATTTGTGTTTGGAAAAGCTCTTACATGAGACGTTTGCAAAATGTAAGAAAAAAACAGGAATGAATGAATAGGAAAGAGGAGGTGAGGCAACACAGTGAGGTGGGATGACAGAAAGAAAGGGGATTGGGTAAGGTAAGGTAAATGGGGGTAGAAGACCATGAGTATGGATGGGGGGAGAGAGGTAATATAAGATGGAGCCTCCACTGCCTCCTTAAAGCTCTTTTGGGAAGAGGGGATTGAACAGCCCCAGGAATGCGGCTCCATAAACAGCAAAAAAGATCGGATGGAGGTGGGCAATAAGTTTATATTTTGGGAATTAAACCTGAAAGGGGTTACTGGAAGAACATATGTGTTCTGGAGGAATTGGGGAGAGCTAAGAGAGTAGGAGAAGCTAAACTAGCAAATGGTCCACTCCAGACCTAAAGGAGGACAGGTTTACTGGTTGGTAGTTTCAGCGTTAAGGTTAGCAAGATGGTGTTTCTGGAAACCCTCAGGATGGACACACACTTGTTGCAAGCTTTACGGAGTGACCATAAGTTGCCCTAAGTCAGGTTTGTCCTCCATGTTGAGACAATAATCTGTTTGAGTACACTTGTCTCTCTACACGATTCAGCATAACAGGACCAAGATAGATGGGATGGGAGAGATAGTTAGGCAGTTAAGAGGAAGCATCGTTCATTTTTTCAGGAAAGCACCAAATTTGGCACAGATGTAGTATGGACCTATACAATTGTTTTCCTGAGGGGCGCCCGAAAATTCAGAAAATTCAAAAAATCCAAAAAAATGTCCTGGATGCCGTGAAAAAGGGGAGAAAACGGGTATTGATTCGAACTGTAGATTCTGATATTGTGGTCTTGGCAATAGCACACTACTTTACCTACCAGTCACACGGTGTGGAGGAACTCTGGATTGCCATTGGCACTGGTAAAAGCTTACGCTACCTTGCCATCCATAAAATTGCCACCGGCCTTGGCCGCAGGACGTCCGAGTCTAGAAAGATATCTTGCCATCCTCTACGACCGGACTACCGAGATAAAGACAGTGAATGACATGTGCCGACACTTGTTCACGAAGAAGGCAAGAACAATTGATCACATTCCCCCAACAGCAGATGCCTTCGAACAACACCTAAAACGTGCATGTTTTCAGGCTGCACACGTATGAAGTCAGGCACTTGTGCCCTACCCAGAACTTCCATCACCAGCTGATTGGGGCTGGATGAAAACAGGGACTTATTGGACACCAATTTGGACCACAATACCACTGATACAGGAGGCATGTTCAGAGCTTACAAGCTGCCATTGTAAGTCGGCCTGTAAAGGCAACTGTAAATGCTCCAGGGCAAATCTGCCCTGCACATCACTGTGTGACTGCGATGGACAGTGCTTGTAGTACTACGCGTCTGTGCGAGAGCCTCCACCTTTCAAGTGCCCACAATATTTTAAGTTAAAACTGCAACTGTGTGTAACTTTGATTAATTAATACCATTCCATTGTTATCAGAGACCAATAAAACAATGTGTATCACTTGGAATTGAAATTTTACCTAAAATACTATGAGAGATTCAAGGAAAATGGAAACACCATGGCGGCCATCTTGAAATTAAAGATGATGGATGCCAATCTTTATGCAATTGATCCCATTGGATTCAGAGACCATGAAAACATGGGGTAAGACACTGGAACTGTGGTGTTATCGCTCATAGTATAGAAGTTATTGAGGGAAATAGGTCACAGGGCGGTCATGTTGAAATTCAATATGGCGGCCACCAGGGGTTCTGAATTTTTGGGCGCCCCTCAGGAAAACAATTGTATAGGTCCATACTACATCTGTGCCAAATTTGGTGCTTTCCTGAAAAAATGAACGAGACACCCTATCTTTCGGTCTTAACTGCCTAAGTAAGACAGGTGCTAAGAGAGTACGTTTTTGTGGATGTATTCTCATGTGGGATCAATATTGTGGAGGAAGCAGCCCAATCCTTTTGTGAGAGATTTTAGTCCTTTCCACATTGGGCCATATTCTGTGGCATTGAGGTTTCTTTCTAAAAACAGCAACAACCCTCAGAGAATGTGGGAAGGGCAAGACAGATATGGGCTTTGACAGGAAAGTGGTCAGAAGTCATTCGGGGCAGAGTAGGAACAGGAGAGGTTGGAGGCAAAGTTAGTCACTATTGGTCATTTTGGGACCTTATGGGCATGACATAGGATTGTGCCTCAATATTGGCCTCCGGCTGAACAAAAAATACTATTTGTTCAGCTTCACAGGGAGGAGGAAGGGTTTAATGTGGAGGAAACACTACCTTGGTTTCCTATGTGAAAAAACTTCCCCTTTGCTGCTGTTGCAGGAAAAAGGGGGATAGGATTTGGACTTGTGGAGGGGGTGAGGAGAGCAGGGAAGGGGAGGGGGTAGGAGTTTTGAAGCAAAGGAACCCTGTGGTAAGTAAGTGGAGTCTTGGCTAAATGAGCGCGACTGTACCTAACCGCCTTGTTCATCTTGCTGACAGCAGGACACATTTCGCGAGTGACATATCCATCGCAGATACCCTCCTATCTAGGTGACATGCTGGCGCCCCCCAATGAGCCTGCTTTGGCTCACCTGGTCTCCGCAAGGTCAAACAATGCCCCAAACCAGTCTTGCTACAGCGCATGCTCCTTGATGTGCTCCTACTGTTTTTTGCCCACATCAGACTCGAGCTCCTCTGCATCCGTTAAGAGAACGTGACTTCTTCAAAGCCCGGCGTGATAAAAGAAGGCCTATGAGTTGGTCTTGGTATGTCTTGAATGTCTTTTGTGTTTACATGAACTCGTACACCCATTCCCGACAGAAGCAGCAGGAAGGGTCGTTCCTCTTTGGGGTATATAGATTACAGTAGATCGATGATCGGGCCTCAAGAACATCGGGGGGTGTGTTCAGTTACAGAGTTTCTTGTAGAGCACTCGCCAAGTGACTTAAGCATTCGACCAAGCACTCCATTCAAAACCTTGATAAGGAACGGCTGGCTTGGCAAGCGCTAGCTAGCTGCTTGGTAACTGAACACACCTTGGGTTTCCTCCCTTTCAGTTTCGTGTTAAACAGCAGGAGCACCTGTTTCAAAAGGTAATCATATGTGTTTGTAGTTTTAAATATTTTTACTTCTGGTAGAGGTTACTCCCACGAAAACGGCATGATAAGATGTTTTGATGTCCGCCAATGAGCGGTTTGTAAGAGATCAAGCGAATGCAAGATGCAACGCCAACTCCAATACACGTTAACACGTAGTTTGTTCAAGGAGGAAACACCCCTTGGGGAGGTGGGATATTATAAGTACTGTATTAATACTGTTTTGTAATAACATTAATGTTATGCTATTATATATTAGTGTTGTTACTTTTGTTATTAGAAGCGGCTTTGGAAAAACGCCACGATAAAGCTAACTTAACACGGGTATACACCTCAACACGCAACCCCCTTGGTGGGGAAAACCCCCTGGCATGGGGAAGAGAGGGAGAATAAATCGCTACAACATCCATCGTGTGACCCTTAGTCTCCCTGTCAAGTTTGGTTGAGATTGGACAAGTAACGATCGATTGTATCACAGTCAGACAGACAGACATCAAATTGCGTATTTTAGCGTGATGATGTTCAAGTCGGGAATGAGTGCTTTGCTGAGGTAAAATGTAAAAGCTGGGCACTCTTGTAATGATCGCTGTCAAGCGATGTGACGTATGTAATATGGGGACACGTAATATGCATATAAAGCGCGGCGTTACGCGCGCTGCTTGTGAGCAAGGAGGAAGCGGACAAGCGGTAACATATAAACGCCTTTATTCAAGACTACACTGTAACACTGTACCGCTCCGGGCTGGGCGCCCGGTGTCTCTCATGAGGCCACGCCTACCCCTCGGACGTGGCCACCGCCCACTTGGTGCGTGGAATGATGTCACCACGCCAGTGGGCTTTTGTGTCCGCCACACGCGCCCCCCCAGAATTCCCGCGCACCTGGAGGGCCAGTTTGCGGGGCAGACGAATGACCCGGCCGAAGCGCCCCCTGGCGATCGGCGGCGTCCGGGGTGCAGGGATGCCAGGTGGGATGCCCCTGGCTGCTCCTGGGATGGGTGCAGGACCGGGGGGCGGCGTGGCGGCGGGGCTGGGCGGTGCCGGGGGTCCGCCCGCAGGAGGGCGGCCCCGACGTGGGGGTCGGGCCACTGGCGGTGGATGGTCCACATCGAGGTGGGCCGGCTTGAGGCGGTCTACCGAAACCCGGTCAGGAGTACCGCCGATGTCCAGGGTGAAGTGCTTCGCCCCGGTCTCCAGCACGCGGAAAGGCCCGTCGTACGGGGGCCGCAGTGGTGTCCGATGGGCATCGTGGCGGACGAAGACGTACTCCGCCGTGCGAAGCTCCGGGGCGACGTGCGTCGGTGGGTGCCCGTGGCATGCCGTTGGCACTGGGGCGAACCTCTGGGCGGTCTCTTGCAGAGCGGAGCGCTGCTGTGCCGCGGACCATGGTGCCGTGGAGTCGGGGAGGAACTCGCCCGGCACCCGCAGCGGTTGCCCGAAGACCAACTCCGCCGCGGATGCGCGCAGGTCCTCCTTGGGCGCCGTCCGGAGGCCCAGCAGGACCCAGGGGAGCCTGTCGACCCAGCCGCCGTCGCGGAGGGTGGCCCGGAGCGCGGCCTTCAATGAGCGGTGAAATCGCTCACACAGGCCGTTAGCCTGGGGGTGGTAGGCCGTGGTTCGGTGCAGCCGGACCCCGAGCCCCTGCGCAACCGCCCCCCAGAGCTCCGAGGTGAACTGGGGGCCGCGGTCGGATGAGATGTCTGAGGGGGCGCCGAACCTGGCGACCCAGGTGGCGATGAAAGCCTGCGCGACATCGGCCGCCGTTGTCGACGCCAAGGGCACGGCCTCCGGCCACCGGGTGGTGCGGTCCACCATGGTGAGGACGTGGGTGAAACCCCGCGAGGGGGGCAGAGGTCCCACCAGGTCCACGTGGACGTGGTCAAACCGGCGTTCCGGCACCGTGAACGGGGCCAACGGGGCCTGGGTGTGCCGGTGCACCTTGGCGCGCTGGCACGCGAGGCATGTCCTGGCCCAGCCGCGGACGGCCTTCCGGAGGCCATGCCAGACGAACTTGTCGGCGATCAGCCTTTGGGAGGCCCTCGCGCCCGGGTGGGACAGGCCGTGGATGGCGTCAAACACCTGGCGCTGCCAGCCCGCGGGCACAATGGGGCGAGGACGCCCGAGGGAGACGTCGCACAAGAGGGCCGCGCCCGCGCCGTCGAACGGCACCTCGGTGACGCGGAGGCCCGTGACGGCGGTCCGCAAGGCCTGGACGTCGGGGTCAGCGGCCTGGTCCGCTGCCATCCGGGCATAGTCGATGCCGAGGTGGACTGCGTGGGCGACGGCCCGGGAAAGGCAATCCGCCACCGGGTTGTCCTTCCCCGCGACGTGCTGGATGTCCGTCGTGTACTCGGACACGGCCGAGAGGTGACGCTGCTGCCGGGCCGACCACGGCTCGGTGACCTTGCCCATCGCGAAGATCAGCGGCTTGTGGTCGACGAAGGCAGTGAACGCCCGGCCCTCGAGCAGATGGCGGAAGTGCCTGACCGCCAAGTGAAGTCCGAGCAACTCGCGGTCGAAGGTACTGTAACGGCGTTCGGGCGGGCGAAGCTGCCGGCTAAAGAACGCCAGCGGTTGCCAAGCTCCACGCACCCATTGCTCGTGCACCGCGCCCACCGCGTAGTCCGAGGCATCGGTGGTGAGGGCGATCGGTGCATCGGGCGCCGGGTGCGCGAGCATGGTGGCGTTAGCCAAGGCGAGCTTCGCGCCCGTGAACGCCGTGTGCATCTGCTCGGTCCAGGTAACGTCGCCTTTGCCCGGCTTACCTCGGAGAGCTTCGTGCAGGGGGCGCAGGAGCTGGGCGATACGGGGCAGGAACCGATGGTAAAAGTTCACCATGCCCAGGAACTCCTGCAGCCCTCTGATCGTGCGGGGGCGCGGAAACCCCTTCACCGCCTCCACCTTGGCCGGCAGGGGGACGGCTCCGTGCCTGGTGACACGGTGCCCCAGAAAATCGATTGTGGCGGCGCCGAACCGGCACTTTGCGGGGTTCACAATCAGGCCATGCTGGCCCAGGCGTTCGAAGAGCGTGCGGAGGTGGCGTAGGTGCTCTTCGCGGGACGCGCTGGCGACGAGGATATCGTCCAGGTAGACGTAGACAAAATCCAAGTCGCGCAGGACGCTGTCCATCAGTCGCTGGAACGCCTGAGCCGCATTCTTCAGACCGAAGGGCATGCGCAGGAACTCGAAGAGTCCGAATGGCGTGATGACCGCCGTCTTCGGGACGTCCTCCGGCCTGACGGGGACCTGATGGTAGCCGCGTATGAGGTCCACCTTCGAGAAGAAGGACCTGCCCGCCAAACGGGCGGAAAAGTCCTGAATGTGGGGGACGGGGTAGCGGTCGGGAGTCGTGGCGTCATTGAGACGGCGATAGTCCCCGCACGGTCGCCATCCCCCGCCGGGCTTCGGCACGATGTGCAGCGGCGACGCCCAAGCGCTCTCTGAGCGCCGAACGATGCCGAGTCGCTCCAGGGTAGCGAACTCCGCTTTTGCCACCGCCAGCTTCGTCGGCTCGAGGCGGCGTGCCCGGGCGTAGACCGGTGGCCCGACGGTGGGGATGTGATGGGCCACCCCGTGCTTGACGGCCCCCGCCGAGAAGGTGGGCCGCGTGAGGGCCGGGAAACCGGCGAGGAGGCGGGTGAATGCGTCCGCTGCCGGAAGCGTACAGACCAACGTGGCCGGAACCGAATCGTTCGGCAAGCCGCTTGGCAAGCCGCTCGTTGAGCTGGGCAACGCACATGCGAGCGAGCTGAACGTCTCGGCCTGGACAAGCCGTCTGCGCTTGACGTCGACCAGGAGCCCATTAGCGCACAGGAAGTCCGCGCCAAGCAGTGCCATGGGCACGTCGGCGGTGACGAACGTCCATCGGAAAACCTGCCCTCCAAACCGCAGAGAGAGGCAGCGTTTTCCGTACGTACGGATGGGCGTCCCGTTCGCGGCAAGCAGCGCGGGGCCCCCACCCGCGGCGTGCTTGTCTGACATGCCGGCGGGAATGACACTCACCTGTGCTCCCGTGTCGCACAGGTAACGGCGCCCGGAGAAGGTGTCCGTTATGAACAGCAGGCTGCTCGAACGGCCGGCGCTCATCGCCACAATTGAGCGCCGGCCCGGGCGTTTCCCGACCCGTTGAAGGAGCACGGCGGATGACACCGCCGAGCTTCGTGGCCGAACTTGGCGTGGAACCAGCACCAGGTGGTGGAGCTGGAGGAGCGCGGCTGGCTCCGCCAGGCCGGTGGAGTCGACGGGTTTCCCCGCGGTGGCGGTTTTCGCCGCGGCGGTGGGCGGGGCGTGGCGGCGTTCACGAGGTGCGTATCAGCATGCTGCTGAACCACAGCGTGCTGTAGAAGATGATGCTGTGGAACATCAGCGTGCTGTAGAAGATGATGCTGTGGAACATCAGCGTGCTGTAGAAGATGATGCTGTGGAACATCAGCGTGCTGTAGAAGATGATGCTGTGGAACAGCAGCGTCGAAGGCCGTGACGGCCACGCCAACGCTCGCCCGCGTGTCCGAAGCGGCGAAGTACTTGTCCGCCTCGGCCGCCAATGCTCGGGGTTCCGTTAGCCCGGTCCCGGCCAACGCGAGGCGAACCTGCGCTGGAAGTTGGCGACGGAAAAGCGCCCGGAATAGCGAACCGGGGGCTTCGTCGCCCAACAGTGACAGCATATGGTCCATTCGGACCGACGGGCGCGTCTCACCGAGCTCGGGGAGATCCAGGAGGCGGTCGGCCCGTGCGTCGTCCGTGAGTCTGAACGTGGCTAGGAGTAGCCGCTTGAGTGCCTCATACTTGTGGCCGTCCGGTGGGTGGCGAAGGACGGACACAACTCGAGCGGCCGTGCCGGGCCCGAGGGAGGCGACGACGTGGCAGTAGCGCGTGTCATCGCCGGTGAGGTGCCGAAGCTGAAATTGGGCTTCGGCCTGGACGAACCAGACTTCGGCCTGAGCCTCCCAAAATTCCGGAAGTTTGACGAAGGCGGCCATGGCGATGGCGTCGCGTGTGGAAGGATCGCTCCGGCAGATCCAACGTCGAGGGTCACCAATAAAGCGCGGCGTTACGCGCGCTGCTTGTGAGCAAGGAGGAAGCGGACAAGCGGTAACATATAAACGCCTTTATTCAAGACTACACTGTAACACTGTACCGCTCCGGGCTGGGCGCCCGGTGTCTCTCATGAGGCCACGCCTACCCCTCGGACGTGGCCACCGCCCACTTGGTGCGTGGAATGATGTCACCACGCCAGTGGGCTTTTGTGTCCGCCACACATACGTAATAAATATGTGGACTCCAGAACATCCCCATCCCCTGCAATTCACGACAATATACAAGTGAAACCGAAAAGTGCATTGAAACATCCCCGATTGATAAAACAAAAATAACGGAAAGAGAGCTGAGGATTAGACGTTTTTTTATTGCCATAAAATTACAGAAACATCGAGAACGAGAACCACGAGGTGCACAGGCCCTGACTACGCCGTAAAGAGCGTCGAACAGACGAGGGGGTAATATGGGGGAAAAGACCCGCGATTGTAAGAACATAGCAGGAACAATTAATTAATTACACACAAGCACTCTTATTGTACAACACTTTCATAACGAGTTTTCCGGGTCAGTGGATCAGGTGGATGTGGCTTTTCGTCTTTTAACGAACCACGTGAAGTCTGCGTCCGTCCCATTCTCGAGGGCTGTGCTCCATGTCACACCATGAGACTACCGTCGTCTCCAGCAAGCCAGGCAACTCTTCTGTTTCAGAGGAACAGGATTCTCATCTGAGATTCCGGCCTCGTTAGTCAGATTGGATTTCGCAGCAGCGCGGAAGCACCCCCTTGCCCTTTAACGAGTTGGGAGGGATGGAGGTGTGTGTGTGGCCCCATGCCAACTCCAAGGTCACCCCTCAGCCGCTCTCTCCCTATTTGTGCTGTTCCTTTTCCCAATGCGGTCTCGCAAACACTCGATGGAGATCTGAGAGCATCTGCTTTATTCATTATACCTTTGCCAGGTAGATACCACACCATTAACAGGACTCTAATATTCATCCCATGAGACATATCTTTGCTGAATGATTTGAAAGGCAGGGTGTGTCAGGGAGGGGGAGGGAATAACGAAATGAGAAAAAAAAGAAAAACGTGAAAAGAAAAACGAACACAATGGAGTAAAACGTAAGGAGATCCGACAGAGAAGACGCAGCCCCCACCTCCCCCCCCCCCACCCCTTCGTCACCTCGTAGCTCCCAGGGATTTTATTGATTTTTCTTCCACCTTCCCTCCCCCTTTTCTCTTCCAAAACCAAAAATAAACACATTCTTTGTCACAGGACTGAGCTGAGTCATATAGGTCGATGTCTCAAATTATCTTTTCCAAAGGGAAAAAGGGGGAGGAGATAGAGAGAGCGAGAGAGGGTGGGAAGGAGAGAGAGATAGCAATAAAGCTTAGGTGGGGGGGGGGGGGGGGGAGAGAGAGAGAGGGGAGTGAGATGGGAGGAGGGGAGTGAGAGATGGAAAAAGAGACATAAAGCCGTGGGAAGAGGGAGAGAGACAGGTGGGAAGACATTATACTCGTGTGTGTATATATATATATATATATACTGTATATCAGAATAAGGAACACTGACTCCAAATGCAACATGACGCTGCCCTCATGTGCATAAATTATGTTGGGGGTTTCGATAAATATACTGATTTATACAGCCCGTTAACATGGACTAGTACCCAAACGTATTCTGTGCACCTGTTTTATATATATGTATATATATATATCAGTCACTGCGATTTCATACCATCAGTGGTGAACCGCCATTAAGGTATCCCATCGAGCTATGCTGTACCTTAATGGGAGCGATAAGTGCCATCTGCCACATGGCACATTATCTCTGGTATCCACTCATTATATAGAATCCCCTGGATGCAGCCGGGAGCAAACCAATCCAAATATATGTGCAGTTCTCCAGCTTTCAATGAGCGCAAGTAATGACGTCACTGCCATGTACATACGCTCTGCCTGTCAAGCTCTCAGAGAGTATGTACATGGCAGTGACGTCATTACTTGCGCTCATTGAAAGCTGGAGAACTGCACATATATTTGGATATATATATACAGTATATACATACATAAATATATATATATATATTTGTATCCAGAATCGAGGCTCGTGTAAGAGCGAACACATTGAACATGAAAACATGCACAGACACACAAAACATACAATGAAGGGGATGGGTGACAAAAGCGAAAGAGAGGGAAGCACACAACCAAAACAACAGAAGAGAACAGGGACATCGGTAGATCTGTGGAAGGCGGAGAGCTGGGGAGGAGGGTGGAGGGGTACATGGTATAAAACACATGGACACTGCTAGGACTTCCAGGAAAGAAGTTAGTATTTCAAAAAAGTGGATCTGGGGAGAATTAACGGGGGTAGGAAATATCAAGGTTTTGGATGGGGGTTTGGTTTGGTTTTGGATGGGGGAAAATATCAAGGTAAGAGATGGTGGTGAACAGCTGTTTTAAAGACGTGAGCCCAGAGGATGTGTGCCTCTTTTAAAGACATGAGCAGGAGCATCAGCCCAGAGGGGAGAGCAATATTCCATTGAGCTGCGGATGAAAGCTTTGTATATGGTGAGGAGCTCAGAAGTTCCCAGAAAGGACTTTGCATGGAGGATGCCCAGTTGACGACTGGCTTTGGAGGCCAGCTTGGAAATGTAGTTTCCCCAGGAAAGATCATGGCAGATAGTGAGACCCAAAAGCTTGAGTGACAGAATTTCTTCAAGAGGATTGTTGAGAAAGTAGATGGGAGGGTTATCCAGACGATCTTTTCAGAGAGACAAAGTAAGAGTGTGAGATTTGTCAGGATTGAAAGACATGTTCCACTTGTTTGACCAGTTTGTGATATTGTCCAGGTCTGCAGAGAGTGAAGAGGCTGCTCTGCTCTGATTGATTGCTCTGATTTCCTGTTTGGCATTGAAAACCTCCATCCTTTCCATCCATTGTTGAGACAGCAGAAGCAGCATGTCCAGAGTAAAGTGACCTGGTCAGAATCCAAATTGATGATCAGAGATCAAGCCATTGGAGAAGAGGAAGGATTTGATATCCGAAGCAATGATGGATTCCATGACTTTGCTGATAATTGGGAGCAGGCTGATTGGTCTGTAGTTGCAAGGATCTGTTTTTGCACCTTTCCTATGTCAAGCAGTAATGTTGGCTGATTTCCAAGATGCTGGCAGATGACCTTGAGCAAAAGAGAGGGTGACGAGAACAGAGAGAGGGAGTGAAAGAGCGGCAGAGCAGGATTTTAGGACCCGTGGGCTGATGCCGTCTGGTCCAGTTGCAGAATCAGAGTCTAGGATTGACAGAAACTTCACCTTGTCATGAGAGAAGGACACAGAGTCCAGGAGCAGCTGGGTACGACTGGGTACGGTGGGTACAGAGAGGGATGGGTTTGGGACACAATATTTAGAGGCAAACACAGAGTCGAGGCATTCAGCTTTTTCACGTGCGGTGTCAGCTGTGTAGCCGTTTGAGGTGAGGGAGGGGATGGAGGGGGAACAAACACCAGAAACAGATTTGACCAGATTCCACCAGGTTTAGAAAAGGGAGACAGGTAAGATTCATGGTTGTCATCTATCTATAATTCCAGTAATCTCTGTGTGTCTGTGTGTGTGTGTGTGTGTGTGTGTGTTTGTCTGTGACCGCTGTTTCTCGACAACTACTGGTCCGATATACTTGAAACTTGCCAGGTATATTGCTGGGGACCTGAGGATGTGCCTTTTCAAGGTTTCATATTAATCGGAGAAGTAGTTACCGAGCTATGGCGATTTAGCCGTTCGCCGTTCGCTTTGGCTTTGCGAATGGACCAAACCATTTCATGTAAATAGAGGGGGGGGGGGGGTTCTACCGTACTCGCAAGCCGTTCGCTTTGGCTTTGCGAATGGACCAAACCATTTCATGTAAATAGAGGGGGGGGTTCTGTGGTCGTTACTGCCACGTGGTTTCAAAGTTTTTTTTTGTTGTTGTTGTTTGCACGCATGTTTTTTTGCACCCACGTACGGGCACGCCCTAGTATGAACAAAGCAGCCAATAATTCATGGTTGATGACCGCTATTCAAATCCAAGTAGCTTCCAATAACAATTTGGGTATCGCTTTAGCTATTACATTAGCATGCCGAGACTTTTAGTCTTTCGGAACATGCTGAACGATGCCAGTTCTGTGTCGGTGAAATGGGAGGTTTCATTTAAAAATTATAGTCATATTCTTGTATGACTGAAATATTTGTCTTTCTACAATAAACTCACTGGAATATACAAAAATATAAGTTTATGGCATTTTTGTACCAAAGGCAAAGAATGCAATATGTTGTCAGAATGCAAAGGTCCAACCCTGCGGGAATACCGTGCCAGAAGGATATGGTGAAGCTTACACAAGGAAAGTACTGTAGTAGGAAAGGAAGATGATATTTATCAAGACTCCACTGATCTCTGCCGTCTCCTTTGAACAATCTTGCTGTACAACGGGACAGGAAAGGAAGACGTCGAGGGCATGGCCACAGTAGAGCGAGGGATGAATGTTTGCCAAGAGGCGAACAACTGCTGCTGGGAGCAATAAGTACCGGCGATCAAATGAACGTCACTCTGTGACCATCTGCTGATATTCCTCAACCGACGTCACAAAAACAGATGGAGTCGGGCACAACGGAGCTGGGGTACGGTTCAAACACAGTGATATATCAATCGTTCTCCTTTCAAACAATTCCAAGCAGTATATTAGACCTGTTTATATTGACCTTGGATTCACAGTTGGGTCCACACAGTGTCACATTGGCATACTGATTTAGGATCCGCGATGTGCTGAAACGAAGCAGTAGCCACAAAGGGTTCCACGTACATCAACACTGCAGGATTAACATTCTGTTAACTATTTCACCACCTGGTTAATGATAAATTCAAAATACTGTAACAGATGTCCTAACGGGTCTTCACTTCACAGCAAGTCAGTGCTATGGAAATAGATTGCACTATGCTACACACAGACTGCTAAGATTTGAGAATAAAAACGCCTTTTATCTCACCATCTTGAAGGAAACGGAGAGCGCTCTTCGCAGGTTTCCATCCATGAGCGGCTGCTATGACGACGGTCGCAACCTCGCTCGCAAAGTACCACTCACAACTCGGTGCCCCTCGCTTGAGAATGAAACCAGCAACAAGCCATTCCCACTTTTCCAGGTGCCGAACGGGCTACGCGCGCCATGACAGTCCGGCTGGACGAGCTGAACGATTTCCGAAAAAGAAGAACCTGCCATCGTGTTCTCGCGTTTTCTGGCAGGTACATCGAAAGAGGCCTTCGCGGATGGAAGACGCACAGCTCATCCGGCCTAGGGAAGCGGAAACGGCTCGGACGTGTCCTCGACACAAGCCCGAGTCGATACAAGTCTCCACAACTGTCGGATATTTTCTCCGCCAGTATTACCTATACGATAATTATTTAAAATTGCATCGCTGCAATTCCTTCATGTCATTAGTCTGCATAATGTGCTCAACAATGTGACTTATTGCCGTCGCAATAATTCACACAAAATGTCCGCTGCAAAATAGGCCCAAGTGTTTTCAATGAAGCGGGTTTGGCGTTCCACAGTGCCGTCCTGTGTTCAAGTATTGTGACTTACTGTTGCGGAGAATAGTCTTATAAAGGTGTAGAAGCTGACGTGGTGCCTTATCGGCTGAGATTGTCAAAGTGAGCTTGGGCCTACCAGACTGCTTATTCAGGCTCCTTACGTTAAAACTCTGGTACTACGTGCTTTGATTTTCCAAGTCTATACGCAGGTTTTGTGAAAACTAAACAGGAAGTAAGTAGGCTACAGGGAAAGCTTTTTGAGTTTGTATGTTTTTTTTCCTTTTTCTCTCTTCTTTCAGGCCTTAGTTAAGTTGGCCATTGAACCACGCTGCCTATTTATGGCAATTTCCAATTCCAACTAAAAGTTTAACATCCGTATTAAATACAGGTGAGCAAGACGCATTTTGGAGCTGGTTAATCGTAAACTTAGAGGGAGGTAGGAGATGAAGAAATAAAACGAGGGTATTAGGCATGTGTGTGTGGGAAAGATTGTTAAAATACTGATGCTTTTCACTCGGAAAAGTATGATAAATCGATGACGTAAGGATAAGAGACGAACCCCCAATATCTTCCAAATTGTGCTCGGTTATTTCCGGACCAAGAATATCCTTATGCGCCCCATTCAGACGTTGGGACATGATGGAGGGGTGTAAGAAGGTGACCCCTGGCACCCTTCAGTAACTTGTCCTACAATCAATGTGGCTAACGACCTCGCCAATTAGAAGCAATGGTTGGAAGACCACTGTGAGTACGTAGACATCACTGCTTGCAATTAAACCAATCTTCCTGCTTTATACGTTTGAGCCCACACCGTAACACGCTCCTCGTATCTCATGCTCAAATCCTCTTCCTCAGGAAAAACACATCTTAGAACTCGGGGTTTTGAAGAGGCGAAATATCCACAAGCGAGTGAAGGACTGCTAGAGTTTTGGGGGTGATGGAGGGTCAAGGAGGTGGGAGGGTTCGTTCAGTGGCCGCCAACGTGCTCAGTGTCTCCGGTCACCCAGTCGGTGATGATGAGGCTGATGGACATCACCATGAATGCGACACCAAGCAGGCCGAAGCATGCTGCCTGCGGGAAAGAAAAGCATAACAAATGTATAAAAAACGGTGAATTTGTGAGTGTTAACAAAATGGCAGGGCTGTAGTCGGTGAGTAAATTACTAACTTGCACACCAACTTGTTTATTAACTTTAAAACCCACTCACAAGTGTTCAATGTCACTTTTCCCACTGCGTGAGTAATGAAAGCCATTACTGTTGTCAGGGCATGTCTGCCGACTAAGGAATTATTCTGGGTTATTGTCGTGGTTAAAGGTACTCTCATCATTAAAGTAGTTCAATAATCTCTCGGTTAATAAAACATTGATGGCTTGAGATCCTATTTGACCATTGGTGGAATTCCTGACATGTATTCATTACTCTCTTGAAGAATGAATACCATTGTTGAGGACAGTCACATGTTGGTTTTCTTTGTTTTGCATTTTTTGGAACAGTAGTACACCCGATGTGATGTGATGGGGGTGAGTTGCTTGAAGGATGAAGTGGGACAAATCGTTGTGGATCCAGAAGAACCCAGAAGACCCAAAGAACTCTCCATTTTGAATAAAATATTTTAATGATGATGTCATAGGTGCCTCCATTATGACGTCATAATTCGACAAGTATAAAACTTCATCCGATCAAGATTAAATTTCTTGAGCATAATCTAGGAATAAGTTAGGTGAGAAAAAAAAAATGATGACGTCATCAGTCACGTGGTTCGGCCGCCATATTTGTTTTAACACAAAAGCCTTAAAAAACCACTGAAAATACATCCTGGCGTGGGTTTGCAATCTCTGATTGCTCTTTTCCTTGTTTTTACTTGCAATGTTGTTGTCATTTAATACAACTAGTGTGGATTGGCTCGTTATGCTCCCCTCGGTCGCTACAGAGGCACAGGCTTATTTTAACTGAGGATAATGACCTGACTGAATTTGAGTTGCTGTATTGTCATGATTTAAATCAATCATAATACAAACATTTATTTTGTCGAAATTTATTTGTAATATTGGTGATATTATTTATTTATAATGTAAAAAGGTCCAAGTGCTCTAAAGCTCTGAGAGTCTAAATGGTCAAGGGTCCAAGCTGTCTCATCTGTCTGAAAGGTGTAAGTGGTCTAAATGGTGTTAATGTCTAAGGGGTCAAAAGAGACTTAAGGGGTGTAAAGACCTAGAGGTTCTAGGGGTCTAAAGGGTATAAAAGGTCTAAAGGGTGAAGGGATCTAAAGGTGTTGAAAGTATTGTAAGGGTCTTAAAGGTAAAAGGGGGGTCTTAAGGATCTTTGGGGTCTAAAGGATATTGGAGTCTAATGGGACTCTGAGGTCTTACGGGTCTAAAAGGTCTTGGGGTTTATGGGGTCTTTTGGGTCTTCAGGGTATTTAAAGGTATTCAGGGTCTTTTAGGTCTAAGAGGTCTTTAAGGGTCTTGGGGATCTTCAAAGGTCGAAGGGGCCTCAACAGTCTAAAGGGTTGAAAGGAACATTCCAATAGCATTTCATTAATAGACAGGTTGCAACGGACGTTCAAACAGTATGTAATTAATAGACATGTAGTCGTCACACGGCTTCACGGACGGACTGACGGTGATTATATATATATATATATATATATATATATATGAAGAGTTCAGATGCAAAAACAGATATATCCATTTTTGCTGAAATGAGAAAATCAAGATTTTCTGCTGTGCATTCCAGGTGAAACCCATCAAAATGACATGGGCTGTATCTTAAAATACGTGGACGCGATCGGGTTTTGGGAGAAAATGATTTGCCTACTGAAACGGAGGTATTGAAACATATACTTCGGTAAACATAGTTCAGTTTCATCAAAAATGGCGTTTATCGGTTTTTGCGCCTGAACTCTTCATATATATATATATATATATATATATATATATATATATATATATGGATTTGATTTCATTTCCATATGTTCTGTACATTTATTATAAAATTATAATTAATTAAAATTAATTTTATAATTATACTATAAAATTATATTATAAAATGGATGTTTTTTATTACTAAATCTGTGGCATTGAAAGCTCTTTCTGAAGCTTCAAATTCTTTAAAATGTACAAGCAGTACTACAAAATGAGCTATATCTTGCTGTCATTTTTTTAAATGGAAAAAGTAATACATTTTATAGTCACCTCTTATTACAACTATCACTTTTAGCTGCAGCACAAGGCTGCGAGTAGCATCATTGGTTGTGCCGCTGATGCCTGCACCTTCTATAGGTTAGGGTAGGAATTTGTCATTTGTTCAGGGTGCCGCTGATAGGTCGCCTACTCTTTACAAAGGACAGCATGGGATCGTTAACGTCCTGTGAAAGACTGGGATGACAGCTTATAGCTTGGTTATTCGGGATTCGAACCCAGGCTAGACAGCTGAGAGGAGTGTGTGCTTCTACAGATCCATCAGCGTAGAGGAATCTAGGCCATCCTGCCAGCCTATTATAACTACAAGTAAGGCTTTGCTAGTTGGGAGGGTAACTGTGACACCCAAATAGCACTAAAAACAACACCTGACAAATAGGCTCGACGACGCCACAACTCACGACACCTGTAACCACTGCCAGGCCACATGAAATAAAACACATCATGGAAGACTCCACGCGGTCCTGGCTTCACGTAGACAAGAGCACAATATCTTGAATGTGAGGGATCTCTGGGTCGCTCCTGTGAGATCGATCAGCTATCTCCGTGCCGCTGGTCTGTTCAATCAGAACTGACTGGGGCAACATAACAACAACAATACCTGACAAACGGTGGATGACCTCCCGAAGGGCCATGCAGCCAGGAGATGGTGTCTCTCAAAAAACACCCATCCGGATTGGACCGGTTCAAGTCTTGCCAAAGACTTTTAAATGGTACGTGCTGCGTCCTTGCTTGACATTCAGCATTTAAAAGGATAGAGCACGGACAATCCCCATCGTTGTCATCCATGGGGAGGAGGAAATTCCCCGATGATTATGGTGAGAAAAGCGGCGCCATTGTTATGATGTCGCTGATACCCAAAGTATCCCAGGAAGTGACAACAATATCCCAGGAATAGAGCCAGGAAACAATATCTCACCGTTCTCAAGACCGAACTCTCTTATCTGTCTCCCTCTTCCAAATCCTGGTGGCGTCTGGTCAAATCTGTTTCTGGTGTTTGTTCCCCCTCCATCCCCTCCCTCACCTCAAACGGCTTAACGGCTGACTCCGCATGTGAAAAAGCTGAATGCCTCAACTCTGTGTTTGCCTCTAAATCTTGTGTCCCAAACCCATCCCTCTCTGTACCCACCGTACCCAGTCGTACCCAGCTGCTCCTGGACTCTGTGTCCTTTCCTCCTGACAAGGTGGAAAAGTTTCTGTCAACCCTCGACTCTGATTCTGCAACTGGTCCTGACGGCATCAGCCCACGGGTCCTAAAATCATGTTCTTCCGCTCTTTCACTCCCTCTTTCTGTTCTCTTCACCCTCTCTTTTGCTCAAGGGCATCTGCCATCTGCTTGGAAATCAGCCAACATCACCGCTTTGCACAAAAAGGTGCAAAAACAGATCCTAGCAACTACAGACCAATCAGCCTTCTCCCAATTATCAGCAAAGTCATGGAATCCATCATTGCTTCAGATATGAAATCTTTCCTCTTCTCCAATGGCTTGATCTCTGACCATCAATTTGGTTTCAGACCAGGTCACTCTACTCTGGACATGCTGCTTCTGCTTTCTCAACAATGGATGGAGGTCCTCAACGCCAAACAGGAAATTAGAGCTGTCTCCCTTGACATATCACGTGCCTTCGATACGGTCTGGCACCCCGCTCTGCTCACCAAACTCTCCTCCTTTGGTATCCATGGAAACCTCCACGCATGGCTGGCAGACTTCCTCTCTGGTCAAAGTCAACGTGTGGCCCTCAATGGGTTTCTCTCATCTCCTCTTCCTGTTCAGGCTGGAGTTCCCCAAGGCAGTGTTCTGGGCCCTGTGCTTTTTCTGGTCTTCATCAATGATCTCTCTGACTCTTGAAAATCCACTCTATCTCTTTGCTGACGACTCTACTCTCTGTCGCTTCATTCCTCATCCCTCAGATCGGCAGTCTGCAGCCTCCTCACTCTCCTGGACAAAATCACAGACTGGGCAAACAAATGGAACATGTCTTTCAATCCTGACAAATCTCACACTCTTACGATGTCTCTCCGAAAAGACCGACTGGACAACCCTCCCATCCACTTTCTGAATAATCCTCTCCAAGAAGTTCTGTCACTCAATCTTTTGGGTCTCACTATCTGCCATGATCTTTCCTGGGAAAACCACATTTCAAATCTTGGTACACCTGAGCTCCTCACCACTTACAAGGCTTTCATCCGCAGCTCTATGGAATACTGCTCTCCCCTCTGGTCTGATGCTGCTGCCTCACACCTAGCTCGTCTTCACGCTGTTGAAACCAAAGCGTTCAGAATCATTGGAATCTCTCACGATGAAGCTAACTCCAAGGGCCTTTCACTCACCACAGGCAGGTTGGTGATCTTTCCGTCTTCTACCGACTCCTCTCTGGCCTTGCCCCCCCCCCCCCCCCAGCTCTCTCTGGGCTCTGTCCCCCAAATATTCCTACAGGTCGCACAAGATCTACCTGCAACCCTGTTATGGTTAAACTGCCAAAATCAAGACTTTCTGCTCACCTTCACTCCTTCATTCCTCTTTTCTCCTGCCTCTGGAACAAACTCCCTCACCCTCTTCAATCCCACTCCACCCTCCAGGTCTTTAAAACAGCTGTTCACCACCATCTCTTATCCTCCCCCATCCAAAACCTTGATCTTTTGTACCCCCGCTAATTTCGGTCCCCCCTTGTGTTTTATACCTCTCCCCCCCCCCCCCCTTCCCACGCCTCCTCCCCCCAAACCCTCTCCCTCCCACACTTCTCCCTGCTCTCAAATGTTGTGTTTGTGTGCTTCCCCTTCTCTCCCCATCTTGTCTTCCGCTCCCTCTTTTTATATATTTTGTTTGTCTGGTTGATTTGTTTGTGAAATAAATGTTAGCTCTTTCACGAGCCTCGATTCAGTATACAAAAAAAAACAAAAAAAAACACTTCCCCCAAGCTCAGAGGCTGTGTTGAGTGTTTGTCTCGTCTGTGTGTGTGTATGTGTGTGTGTGTGTGTGTGTATGTGTGTATGTTTGTGTGTGTGTGTATGTTTGTGTGTGTGTGTGTGTATGTTTGTGTGTGTGTGTTTGTGTGTGTGTTTGTTTCATCTGTGTGTGTGTGTGTGTTTGTTTCATCTGTGTGTGTGTGTGTTTGTCTCATCTGTGTGTGTGTTTGTGTGTGTGTGTTGTGGCATCTCCATTATGAGCCTTAGACCATGTATAAAAGAAAAGAAAAAAAAAGTGGGTAAATATATAATTTAGCACATCAAATTGCACTCATCTTTGTCGGACAAATATTGCAATAATATATTTTTTTTAAATCAGAACTTATGATTGCACTAATAAAAGTTTTGCATGCGCAGGTAAAGATTTGGGATTTGAGAAAGGATGAAGATGAAGCCCTGGGCGTTGAAAGGATGAAGATGAATCATAGAAATTGCGAATGTAACAAAATAAGCAATTAAAACATGGATGGAGATGAAAGAAGAAAATATACCAAAAAGATGAAAAGCAAAGGGATGACAAATGCCTCAGTCAAGAACCAGTCTTGGTTGGGGGCAAACATGGTGACAGCGCTCAGCATATCTTACCCCAATTTTCTGACGCGAGTTCAGTGGCTCTCTCTCCTTTGGGACATTTCGAATGTAAAAAATTGCTGGGAATATGAAGATGAGACAAGGAGCTGATGTCGAACCTGCGATTATACACGCACGAGGCAGGAGAAATAATGAGATGATGAAAGAGAGAATCTTTTGATGAGCAGCAAAAATTGTAAAACCTGCTCAGGATGACCTGCTCGTGCTTCCATCTGAACACCTGTGGGCAACCCAAGTCCAAATCCCGAATACCACATGCATTCGTCCATCGTCTACTAACATCCTTGGAATTCACGTTCAAGTACACACCGTTCGCTCCCTTCTCTCAATGTTTCTCACACTCACACTCCTCCACCTTCCTTCATCTTCCTATCATCCTGATTTATTCTGTTCCTTTTCTCACTTCCAATGCCCGCAATTTGGAGTGGTTTGGGAAATTGAAAAGTATGTTGTGGAATGGCGGTTCAAGTTTATGTTTAAAATGGGAGCCAAACATCAGGGCAGAAAAAAAAAGAGAAGGGGAAGGGCATTACCGACAAAGCCAAAGATGTCGCGGATGTTGGGCACGAAGATGACCAGCAGGCAGATTCCAGCAAGAAGAACCACAGAGATAAGTGAATGACGAATCCAGTTGAAAGGTTTGTCTGGGAACGCCATTTGTAAGATTGCTTTCCGAACCTGCGTGCGGAGGTACAATATGAAACATTGCATGGCGTGGCACGATGTTATAAGATACCAGACATTTTGCATCTCCATGGCCCCGATCGACTCATCACTGCAAGCCTAACGGTCCGACGTGCAAAGCCGGGCGCGCGCAGCTCGGTGCTCACTGGGAAGTGGACGATCGGGACGGTGAGAGTAACCGCCACAAGGACAGCAAGACGCACGGCGAGGATAAGCTGGTCATGGTGAGGATATGCGTGCAGCAATTCATCTTCCACCCCACCTGCACACAGAGTAGGCCCTCGGGGAATGTGACTCATTATACATCTCGGTCCCAACTCTCAATTCTGGCAATTTCATGTGGCAACAATTACAATTACACAGTGGGGGCACTGACATAAGAAAAAACATCATTCCTTTATGGAAATGGTACCTGTTATGAGCGCTGTGTCTATAAGGAGTGAAAAAAGGTGGTGGTCGTGTTAAACTTATGTGTTATATTTACGCGTTATATTCATGTGTTGTATTTATGCATTATATTTATGTTATATTTGTTATATTTACGTGTTATATTTATGTGTTATATTTACATGTTATATTTACATGTTATATTTATGTTTTGTATTTATGTTATATTTCCACATTATATTTTGTGTTATATTTATGTGTTATATTTCCATGTTATATTTACGTGTTATATTTATGTTATATTTACGTGTTATACTTATGTGTTATATTTATGTGTTATA
This sequence comes from Myxine glutinosa, assembly GCF_964187855.1. NCBI lineage: Eukaryota > Metazoa > Chordata > Myxini > Myxiniformes > Myxinidae > Myxine > Myxine glutinosa. The sequence goes on along the minus strand of NC_136264.1, from coordinate 74,527,947 downwards.
TTTACATGTTATATTTACATGTTATATTTACGTGTGATACTTATGTGTTACATTTATGTTTTGTATTTATGTTATATTTCCACATTATATTTTGTGTTATATTTATGTTATATTTACATGTTATATTTACGTGTTATATTTGTGTTATATTTATGTGTTATATTTATGTGTTATATTTCTGTTATATTTACGTGTTATATTTATGTTATATTTATGCTATATTTACGTGTTATATTTATGTGTTATATTTATGTTTTGTATTTATGTTATATTTCCACATTATATTTTGTGTTATATTTATGTGTTATATTTACATGTTCTATTTACGTGTTATATCTATGTTATATTTACGTGTTATATTTATGTGTTATATTTATGTGTTATATTTACATGTTATATTTACATGTTATATTTATGCTATATTTACATGTTATACTTATGTTATATTTATGTTATATTTCCACATTATATTTTGTGTTATATTTATGTGTTATATTTACATGTTATATTTACGTGTTATATTTATGTTATATTTCTGTGTTATATTTCTGTGTTATATTTACGTGTTATATTTATGCTATATTTACCTGTTATGTTTATGTTATATTTATGCTATATTTACGTGTTATATTTATGTTATATTTATGTGTTATATTTACATGTTATATTTATGTGTTATATTTACATGTTATATTTATGTTATATTTATGCTATATTTACATGTTATATTTATGTGTTATATTTATGTGATATTTACGTGTAATATTTATGTGTTATATTTGTGTTATATTTACGTGTTATATTTATGTGTTATATTTATGTTTTGTATTTATGTTATATTTCCACATTATATTTTGTTATATTTATGTGTTATATTTACATGCTATATTTACGTGTTATATTTATGTTATATTACGTGTTATATTTCTGTTATATTTCTGTGTTATATTTACGTGTTATATTTACATGTTATATTTACGTGTTATATTTATGTTATATTTATGCTATATTTACCTGTTATATTTATGTTATATTTATGTGTTATATTTATGCTATATTTACCTGTTATATTTATGTGTTATATTTATGTTTTGTATTTATGTTATATTTCCACATTATATTTTGTTATATTTCTGTGTTATATTTACGTGTTATATTTACATGTTATATTTACGTGTTATATTTATGTTATATTTATGCTATATTTACCTGTTATATTTATGTTATATTTATGTGTTATATTTATGCTATATTTACCTGTTATATTTATGTGTTATATTTATGTTATATTTGTTATATTTCTGTGTTATATTTACATGTTATATTTATGTGTTATATTTATGTTATATTTATGCTATATTTACATGTTATATTTATGTTATATTTGTTATATTTATGTGTTATATTTATGTTATATTTATGCTATATTTACCTTACATTTACGTGTTATATTTACATGTTATATTTATGTTACCGTATATTTATGCTATATTTACTTGTTATATTTATGTGTTATATTTATGTTATATTTATGTGTTATATTTATGTTATATTTATGCTATATTTACCTGTTATATTTATGCATTATATTTATGCGTTATATTTATGTGTTATATTTATGCTATATTTACCTGTTATATTTATGTGTTATATTTATGTTATATTTACGTGTTATATATTTGTGTTATATTTATGTCATATTTACATGTTATATTTACGCGTTATATTTACGCATTATATTTAGGGGTTATATTTATGTTATAGTTACGCGTTATATTTACATGTTATATTTATGTGTTATATTTATGCGTTATATTTATGTGTTATATTTATGCTATATTTACCTGTTATATTTATGTGTTATATTTATGTTTTGTATTTATGTTATTTTTCCACATTATATTTTGTGTTATATTTACATGTTATATTTACATGTTATATTTATGTTTTGTATTTATGTTATATTTCCACATTATATTTTGTGTTATATTTATGTGTTATATTTCCATGTTATATTTATGTTATATTTACGTGTTATATTTATGTGTTATATTTATGTGTTATATTTACATGTTATATTTACATGTTATATTTACGTGTGATACTTATGTGTTACATTTATGTTTTGTATTTATGTTATATTTCCACATTATATTTTGTGTTATATTTATGTGTTATATTTACATGTTATATTTATGTGTTATATTTATGTTATATTTATGTGTTATATTTATGTGTTATATTTCTGTTATATTTACGTGTTATATTTATGTGTTATATTTATGTTTTGTATTTATGTTATATTTCCACATTATATTTTGTGTTATATTTATGTGTTATATTTACATGTTATATTTACGTGTTATATCTATGTTATATTTACGTGTTATATTTATGTGTTATATTTATGTGTTATATTTACGTGTTATATTTACATGTTATATTTACGTGTTATATTTATGTTATATTTATGCTATATTTACCTGTTATATTTATGTTATATTTATGTGTTATATTTATGTGTGATATTTACGTGTAATATTTATGTGTTATATTTGTGTTATATTTACGTGTTATATTTATGTGTTATATTTATGTTTTGTATTTATGTTATATTTCCACATTATATTTTGTTATATTTATGTGTTATATTTACATGCTATATTTACGTGTTATATTTATGTTATATTATGTTATATTTCTGTTATATTTCTGTGTTATATTTACGTGTTATATTTACATGTTATATTTACGTGTTATATTTATGCTATATTTACCTGTTATATTTATGTTATATTTATGTGTTATATTTATGCTATATTTACCTGTTATATTTATGTGTTATATTTATGTTTTGTATTTATGTTATATTTCCACATTATATTTTGTTATATTTCTGTGTTATATTTACGTGTTATATTTACATGTTATATTTACGTGTTATATTTATGTTATATTTATGCTATATTTACCTGTTATATTTATGTTATATTTATGTGTTATATTTATGCTATATTTACCTGTTATATTTATGTTATATTTATGTTATATTTGTTATATTTCTGTGTTATATTTACATGTTATATTTACGTGTTATATTTATGTTATATTTATGCTATATTTACATGTTATATTTATGTTATATTTGTTATATTTATGTGTTATATTTATGTTATATTTATGCTATATTTACCTTACATTTACGTGTTATATTTACATGTTATATTTATGTTACCGTATATTTATGCTATATTTACTTGTTATATTTATGTGTTATATTTATGTTATATTTATGTGTTATATTTATGTTATATTTATGCTTTATTTACCTGTTATATTTATGCGTTATATTTATGCGTTATATTTATGTGTTATATTTATGCTATATTTACCTGTTATATTTATGTGTTATATTTATGTTATATTTACGTGTTATATATTTGTGTTATATTTATGTCATATTTACATGTTATATTTACGCGTTATATTTACGCATTATATTTAGGGGTTATATTTATGTTATAGTTACGTGTTATATTTACATGTTATATTTATGTGTTATATTTATGCGTTATATTTATGTGTTATATTTATGCTATATTTACCTGTTATATTTATGTGTTATATTTATGTTTTGTATTTATGTTATTTTTCCACATTATATTTTGTGTTATATTTACATGTTATATTTACATGTTATATTTATGTTTTGTATTTATGTTATATTTCCACATTATATTTTGTGTTATATTTATGTGTTATATTTCCATGTTATATTTACGTGTTATATTTATGTTATATTTACGTGTTATATTTATGTGTTATATTTATGTGTTATATTTCCATGTTATATTTACATGTTATATTTACGTGTGATACTTATGTGTTACATTTATGTTTTGTATTTATGTTATATTTCCACATTATATTTTGTGTTATATTTATGTGTTATATTTACATGTTATATTTACGTGTTATATTTATGTTATATTTATGTGTTATATTTATGTGTTATATTTCTGTTATATTTACGTGTTATATTTATGTGTTATATTTATGTTTTGTATTTATGTTATATTTCCACATTATATTTTGTGTTATATTTATGTGTTATATTTACATGTTATATTTACGTGTTATATCTATGTTATATTTACGTGTTATATTTATGTGTTATATTTATGTGTTATATTTACGTGTTATATTTACATGTTATATTTACGTGTTATATTTATGTTATATTTATGCTATATTTACCTGTTATATTTATGTTATATTTATGTGTTATATTTATGCTATATTTACCTGTTATATTTATGTGTTATATTTATGTTATATTTGTTATATTTCTGTGTTATATTTACATGTTATATTTACGTGTTATATTTATGTTATATTTATGCTATATTTACCTGTTATATTTATGTTATATTTGTTATATTTATGTGTTATATTTATGTTATATTTATGCTATATTTACCTTACATTTACGTGTTATATTTACATGTTATATTTATGTTACCGTATATTTATACTATATTTACTTGTTATATTTATGTTATATTTATGTGTTATATTTATGTTATATTTATGCTATATTTACCTGTTATATTTATGCGTTATATTTGTGTTATATTTATGTTATATTTATGCTATATTTACCTGTTATATTTATGTGTTATATTTATGTGTTATATTTACGTGTTATATATTTGTGTTATATTTATGTCATATTTACGTGTTATATTTACGCGTTATATTTACGCATTATATTTAGGGGTTATATTTATGTTATAGTTACGCGTTATATTTACATGTTACATTTATGTGTTATATTTATGAATTACAATTGGTAATAAATATTTATTTTTCCGGTGAAGATCCGGATCCCTATCCAATAACTTTAATAATTTTTTAAGTGCTTCTTCGTCATTTGGAGAGGCGCCCAAAAGCGATATATAGCATAATATCACAAAAGGTTGTGGACGGATTATGACAACACGAGGTGGATGAGTTGGGTAGGTGACAAGAACAAGCCGATTCGACTTTGGTTCAGGTCCTGATACAGATTCGGCCTTTCCGCGGGATACAAAGCATAAACTGTTCAGCATGGGGGAGGTTTGCACTCTTCCAAGTGCTGCTCTAGTTAGAGACCCGTTTAGTATTTGCGGTGTTAGTTAAGTAAAGAATAGAGTTAGTAGGATGGCCTCGAGGTGTGTACACGAGCTATCGAGTTGACGAGCTATCACCGACACCATGAATGGATCCCAAATTCCTACTCTGAATGCTTATTCTTTCAGAAGCCAGCTGGTCAGGCCTGGCCAGCCGGTTTGTGAAAGAGGTGGGCCAAAAACTCCTCCCAAAACAACTTTCTCTTTCAATATTCCTCTCTTAGCATCTTTGCTCCCTCTCCAGATCCTGTTGTTCAGCCATGCCACCCTCGAAACCCAAATTTCCTCCAATCTCCAAAAATGTATCCATCCTGAACTCTACACTTGGATGACGATCAATACTTCACCTCACATACACTTGTAACACAGAGCAATCCTGTTACTTTTGTTCTCCAAGGAATTGATCCCTCGCCCCATCTTCCATGGGAAGTCCCAAGAACACCACTGCATGGACCACTGCACCACCACTGCACCACCCAAGAACACCACTGCACGGTCATGCAAGGACCGGCTCATAGCTCGCCAACTCTCCACACCCTGGAGCAGACCACCAACGGCCTAGTTCAAGATGGTTGCACAGCCACCTCTGCTGGAATGCTCTTCTTGCCCTCTTCCAAAAATAAAAGCCCCTTCTCATTCAAGAACAAACCCTACAGAAACCACTCCCAGCTTTTGAAATGGGCATGCCGAACCACTGTGCCGTGGAGAAGAGATAAAATATTTCATGCCGTCCGCACCGTCATCGGCACTCTCACCCCATCCACGTACGTTCTGTGTCGCACTTGACACTTCCAGTGGAACGATCGATCCTCCAGATGTCACAAAGCCCAAAGGATATTTACTCGATCATGGTCCAACCGTTAAAAGCGCACGTGGTACACGCGGCACACCAACACGGCATCGTGCGCAATAAAGCAACTGACGACTGGCTTTTCTTGTCCCCTTCTTCCCTCTTTCATCCTGCTTTCCCATTTATACATGTCCGGAGAGACAACATTCACTAAGGCTCCCCCCTCTACAAACTGCTCGTAAGTTCTAGATGATTCTATATCCGGCAATAACCAAAAATGCCAGATCTCTCACGTCGATTCCAGACAGCATAATGTACAACTGCAGTATTATAACTTATCCACCTTTACCTCTACTCAACTTTTAAAAGAAGCATCTCACTTCAACAAATATTACACGGTCGGAGATAACCGACCGTATAATTCAATAGTGTGTTATATCAGGGTACATTCATTCAATAGTGTGTTATATCAGGGTACATTCATTCAATAGTGTGTTATATCAGGGTACATTCATTCAATAGTGTGTTATATCAGGGTACATTCATTCAATAGTGTGTTATATCAGGGTACATTCATTCAATAGTGTGTTATATCAGGGTACATTCATTCAATAGTGTGTTATATCAGGGTACATTCATTCAATAGTGTGTTATATCATGGTACATTCATTCAATAGTGTGTTATATCATGGTACATTCATTCAAGAATGTGTTATATCAGGGTACATTCATTCAATAGTGTGTTATATCAGGGTACATTCATTCAATCGTATGTTATATCAGGGTACATTCATTCAATAGTGTGTTATATCATGGTACATTCATTCAATAGTGTGTTATATCATGGTACATTCATTCAATAGTGTGTTATATCATGGTACATTCATTCAAGAATGTGTTATATCAGGGTACATTCATTCAATAGTGTGTTATATCATGGTACATTCATTCAATAGTATGTTATATCAGGGTACATTCATTAAATAGTGTGTTATATCAGGGTACATTCATTCAATAGTGTGTTATATCAGGGTACATTCATTCAATAGTATGTCATATCAGGGTACATTCATTCAATAGTGTGTTATATCAGGGTACATTCATTCAATAGTATGTTATATCAGGGTACATTCATTCAATAGTGTGTTATATCAGGGTACATTCATTCAATAGTGTGTTATATCATGGTACATTCATTCAATAGTGTGTTATATCATGGTACATTCATTCAATAATGTGTTATATCAGGGTACATTCATTCAATAGTGTGTTATATCAGGGTACATTCATTCAATAGTGTGTTATATCATGGTACATTCATTCAATAGTGTGTTATATCAGGGTACATTCATTCAATAGTGTGTTATATCAGGGTACATTCATTCAATAGTATGTTATATCAGGGTACATTCATTCAATAGTGTGTTATATCGGGGTACATTCATTCAATAGTGTGTTATATCATGGTACATTCATTCAATAGTGTGTTATATCAGGGTACATTCATTCAATAGTGTGTTATATCAGGGTACATTCATTCAATAGTGTGTTATATCAGGGTACATTCATTCTATAGTGTGTTATATCAGGGTACATTCATTCAATAGTGTGTTATATCAGGGTACATTCATTCAATAGTGTGTTATCAGGGTACATTCATTCAATAGTGTGTTATATCAGGGTACATTCATTCAATAGTGTGTTATATCAGGGTACATTCATTCAATAGTGTGTTATATCAGGGTACATTCATTCAATAGTGTGTTATATCAGGGTACATTCATTCAAAAGTGTGTTATATCAGGGTACATTCATTCAATAGTGTGTTATATCAGGGTACATTCATTCAATAGTGTGTTATATCAGGGTACATTCATTCAATAGTGTGTTATATCAGGGTACATTCATTCAATAGTGTGTTATATCAGGGTACATTCATTCAATCGTGTGTTATATCAGGTTACATTCATTCTATAGTGTGTTATATCAGGGTACATTCATTCAATAGTGTGTTATGTCAGGGTACATTCATTCTATAGTGTGTTATATCAGGGTACATTCATTCAATAGTGTGTTATATCAGGGTACATTCATTCTATAGTGTGTTATATCAGGGTACATTCATTCAATAGTGTGTTATATCAGGGTACATTCATTCAATAGTGTGTTATATCAGGGTACATTCATTCTATAGTGTGTTATATCAGGGTACATTCATTCAATAGTGTGTTATATCAGGGTACATTCATTCTATAGTGTGTTATATCAGGGTACATTCATTCAATAGTACGTTATATCAGGGTACATTCATTCAATAGTGTGTTATATCGGGGTACATTCATTCAATAGTGTGTTATATCATGGTACATTCATTCAATAGTGTGTTATATCAGGGTACATTCATTCAATAGTGTGTTATATCAGGGTACATTCATTCAATAGTGTGTTATATCAGGGTACATTCATTCTATAGTGTGTTATATCAGGGTACATTCATTCAATAGTGTGTTATCAGGGTACATTCATTCAATAGTGTGTTATATCAGGGTACATTCATTCAATAGTGTGTTATATCAGGGTACATTCATTCAATAGTGTGTTATATCAGGGTACATTCATTCAATAGTGTGTTATATCAGGGTACATTCATTCAATAGTGTGTTATATCAGGGTACATTCATTCAATAGTGTGTTATATCGGGGTACATTCATTCAATAGTGTGTTATATCAGGGTACATTCATTCAATAATGTGTTATATCAGGGTACATTCATTCAATAGTGTGTTATATCAGGGTACATTCATTCAATAGTGTGTTATATCAGGGTACATTCATTGAATAGTGTGTTATATCAGGTTACATTCATTCTATAGTGTGTTATATCAGGGTACATTCATTCAATAGTGTGTTATATCAGGGTACATTCATTCTATAGTGTGTTATATCAGGGTACATTCATTCAATAGTGTGTTATATCAGGGTACATTCATTCTATAGTGTGTTATATCAGGGTACATTCATTCACTAGTGTGTTATATCAGGGTACATTCATTCAATAGTATGTTATATCAGGGTACATTCATTCAATAGTGTGTTATATCAGGGTACATTCATTCAATAGTGTGTTATATCAGGGTACATTCATTCTATAGTGTGTTATATCAGGGTACATTCATTCAATAGTGTGTTATATCAGGGTACATTCATTCAATAGTATGTTATATCAGGGTACATTCATTCAATAGTGTGTTATATCAGGGTACATTCATTCAATAGTGTGTTATATCAGGGTACATTCATTCAATAGTGTGTTATATCAGGGTACATTCATTCATTAGTGTGTTATATCAGGGTACATTCATTCAATAGTGTGTTATATCAGGGTACATTCATTCAATAGTGTGTTATATCAGGGTACATTCATTCAATAGTGTGTTATATCAGGGTACATTCATTCATTAGTGTGTTATATCAGGGTACATTCATTCAATAGTGTGTTATATCAGGGTACATTCATTCATTAGTGTGTTATATCAGGGTACATTCATTCAATAGGTATCGCTAAGAAATTGTGCCATTGCTTGCATTAGGTTTCTATGTAGAATATGTTCTTTCTGTTTGGAATGCAGGTGATTACAGGTGGTTGGTGTGCAGTTAACCACAGCAATATAAAAAGCCACAATATAGACGAACATAAGAGGCATAATATAGCATAGCAGGTGTTAGGGTTAGGGTTAGGGTTGTTAGGGTTAGGGTTGTTAGGGTTAGTTGTTAGGGTTGTTAGGGTTAGGGTTAGTTGTTAGGGTTATGGTTGGGGTTGTTAGGGTTAGGGTTAGGGTTGTTAGGGTTAGGGTTAGTTGTTAGGGTTATGGTTAGGGTTGTTAGGGTTAGGGTTAGGGTTAGTTGTTAGGGTTATGGTTAGGGTTGTTAGGGTTAGGGTTAGGGTTGTTAGGGTTAGGGTTAGTTGTTAGGGTTATGGTTGGGGTTGTTAGGGTTAGGGTTGTTAGGGTTAGGGTTAGTTGTTAGGGTTATGGTTAGGGTTGTTAGGGTTAGGGTTGTTAGGGTTAGGGTTAGTTGTTAGGGTTATGGTTAGGGTTGTTAGGGTTAGGGTTGTTAGGGTTAGGGTTAGTTGTTCGCTAATAGCTTCCCACTACGGCCTGCTTAAAAAGCTGAAATAGAATTACATGTAGGCTGACCATAAAACCAAAAGGCTCGTTCTTTATCGTGCAGGGAAGTAGACCTCTACTACTACTGCCCAGTAGTAGACCATTCCTCATACGAGGCAAATGGACCTCATTTTGGAAAAAATCCCCCAAAAAAAGAAAATACCTTAAAAACTGGAGATCAGGAATACAACCAAGGTTGCATTTGAAGTCAACAAACACATAAAAGACAAAAAAGTGCAAAAGATGAGACAGGGTAACCGTGTAGGAGGGGTTTCGGAATTTTAGAAAACATGCCCCCCTGAAAAGATTACATCGTAATAATTCAACAATAAACCATCCCACCAAATGATGATGCCATAGAACTTGCTCTATCCCAAGTTTGAACTGTTGGTAAAACGCCCTGGTAGCTCTCTTTGTGGTGACTTCAATCATAGGCACCAACAGGTCTATGCATTATACAGCGGTCCATATGGTACATTTTGAAAAAATCAGCGAATTCATCGTCAAGGCTTAAGATCCTGACAACTTGCCTTCCTTTTAATAAACCAATACTGGCTGCTTTGAATTAATTTCAATACCTTGCAATTAATTAATAAACGCATTATGCATTCTGCTCATCTCCACTCATTCATTCCTCTTTTCTCCCACCTGTGGAACCTATGTTCGAGCTATGTTTCCCACCTACGTTCCAGCTATGTTCTCCCACCTATGTTCCAGCGATGTTCTCCCACCTATGTTAGAGCTATGTTCTCCCACCTATGTTATCCCACCTATGTTTGAGCTATGTTCTCCCACCTATGTTCGAGCTATGTTCTCCTACCTATGTTCCAGCTATGTTCTCTGACCTATGTTCCAGCTATGTTCTCCCACCTATGTTCCAGCTATGTTCTCCCACCAATGTTCGAGCTATGTTCTCCCACCTATGTTGCAGTTATGTTCTCTCACCTTTGTTCGAGCTATGTTCTCTGACCTATGTTCGAGCTATGTTCTCCCACCTTTGTTCGAGCTATGTTCTCTGACCTATGTTCCAGCTATGTTCTCTGACCTATGTTTGAGCTATGTTCTCCCACCTATGTTCGAGCTATGTTCTCCCACTTATGTTCCAGCTATGTTCTCCCACCTATGTTCCAGCTATGTTCTCCTACCTATGTTCGAGCTATGTTCTCCCACCTATGTTCCAGCTATGTTCTCCCACCTTTGTTCGAGCTATGTTCTCTGACCTATGTTCCAGCTATGTTCTCCCACCCTTGTTCGAGCTATGTTCTCCGACCTATGTTCCAGCTATGTTCTCCCACCTTTGTTCGAGCTTTCTCCGACCTATGTTCCAGCTATGTTCTCCGACCTATGTTCCAGCTATGTTCTCCCACCTTTGTTCCAGCTCCACAAGCCTCGGCTGTGTACAGAAAAAAAATCCAACAATCATTATGCCAACAACGATTGCAATGTCTTCTTTGACATCACTAAAACATTATAGTTTAGGAAGAATAAAAAAAAAAAAGTTTTGGAAGAAAGAGGCAAAAACAGTTTAAGCAGTATATATAAATTATATGTAGACCAACACACCACTAACAACAACAACAACAGTCACCACCACCACCACAGTCTTACGACCATATTTTTCAGAGGATTGGTGAATGATGATGGCATTCCTCCATACGGATGAATCCATTGCGTCAGTTTCATGCAAATCTAAACATTCCATATCTTCTTTGACATTTTCAATCCATGACCTATTAGGATGTCCTCTTGGCCAGATATCTTCTGTCTACTACACGCTTTATTACTCTTTGTTTGGCCTTCGCTGCTCACGGCAACAGCACCCCAGTCTTCTCTTCAAAAAATATTCTTTGCTAGTAATGATTTTAAATCTCGTCTTCATTTCTGAAATCGCTATTGTTTCTTTCAGAGACAATCCATTCATCCATCGTATAATTCCTTTCTGTGTTCTTTCCATTATTTTTACACATTTGACCCGCATTGCCCATGTTTCACTTTCATACATCAATATCGCTCTGATACAGGCTTTATAACTCGAGCTTTACAGGTAATGGAACGTTTCCGTGCTTCGCGATACCACATAGTTGTCTCTACCTATTCCGGGCTGACTTTATTCTTGATCCCTATCATATCTCCCAGGTAACAAACTGTTGACCTTTTCTAAATTGAATTATTTTACAGACGAAAATCCCAGCTTTTGTTTCTAAATTTCCAGTGGTACCAGCACATCTTTAGTGACACCATCTGTAACACGGCCTACATTGAACCGAGTTCCTTCCACTTCCTTTTCCGCATATTGAACAAGACCATTATATGTTTTCTTTCGTTTCTACTTGTTCGCCACTTACCATAAACCTTCACTTTATTAATGTTGATGTGTGAACCTTTCTTCTCGATTGCACTTTTCTATTTATGAATCATCACTTTTGTTTCTTTTTCACTTTCAGCATTCATTCAACTCTTAAGTCGTCAGGGTACAATAACTCACATGGGAATTGCAACCTATAATTTTTCGGCAAATCTTCCATCTCCAACTGTAAACAGTATATAACTTAAAACTTATCTCTTGCGCAATCCTACCTTGACTTCAAGCATTTTAGTGCATCCCAAGTTGGCCTTTACCATATTTCCTGTTTTTACCCTGAGCTCACGAAGCAAAAAGCAGGTTTAGACATTTTCTTGCGTATGTACGTGTGCCGTGTCTGCACTTTTAAAATTCATTTTCCCAGCAACCGTTGGTCCGATTGATACGAAATTTTACCATAGGAGTGCCTGTAGAATTTTTTTTTATTCATAATTATGACGTCATAGGTCAGGTAGTATGTACACCATCTTGGAAAAACGTTACACAAATATATCTCTGAAACCGCTCAATGGAAAAAATTGAAACAAGGCTCATTGTCAAGTATTCCCTATGTGGAATAAGCTATGTTAATGATGATGCCATCGGTGCCTTAATTATGACGTCATAATTCGACAGGGACAACGCTTAGTCTGACCAGTTTGAAATTTCTTGAGCGTGATCTGCACAGCAATTATATTAGAGAATAAAAATGTATGATGTCATCGCTCACGTCGTCTGGCAGCAATATTGGATAAACGAAAAAACCCCCTTCAAAACCGGAATATTTGGCTCGCACTAAGTTGACTGCGCAGGGTAAGTATTCTATGAATACCATCTAGTTTTTTTTCTACATTCCCATTTCTTCAGGTACGAGCTACCTTCTGAGAACCCAATCACCAACAGCTCTTGGTGCTTGATCATACGCTTTCTCTAGGTCAATGAAAACATGATCGTTTCCTTTTCTTTGCCAATATTTCTCTTGGCATTGCCTCCAAATAAAAATAGCTTCTGTTTTTGATTTTCCTGGCATAAAACCAAACTGGCATTGTTGACTGTATTTACAACTTTTAGTCTTCTTTCAACCACCTATTCAAAAACCTTCAATGCACTGCTCAATTAGTTTAACTCCTCTAAGATAACCATATAATAAAGGGTCTCCCTTCATCTTGAACGAGAGCACAATTAGTGTAAACGAGCGCACAAATTTATTGCTATTTACCCAATTTAAAGGGATCACTCTATCCCAGGCATTTCTACACAACGTCATCCACTTGATTCCTACATCTCCAGCCACCTCTACCATTTAGACTATAAACCCAGTTGGATCCACTGCCGTTCCTTTATTTAAATGTTGAATAGCTGATTCAACTTCTTCACATATCTCTTATTCCAGAACTTCAACTTCATTACAATCCAGGTCCTTCTCCCATTTGTTTTCTTTATTCAACGGCTTTTCAAAGTTGACTTCTACCACATCTCTTCTGTCATTTACCATCTATACCTGGCCATTTTGAAAATTTTATTCTTGCCTTCTGGTCTGCTTAAACCTTCTCCCCATTTTTCATACACTTTGTTCTTTGCTATCACTATTTCCTTTTTCAGACGTTTATAGTCTTCTTTATCGTGAGGATTTTTATTTGCCACTTTTTGTAAGCTTCTTCCTCCCGTTTGTGCACTTCTTGGACTCTAATATCCCACCATCATGTTTGTCGTTCCTTTTAAAAACTGCTTGTCGTTATTCCACTGTAAATATTACCGGCTGTCTTCATACAAACAGTTCTCATTTGAATCCACATCCCATCTACATCTTTCAAAACTAAACCTCATCTGATTTTTCAGATGCTCTTAAAATATTTCTCTTGCTTTTGCATCATTAAGCTTCCAAACTTTTACATGCATGAATTTGTTTGAGGCCTTTGCTTTTCTTTTCATTTGCAATATAAAAATCTCCAACTACCGATCAATGCGGAGTCAAATATACACCACTCGCACAATTTCATAAATCATTTAAACAAAGGGGTATGTACAAGGGACGGTACGGAAGTAATTCTTATTTTATTTCTTTTTCTTGTATGCCCAATAGGAAGGCAACAAAATTCCGGAAAAAAAACCCCAATTCTTGATCTTCTGTTCTAAGTGATACTGCGATTGGTCACGTGATAACAACACGATCAGTCTTAGACATGAAAAAGCAAATGGTCATGATGACATGTCTCAATTGACTTGAACAAGGATGAGGCTGAACTAGCTCCTGTTCTTATTACCTGGCTGTTTAAACTTTCAGACTCAACATGTATCTTTTCCACACCCTGTAAGCATGGACATATAGTCCTTTGTGCCTTAAAATGTGGTCAAACGAATCCATCGAACAACAGCCCCATTGCCTCAACTTCTCGTCACCAAGGGATCTTGTCAAAATGTTGTCACCAAGCAGCTCCTGCCTTTCCTTGAAACTCCAACTTTATTTTGAGATCATCAATATGGATTCTGAAAAACTAGATCTACTGATGATCTACACCCTTATGTCATTAACATATGATCTGCTCTCAAGTTATCCAGAAAGAGTGTCATGTTTCATTAAATTCTGACACAAAGGCCTCCTTCATAGAGTCTAGCACAAAGGGCTCATTCATAAACGACACCAATATGGCATTCCTTCTTTTTATATTACATAGCTGAAAAGCTGAAATAGGCACTCCATTTTGCTTCTAAGAGTTTCTATATTGGTGATGGAGTACACAGGGCTCTTATCTCACACATATTGTTACTGCTACACACCGCATTCACTAATAAGCTGATGACTCAACTCTCCACACCTGTCAACTTCCAAACTCAGTATTCAACAACCCCAAGTCCTCAATAGCATCTAATGGGTGTGTTTCTGCAACTTATCCGCTTCTGTCATAAAGTGTGCTGAATACATGACCAATCTCTCTGAAATCTCCTGAGATCTTAAGTATCATATTCGCCTTTGAGCTGTCTTGCCTGAATTTCATTATTCTCACACTGGCAGGGACCCGCAGAACGTCCGCGCAATGTGTAGAAATTGACCTAAAGTCCTCACCCCCCCCCCCCTCCACCCAAAGCCTCAACCTCCCCCCTCCTAATCCTTGCTCCTCCCCTCTGCCAACTCCAAGCCCTCAGCCTCCGCCTCCCAGCTCAAAGTCCTCTCCCTCCCTATCTCAACACTAAAGCATCAATTCCCTCCCTACTCAAAGCCTTCAAATCCCCCCCCCCCCACCCCCTGCTGAAACCTCAACCTCCCCCTCCCAACTTTGTCCCATCTTCGCTCTCCCCTCCCCCACCAACCCTGAGTCATCACCGTCCAGACCATAAGGCGTCAATCCCCTCCCCTCTTAAAGCCTTCGAACCCCCTTTCCACAACCATCCACCACAAGTCCTCAACTCCCACCGAAGGTCCACAACATCCCAAATCTGCCCCATCTTTGCTCTCCCCCCTCCCAGCCCCAACACTGTCCTCCACTCCAAGCGCTCATAAAAGCAAACTGTCATTCCCACATCAAAATATTTAACGCTTTCCCCTCCCCATCATCGACTTCACAGAAAGCGTAATTGAAACAGCTCCTACATGCCATGTGCCATCATGGTCACCTGTCCAGCTCACAATCCTGCAAGCCATGCAGAAAAGATATGTGACTGTGTGCAGGTTAATTGTGCCAATAAACGACCTGAACCAATTATCTTCTTCCTAATGTATATATACACACATCATTAAAAGTAAATAATGTCCTCAGACAATGACCTTTGTAATGACATGGGTCCTGCCTGACCCCAGCCTGACAGAATGCCACATAGTTATTTGGGCAGTGTATAAGGCAACAGAACTCTGCCTCGATAGCTGACGCCTATCTTCACAAGGCCCGTGACACCTATCTGCATCCTTTCTTGAAACTCACTTTGGTCGTTTTACACCGAGGGGGTAAATTACAGGGACGGCATGATGGTTGTGAATATGACACCTCCGAAGATGCCTTTGGCTTCGAATAACAGTAAGTACCAACAAAGCAACCATACGAATTTGTCAGGTTGAAATTGTGGGTGGCGTCAGGCAAACTGTCAAACCGATGGATGGAAAGGAATGTTACCCACAGACAGACGGACAAACAAGCGAATAATTATATAGATGGTTCTCATATCCTTAATTATTTATAAATTCCAAATGTGCCTTTGATTTGAAGACGGACAGCTAAGAACTTCATGGACATCATTTTGTTGGCTTCTTCAACATATGAAAGAAAAAAAGGAGATTAAAATGTTGTTTAAGCTATATTTATGGGTCGAACTATAATACTTTATCATGTAAATAGTGTTCAGTGATGTCAAGGTGCACGTTTCTTGTGGTAATGTATGTGATATGGGATTTTGGATATCATATTTTCTGGAAATTGATGTTTATGCATGAAAATGTACATGGTAGCCTTGTCACCCATGGCAGGAAACACTTATGTTTTCATGAGAATCTACATGGTAGCCTTGTCACCCATGGCAGGAAACACTTATGTTTTCATGAGAATGTACATGGTAGCCTTGTCTTTTAAACATGAGAATGTCCTTTTAAACATGAGAATGTCCTTTTAAACATGAGAATGTCCTTTTAAACATGAGAATGTCCTTTTAAACATGAGAATGTCCTTTTAAACATGAGAATGTCCTTTTAAACATGAGAATGTCCTTTAAAACAGGAGAATGTCCTTTTAAACATGAGAATGTCCTTTTAAACATGAGAATGTCCTTTTAAACACGAGAATGTCCTTTTAAACATGAGAATGTCCTTTTAAACATGAGAATGTCCTTTTAAACATGAGAATGTCCTTTTAAACATGAGAATGTCCTTTTAAACACGAGAATGTCCTTTTAAACATGAGAATGTCCTTTTAAACACGAGAATGTCCTTTTAAACACGAGAATGTCCTTTTAAACATGAGAATGTCCTTTTAAACATGAGAATGTCCTTTTAAACACGAGAATGTCCTTTTAAACACGAGAATGTCCTTTTAAACATGAGAATGTCCTTTTAAACATGAGAATGTCCTTTTAAACATGAGAATGTCCTTTTAAACATGAGAATGTCCTTTTAAACATGAGAATGTCCTTTTAAACAGGAGAATGTCCTTTAAACATGAGAATGTCCTTTTAAACATGAGAATGTCCTTTTAAACATGAGAATGTCCTTTTAAACATGAGAATGTCCTTTTAAACATGAGAATGTCCTTTTAAACATGAGAATGTCCTTTTAAACATGAGAATGTCCTTTTAAACATGAGAATGTCCTTTTAAACATGAGAATGTCCTTTTAAACATGAGAATGTCCTTTTAAACATGAGAATGTCCTTTTAAACATGAGAATGTCCTTTTAAACACGAGAATGTCCTTTTAAACAAAAAATGTACATTTTTTTAAACATGAGAATGTCCTTTTAAACATGAGAATGTCCTTTTAAACATGAGAATGTCCTTTTAAACATGAGAATGTCCTTTTAAACATGAGAATGTCCTTTAAACATGAGAATGTCCTTTTAAACATGAGAATGTCCTTTTAAACATGAGAATGTCCTTTTAAACATGAGAATGCCCTTTTAAACACGAGAATGTCCTTTTAAACAAAAAATGTACATTTTTTTAAACATGAGAATGTCCTTTTAAACATGAGAATGTCCTTTTAAACACGAGAATGTCCTTTTAAACATGAGAATGTCCTTTTAAACACGAGAATGTCCTTTTAAACATGAGAATGTCCTTTTAAACATGAGAATGTCCTTTTAAACATGAGAATGTCCTTTTAAACATGAGAATGTCCTTTTAAACATGAGAATGTCCTTTTAAACATGAGAATGTCCTTTTAAACATGAGAATGTCCTTTTAAACATGAGAATGTCCTTTTAAACACGAGAATGTCCTTTTAAACAGGAGAATGTCCTTTTAAACACGAGAATGTCCTTTTAAACACGAGAATGTCCTTTTAAACATGAGAATGTCCTTTTAAACATGAGAATGTCCTTTTAAACATGAGAATGTCCTTTTAAACAGGAGAATGTCCTTTTAAACAGGAGAATGTCCTTTTAAACACGAGAATGTCCTTTTAAACAGGAGAATGTCCTTTTAAACACGAGAATGTCCTTTTAAACACGAGAATGTCCTTTTAAACATGAGAATGTCCTTTTAAACATGAGAATGTCCTTTTAAACATGAGAATGTCCTTTTAAACATGAGAATGTCCTTTTAAACATGAGAATGTCCTTTTAAACATGAGAATGTCCTTTTAAACATGAGAATGTCCTTTTAAACATGAGAATGTCCTTTTAAACATGAGAATGTCCTTTTAAACATGAGAATGTCCTTTTAAACATGAGAATGTCCTTTTAAACATGAGAATGTCCTTTTAAACATGAGAATGTCCTTTTAAACACGAGAATGTCCTTTTAAACACGAGAATGTCCTTTTAAACATGAGAATGTCCTTTTAAACATGAGAATGTCCTTTTAAACATGAGAATGTCCTTTTAAACATGAGAATGTCCTTTTAAACATGAGAATGTCCTTTTAAACATGAGAATGTCCTTTTAAACATGAGAATGTCCTTTTAAACATGAGAATGTCCTTTTAAACATGAGAATGTCCTTTTAAACATGAGAATGTCCTTTTAAACATGAGAATGTCCTTTTAAACACGAGAATGTCCTTTTAAACAAAAAATGTACATTTTTTTAAACATGAGAATGTACACTTGTCCTTTTAAACATGAGAATGTACACTTGTCCTTTTAAACATGAGAATGTACACTTGTCCTTTTAAACATGAGAATGTACACTTGTCCTTTTAAACATGAGAATGTACATGGTAGCCTTGTCACCCATGACAGGAAACACATGTTCATGTTTTGTATGTCTCTTGTCCATTATGGTCATAAAAATGGGATGTCTTGAAAATAGGAATATTATATTAAAACATCTGTCATTAAAATAGATATCAATGTAATAATTCTCAAAAGGGTAGAAAAGGATGTAAGGACAAGTGTGGGGTGAGGGGGGGGGGGGAGGGGGTGGGAGGGGGTGTAAACAAGACAATACTTTGGTATCTAGCTCCCTCCCCTCCCCACTAATTTTCTACCCTGTCCTCCCTTCTCCCCTTCCCCATTTTTTTTTCCCTGGATCTGCCTCTGCTATCAAATAACGGTATCTTGTGAGGTGCTATTTCATTACATTGTATCCTTCTCACGTACCGTAGAAGGTAAGGTAACCAAAAATAGCCGTAAGAAGGTACATAAAGAACATGGCGAACACGGACAAGTTGGCTACGGCCTGCATCCTTCCTTTCGTAGGTCTGTAAAATTAAAGGGTGAGGAGTGAGGAAGAGACAGAGTAGGAGGCAGCAATACACGGTGATGCATGAAGTGGATGTCTATCAAAAATGAGTGCAGCATCAACCAGATGAAGCAAGGTGTAGTCGTGTGCCAGAGAGAGAGAGAGAGAGAGGGGCGGAGAGAGAGAGAGAGGGGGAGAGAGAGAGAGAGGTGTTTGTTTACTTGGTTAACTCTGTGTAGATAGGTAGCACTTCCGGGTGGCAAACAAAAGCGAAGGCAAGGATGGGTATGGTGTATGCTGTCTGCAAGACAGGAAAAAAAATGTCAGGCCTAGACAATACAATACTTGGCAAAGGCCATAAAATCCTTTTGTTGACAAATGGTGTTAAATTGACCAACAATAATTTTGTGGTTGAAGGAGATTTTCTACGTGGTTAAGTGCTTACCTTTGTGCTGACAGTGATATAATGAGGAGAGCAGATGTCCTCGTGACTGCTGTTATTGGTGTGCAAAGGTGAGATGGAGGGAATCTTGGTAGAGAGACTGGTAACATTCATATCGTAGTGATAGCCATTTGAGTCACTGCATGATATTTGAAATTTCTTGTAGATCACCTACAGCACAATTCAAGATGGACAAATAATGAAAAGCAAGGTTAGCAGAAAAAAAATTACTTTCATTGGGACAAAATAAATACAGCATATTATTATTGGTGCTCGATTGTTATTAACACGTGCTGCAAAATGACAAATATAATGGTGGAATGAATTACATTGCGTTGGTTGAAAAGGACGAGACAATATACAAGATCCAGAGCTAAGGGTGTAGCTAAAAGGTCTTGAATTATTTAAATTTCGCGGTTACAAGATTTTTCTACTTGGGAGTCTTGAAAGGGATAGAATTGATCGGAGATGTGACAAATAGGCTGATTTTTGATGTTGCAAGTAATAAATAACAAGAAAGAGCAATCAGGGATTGAAGACACTCGCCAAGACGTGTTTGTGTGGTGTATTTTGTGTGGTATTTATTAGCTGCTGTGTTTGTGTGGTTCATTGACGACGCATATTTATGTTCAATTCAATATGGCTGCCGAACCACATGACCAATGACGTCATCAATTTAATTCTCCCATACAATTTTTGTGTACATCAAATCATGTTCAAGAAATTTCAAACTGATCGGATCAAGTGTTCTACTTGTCTAATTATGACGTCATAAAGAAGGCACACCGATGACATCTTCATGAATACATATTGTTCCCCAGGGAGAGTACTTGACAAAGAGCCATGTTTCAACTTTTTCCAGGGAGCGGTTTCGCAGATATAGAGGTGCAAAGTTTTTCGGTTTTTCCAAGATGACGCCCATACCACGTGACCTATAACGTTACAATTATCATTAAAAATTCCACAGGAGGAGGTGTTAGGTTAGGTCTTGTTAGGGTCATAGGTCACGTGGTCTTGCAGCATCAAAGCATCAAATATTGCATCAAAGAAAAAAGAACTTTAAAAAAAAACAAACAGAAGAGTTGGCTCACACCAATTCCTTCCCAAGATTGTGTGGGGTAAGTATTCTATGAATACCATCTAAGTTATACTCATATATGAATTTGACCAGTGGAAATATCTGCAGACTTCCTGATACATACATATATTTGATTTGTTACGTTATTATACATACATAATGAAATACAATGGTACGTGCATATACTCACATACATACATACATACATACATACCTACACATACGTAATGTATATACATACTGTACATACCATATATTTGAGAATTTGTGTTGTATTAAACAATACTAGCAATGGTACCTGCCCCTACGGGCGGGGCTTCAATTGGGAGGCCTAAATGAAAAGGCAAAATATCAGAAATTGAAGACTTTTTATTTTAAACGATTTATATAAACATCCGTTAAATCATATCACATGCATATCATGAAAATCTAAACAGTATTTGTAGAATTTTAATAAAAGCCACATCGCTGTTCATATCGGTAAATATTATTCCATCGTGTTTGGAAAAACTGGAAAATTGGAAAAACTGGAAACATTGGAAACATTGGAAAGTTGGGAAAAAATTGGAAAAACAATATAGCCATTTTACTCCAGGGGGTCCCAGGATTACCCACCCAAAATTTTGTTGCGATCAGTTTAGCCGTTTTTGCGGTACCTGGGAACAGACGGACAGACAGACAGACGGACAGACATTTGGTGAATTATAGTAAGATGGAGTGTCCATGCCATCTCTACATGGGAAGCTTGCCGACTTCCTGGTTATTTAAATTGATGGAAGGTCTTTGCTTTCCTTTTTAATTTCAAGAATCCATAGGCATGCATGCAGGTCATACTACACCTTAAATGTTATGACAATCATACTGTTTCTTTGAATATTAGTTCAATAGTAGTATTATCAAAAGTAAAAGAAAAATCTTGCAACAGCGGATGTAATATACAGTATACTTCACCAGAGTTGGTTAGACAAAAACCAAACCCTGATATAAAACAGCGAATATATTCATGTCAGGACTGCATACCTTGAAAGGACATCTATCAACAGAGCATAGTTAATAATAACTCTGTATTGTGTTAAGAGTGGCTAATGTTATTAGGACTAAGACGAATAAACATTCATTCTTTGCAGCAGGTAAGATGATTTCAGCCAGATTTCCAAAACCCGAATTCTTTACTAACCAGTCGTGAAGTTGGAAGGTGATATGCCTTTCGTATTATCTGTCGTATGATGGTACATTGTGTATTTATTTACACGGTTGGTGTCTCAGTTACAACCTATTTTTGAGAAGGATAAATCAAGCATTTTTTTTCTGTTGGTAGCTCGTGTTAATTTTTTTTGCAGTTCTTTTCAAGCTAAGGAATTTAGAAATTCAATTACCGGACCCCGAAATACAAATCAAATAGGAGCATGTGTCGGGAGAAATTTATTGAGAGAATTATGCCGATAACTTTGAAAGTGTGGATAAAGTTTGGAGGGATGGTGTCTCGCTAATCGCTTGCCAAGTCGGCCGTTCCTTATCAACCACCTCATATCATAAAACGACTTGTACATGTTTTTTATAACTTTATTGTGATTGGTACATAAAGGGCAATATAACTGTAGATGCAGAATCTTTAATCAATACATATAATAAATGTGAGTGTGTGTCAAGCCAATCAGTGTGTGTCTCCTCCATAACTACAAAACCATGAAACCTGGCGACCCAAAACTTTGCAGACATACTAAGGGAACTCCAAGGGAGTGCGTGAATGAAAACTGGGTATTTGGGTAAATGTAAACACCCCTTTTGAAGATTATTAATGGCTTATCAGCCCAACTTATGAAAGGCTTATCATCCCAACTTCACCTCACATGGGTCTTAGCCGCCATTTTGATTCGGCCAACTCAAAAAGCCTTGACTTGGAAACAAGATCTACTCTCATGGACTAATTTAAGTATATATTCGAAATATGACTTCAGATTTGAGGATCTGAGCTCTTGGACTAAATAACTGGTAAATTCTGGAATGAAATGTGAAAATTTTAAGAAATTACTGATTCCTATAACTAAGCGTATATCTCCACTTTGCTATAAGATATACGCTTAGTTATAAGAATCCTCCTTCTCCATATTGCCAAAGTATTAAACTGAACTTTTTCTACTGTTCCGACAATTATATTGAGTGAAGAAAACATTAAGGAATGTGCCAAAAGTGTAACTTTATTGAGCAATGAAAAAATTAACCAGTGGGATCGCCATGAGGGCTTCCTCAGCTATGCCTGGGTACTCTGTGGGGGAAATCTCTGGAGTTAGGAAGGCAAAATAAATCAAATTAAAGATCGAATTAAAAGAACAATTAACATAATGGGAGGATTAGAAATGAGTGCAACTGGACAAGTGAACTTGAAGCACTCATCATCGAATGCCTGATCTTCACAAGTACGAATCGCTAATCGTTTGCCAAGTCAGCCGTTCCTTATCAGCCATTTCGTTGGAGTGCTTGCTTGAGTGCTTAAGCCACTTGGTGAGCACTCTACAAGCTGCTTGGTAATGGAACACACCCCTGTTTAACCATTCTCTTACCTTTCCATTTGTTTTATTTGTTTGTTTTTTTGCTGAAATATTTGTAATGACTTTGTTGCTCAACTTTGAGTGCTATTCCTCGATGTTTGTTAATTTGCAAGACAGTTGACAGCAGTGGGGTGGGGCAGGTGGGAGGAGGGTGGGGGAAGGTTGGGATGAGATGGGAAGGGGGTGAGAGTAGGGCAACGCCAGATACTTTTGCTAGTTCCTGTATTGCATAATTTTTGGTTGGACCCTTGCATTAAGAGTCTAAAGAAAATGACTTAAGAGTCTCAAGAAAATTACTTGCACATCAGTGATCGACTATGATGTGGTCCACAACGATGAAAACACAAGGCCTTCAGAGGTCTTGACAGATTGACCATAAGAGAAAGTGGTGCCAGGTGTTGGAGAATGTGAAAGAGTTGGCATTCAAGGAAGAGATTGGAGGAGTTAAAGACAATGATGATAGAGAGCAGTACATACTTCTTCACGTCCTGGGATATGTTTGATATTTTGACTTTTTGACAAAAAGAAGACAGTTGTATGCAATAAATTCTTAAATCTGCAGCACCTGTGGCAGTTTGAACATGGATAGTTTATCCAAAACATCCAATAAAATTTCAAGAAACCCCTCGCCAAGTTTCGCAGGACACGAAGAGACATTAAACATACACTCAACTGCTGAGAGAACTCATGATCAATACTTACCACTGATTCAGTAAAATTTATCTTAAAACAAATAGAAATGCCCAAAATGCAATTTTTAGGTATAGGAATGTGGAAAAGGGCCTGGTGATCCTTTAAGAAGAGCTGTCACCAATTTTCCATCAACCCCAAGAGCCAAGGGCAACTTTTCATCGTTGTTATCAAAAACGTTTCTGTTTGTCAGAAACAACGTGGCATTGGTCAATTTTATGTTGCCAAGTGATCTTATGAAAAGATATGATCGGTAATTTTACAATATTGTGCAATACAGTGCATTCAGAAAGTATTCAGACCCCTTCACTTATTTCACATTTTGTTATGTTGCAGCCTTATGCTGAAATCGTTTAAATTCATTTTTCCCCTCATCAATCTACACTCAATACCCCATAATGACAAAGAGAAAACTGGATTTTAGAAAGTTTTGCAAATTTATTAAAAATAAAAAACTGAAATATCACATTGACATAAGTATTCAGACCCTTTGCTATGACACTTGAAATTGAGCTCAAGTGCCTCCCATTTCTCTTGATCATCTTTGAGATGTTTCCACACATTGATTGGAATCCACCTGTGGTAAATTCAATTGATTGGACATGATTTGGAAAGGCACACACCTGTCTATATAAGGTCTCAAAGCTGACAATGCATATCAGAACAAAAACCAAGTCATGAGGTCGGAGGAACTGCCTGCAGAGCTCAGAGACAGGATTGTGTCGAGGCACAGATCTGGGGAAGCCTACAAAACAATTCTGCTGCATTGAAGGTTCCCAAGAGCACAGTGGCCTCCATAATTCTTAAATGGAAGAAGTTTGGAACAACCAGGACTCTTCCTAGAGCTGGTCGCCCGGCCAAACTGAGGAATCGGGGGAGAAGGGCCTTGGTAAGAGAGGTGACCAAGAACCCAATGGTCACTCTGGCTGAGCTCCAGAGATCCTGTGTGGAGATGGGAGAAACTTGTTGCAGTGATGGTTGTCCTTCTGGAAGTTCTGGAAGAA
Organism: Myxine glutinosa; assembly: GCF_964187855.1. Taxonomy (NCBI): domain Eukaryota; kingdom Metazoa; phylum Chordata; class Myxini; order Myxiniformes; family Myxinidae; genus Myxine; species Myxine glutinosa. The sequence goes on along the minus strand of NC_136264.1, from coordinate 74,502,396 downwards.
GTTTCTTCTGGAAGAAAAGGCTGCGGCATGATGATACCGCGTCGTTCGTGGAACAAGGTTTTGCCGCGTCCGCTGGTCTCGCCCTCCGGTGGTTTGCCGAGGAGGTGTGTGCGTGACAGCGGCGTTTGAAGAATACGATGCGGTTCGCTGGTTGAACGGTGAATGTGCACGTTTGGATCGCGTCTTTGGGATTCCTCTTTCCACCGCAAATTTGCTGTGGGTTGGGACCACGTGACGTCGTGACGGTCCCCGCCTTGCCTACACCTCCTTACTCGCCTCTTCGCCGGGAGCACCATTGAGTTACACAGACATTGAGGAGTGTTCGGTCATATTCACTGGGAGAGCAGTGAGTTTTATTACTTTAATAGATGGTGCCATCTTGAGATATTGATTGTATTGTGGATTGCTATAATTGTTGTATCGTTATCTCTGTGTGATTTTTAATATATTATTGGTTTGATGATACCTCTTGGTGTGGTTTCCATAGTGATTTCGACATGGAATAACATATTTTTCTGCCGTGGCTCCTCCCGGGGTTCGGAGGTATACCGAGACCAGGAGGTCGGGGAGGAACACGTAACAATAGACAGGTGTGTGCTTTTCCAAATCATGTCTAATCAATTGAATTTACCACAGGTGGACTCCAATCAAGGTGGAGAAACATCTCAAAGATGATCAAGAGAAATGGGAGGCACCCGAGCTAAATTTCAAGTGTCATAGCAAAGGGTCTGAATACTTATGTCAATGTGATATTTCAGTTTTTTCTTTTTCAGTTGGGACATTTGCAAAACTTTCTAAAATCCTGTTTTCTCTTTGTCATTATGGGGTATTGAGTGTAGATTGATGAGGGAAAAAATGAATTTAAACGATTTCAGCATAAGGCTGCAACATAACAAAATGTGAAAAAAGTGAAGGGGTCTGAATACTTTCTGACTGCACTGTATGTCGTTGTTGGCCCTATCGCTCCGCACTGGTGCATGGTACTAAATAAAAGTACAGGGTGCCAATTAAGATTATGAGGCATTCATTACTAAAAGCAGGGTGACATGTATTTCAATTCTGCACAAACAATAACTAAAACGGCACTCCGTAGAGAGCATACCTCCGCCACGCTGAACAGTTTATGTTTTGTATCCCACTGATAGGTCAGACCTGGATTCGGATCTTCACCACAATCACATCGATTTGTCCTTGTCTTACACCCACCCTGACCACCAAGTTTTGTCACAAGTTATCCACAACTTTTTGACATGTCACGCTACATATCGTTTTTGGCCCGATTACTCAATGGTGAAGAATCATTTTCAAAAAAACTCTCGTATTGGGATCTGGATTTGGATCTTCACCAAAATGGAACTGATTTGTCCTTGTCTTACATCCAAACTGTCAACTAAGTTTCGTCCAAATCTGTCCATACCTTTTTGAGATATCACGCTATATATTGGTTTTAGCCCTATCACTCAATGGTGAAGAATCACTTTTTAAAATTCTCTGATCCGGATTCGAATCTTCACCAAAATTGAATCAATTCTTCCGTGTCACACACCCAACCTGTCCACCAACTTTCGTCTGAATCCATCCACAACGTTTTGAGATATCGTGCTATATATTGTTTTATTGCTCCATCTCTGAATGGTGAAGACGAATCACTCAAAAAATTATCGGATCCAGATCTGGATCTTCACCAAAATCTAATCATTTCGTCCGTGTCACATACCCAACCTCTCGACCAAATTTCGTCCAAATCCGTCCACAACTTTTTGACATTTTTTGTTCACAGACAGACAGACAGACAGGGGTGAAAACATAACATCCATCCACCTTCGGTGCTGCGGTAACAACCTATGAGATTTATGAATCCTTACTAAAGTCAGTCATGAATATTTGCAGTTTAAAATTTCTCAAGGAATGATTTCCCTCTATATATAATATATAACCACCTTTAGAGGCCATTTTTCCCCGCAAAGCGGGGGTTGGCCTTTTTCGGGAACCGTGGTTGTTGTTGTTTTTTGGTCCCCTTTTTGAAGCAATGTTTTACGGCCGGATGCCCTTCCTGACGCCAACCGTTTTTGCCGCCTGACAAACAGGGAATTACCAGTGAACTGGTACTCAAATTAGCCGACCTCGGAAGGATGACAGGCTGAGTCAACCCCCCTGGCGTTAATTCAGCGATTGACCGGGATTCGAACCCAGGATCCCTCTGATAAGCAATAATGGTACCTGCTCATTGAAACTCTCTCTCATATTTGAAAAGCAGAGAGTTCGAAGGTTATGTCTATACTGTGAAAAATATGCGACAAGGCGTGGATTTTGATTTTGGGAAAGATCAAAAGGCATACCCTTTCCCGATTTTCAGAGGCCCAGTAATGAGGAACAGGTGGTTATTTCATTTGGCCAAATCGAGACATGCTGTTATTGATAAATGAGAAAAGATTGTAACAGTAGAATGAAATTTGAGAAGTGAGAGAAACAGTGTGCAATGACAGTGAAGCAATTAATAAATAAATATGATGGTCTTTAAGAGTATAAAGATGAATGTGGCATCACATTGCTCACCACACAAAGAAAGAACACCATGCACATGAGTGAGAAACCACTGGTGTAACCGAGGTAACCTGAGGAGCAAAAGAGCAAACATTTGACAATGTCCTCCATCATATGATAACCTCATCATGCCTAGCCCACATGTTACATCTTAACCCTTTAACGGTATATTGTGTTCTTCATCTCATTGCTGTTTGTACTTCTTCATAATCAGTGATCTCTTTGACACCAGATAAACATGTAACACTTTGGTGTTAACTAGTCATGTTAGTTAACATTTGATTGTTCAAACATTTAAACATGGATCCAATTATTTGATGATCAATTGAATTTAATTCAAAATAATTAATTTGATTTAGCTTAATTGATTTAATTTAATGATTTAAACTGGGGATCCATGTACAGTATTTAATGCATACACTGCTCATCTCAAAATAAATGCAAAACATGACCTAAAACTAATTGACATCATTGTTAATAAGTACTGTGAAAGTATATTGATATGCCTTATTGGCTTTGGCTTGTAAATTATATATTGTCGCATCGATGAGGAATGGGGACGCGAGCACGGTCCCGCCGGCCGAAGCAATATGCTTCGCTAATAGCCAAATTATGAGAAACGACATTCAAGCAGAAACGCAGTTTCTTCCCCCGGATGGAATCTGTATCGCGCCAGTCTCATAAAAAGTTTCTTAACAGAATTGATATACTCAAAAACCAAAAAATTCCCCAGGAATTTCCTAAACACCGAAACAATTCAGGTACGCGAGAAGGCGGGAATTAGGTGAGATATCAGTTTTGTCATCCACCATACGAAATCATATTGATTCATCCACTTGGTAAAGCATATACCAGATATTCTTCAGAAATAAGTGCTTTATTAGACGCATGAGACACACACACAAATGGAGAATCCCAGGACAAAAGGTAGACTGAAATGAATGAATAAATATTCATAAATAAATAAATACACACCTAACTACGGTAATTTGAGGCTATATACTTAATACAGAAATATAGAAAGTAGAAACCTATGGCGCTGTAGCGTCTTCATTTTGCCTTTGGTTTAGTCTTTAGTTTTGGTTTATCAGTGGAATATCTGGTACGGGGTTTTCCGGCAAGGTTTTTTTAATAGTTTATATGTTTTATAACATTGTGAAATAATAAAGAATTGACTCGGAATCTGAACGACTCGGATGTATTTTCTTTCGCGCTAAATGGGTGATCTCAACGTGATCCAAATGGACAGACAAGGAGTTGCAAGTGAGCAACCAGTTACCGGGAACGAACAACCAGTCGTGGTTTTCCCGGATGCTCAACCAGCTTCATCGGTGGCAGTAGTTTTGATCAAGCTTCCGCCATTCTGGCCTAATGACCCGCGGCTGTGGTTTACACACATCAAACCGAAATTCCACACCCGAAACATTACTACAGAGTTGACGTAATTTAAATACATTGTTATTTAGTAACTGGAACGGCATTCTTTGACGTCACGACGTCGACTGATAGGCCCCTGACCACATTATTACATCATCTGATATATAAAGAAGAAAGTTTGTTTGTTTGTGTGTTTGTTCATCTATGCATTCGGACGATGCAAGTACAACCAAACTTTGTATGGCCTCCTCTTTCATCCAGAGGAACGTCGAGGGCTATGTTTTGAAACCCCCCCCCCCCCCAAAAAAAAACCCCAGATAATTAGCCTTTAGGCTTCCATTGAGTCTTGTGCTTATACACTGCCTGCATATTTTTCCCAAGAGCGATTGAGTAATATGTTTTGTGAAGATCGTATGTTGAGGTTGTAGTGATTTGTTGTCAACAACACAAATTTAATTATTATAGTGTTTCACGTGCACCTGTTATTAAAGAGATTGCTTTACACAGGTTTATTATAACACTTCTGTGTTCAGGCCTCGAGTGAGTATGTTCTTATACCCTGCCTTCATTTTTCCCGGGAGTGATTGAGTAATATGTTTTGTGATTGACATGCAGGGAATATTTAAATACACATTTCATTGAATTTCCCTGGGCAACGCCGGGTACTTCAGATAGTTGTACATACAATACTTTTACCAAGTTTGATTGAAATCCCTTCAGCTGTTCTCAGGTATCACTGACGTGACCTCTGACACCGAAATCTAATCAGTTCATGGGTAGCAGGGTAAGTGTTTTTTTTAGCTACCTCAGGGACTGACTTCCCTGTCCTATGCAAATCCCAGACTCAGCTAACTCCGGCTGACAGTACCTGGTATGGGCCCCTTGTCCAGGGTAACGGATCCCCACTGCCTTGTGGGGGAAGCCTCTTTAGGTTAAGTTTATGAGAAGGACACTCAGATATCAAACTGCACCTGTAGGCCAGTCAGGGTAGCGCTACATCGTCGATAAATGTGCCCATGAAAGTCAGTAGAGGCACAAATTTTGGCATCACTGTGCAGCATCTGCAGACAGCTGTGTCTACTATGGACATCAGAGGCTGCCATCATCATATCAACGACCTGGCCAGTCTGATGCACCTATGTGCATCATCAGACTTTACGTTGCATTTACTGCACCTGCAGCCAACGATGCTCATAGGAATAGAGAGTGGGAGAGGGATAGCACACACCTCTATCACTTTAATCGCTTCTCTGTGCAGGCTTAAGAGATTCGTCAAAAGTGACGAGTGACGACTCACACCATCATCAATCAGTTAATTTTTGCATCATAATATATACTTATACCAAGTTTGGTGAAAATCTCATTACTGGTTCACAAGTTAGCACAGTAACAGAAATTTTACACAATGGGACCTCTGACTTTTGACCTCGTGACACCATCATCGAATCAGTTTATCTTTATATCTTTATACATACTTGTACCAAGTTTGACTTGGTTCCTTTTAGCCGTTCTTAAGTTATCGTGGCAACGAAAACCTATTAAAGACTCTGACCTTTCACACCGAAATCTACTCGGTTCATCTTTGCGGCATAATATATACTTGTACCAAGATTGGTCAAAATCCCATCATTGGTTCACAAGTTAGCTCGGTAACAGAATTTTTACCTGACAGGACCTCTGACCTTTTACCTCTAAGAGGACCTCTGACCTTTGACCTAATCGAATCAGTTAATCGTTGCATCATTGTAGAAAGTTTGACTTCGATCCCTTCAGCCATTCTTAACGAAAATCTATCTATCACAGACGGACAGACGCACAGATGGACAGCCGGACGGACAACCTGAAAAAAGAATGCCTCTGGCAACTTTGTCAGTTGAGGCATATAAAGTTTTCTCTGCTTATGTCCGAGTTGCAATTACAATTTTAAAAAAAGCAGTTTCATGGCAAGGGAACACACTGAATGGTTTGTCATTGCATTCCTGATGAAGTCAGGATTGAAATTGTAACTTGTAGTCTACCAGAATACAATTTGTAACTTGTAGTCCACCAGAATACAATATAACAAGACCAAGAGTCCAACAACGGTGGAGCAGGGCTTGTTTGATACTTAGTTGAAGAGGATAGTATGACCTGGGTGGGGATACCAGTCAACGAAGTTAGCAAATAATGTAAGTATTAAATTATTTTTTTCAATAAATTCTACATTCCTGTGCCACCTTCAGTCGAACGTCAGGCATTGACAGCAGGTTCGTGAAGGACTTCGACAAAAGACTTACCCAGTCTGAATGTTACTATATCCAGTCAATGGCGAAACTGCAAATGGAGAATCCGCGAATGTCACGGATGGAAACCCTTACGTCATCTCATTCTGCTTTAAACTAAATATCTCTATATTTTCATTCCAAACAGCATCATTAATCATTCCATTCACAAATTAATACTATAATATTAATATATCAAAATATAATGGTAAATTACGATTGTATCACGATATTAGGAAACCAGCGAACCGGCGTTATCTGTTCACTTCCGGATTCGGGAGCAAGGTCCGTGTTGATCGCATTTCAAAATCATAATTGTATTGAGGAATTTCTGAAACTTCCTACCTACCTTACCACACCCGCTGGGACCCGAAAACGTTCCACAGAAGGTTATTCTATTTCTTTTTAGTAAAATATGCAACTGTAATGGTTACTAAACACTGTCCCCCCTGTCATGTGACCAGATCCTCAGCTCTGATTGGTGGACGTTTGTGAGGGACATGCATACACCAGACGGACAGACAAATGCTGTTCCAGACGGCATTGCTCTGCGGAATATGCCATAAAAGTACCAAAGAACCAATCTGCAGACCAAAAAAATTGCATGTCTGCAAACAAGGATTGAGAGGGAAATAGTCTAATATGGAGATCCAAATTAACTATTTTGGAAATAAACATTTAAAACGAACATTTCTACATTATTCATTCTGAGGTTGGCAAATTGGTAAACGTAACGAGATGTGACATTATCATCATACATCAATGACCGTCATTTTATACCTGCATTCATAAATATCTGACAATTTTTTTTCACATGAAACCATGCACTAGTGTTTGTAGTATGTAATTTTATACAAAAAAGTGAAGTAAGAACAGGATAATTCCTCCAGAATTGGAGTATTTTATTATGACTTGTTGTACCCCTCCCACTGGGTTCCACACGAACTATTGACATGGGCATTGAGGAAGTTAGGAGTGGAGGAATGGTTGATCAGAGTCGGGATGGCAATGTACAAAAGAGCGCGCACAGCTGTAAGGACGAAGGACGGGAATAGTGGTGAGTTTGAGGTGAAGGTGGGAGTGCATCAGGGGTTGGTACTAAGTCCACTACTATTTGTAGCTGTGATGGAGGTGCTGGCTCAGAACGTAAAGGAGGGTTTACCGTGGGAGTTGTTGTATGCAGATAATCTGGTGTTGATTGCGGAAAGTACGGATGGACTGAAGGAAAAGATGAGCAAGTGGAAGGAATGTATGGAGACAAAAGGTCTGAAGGTGAATATCGGAAAGACGAAGGTGATGGCAAGTGGTAAAGCATGTGGTGAGGTGGAAAGAAATGGGAAGTGGCCATGTGCTGTGTGCAGGAAGGGTGTCGGAGTGAACTCTATTCAATGTACAATGTGCGCTGAGTGGGTTCATCAAAAATGCAGTGGTCTGAGAGGGTCATTAACCAGTGTGGCAGCTACATTCAAATGTAAGGTATGCACAGAGGGAGCTGCAGATGGAGGAAATGTTGAGTTGGATCTTGGAGACGGCGTGAAGCTGGAAGGTGTGAAAACATTTTGCTACCTCGGAGACATGCTGAATGGATAAGGTGGATCAGACTCGGCAACGGTTGTTCGAGTGAGATGTGCATGGAAGAAGTTTCGGGAACTGAGTGGCGTGCTGATGAGGAGGGGAGTGTCGTTGAAGCTGAAGGGAAAGGTGTATGCTGCATGTGTGAGAAGTGTCATGATTTATGGGAGCGAGACATGGGTAATGAACGTAGAGCAGCAACGAAGGCTGGAAAGGGTGGAAATGCTTATGGTTCGGTGGATGTGCGGAGTATCGTTGAGAGAGAGGAAGACAAATGATGAATTGCGAAAGATGATGGGAATAGAGCCTGTGATTGATGCTGTGAAGAGGAACAGGTTGAGATGGTTTGGTCATGTGTTGAGGAAGGATGAAAGTGACTGGTTGAGAAGAGTGATGGAAATGAATGTAGAAGGATGTAGAGGACGGGGAAGACCGAGAAAGACTTGGCTAAAGATGGTGGAAGAAGAAATGCGGGCGAGGGGGTTAACAAGGAGCGATGCAGAAAATAGGGCAAAATGGAGAAGATTGTCATGGGGACCGCAAGGCTAACCCCCGCTCTAGCAGGGAAAATGGCCTTAAAATGCATGTTGTTGTTGTTTGTACCCCTCCCACTGGGAGCTACGCTATATGATACACAATTACAGATTTACATCAAGAATTTGCATCTGCCCACCCCCTCGCCCAAACTCTGTACCCTGGGGGAGATTAATTCCTTTTTTTTTTTTTTAACTCCCTAAACCGCCCCCATGAACACTCCAAGTACAACCACCAGTTTTCAAACTCATTCTGTCCAGTGGTTTCAAGAGACCCACCATTCCCACCAGGTGGCACTATACGATACATTTTTACAAAGAGGGAATTGGGGTGCTTCCCAAACCCTGAACCCCCAGAACTACAATATTTATTTTCTTGCCTAAAACCATCTCATGCACCCCATGAGTACAACCACCGCCTTTCAACTAATTTCATGGAGAGGTTCAGAAGTACGTATTAAGTAAACAAATAAACAAGCAAACATAAACACACAGCCCCTTCTTGAATTATAGGATAAGAGTGAACAGGTGGAGGCAACAATTAATTACTCGAATGGTTGTGGTTCACAAATGTAAAATCGCAGTGGTGGCAACTGGGAGTCCCATCAGCTGGCATTAGTTGGTGGGTGATAAAGATCCCACGGCATCCTTCGCAAAGACTCGGCAAGCAACTGCCAGAATCCTCAACAGATTCCAAATTTCTGTCCTGACTGACTTCCGCGATGGCAATGGCAAACCACCGAACATAAACCATGCCAATAAACTGCTTCGGCAGCACCATCATCCATTAATTTTGTATGCAGCCTGCGGCGGCTGGTTGCATCATTGCTGGGAGCACGGCCGTGCCGCTAATGCAGTGCCGCCCTGTTTCCGGTAAGCTGGTACCCATTTTGCCCACCTCAGAAGCATCGCAGGCTGAGTCAACGCACCTGGTGTTATTTAACGGGACAACAGGGGCTCAAACTCAAGACCCTAAGATCTTAAGTCCACCGCCTTAACCGTTAAGCCAACGCCAGGCTTTAGGCAGCACCAATGCCCCATAAAAGAGTACGTACAATATCATCTTATGATCATGTGCAGTGTGTGAAAGCTGAGTGTGCAAACAAAATCAGACCTCTTTGTGAGATGTTTGGAATTTATCTGAGTGTCTCCTTGAAACATTTGTCTCCAACCAGATAATGCAAGAACAAAGTAAACTCATGTGAATTATGTACAGGCAATGATAATGGATTCTTTTATCTCACATTCTTGGATTTTTGTACTTGTTTTTGGTTCATTTCATCTGCAACATCTAATAAGTACAAATCATCTTCTTCATCAGCTTCTTCTTCACAGCCTCATTTATTCCCACTTTATTTTGGAGTCTGACAGGGGGAACAGGCCTAAGTCTTTCTTGTTACAGTCTGTTATGAGTTCACTGTTAAAGGTAAAAAAGCTTATTGCCTGAAAAATTTTCACACATTTTTTGGAAAATTTGAGTGAATCGAATGGTATCAGGAAATTTATCTCACCGACCGCTGGGAAGGATATTTGATAACTGCTGGAATCGACGTAGAAAAAGACTAACACCTGTGCTGGGTTTTGCTTCACGGAGAGGTAAAACAACCTTTTGACGTCCCTCTGATACGGTACATCATTGGTGATTTCTGGTGAGCTTTGCAGGAATCAAAGAAAAAAAGGCCTGAGCTTGGAGCGGATTTTTCATTCCCTGGCATTCAAAGGGTTAACTATCATACCTTCTCTTTCCCTTACACCTCCCACTCCTGCAAAACATTACCCAGAAGACAATATATAATAATACATTGTGAAGGATACTAATAATCTACAATAATCTTCCGTATGGGTTTGCCTCTACGTAAATGAAAACACTTTTGTCAATTGTCAATGCTTGTACTACCATGAGAGATTTCAATACTCATAATCCCAAATTTGGTCTTTCACAAGCGTAATAATACGGTGTTAGTTGCATTTTGAAAATGTTTCCGAGAAAGTAACTTCAAAACTTACGAGAGGAGAATTATCTGAATAACCGCTGCACTATATAATGGTTACAATGGGCTCCATGTTTAAACTCGTTATGATACATACACATTCTTGTTTATCCTTCCTTGGGGAAAGGATCCTGGTAAAGGACAAAAGAACAAAGACAACCACCTTTAGAGGCCATTTTTCCCCGCAGAGCAGGGTTTGGCCTATCCTGGTAAAAGACACATCCTTGTAAATGGCAAATCCTTGTAAAGAAAGCCAATTGGAAATTGAGTCATGTCCGTATCGTGTATCAAATCCGTGCCCAGGAATACGATACATCACATATTGTCCTGTCAAGAATGGCATGCGACTGGACAGGGAATACAAATTCAGGAACACACAGAATCCAGATGATTTGACATTTTTGCCGTAATGTTTTCGTCGACGCAAAGCAGAGACACTGGATGATAGTTCCTCGTGTCCCTTAAATCTCCTGCTTTGGAGTTCAATACCAAACCTGCCCGCCCGTTTCACAAGCTTTCTGGGCGACACTTGGGTAATCAAACCCAATTAGGCCTCCAACCGTGCTATAAAATTCGCAACATAAGCCATCAATTACAGGAGACTTATCACGCGACAGACTATATGCAGGGCAGCCGCAGTTCATCAGGAGACAGTGGAGCATCTAGTCGCTCCAGAACTCCTGGGGAAACCGCTGATAGACTGTTACACAAACAGCCACATGCGTCCGCATCGACGTTCTTACTCGAATAAAGCCGAGTATAAACATCTCAAATCCGCTCATGAATTGTTGAGCAGAGAACCATCCTCCGCCAAAACACAGGATGTAGCCCTCAACAGACCATTGCGCTTTTCCAAAGCTTTGGGATAGTTTAGGGCAAAGTCATCCTCAAAGAGTGACTGCAATCGAGACCACACATCGGGCTTCACAGTAGGACACACTTTCAGGGTATGCTTCTTCTCCTCATACCTGACCTATTCAGTAGGGATGAGTGGGGTTAGGCGCCACTCAAAAAAACAAAAAACTCAAGAGGCAACAATTCCTCTTCAAGTCACCCGATCTCCATCCCAAGTGGTTTATTCGATCCACGCAAATATTCATGATATAATAACTTTAACCGCACATTCCCTATGTCCCAGCAGAGGCCAAGCAAATAAAAGTCTCTCTTCCTCCTTGACCAAATTGGTAAAATTTTAAGAGAGCCTGAAAAAACCCTCATCCTCGGCTGAGGCATTGTTGAAGTGGCAAAAAGGAGAACCGTACCTTGTCTCAGCCAAGGAAAACGTTATCCAGACCACATTACAATCTGTAATATGCACAAATTTAATGCCACAGCGAACATTCCTATGCCAATGGTGAGACAAATCAATTGTGTCAAATCAGAATTGTGAGATATGGCCACCCCCAATACTGGTAAAGGTAAATGAGGTATCTGTGGGGTGCTGCACACGTCAAATGTCTCTGAAGTTTATCAAGGTGAGCATAAATCTCTGCATGTGGCTGAAGGCCTAAAATCCTGCAGCACCAACACATGGAGCATAAACACTGACAAGGTTTACAACAATATCTTCATACCGCACTTTATCATGTAGCAAACGGCCCAAACTGACCTCGTTTACAGCAAATATTCCAGGCTGAAAGCATGATGAAAAAAAGATGGCCACCCCACAAGATGTGTCATTTTATTGAACTGAAAAAGCTGACTCCTCCTCCCATTGGGTTTTCGAACAGACAGCGGCCCCCTGGATTGTATGCAGCTCCTATAGAAAAACTGCCCTATACTTTTCCTTAAACAAAAAGGACAACACCTGATTCACATGGAATGCATCCAGTAGAGAATGATGGAAAAATGAAAATATTACATGTGCATTCATGCGAGCAGACAAGAATAAATGATTCGTAATAAAAAAAATTCCTTTGAAAAGATATCCCCCTGACAGATAGAGGCTTGGGGGCTCAAATTATCCTGGATGCAAATTGCATGTGCAAGAGGGAGTGGGGGGGGGAGGGGGGGATATCCCCCTGACAGAGGGGGGAGAGGACGATGACGATGGCGACTCTTCAACTCCACTTCGAAACATTTTGCATCAAAAAAGTAGAAATCGACTAATTCCAGAAGTATGGAGAAAGGCTGAAAGAATATTGGACCAATAATAAAGGCTTCCGAGCAGTAACACCTATATTTGTAAAAAAAGGACCACGGGACATGTTCAAAGTTTACATTTTTAAAAGCACCATATCTATATCCAGATAAAAAGCAGTTTTTTCTTGTGGAAATAGCCATTAGTAACTCGGTTGCTGTGGACGCCATCTCGGTTGCGAAGGAAAGATTCACGGTATGTAATGAAAGATTCACGGGATGTAATCACAAGTGTTCAAATAGTAATCAATGAAGTCTATAACTTTCATACACGTTTTTTTCCCATGGAAATCCATTAACTTCCTGATGTTAAAAAACAGTCAATCTTGATTGGCCCATGTAAGCCATTTTAACACACACACACACACACACACACACACACACACACACACACACACACAAACACACACACACACACACACACACACACATATATATATTGTTGCGGATATGGGATTTGCATCCATCCATATCCGCTTGTAAATATTCCCCTATTTCCTCAATACTTCCCAACTCTCCCCAATCCCCCATTCCCTAGTCCCATTTTCTGTAAACAACACTCTGTAGACCCGACCTCCCCCTATTTCCCCCATTAAATGTCGCACCCAGGTTCACCGCATCTCATGTAAGACAACTATAGGACATCTTGCTAGTTATTCTTAGTCTATGTCAGTTAAGGATTCGTTTCCATTAATTCTGACCCTTCGTTGCACCAGAATGTGATTGTATGGCACCGTTAGGAAGTTTAGGACCTCCCAATACCTCCCCGCAGCTCTTCCTCACAGTTCAACAACAACAACAACAACAACAACAACGAGCGCAGGGAGTGCGCGTCCTCACTCCGGCTTGGTAGGAGTGGTGGGAGGGCACCAGGCCTTCCCAACGAGCCGCCATCGGACATGTGCTCGACGGGGTTACCAAACAGGGGCTCCCTGTCGGCTCCTCGTCAAGGGCGGAGCCCGGTAACCCCCGCACCCAATGGAAGCGGCGGACCGGCCCCAGTGGGGCGGAACCAACCAGCCGAGGGCGTGTCACTCCCCGCTGAGCATGCGCAGTGAGACGGAGGTGACGTCAGATGCGCGCCGAGCTGAGAGAAAGCAAGACGTCCCCTCCGAGCGCTGTGACACCTCCCTGCATCTTTGGACTGTGTTTATCCTGTCCCCGAGCCAAGGTGCACCTTGTGCCATCGACCGACCTGCCCATTCCCGCCATCAATCCCCGTGTGAGTCTACCTTGTCCGTTTGTCCGTGGTCTGTCCGGGATTTAGATAAGATTGTATTTAAGTGCCCATCTCTTCTGTGTCTTTACCTCACTCTGCCTTGTAATCTACCCCCTTTTCTCCACCACTGTAATTATACCCTCCTCCGGAGGTCTTGAGAACTGTACCCCTTGCGTCGTTTCATCTATCCCAGTCGTCGTGTCCTTTCCATCATTGATTTAGCATAGCGCGATTTGGCCAACGTCTGGGTGAATCGGGTGAGTGTAAGGGAAGAAAAGGGGAGCAACTGTTCGGTCGCGGAGCCTCCGCTCGGCAAATATAACATCTAAACCGCGTACCGTAACAATATATATATATATATATATATATATATATATATATATATATATATATATATATGCAATGACGCATGCTGAAAGGGAGTACTCAGTTTTCACTCTGGTTGTTTTCTTGTTTTGTTTGTTTGTCCGGGCGATATCTCAGCCATCCTTTGAGCTCGGAGGCTGAAATTTCGGCACAATAGTGAGCAAGTTTCCCATTCTCCACGTGTGCTGTTGGCCCATCGTGTGATTCTGCCCACGTGCGCTGTCTCACCCCGCCCCCAGTATCTCCTTGCCTTCCACCTTTTGCCCTGTTCACGTGACACGTGGTTGTCCCTCTCGGCTCCCTCTCCCCGTTGGTATTTTTGTGAATATTAGATTGTTCTTCACGGTTCTGTTTAAATATGTTTAAACTTTCCCCTGCAGTGTTTTATTCAGTGGTATATTACAACAAGCTGTTTTTCTTCCTATTTAAAAGGCTTTTTTCAATTTCCTCTCCAACTCATTCCATTTCAAAAAATATTCATTCTCTTATAACTCTAAATCACTACATGCTCTAAATTCACATTCATTCCACCCCTCCTCCATCGTTCTTAAACGGATCGCTAACTTGAAAATCACAATAAACACAAATTGTTACACATGTTCGTCTTTCATGAATCATCCACTTTCTAAACTCCCCCCTTGCCCCCCCTCCAAATCTCCCCCCTTGCCCCTCCCCACCTAAACTCCCCACTTGCCCCTCCCCTCCTAAACTCCCCCCTTGCCCCTCCCCTCCTAAACCCCCCCCTTGCCCCTCCCATTCAACCCCCCCCAACCCCTCCCCTTCTAATTTCCCCCCCAACCATCCCTCCCAAATTCTCCCCCCTCCCACATCCTCCTCAAAGCTGCCTCCTCCCCACTTCATCTCCCTTCCATCTCATACCTCCACCTCCCCCAACCTTCTACTTTCCTCTGCCCCCCCTCAAACAACCCCTCACTGTGCCTCATCCCATCACCATCAAACCTTTCGTCCTCCTCATCCTTCCCTCTCTTGTAACTCTTCTGTAATCTCTGACACACCATCAACTGCTCTCCCTACATCCCCCTCTCATCCTTCATCTGACCCTACCCCTCCTCTCCCCTGTCCTGCACCCGATGCTCCCCCTCTCTCCTCATTAACAGTATGGATCTCAAACATCCGGGGCCTTCGCTCAAACCTGATTGATCTCTCCATTCAGGTTGCTTCTGACAATCCAGACTTGATCTGCTTAACAGAAACTTTCCTCCTTCAAGATGTCTCTGATTCCTTAATATCTCTTCCTGGTTACTCCCTCCTCCGGGATGATAGACCTGAGCCTCATCCTGGTGGCGGGGTTGCTATCTTTATCAAAAACTCTCTTCCTCACTCTCCTTGCACTGCCCTCTCTCCACCCCACCCCCAGGAGTACCTCTGGCTACGGCTTCCTCTCTGCTCCCACCTTTTGTTCATATGTATTCTGTACCGTCCTCCAAACAGTAATGACTCCATTTACATTTCGCTGTCTGACAACATGGACCAACTTCTATCAACTCATCCAAACTCTCTCTTCCTCATATGTGGCGACTTCAACTGTCATCATGCCAGCTGGCTGGGTGTGCATTCCTCTCTCACCAGCCATGGCACCTCAGCAAAGGACTTCTGCGACTCATTGGGACTGACACAATCTGTCAATTTCCCGACCCGGATCTCAGTAAATCGAGTATCTTCTCTTCTAGACTTGGTTATGACAAACATCCCTGCAAATGTCTGCTGCTCTTCTTCTGCTCCAATCGGTTCTTCTGATCATGTGCTTGTTAAAGTGGACATCTCTCTGGCCATTCTCAGAGAGCCTCCTCAGCGCCGACTAGTCTGGCATTTCACTCAGGCCAACTGGTTCGGTCTCAAGCAGCCATCAATCATCTGGACTGGTCTCCCATCTCTACAGCCTCTGACATCAATTCTTCCTGGGAATTCTTCCAAAGCAAACTGCTCTCTCTCATGCACAGATTTAGGCCATCTCGTCTTCAGTTGTCTTACCCTTCCTCCCGTCCATGGTACACTGAATCTTGTGGTGAGGCAGTTGCCCTGAAACAACTTGCCTTTGCCTCTTGGAAGGCAAATCCAACTAAAGGCAATCTCAGTTCCTTTCACCAAGTTCGGAACAAGTGTGTGTCTACCCTCAGGAGTGCCAGGCATCTCTCGACACTCAAGATTGAACTCTCAAACCTGTCTCCTTCCTCCAAATCCTGGTGGCGTCTGGTCAAATCCGTTTCTGGTGTTTGTTCCCCCTCCATCCTCTCCCTTACCTCAAATGGCGACACAGTTGACACCGCACGTTACAAAGCCGAATGCCTCAACTCTGCGTTTGCCTCAAAATCGTGTGTCCCAAACCCATCTCTCTCCGTTCCCACCTTTCCCAGTCGAACCCAACTGCTCCTGGACTCTGTGTCCTCCTCTCCTGACAAGGTGGAGAAGTTTTTGTCAAACCTCAACTCTGATTCTGCAACTGGACCAGACGGCATCAGCCCACGGGTCCTAAAATCCTGCTCTGCTACGCTATCTCACCCTCTCTCTGTTCTTTTCACCCTCTCTTTTGCTCAAGGTCATCTGCCAGCATCTTGGAAATCACCAAACATTACTGCTTTACACAAAAAGGTGCAAAAACAGATCCTTGCAACTACAGACCAATCAGCCTGCTCCCAATTATCAGCAAAGTCATGGAATCCATCATTGCTTCGGATATCAAATCCTTCCTCTTCTCCAATGGCTTGATCTTTGATCATAAATTTGGATTCAGACCAGGCCATTCTACTCTGGACATGCTGCTTCTGCGGGCTGAACAATGGATGGAGGTCCTCAATTCCAAACAGGAAATCAGAGCTGTCTCCCTTGACATATCACATGCCTTCGATACGGTCTGGCCCCCAGCTCTGCTCACCAAACTCTCCTCCTATGGTATCCATGGAAATCTCCATGCATGGCTGGCGGACTTCCTCTCTAGTCGTAGTTAACGTGTGGCCCTGAATGGGGTTCTCTCATCTCCTCTTCCTGTTCAGGCTGGAGTTCCCCAAGGCAATGTTCTGGGGCCTGTGCTATTTCTGGTCTTCATCAATGATCTCTCCGACTCTCTGGTAAATCCTCTCTATCTCTTTGCTGATGACTCCACTATCTGCCGCTCCATTCCTCATCCCTCAGATCGGCAGTCTGCAGCCTCCTCACTCTTTGTAGACCTGGACAAATCACAGACTGGTCAAACAAGTGGAACATGTCTTTCAATCCTGACAAATCCCACACTCTTACTATGTCTCTCCGAAAAGACCGACTGGAAAACCCTCCCATCTACTTTCTAAACAATCCTCTCCAAGAAGCTCTGTCGCTCAACTTTTTGGGTCTCACTATCTGCCATGATCTTTCTTGGGATTACCACATTTCCAAGCTGGCCTCCAAAGCCAGTTGCCGACTGGGCATCCCCCGTCATGCGAAGTCCTTCCTTGGCACACCTGAGCTCCTCACCACATACAAGGATTTCATCCGCAGCTCAATGGAATACTGTTCCCCCCTCTGGGCCGGTGCTCCTGCCTCACACCTAGCTCGGCTTCACGCTGTTGAAACCAAAGCTTTCAGAATCATTGGAATCTCCTGCGATGAAGCTAACTCCGAGGGCCTTTCACTCACTCACCGCAGGCAGGTTGGTGGTCTTTCTGTCTTCTACCGACTCCTCTCTGGCCTTGCTCCCCCAGCTCTCACTGTGCTCTGTCCCCCTAATATTCCTACAGGTCGCACAAGATCTGCCAGTAACCCTCTTATGGTTAAACTGCCAAAATCTAGGCTCTGCTCACCTTCACTCTTTCATTCCCCTTTTATCCCGCCTCTGGAACAAACTCCCCCACTCCCTTCAATCCCACTCCTCCCTCCAGGTCTTTAAAACAGCTGTTCACCACCATCTCTTATCTTCCCCCATACAAAACCTTGATCTTTTCTACCCCCGCTAATTCACCCCAGATACACTTTTTTGAAATTCCAACTTCTTTCCTGGAAGTCCTTGCAGTGTTGATCTGTTTTATACCTCTCCCACCTCCCCCCAAGCCCTCCCCCTCCCACATTTCTTTCGATGTCCTTGCTCTCAAATGTTGTGTTTGTGTCCTTCCCCCTCTCTCCCCATCTTGTGTTCTGCTCCCCTTATTTTGTGTTTTATGTGTCGGTTGCCTTTTTGTGTGATTAATGCTAGCTCTTTCATGAGCCTCAATCTCGTATACAAAAAAAAGAAAGAAAAAAAAAGTGCTTTGGCAAAAACGATATAGTTTTGCTTTTTCGATTAATCAATCAATTGATTAGTTACTTAATTATTATTGATTAATTAAGTAATTATTTATTTCCTTTCTCTTCTGGCCATTATCTCAGGCACCTTTTGAGTGAGGAGGCTGATATTTGGACACGACAATGACCAAGTGATTTGGCTGTAAAGGCTATTTTTGATATATTGATTAATTAATTATGCGAGCAATTTTTATTACATTTGATTAACGACTTAATTAAAATTAAAAAAAATTCAGTTACAGATTCGGATGAAACAGTGGTGGTTTAGGTATTCTATTAGCCAATTGATTAATTATTTCATTATTTTATGATTATTATTTCTTTACTTTCATTATATTAATCATTTATTTATTTTCTTTCTCATCTGGGCAATATCTCAGGCACCTTTTGAGCGAGGAAGCTGATATTTGGACATGACAGTGACCAGGTGATGTGGCTATAAAGGATATTTTTGATAAACTGATTAATCAATTAATCGATTAATTATTTATTTATTAATCAATTAGTTATTTGATTTTTTTTCGATTAATGACTTATTTAATTAATTTTCAAAAAGTTACAGCTTCCGATGAAGCACTGGTGGTTTAGGTATGCTATTAGTATTAGCGAATTGATTAAGAAAATATTTTATGATCACTATTTATTGATTTTAATTATGCAATTAATAAATCAATTATTGTACACCTCTCCCTCCCATGCCGTCTCTACGTGCTGCATGGCGGTATTTCCGAGCGCCGAAGGTGGTGACTTTGAATGTATCTGTACTTGTTTTTTTGAGTTCAGTTGCATTGGAGAAAAGCTGAGAAGAATTCAAAATCCAAGATGGCCACCAAGCCAACCTTTGGACCAATCTGGATCATTTAAAGGATTTGTCATAGATCTTGTCCCAATTCTGTAAAGTTTGAAGTTTATCAGTGGAGCAGGCTCTGAGAATAACATGCAATATATTATGGCAGAATTATAATAAACCCCAACAAGAACAAGCTTCCGGCAATGGAATCCTAATAATAACAACTATAACGCACTCAATGGAGTTGCTCACTCATGCTGTCGTGGCACTAACCACGTTAGTAAAATACCACCCTGAAGGGCACTAACCTATACTGCTGCGTGGCCGTGGTGTAATGCAGTAGCGTGGTGTATAGCGGTGTACGACAGTATAGTGGTGTATAGTGATGTAATACAGCATCGCCCTATGTAACTTTTCGTTTTATATATTTTATTGTTAGCTCAAAGTTTAACTCACCCGAAACATTCACAATATGAAGTTCTGTGACAAAGTTGGCAATTCTAGCTGCTCTCATCCAGTTATTCTGCCAGCAACCAAACAAGCACACAGACTGGATCATCACAATACGCACGCGCCCGGCCTACGGCTGGAGCTTGAATAGTGATAGTAATTTTGAAAAATACAAATAACAATCTCCTAGATAAAACACAATGTCAGTTTGTGTGTTTGTACAGATGTCTGTCCCCATTCATAAGGGTAGCTTTTAAAGGCCAATCTTTGAACCCAAATGTGTGTTCAGTGCAGTCTGTTTTTGAGGATAAAACAAACTTGAAAAACATTTTCCATAAAGGAGTAATTGTGTCTCTTCTATTGGAATTGTAGACGGTGGTTTACAAACAGCCTCAAGGGCGGTGTACAGAAGCGTTTTTTTAAAATAACAATAAATACAAGGTGCAGGGAGGTGAAATTCACTGCACGTGATGTGCAATGCACGCAGAGTAAAACTAGTGTTCATCTACATCTGACCTTGGCTGTGTCGATGCCTGGTGTTGGCTTAGCGGTTAGGGTGCCAGCTTGGGATCCTAGGATCCTGGGTTCTAAATCCCGGTCGATTGCTGAATTAACGCCAGGTGGGTTGACGCAGCCTGGCATACCTCTGAGGTCGGCAAATTGAGTACCAGTTCACTGGTAATTCCCTGTGTGTCGCAAGAGGTGACTAACAGGATTGGCGGCAGGAAGGGCATCTGGCCATGAAACATTGCTTCAAAAAGGGGACCACGGTGCCCGAAAAAGGCCAACCCCTACTCTGTGGGGGAAAAAATGGCCTCTAAAGGTGGTTTGTTATATTATAAACTACTGAATACATGCCATCACCTGCCTGTTTTCACCAGCTTTTGGACAGACATAATTCAAATCCTCATTCACATCCCTTCTTATCAATACCTGCACATGTGAGTTTTTATTCTCGATCTTGCCCCACACAATGTAAAAAGCCACTACCTTGTAAAAATGGCAGAATCTATTTCTTAAAAGTTATTCGGCTTCCACTTCAGTATGGCTGGAAGCCTGTTGTTCTTCATGGGGTTGTGATTGTATTATTACTGGTAAAACGCCCGTCAAATATGACGGGTTGGAACATTTTATTCGACGGTGCAGCCTCGTGAGCATGCCAAACTCTGAAGCATCGGCCTAGTGTCACGCGTGCTGATATCTTCTTTATTTATTAGACATCCTACAGACGTAAATAGGAACCGCCTCTAGAGGCCATTTCCCCCCGCAGAGCAGGGGTTGGTCTTTTTCGGGCACCTTGGTCCCCTTTTTGAAGCAATGTTTTACAGCAGGATGCCCTTCCTGCCGCCAATCCTGCTCGTCGCCTCTTGCGACACACAGGGAATTACCAGTGAGCTGGTACTAAATTTGCCAGCCTCAGAAGGATGACAGGCTGAGTCGTTAATTCAGCGTCAAAAAACGACGTCACCCCTGCCGTTAATTCAGCGATCGCCCGGGATTCGAACCCAGGATCCTAAGATCCCAAGCCGGCACCCTAACCGCTAAGCCAACACCAGGCTCCCGGTAGTTTATAAGAGGAACAATTAAAACGTTTTGTCAATTGGTATTATATTATTTCAAATGTAACAGCCCACGTGTGACCTGAAAATCCACTCCTAATCCTCTGTGCTTGATTCCGAGTTATTTGGTTTGACAGCCAAGGTTATGGGACAACTGTCCTGAAGCTTTCAAAACAACCAGTGCTTCGATGTGTCACCTTCTCACCACCTTTTAATTAGAGCAGCGTTTCAGAATGCCCCCCCCCCCCCCCCCCAAAAAAAATAATTAAATAATACTTAAACCGAAATAGAACTAAAGAAGACCATCATGTGGCTTTTGTAAAGCACTCACCAATATTCTTCATGAGGGCGAGGGGAAGGATGATCAGAATCGTGACTATAACAACGAGGTAATCCCCATTCGAATACCACGCACTGGTAGGAGGAGGGCAGATAATGAACAAGGTGCAAAAATAAAAAATCAGGAAGTGGAGGCAGACTGAAATAGACCATTGATATAAATGAATAACGTAAGGATAAATGTAGAAAAAACAATGTTAGGGAAATAAAGTGAAAATAAATAAATAAATTTAGGGAAAGGCAGGTAACAAAATAGATCAAAACTCTGCATATCTTTGTTCTACTCATAACTTATGTAGAATATGACAATGTTTTCATACGTTTCATATTATCATGTCTGGTTTTCAGGTAAACAACAGAGCGATTCTTGCTGTACATTCAGCAACCATTCATCGCATGTTTCCCTCTTCCTTTGCACTGTCAACCGTTCTGTTTTGAGAACAAACGCTTCTTTGTAGGAGTCTTGTTATACTTTCGTGGGAGGCAAGCGGGTGGCAGGAGCAAGGAATGGGCAGTGTGTGGTGAATATAAACGGCTCGAGGGGGGTGGGGAGGTGACAAGTGGCCTGGGAAATTTATCAAATTGGCACAATGTCATCACATGCGTCACATAAGCTCCGTAAATTAAATGACTATTTTCCACACGAGGGTAGCAAGAACATACCTTTCGGCAGTAAATTTCGTTCCCGGGTCTTTGGGTTCATGTTAAAGTTTCCAAACAGGAACAAATTACTTCCATAACGGTTACATCAAACGTGATGAAAAGGGCAGTCTGCCATTGATAAAAATATGATTCATTACACACAAGGATACACAAAAGGAACTTTGGTCCAGGAGGCCATTCGGCCCATCATGCCTGCGCTACACCAATCCCAGATTTAATCACCCATCCACACACAAGCTACCTGCAAGTCCTGCCAATATCCCTGTACTCAGGGTTCCACATTAACCTTTTTAGGGTGCCCTACCAGACACCCATTTCTTGTAATTGTGATTTTTTTTTCAGTGCCAAAAGTGAAATTTTGGGTGCCCGAAAAAAAAAACAATGTAGATTAAAAGAAAACTGCAAAACTTATTTTACTATGTTAGAAGTACACAACCCATAACGTGATATCGGCATTATTATCCGTGACTCAACAACAACAAACATGCAAGGGGGCGTTGTTTGCCAAAATGGATGATTCTAAAGAAATACTGGCAAGTTCACACTTAACCATCTTTCTTGCAAAACATGTGACAACTATGATCTTGGTATTTGGCATTTGTAGTAGTGAAACCTGCAAACCACAATTAAATTAATTATATCTGTCTTCCCTCAACGTGTCCTCCTCAGGGACATTCTCCTCTCGACTTTCTGCCCCACTCTCCACACTTTTTCTTTCCGCAGGTGCGAGGCAGAATTGAGAGAGTCATTTCCGGATCATTCCCCTGGTTGATCTCAATCTTGGCTGGCCCTAATCGGGTACACTTTACTCTTACGGGGGAGGGGGTGGGAGGAGGCCACGTGTATTCGTTGATATAATTATATATTTAATATCTCTCTATAAGTTGACTTTCAGGAAAGTTTCATTGCACTGTTATTATGATTAAATTAAGTTAAATAATCTACCATGGACCAATGGCCCACTAAATATTTGCAAGTGCCTTCTGCTAGTATCCTTCATTTTCACCGTCGTATGCGGAATACCCTCAAAAGCTCAATTGCATATTTTCAACAATAAAAAGAGCAATCGGAGATTGCAAACCCTCACCAGGATGTATTTTCAGTGGTTTTTAAGGCTTTTGTGTTGAAACAAATACGGCGGCCGAACCACGTGACCGATGACGTCATCATTTTTTAAAAAATAAACTAATTTATTCCTAGATTATGCTCAAGAAATTTCATCTTGATCGGATGAAGTTTTGTACTCTTGAATTATGACATCATAATGGAAGCACCTATGACATCATCATTAACATATTTTATTCCCCATGGAGAGTTCTTTACAATGAGCCATGTCTCAATTTTTTATATTCAGTGCTTTCCGAGATATAGAGGTGAAGTTTTTCGATTTTTCCAAGATGGCGGCCAAACCACGTGACCCATGACGTCATAATTATCATAAAAAATTTATAAAGGTGGAGTTGCACCTATGGTGAAAATTTCCTGTCAGTCGGACCAACGGTTGCAGAGAAAATCATATTTATTCTGTGCGGACAAACAGACAGACAGACAGACAAACAGACAAACAAACGGACTCTACCCTCTCCTTAGTCGAGGGTAATAAATAAACTTGACCAGGAAACTGCGCAAGGCCAAAATGAGAGAACTACACAAGTCGCGATTGTGTTTGCATTATTGAACATAGCTCGGAGACCCGACTCCCAGAACATGTTATACGACTCATTCTCCAGCCGAGTCTGCATGGGCATTATTATCCGTGACTGATGTAGGCCTCATGTAGCATACTGGCGAAAAATCATTCTCAATCCAACACCACTGAGATATATCGTAAGAATGTAAGTTATTTTGTATAGAGCTCCGAGGTGAGCATCAAATTGTGAATCATAATCAACCGATCGTTTTCACATCTTGGTTCATGAATTTGCAAGTTGGCGCATCTTCCCGGAGACGACATGTGAGTGGCCTCTTGTCCTAACACTATCCACTCTGCTGAAAATCTCCACTGCACCTATCTTGTCCACATCCTTCATCATTTTAAACATCTCTAGCAGATCCCCTCGCAACCGCCTCAATTCTCGTGTACAAAGTCCTGTCTCCTTCAAACAATCCTCGTAGCTGAGTCTAGCTAGGCCCTGGAATCAATCTAGTAGCTCGACGCTGTACCCTCTCGATGGCAGCTTTGTCTCTCCTCAGATGTGGTGACCAAACTGAATACAATATTTGCGATGAGGCCTCACTACATTCAGTTTTGTACGGTTTGAACACTACCGCTTTTGATTTATAATGTATCCCCCTATGAATACAACCTACAACCCTGTTGGCTTTCCTTATAGCTGCCTCGCACTGTGCTGTCTGCTTACCCCTCGTATCTATTACCATTAGTCCTCCAGATCCTTCTCCTGTGTGAGACACTTCAAGATTGCCCCATTGCATCATGTAATCTCCATTTTCATTGTTTTTACACATCCCCAGCACCCGACATTCCTTATGTTAAAGTGCATCTGCCAATAAATAAACAAGAAGACGTCATGCGGAGCACGATACTTGCAAAATACGCCTCCCCCTCCCCAAGAAAAAAAATTCCATTGATACAGCAAATTGTCCATTTCATCAAGATTAAAATTGACAATCTTGATCAAAGTTCGGGTCAATAGGAAGAAAATTGATGATTTTTCAGATGAAAATGATGATTTTGGAAGGTTGACCTTGAGTTGACCTTTGACCTTTTGACCTCAAAAATAGTTGGTTTCCCTAGTGACTCAATGTGCAAATGCTGTTCAATTTTCAAGTCAATTGGATGAAAATTGGCGGGTTTTTTCAGATAAAAAGTGATGATTTTGGAAGTTTGACCTTGAGTTGACCTTTGACCTTTTTACCTAAAAATAGTATGTTTCCCAATTTAGTGACTCGATATGCAAATGCTGTTCAATTTTCAAGTCAATCGGTTGAGAATTGACGGCTTTTAAGATGAAAATTGATGATTTTTAAAATTTGACCTTAAGTTGACATTTGACCTCAAAAATAGTTCATTTCCCAATTTAGTGACTTGATATACAAATGCTATTCAATTTTCAAGTCAATCGGATTTAAAATGGCGATTTTAGAAATTTCACCGAAAGATGACCTTTGACCTTTGACCTCAAAATCAATAGGCTTCTCAATTGGGACGACTTATACAACTTGGTAAGGTTTCGTGACGATCGGTTTAGAATTGTGACCTGTAGGCCGGTGGCAATAAGACACAACCGACAAATATACTTGAAAAATCTTCGATTTTGCAAGTAATACATATGCCCTCTCTAGGATGGACTGAATGAAATGAATGAATGATCGTTTTAAGGCCATTTTTCCCTGTTAGAGCAGGGGTTAACCTTGCGGGCCCCATGACAATCATGGTTCCCTGTTTGAGGCAACGTTTTTTTTTTATGTCGCCTCTTACGATGCGCAGGGGTACGGTGTACCTATTCTAAGTCGGGGTACACACCGGGATCATTCATCCCAGCAAGCTGGTACTCAAATTTGCCGACCTCGGAAGGATGAACAGGCTGAGTCAACCCCCTTGGTGTTAATTCAGCGATCGACCGGGATTCGAACCCGGGATCCTAGGATCCCAACCCGGCACCCTAACCGCTAAGCCAACACCAGGCTGTGCCCAGTATTGGCTGCAGTAAATCCTACTGGGAAGTAGAGGGCAGTAGCTCTACTAAACTCACGCCTAACAGGCGGAGTCTATGCAACTGTTGAGCCAGAAGAGCCTTTTTAAAATTGTTCCTGGATACTCCCGGAACTGTTTTGTGTACCACCACATTTCCTGTTGGTCAGAATGGATGTAGCATTAGCTGATTTGGCACTTCCTTCCTGGTACCCAGTACATTGACTCCAGTAATGGGGTCTGATCTCAAATATGCAGGGTGAAACAGAAAGGACTAGATATTTTTACCTGCACGTCACAGGTCAACAAGAGCTCTGCATGCTTGTTATTTGGTTCTTGTTGGGGGTCGATTTTTGAAATGTGCACCCATTGGTTGGACAGCTATCAGATCCCACCCATTATTAATGTGACAAAGGTACGGCATATTAGAAATATCAAGTCCTTTCTGTTTCACCCTGTATATACATTATTTTGCCCAATATATGAAAGTATTGTCGTGTCCCCGGGGTTAAGACCCCAAGAGGACGAATGGCCAAAACGAACTTTAACTCAGAGGCGTATACCAAATTTGGTGGTAGTGACACGCGCGGGAAGGTTCGAGGTCTTATCCGATCCCCACAGAAACGAACCAGGACAAGAAAAGTCAAATTCAACAAATAATGATTTAATGAATCATTACATTTAATGAATTTTGTGTTTTGTGTGTCGGTTTGACTTTTTGTGTGATTAATGTTAGCTCTTTTACGAGCCTCGATCTTGTATACAAAAAAAAAAAAATACCCCCCCAAAAAAATGCAAATAACAATGAAAGGTGAGGTAAAAACTAAAATTCCTAAATGAGGGACCCTCCCCTCAGACCCGTATCCAAACATGGGGAAAACTAAAGTAAAAATAAACAATATTTTGTTTATTGCCGGCCGGCACTTAGCTTTGTGTCCCCAGATGGCTGATAGGGCCCGCTGGTCGTCGGACCAGAGTCACCGCACGGGAAGAGCACAAGATAATAATAATAATAATAATTCATTTATTTTGTATAGCGCTTTTCCAGAAGCCCAAAGGCGCTTTGACAGAGTGGAAAACATAATGCATAACAATACATGAAAACAACAATTGCAAAAAGACAAGAATCAAGAAAACAAACAGCAGCGATATACGGCATATATATAAGACAAGAATCAAAAAGACAAGACAAGAATCAATAGGGAAATATTTAAAGCAAAAGGAGGGAGAAGGAGAAGAGATAGTCAGGGGTTAAATGCTGTGGGTTGAATGTTGAATGCAGCGTTGAACAGGTGGGTCTTTAGTGATGTTTTGAATGTGGTGAGTGAGGAGGAGTCTCTGATGGTGTGAGGTAGTGAGTTCCAGAGGGTGGGAGCAGCGATGGAGAAGGCCCTGTCCCCCCAGGATCTGAATTTGGTCCGGATGGAGGGGGTCAGGAGGTTGGTACCAGCAGAGCGGAGGTTGCGGGTGGGAGTGTGTCTGGAGAGGAGGTCAGCCAGGTAGGATGGGGCCAGGTTATGGAGGGCTTTGTATGTCAAGAGGAGGATTTTGTACTGGATTCTCTGGGGGATGGGGAGCCAGTGAAGCTTGTAAAGGACGGGGGTGATGTGGTCACGGGTCCGGGAATGAGTGAGTAGACGGGCAGCGGAGTTCTGAATGTATTGGATGGCGCGGAACCACACCCGTGGCCAGCTGCCGGCGTGAGACAAGCAGGCAGGATCCCTCTTTGTTTCGCTCGCGACCTCTTCCTTCTCTGCAGAGCACCACCGTCAACCAACACCTCCTCCTTCCACGTTGCAAAAGTCCAAAAGCCCCGACACGTCTCCCCCCACTGGCGCACACGAGACAAGAGCATCCACTCAAGACAAGAGCCAGAACGAGAGAAGGAGAGAAAGATGGCGCGACCGCATCTTTTTTTTCCTTCACTCTCAATCCCTCCATGATGACTTCACACTCTCTGTCCAATCACCGAGCGCCACTCAATCATGAAGGCCGGGGCGTGGCCTCGCCGTTACCATTCGTCGGGGGCGGAGTCTAATCTCCGTTCAGGAATGCTCGGATGACGTCGTTCCCTTGCCGATCGGCAAATGTGCCGGGTTTTGTCGGACCTGGCGGCGTTGTGAGCGAATGAGTCCATTTTTCTGCAAATGAGTCCATCGGCAAGAGAACCACTCGACAGGCTCTCGCCTTAGCTCACCTTAGATTGTTGTTATTGTGGCGGCCCTTTGTGATGCAATAACAACGAAGAGAAAAATCACAGAGCAATTACACACTGGGGTTTATCCTTAAGCCCTACATAATTAGCATAGCTCCACCCCTCATATGGAGACACACATACGATCTTACCCGGACAATCGGCCTAACTTAATTTACCTCGGGGTGGATTCGCAGCATACATAGCATTCTAAACCTACACGTTCTGAAATTAATTATGGTATTTCATCCATACCATAGCGGGGCTAACCCCCGCTCTTGCAGGGAAAATGGCCTTAAAATGCCTGTTGTTGGTTTGTTGTATTTCATCCATACCCCAAAAACACAACAGTATCTATTCTAGACTTTCCTGAATTTGATCACCACCCTCTCTGCAATCTACCTTACCTCCAAACTTCGTGCCATCTGCAAATTTGGAAAGCCGACTCTAGAACACACTATTCAAATCATTGATTTAAATTATGAATAATTATGGTCGTATTACTGACCCATGATGTATCCCACTACTTACATCCTCCCAGCAAGACATCCTCCCACTCGGCAATCACAGCCACTCTTTGCTTAAGCCAGTTTCCAAAACAGTTAGTGACTCAAGAAGCCACTCCAGAGGCTCTCACCTTAGCTCACATTACTATCGAATAAGGATATAATTTCACCAATCCATTTATATGTGCTCATCTCCTCCATAAATGGAAGGCAAGTGATTTGAATTGTGACTGTGACAATGCCTTACAAATCATGTATAGGGGTGTGTGCGCAAGGTCACCTAATGGGTGTTACGGGTCAACATTTGCAAACAACACTTTACCTTGAAGTGTACGAAGTGACCGTATCTCATTCTTCACAAGAAACCATATCAATTATGTTCTAGCCTAGTTACCCTAGCCAGAGGAGAGGGTATTGCATTTGAGTCCATTTGTTTGTGTTTGTTTGCCTGTGTTTGTCCGCACAGAATAAATATGATTTTCTCTGCAACCGTAGGTCCGATTGACAGGAAATTTTCACCATAGGTGCAACTCCACCTGTAGAATTTGTTTATGATAATTATGACGTCATAGGTCACGTGGTTCGGCCGCCATCTTGGAAAAACCGAAAAACTTTGCACCTCTATATCTCGAAAACCGCTGAATGGAAAAAATTGAGACATGGCTCATTGTAAAGAACTCTCCATGGGGAATAAAATATGTTAATATTGATGTCATAGGTGCTTCCATTATGACGTCATAATTCGACAAGTACAAAACTTCATCCAATCAAGATGAAATTTCTTGAGCATAATCTAGGATTAAATTAGTTTAGGAAAAAAATAATTATGGCGTCATCGGTCACGTGGTTCGGCCGCCATATTTGTTTTAACACAAAAGCCTTTAAAAATCCACTGAAAATACAACCTGGCGAGGGTTTGCAATCTCTGATTGCTCTTTTTCTTGTTCAACATACAACACAACAACACAACATGCATTTTAAGGCCATTTTCCCTGCTAGAGCGGGGGTTAGCCTTGCGGTCCCCATGACAATCTTCTCCATCTTGCCCTATTTTCTGCGTCTCTCCTTGTTAACTCCCTTGCCCGCATTTCTTCTTCCACCATCTTTAGCCAAGTCTTTCTCGGTCTTCCCCGTCCTCTACTTCCTTCCACATTCATTTCCATCAATCTTCTCAACCAGTCACTTTCATCCTTCCTCAACACATGATCAAACGATCTCAACCTGTTTCTCTTCACAGCATCCATCACAGGCTCTATTCCCATCATTTTTCGCAATTCATCATTTGTCATGTTATTGTTCAACATGTTATTGCTTATTCATTCACAAACGATTAAAATAGTCTAACATTGAGTGAGTAAGACAGGGGGCATTTCTGGATTGACCGCGATTCACAAGTCATAAATATTGCTGAAAGGTTGGGGGTGGGATGGAGGAGGGGTTGGAGACACCCAGGAACCCCATCCTGTGCATAACCATTATGTACCACCTGGTGAACACGTGTTCCCTGGAGGTATTATAGTGCTTCATTTGGTGATGTTTAAAACCAATTATTGGCGAATAATTTTGATCTACATATCTAAGAGAATGCTGTTTTCAATCTAGCGATATGAAAGAAGAAGAACTCACCTCACTTCATGGCTGTCACTTAATGTCTTGATCACAGTTGGTAACTCGCTCTTAATGATGTACAAGTAACTGGACATGGCTAT
The DNA here is from genome assembly GCF_964187855.1 of Myxine glutinosa. Classification (NCBI taxonomy): domain Eukaryota; kingdom Metazoa; phylum Chordata; class Myxini; order Myxiniformes; family Myxinidae; genus Myxine; species Myxine glutinosa. The sequence continues at coordinate 74,472,260 of NC_136264.1, read as the reverse complement.
GGGTGAGAAGAAGGGATTGGAAAATGAGAGCTTTTGTTATGCTTGTTCTGCTCTCTTTCGTTTTCCATTAATAAAGGTGACATGACATCGAAAGGCGAAACGTTGTGAAGCCTTGAGCAGCATGCCATCATCAGCGTAACAGTCTGGAAGTGCCAGAAGCTGTGGGTGAGATAATTGAGTTTCTATCTCAAGATGAAAAGAAAAGTCAACGCAATGTTATAGCGGAAAGGAAGGAAAACATTTACTTGGATGCTCAGCATTGTCATCCGAATAAGTTAATGCAAACACGAGGGATGGATTTCGGGACCATAAAGGAACCATAAACCATAAAGCATTATTTACTATGTATATTTAAACTATAACCATAAAGCATAATACCAAGGAACCATAAAATACTATGCGATATTTAAACCATTATTTACTATTTATTTACTATTATTATGCATTATGTGAGGGAACCATCAAGTCAAGCATTATGGTTTTACTGACCCATGAGGAATCCCAATACTTTGTACATCACTTGTATTACAGTGCATTCAGACCCCTTCACTTTTTTCACATTTTGTTATGTTGCAGCCTTATGCTGAAATCGTTTAAATTCATTTTTTTCCTCACCAATCTACACTCAATACCCCACAATGACAAAGAGAAAACAGGATTTTAGAAAGTTTTACAAATTTATTAAAAATAAAAAACTGAAATATCACATTGACATAAGTATTCATACCCTTTGCTATGACACTTGAAATTTATCTCAGGTGCCTACCATTTCTCTTGATCATCTTTGAGATGTTTCTACACCTTGATTGGAGTCCACCTGTGGTAAATTCAATTGATTGGACATGATTTGTAAAGGCACACACCTGTTTATATAAGGTCTCACAGCTGATAATGCATATCAGAGCAAAAACCAAGCCATGAGGTCGAAGGAACTGCCTGCAGAGCTCAGAGACAGGATTGTGTCGAGGCACAGATTTGGGGAAGCCTACAAACAAAAATCTCTGCTACATTGAATGTTCCCAAGAGCACAGTGGCCTCCATAATTCTTAAATGGAAGAAGTTTGGAACAACAAGGACTCTTCCTAGAGCTGGCCGTCCGGCCAAACTGAGCAATCCGGGGAGAAGGGCCTTGGTAAGAGAGGTGACCAAGAACCCGATGGTCACTCTGGCTGAGCTCCAGAGATCCTGTGTGGAGATGGGAGAAACTTCCAGAAGGATAACCATCACTGCAACACTCCACAGATGTGGGCTTTATGACAGAGTGGCCAGACGGAAGCCTCTCCTCAGTGAAAGACACATGAAAGCCCGCTTGGAGTTTGCAAAAAAGCACCGAAAGGACTCTCAGACTGTGAGAAACAAGATTCTGTGGTCTGATGAAACCAAGATTGAACTGTTTGGCTTCCGTCTGGCCACTCTGCCATAAAGCCCAGATCGGTGGGGTGTTGCAGTGATGGTTGTCCTTCTGGAAGTTTCTCCCATCTCCACACAGGATCTCTGGAGCTCAGCCAGAGTGACCATCGGGTTCTTGGTCACCTCTCTTACCAAGGCCCTTCTCCCCCGATTGCTCAGTTTGGCCGGGCGGCCAGCTCTAGGAAGAGTCCTGGTTGTTCCAAACTTCTTCCATTCAAGAATTATGGAGGCCACTGTGCTCTTGGGGACCTTCAATGCAGCAGAGATTTTTTTGTAGGCTTCCCCAGATCTGTGCCTCAACACAATCCTGTCTCTGAGCTCTGCAGGCAGTTCCTTCGATTCATGGCTTGGTTTTTGCTCTGATATGCATCGTCAGCTGTGAGACCTTATATAGACAGGTGTGTGCCTTTCCTAATCATGTCCAATCAATTAAATTTACCACAGGTAGACTCCAATCAAGGTGTAGAAACATCTCAAAGATGATCAAGAGAAATGGGAGGCACCTGAGCTAAATTTCAAGTGTCATAGCAAAGGGTATGAATACTTATGTCAATATGATATTTGAGTTTTTTCTTTTTAATAAATCTGCAAAACTTTCTAAAATCCTGTTTTCTCTTTGTCATTTTGGGGTATTGAGTGTAGATTGATGAGGGAAAAAATGAATTTAAACGATTTCAGCATAAGGCTGCAACATAACAAAATGTGAAAAAAGTGAAGGGGTCTGAATACTTTCTGAATGCACTGTATAAGTGACAGTCTCACTTGGCGTAGAATATGAACTAAAATAAATGAAGAGTTCTCAATTAAAATATGAATCATTTTGGAGGCAAAAAAAGGGAAATCAACTAATTAGCACACCTGCAAGAGCAATTAAATAATTCCTATACCATATAAAACGCACACCCTTCATTCTGAAATCAGCAATAATAAATATTTCTGGGATTGAACCAAATATTTTTATATAAGGAAATACAAGGATCCTGGATCGAGAGGGACATCATTTAGCCCATAATGCTTGTGCCTTATCCATGCTCCATTACTACCATTAGTTTAATCTACTGGAGACACTTGTTCCCTATGGGAGTGGCAAAGGTTAAGTTGGAGGTGGCCATCCCAACCAAGTAGAACGTTCACATGCACACCCCAAGTTTCAATGCATTTCATCCCACAAACAAACAAGAAAGGCGTCGTGCAAAAAAGTACAAGAAAGATGTTGAATCCACCCCACCCAAAAAAGTTGCCATGGATACATACATCAAATTGTCCAATGGAATAAGATTAACATTTATGATCTTAATCAAAGCTTGGGTCAATCGGATGAAAATTGATTATTTTTCAGATGAAAATGGCTGATTTTGGAAGTTTGACCTGGAGTTGACCTTTGACCTTTTGACCTAAGATAGTTGTTTTCCCAATAGTTTAACCAATTTGACCTAAGTTTTCCCAATGCACTATGCATTTGCTGTTTCATTTTCAAGTCAATCAGATGAAAATTGACGTTTTATCAGATGAAAATTGACATTTTGTCAGATGAAAATTGATAATTTTAGAAGTTTTACCTTAAGGTGACCTTTGACCTTTTGACCTCAATCATTAGTTGGTGTCCCAATTCAGTGACCAAATATGCGAATCCTGTTCAACTTTGAAGACAATCGGATGAAAAATGACGATTTTAGAAATTCGACCTCGAGGTGATCTTTGACCTCAAAATCAATAAGTTCTCAGGGGTGACTACCTCTACAACTTTGTAAAGTTTCATGACGATCGGTTTACAATTATGACCTGTAGGCAATTGGCAGGCAAACAAACAGACATAATAACAAAGTCGACCGACCAATATACTTGAAAAATCTTCGAGCGCCACTTCAAAAAATCTTTGATTTTTCAAGTAACACACAAATATATGTTTCAACGCATTCACACCACAACTAATATATTCTTTTCATTATATTATAACACAAAGAATTGGTGTATTTCAGAATGATTTGTAAAATTTCTGGGAGTTTGATATATATATATATATATATATATATATATATATATATATATATATATATATATATATATATATATATATATATATATATATATATATTATATTAGCCATACAGTATTATATTATTATATACAGTATATATTAGCCATAACATGCAGTTTTCAAGTTATTCTGCCCAGTGGTGCAGGAGTGCATGAGCAGGTATGATAGATAATTCCCGCACTTTTTATGATAATTTCCCACTTTCACATAAATGTAACAAGAGTGACCGCACCATGGCAACAACCTGCGACAAAATCCGGTAACGCGCATTTAAAGCACTCTTAACGGGATTGGGAAACGCGCATTTAAAGCACTCTTAAAAAATGAACAGCACGATTGGGAAACACATTTAATGCGTTATTAAATAATTAACTGGACACCTCTCATCCATGTCACCCACCCCACAGTTATATCAGAACGAGCCGATACATCACATGGTCACAGATTGCTTAACCCCAATATGGGGCCATTCAAAAATAATAACACTTTTTTTTGGTAACTTGCATCATGGACCGCTTGATTACATAACGTAACACTTGATTACCATGCATTCTGATGTACCATGCATTCTGATGTACCATGCATTCTGATGTACCATGCATTCTGATGTACCATTTTTTTTTTTTTTTTTTTTTTTTTTTTTTTTGTTGTATACAAGATCGAGGCTCGTGAGAGAGCGAACATTAATCACACAGAAAGACAAACAGACACATAAAACAAATAACATCGGGAGCGGTAGACCAGATGGGGAGAGAGGGGGAAGGACACAAACACAACATTTGAGAGCAGGGACCGAGAGACATGGAGACATGGAGAGATCTGTGGGAGGGAGAGGGCTTTGGGGGGGAGGCATGTGAAGGGGGGGAGGCATGTGAAGGGGGGGAGGCATGTGAAGGGGGGGGGGGGTGGGAGAGGTATAAACATATGGACACTGCCAGGATTTCCAGGAAATAAGTTGGAATTTCAAACAAGGTGGATCTGGGGTGAATTAGTGGGGGTAGAAAAGATCAAGGTTATGGATGGGGGAAGATAAGAGATGGTGGTGAACAGCTGTTTTAAAGACCTGGAGGGAGGAGAGGGATTGAAGGGAGTGTGGGAGTTTGTTCCACAGGCGGGAGAAAAGAGGAATGAAAGAGTGAAGGTGAGCAGAGAGCCGAGATTTCGGCAGTTTAACCATCAGAGGGTTGCTGGCAGATCTTGTGCGACCTGTAGGAATATTTGGGGGACAGAGCACAGAGAGAGCTGGGGGAGCAAGGCCGGAGAGGAGTCGGTAGAAGACAGAAAGACCACCTACCTGCCTGCGGTGAGTGAGTGAAAGGCCCTCAGAGATAGCTTCATCGCGGGAGATTCCAATGATTTTGAAAGCTTTGGATTCAACAGCGTGAAGCCGAGCCAGGTGTGAGGCAGGAGCACCAGCCCATAGGGGAGAACAGTATTCCATTGAGCTGCGGATGAAAGCCTTGTAAGTGGTGAGGAGCTCAGGTGTGCCGAGGAAGGACTTCGCACGACGGAGGATGCCCAGTCGGCGACTGGCTTTGGAGGCCAGCTTGGAAATGTGGTTTTCCCAAGAAAGATCATGGCAGATAGTGAGACCCAAAAGCTTGAGTGACAGAACTTCTTGGAGAGGATTGTTGAGAAAGTAGATGGGAGGGTTGTCCAGTCGATCTTTTCGGAGAGACATAGTAAGAGAGTGAGATTTGGCAGGATTGAAAGACATGTTCCACTTGTTTGACCAGTCTGTGATTTTGTCCAGGTCTTCAGAGAGTGAGGAGGCTGCAGACTGCCGATCTGAGGGAAGAGGAATGGAGCGGCAGAGAGTGGAGTCATCAGCAAAGAGATAGAGAGGATTTTCCAGAGAGTCAGAGAGATCATTGATAAAGACCAGAAAAAGCACAGGGCCCAGCACACTTCCTTGGGGAACTCCAGCCTGAACAGGAAGGGGAGATGAGAGAAATCCATTCAGGGCCACACGTTCACTACGACCAGAGAGGAAGTCCGCAAGCCATGCATGGAGATTTCCATGGATACCATAGGAGGAGAGTTTGGTGAGCAGAGCTGGGTGCCAGACCGTATCAAAGGCCCTTGATATGTCAAGGGAGACAGCTCTGATTTCGTGTTTGGCATTGAGGACCTCCATCCATTGTTGAGACAGCAGAAGCAGCATGTCCAGAGTAGAGTGACCTGGTCTGAAACCAAATTGATGATCAGAGATCAAGCCATTGGAGAAGAGGAAAGATTTCATATCCGAAGCAATGATGGATTCCATGACTTTGCTGATAATTGGGAGCAGGCTGATTGGTCTGTAGTTGCAAGGATCTGTTTTTGCACCTTTTTTGTGTAAAGCGGTAATGTTAGCTGATTTCCAGGATGCTGGCAGATGACCTTGAGCAAAAGATAGGGTGAAAAGAACAGAGAGAGGGTGAGATAGAGCGGCAGAGCAGGATTTTAAGACCCGTGGGCTGATGCCGTCTGGTCCAGTTGCAGAATCAGAGTCGAGGTTTGACAAAAACTCCCCCACCTTGTCAGGAGAGAAGGACACAGAGTCCAGGAGCAGTTGGGTTCGACTGGGAAAGGTGGGAACAGAGAGAGATGGGTTTGGGACTAAGGATTTCGAGGCGAACACAGAGTTGAGGCATTCGGCTTTGTCACGTGCGATGTCAACTGTGTGGCCATTTGAGGTAAGGGAGGGGATGGAGGGGGAACAAACACCAGAAACGGATTTGACCAGACGCCACCAGGATTTGGAGGAAGGAGACAGGTTTGAGAGTTCATTCTTGAGTGAGGAGAGATAGTGCTTCCTGGCACTCCTGAGGGTAGACACACACTTGTTCCGAGCTTGGTGGAAGGAACTGAGATTTCCTTCAGTTGGATTAGCCTTCCAAGAGGCAAAGGCAAGTTGTTTCAGGGCAACTGCCTCACCACAAGATTCAGTGTACCATGGACGGGAGGAAGGGTAAGACAATTGAAGGCGAGATGGGATAAATCTGTGCATGAGAGAGATCAGTTTGCTTTGGAAGAATTCCCAGGAAGAATTGATGTCAGAGGCAGTGGAGATGGGAGACCAATCCAGACGATTGATGGCTGCTTGAAGACCGTCCCAGTCGGCCTGAGTGAAATGCCAGACTCGTCGACGCTGAGGAGGCTCTCTGAGAATGGCCAGAGAGATGTCCACTTTGACAAGCACATGATCAGAAGAACCGATTGGAGCAGAAGAAGAGCAGCAGACATTAGCAGGGAAGTTTGTCATAACCAAGTCTAGAAGAGAAGATACTCCATTGGCTGAGATCCGGGTCGGGAAATTGACAGATTGTGTCAATCCCAGTGAGTCACAGAAGTCCTTTGCTGAGGTGCCATGACTAGTGAGAGAGGAACCCACACCCAACCAGGTGGCATGATGACAGTTGAAGTCACCACATATGAGGAAGAGAGAGTTGGGATGAGTGGATAGAAGTTGGTCCATGTTGTCAGACATTGAAATGTAGATGGAGTCATCACTGTTTGGGGGACGGTACAGAACACATATGAACAAAAGGTGGGAGCGGAGAGGAAGCCGTAACCAGAGGTACTCCTGCGGGTGAGGAGGAAAGAGAGCAGTGCAAGGAGAGTGAGGAAGAGAGTTTTTGACAAAGATAGCCACCCCACCACCAGGCCGAGGCTCAGGTCTATCATACCGGAGGAGGGAGTAACCAGGAAGAGATATTAAGGAATCAGAGACATCTTGAAGGAGGAAAGTCTCTGTTAAGCAGATCAAGTCTGGATTGTCAGAAGCAACCTGTATGGAGAGATCAGTCAGGTTTGAGCGAAGGCCCCGGATGTTTGAGGTCCATACCGTTAATGAAGAGAGAGGGGGAGCATCGGGTACAGGACAGGGGAGGGGAGGAGTAGGGTAAGATGAAGGATGAGAGGGGGAGGTAGGGAGAGCAGTTGATAGTGTTTCAGATGTTGCAGAAGAGTTCCAAGAAAGGGAAGGATGAGGAGGATGAAAGGTTTGCTGGTGAAGGGATGCGGCACAGTGAGGGGTTGTTTGAGGGGGGGCAGAGGAAAGTAGAAGGTTTGGGGGGGTGGAGGTATGAGATAGAAGGGAGACGAAGTGGGGAGGAGGCAGCTTGGAGGAGGAGGGGGGAGGAGAGAGAATTGGAGAGGAATGGTATGGGGGGAGAATTGAATGGGAGGGATTGGGGGGGAGTTTAGAAGGGGAGGAGTGAGGGGGGAGTTTAGGAGGGGAGGGGCAAGGGGGGAGTTTTGGAGGGAAGGGGAAAGGGGGGAGATCAGGAGTGGAGGGGCAAGGGGGGGGGATTAGGAGGGGAGGGGCAAAGGGGAAGTTTAGGAGGGGAAGGGCAAGGGGGGAGTTCAGGAGTGGAGGGGCAAGGGGGGAGTTTAAGAGTGGAGGGGCAAGGGGGAAGTTTCGGAGTGTAGGTGCAAGGGGGGGGATTTGGATGGGAGGGGCAAGAGGGGAGTTTAGAAAGTGGATGATTAATGAAAGACGAACATTGATAACAAATTGGGTTTGTTGTGATTTTCAAGTTAGCAATCCGGTTCAGGATGATGGAGGAGGGATGGAATGAATGTGAATTTAGACCATGTAGTGAGGGAGACGTATAAGATATTGAATTTCTTTTTTTTTGAAGTGGAATGAGTTGGAGAGGAAATTGAGAAAAGCCTTTTAAATAGGAAGAAAAACAGCGTGTTGTAATATACCACTGAATAAAAAACAGAAGGGGAAAGGTTAAACATATTTAAAAATATTTAAACAGAACTATGAACAATCTTATATGCACAAAAATACCAACGGGGGGAGAGCCGAGAGGGACCACCACGAGTCACGTGAACAGGGCAAACGGTGGATGGCAAGGAGATAATGGGGGTGGGGCGAACAGCACACCTGGACAGAAAATACAGGATGAGACAACAGTACACGTGGAGAAAATAAAATAAATGTTTTTGGTTTTTTTTTTTTTTTTGGGGGGGGGGGGGGTGGGGATTAAGAACGTTAGACAGTATTATGTTCGGGGTAGAAGGGAAAAAACCAAGAGCCAAGCAAAACACACTTAAGTTAACAAAACACCGACGGGGGTACAACTACAGTACAAGGCCACACACGAGGAGCAGAACACGATTAATTAAATACGAGTTACAGGAAATTCAAACCAAACTAACTATAATTATCAAACAATATCACATGGACGATGTGATATTGTTTGCATGGTACATCACATGGACAATATCACATGGACGATGTGATATTCATTCTGATGTACCATGCATTCTGATGTACCATGCATTCTGATGTACCATGCATTCTGATGTACCATGCATTCTGATGTACCATGCATTCTGATGTACAATGCATTCTAATGTACCATGCATTCTGATGTACCATGCATTCTCATGTACCATGCATTCTCATGTACCATGCATTCTGATGTACCATGCATTCTGATGTACCATGCATTCTGATGTACCATGCATTCTGATGTACCATGCATTCTGATGTACCATGCATTCTGATGTACAATGCATTATAATGTACCATGCATTCTGATGTACCATGCATTCTGATGTACCATGCATTCTGATGTACCATGCATTCTGATGTACCATGCATTCTGATGTACCATGCATTCTGATGTACCATGCATTCTGATGTACCATGCATTCTGATGTACCATGCATTCTGATGTGCCATGCACTCTAATGTACAATGCATTCTGATGTACCATGCATTCTGATGTACCATGCATTCTGATGTACCATGCATTCTGATGCACCATGCATTCTGATGTACCATGCATTCTGATGTACCATGCATTCTGATGTGCCATGCACTCTAATGTACAATGCATTCAGACGGGCTTGATTAAACCTTACTATTATTCGACATATAATAAGCCTGGCGTTGGCTTAACGGTTAAGGTGGCTGGCTTGAGATGTTAGGGTCCTGAGTTTGAGCCCCTGCCATGCTGTTGTAATTAACACCAGGTAGGTTGACCCAGCCTGTCATCCTTCCTTGGTCCGCAAAATGAGTAGCAGCTGACTGATATAGAGGGCATTGCATCAGCAGCACAGTGATACCCCAGAACATGATGCCACCTGCAGCCACAGGCTGCACACAAACCATCATTCAACATATGATTAGATTTTTTTGGGGTCCCTCATCGTGAATAACACTCGATGCAAACAAAACCAATGGAATAGTGACGCAACAAACCCAGGCAGTGTATAATTAACGGAGGCCGAGAGGCCTATTGTGCAATTCCCATCAGAAAACCAAGATGGCGGCCATATCATTTTGTCTTGGTGCTGTGGTGGGTGGAGTCAAACGGCAGATGTGGGTGTTGTCCGGCAGCTGTCTGACCAATGAGTGCACATTTCAAGAATCGACTCCCACCAATAACCCCAACAATAACAACAGAAACGCAAAGCTTTTGTAGATCTGCAACATGTCGCAGGTGAAAATCTAAGATGGAGGTCGCCATCCCAACTTAGTAGAATGTTCCCATGCACACCCAGTGTACAACAACCACTCTTCAACTTATTTCATCTGTCGGCTTAGGAGTGCATAAAGTACAGAGCACATATATAAATTGGCGAAGTCGTTTCTGATTTCACGATTTTTCAGGTTTTCATACAGAGATACAATTTTTTCTACAGCATACTCTGTTACAGTTTGTCGGTGGTGCCGAAGCAGTTTCTTGGCAAAGGTTGTGCAGGGTCATTTACCATTTCCTTCCCACAATCCCAGCAGTAATTAGGGCAGGAATTTGTAACTTGTTCAAGGTGCCAGCGACAGCTTCCCTACTCTCTGCGAAGGACACAGTGGGGATCTTTAAGGTCCATCAACTAATGTTGGAAGATGGGATACCCCGTTTAACGTACATCAGAGGAACAGCACACATTGATGATTTACCCGGTCTGTGAAACACTGGGATGATAGTTTATAGCAGGGTCGGGATTCCAACCCAGGCTAGACAGCTTAAAGGAGAGCGTGACCTGTCTGCCGAGGTTGTAGCTTAGCGCACTGTTAATAAACAAACTGTAATTACCTGCGCCCCCAAAGGTGGATGCACTGGATGGAGGTTATGTTTTCACCGCTGTGTGTTTGTCTGTCTGTTTGTCCGTTTGTTTGCGAACAAAATATCTCAAAAAGTTGTGGACGGATTCGGACGAAATTTGGCAGAGATGTAGCGTATGTGACAAGGACGAAATGATTAGATTTTGGTGAAGATCCGGATTCGGCTACGATAATTTTTTAAGTGATTCCTCACCATTGGGAGATGGGGCCAAAAAAGATAAATAGCAGGATATCTCAAAAAGTTGTGGACGGATTCGGACGAAATTTGGCAGAGATGTAGCGTATGTGACAAGGACGAAATGATTAGATTTTGGTGAAGATCCGGATTCGGATCCTATAATTTTTTTTAAATGATTCTTCACCATTGGGTGATAGCGCCAAAAACGATACATAGCAGGATATCTCAAAAATTTGTGGACGGATTTGGACGACACTTGGTGGACCGGTTGGGTGTCGGACAAGGACGATTCGATTCGATTTTGGTGAAGATCTGAATATGAATTCAGATATGAGAATTATTTAATTTTCAAGTGATTTTTCACCATTTTTGAGAGAGGGCCAAAAACGATACATAGCAGGATATCTCAAAAAGTTGTGGACAGATTTGGACGACACTTGGTGGACAGGTTGGGTGTCGGACAAGGACGATTCGATTCGATTTTGGTGAAGATCTGAATGTGAATTCAGATATGAGAATTATTTAATTTTCAAGTGATTTTTCACCATTTTTGAGAGAGGGCCAAAAACGATACATAGCAGGATATCTCAAAAAGTTGTGGACAGATTTGGACGACACTTGGTGGACCGGTTGGGTGTCGGACAAGGACGATTCGATTCGACTTTGGTGAAGATCTGAATATGAATTCAGATATGAGAATTATTTAATTTTCAAGTGATTTTTCACCATTTTTGAGAGAGGGCCAAAAACAATACGTAGCAGGATATCTCAAAAAGTTGTGGACGGATGATTTTGATTAAATGCGATTCTGTTTTGTGATTTTCTGCTCTACTCTGGGATACAAAAATGTAAACTGTTCACCTGGCGGAGGTTTGCTCTCTGCTGAGTGCCGTTCTAGTTGCATGTTTTATGTATTACTATACGTTAAAAATGTACAATAAAAGTAGAATCCAAATCCGAAAAGATCACGACAGATGTCCCTTGTGGTGTAAAATCAGATGCGCCGGCACCATAATTAATTTTAAAAGAGTGAAAAAGTGAATTTTGGAGCCATTTTACCTCACGTCTCACGGAGCGTACTATTGAATTAAAAATTACTTTCTCCTAATTTTGTTCCGATTTCACTCCAGATATCAACATAATTATTTAGGCCACGAGTTCCGATCGTAAAATATGGAATCAGATTACAAATAGAAGCTTTTAGTAAACCTATACGATACATTATTCAATCTTACGAGGAGCCAACCATATTGCACCTCGCAGCACACCAGCCAATCAGCGTAACCGCGGACGGACGAATGGACAGTCATCTCTGATGAATATATATATATATATATACACACTACCAGTCAAAAGTTTTAGAACACCTCAATTTTTCCAGTTTTTATTGAAATTTACGCATTTTAATGTCTGAATGTACTCTGAAATTAAGCATAGAACAAATAAACAATTGGAGATAAAAAATAAATCATAGAATCATTTTGTTTAACAAAATTTAATTTAAATTTTTGACTCAGCGAAGGAGCCACCTTTTGCAGATATAACCGCCGAACACACTCATGGCATTCTTTCTACAATGGAAATCAAATATTGTTCGGGATGTTCTTCCCAACAATGTTGCAGAAGTTCCCACAAATGTGTTGCACTTGTAGGTTGCTTTGTTTTCACCCTTCTGTCCAGTTCATCCCAAACTAGCTCGATGGGGTTTAAGTCTGGAGACTGTGCTGGCCATTCCCTGATTTGAAGCCTACCGTCTTGTTCATTTCCTCGAAGCACCTCCTCCTGTAGAATATTCTAATGATAATTGTGATGTAATAGGTCACGTGGTACAGCCGCCATCTTTGAAAAACTTAAAAACGTGACACTATATCTCCAAAACCACTCCATGGAAACAATTGAAGCGTGGCTCATTGTAAAGAACTCCGCATGGGGAATTGGTGTTGTTAACGATGACGTCATTGGTGTCGTAATTATGACGTCATAATTTGACAGGGACAACGCTTAGTCTGATCAGTTGGAAATGTATTGAGTGTGATCTATGCAACAATTATATTAGAGAATAGAAATTTATGATTTAATCGCTCACGTGGTCTGGCAGCCATGTTGGATCAAAGAAACAAAAAATCCTTCAAAAATAAAAGTTGGCTCGCACAAAGTTGACTGCGCAGGGTAAGTATTCTAAGAATACCATCTAGTTACAAATGCAAAGAAGACAAGGTTTGGGAGTCAAGTTTGGGAGTCACACACCAGAAGTCAAGGTTGAGGATAAAGCTGAAAGCAATAATGGGGTATCTGAGTATATCTTCTCCAAAATGATAAATTGCCCCAAATTGAAGAAGGTTAGCCACGTGAATTAAACATTTTGCATAACAAGGGAAAGGTCATGCAAATAATACACAGTTCTCGCATGGAGAGCTCCAGCATTTAGGATATAAAGCATTGGATTCACATGGCCACAGAGCAAAGGATCCTTTCCTTCCTTGAACAAAGGGTCCTTTACTCTTTTACTTCCTTGAACAAAGGATCCTTTGGAGTAAAACCATCTTTTACTCAATGGGGCAAAGTAGTGTAGAACAGCTACTCAAACACCCTCTAATGACTTGCACAATTCAATCGCTGTCAAACCAGGTTGGGAACCACAGGACAGACATCGACGTGGAGTGTTCAAATGGTTCTCAGAAACAGTTGCAATGGCCCAACAAACATAAACTTTTGTATTTTTAATTATATAGGTAATTATGATAAGCAAGAAGATTATTCTATATATATATATATATACACACTACCAGTCAAACGTTTTAGAACACCTCAATTTTTGCAGTTTTTATTGAAATTTACGCAGTTTAATGTCTCAATGTACTCTAAAATTAAGCACACAACAAATAAACAATTGGAGATAAAAAAGAAATCATAGAATCATTTTGTTTAACAAAATTTAATTTAAATTTTTGACTCGGCAAAGTAGCTACCTTTTGCAGATATAACCGCCGAACACACTAGTGGCATTCTTTCTGCAATGGAAATCAAATATTGTTCGGGAAGTTCTTCCCAACACTGTTGCAGACGTTCCCACAAATGTGTTGCACTTGTAGGTTGCTTTGCTTTCACCCTCCTCTTCAGCTCGATGGGGTTTAAGTCTGGAGACTATGCTGGCCATTCCATGATTTGAAGCCTACTGTCTTGTTCTTTTCCTCGAAGGTAGTTTTGACATAGCCTGGAGGTGTGTTTAGGGTCATTATCTTGCTGTAGGATGAACCCCTGACCAACAAGGCATATACCAGAGGGTATTGCATGGTGCTGCAAAATGCTGTGGTAGCCCTTTTGGTTCAGGGTGCCAGTCACTTTGTGCAAGTCGCCAACTCTGAATCCAGCAAAAGAGCCCCAGGCCATCACGCTTCCTCCTCCATGTTTGACAGTTGGTGTCACACACTGAGGAACCATCCTTTCGCCTACTTGACGGCGTACAAAAACCCTGCGTGATGAAAAAAAGATTTCAAATTTTGATTCATCGGTCCATAAGACCTTTTTCCAGTCTTCAGTAGTCCACTGGCGGTGCTTCATGGCCCAGACAAGCCTCTTTTTCTTATTTTTCCATCTTAGCCATGCCTTTCTTACTGCCACTCGACCTGTCAAACCTGCAGCTCGAAGTCTTCTCTTCACAGATTGAAACTGAGACTTGCATACTTCGACCAGTGTTAAGCTGTGCTTGAAGCTGTTGTCCTGTGTGCCGCCTATCACGCAAGCTGTTGACTCTCATAAACTTGCCTTCTGATTCTGTTGTGGCTTTGAGTCTGCCAGACCTCTTTCTGTCAGAGTTTCCTCCAGTTTCCAAGTGCCTTTTGATGGTGTAGGAAACTGTACTCACTGACACCTTGGCTTTCTTTGCAATTTCTCTTAAGGAAAGACCTACACTTTTAAGGGTTATAATGGTCTGTCTGTCTTCCTTTGTTAATTGCCTTTTTCTCGCCATTTATGATAGCAATATACTACTTCCTGCAGTGCAATATTGTCCAAATAATGCTTCAGAGGGTGTAAGAACAGTCTGTTCAAATACTGCTTTTATACAGACAGGGGGTTTGTAATCAAGTAATCAGCAGAGGTTGGGACACCTGTAGGAATTGTTTGCATCAACTTTCAAGGCTTAATTTACTTACATTGCTGCAGAACAGCTGTAAGTTGTTAACCCATTACTTGTTCCCTGAAGAAGGCCTTTTTTTTTTGCAATATAACTGTGCAATTTACATTATTTTCCCGTTTTTGCTAACCTAAACTTTTTTTATAACCTCGAGCAGTTTACTGCTTACCTTTGTACCATTTCAGGTTATTCACTGGACCTGAATTGCTTAAATTTCAATAAAAACTGGAAAAATTGAGGTGTTCTAAAACTTTTGACCAGTAGTATATATATGTATATGTATATATATATATATATATATATATATATATATATATATATATATATATATATATATATATATATATATATATATATATATATATATATATATATATATATATATATATATAGTTGTGGATCTCAACGTCGGCCTTTCCCCCTTACCAAGGGGGGATTAGTCCCCTTGTCTTTTACTAGCCGACGTGATCCGGGGCTATGACGTTCCTTCCGGTCAGCGTTGGGTAGGGTCGTAGGCCGAATTCCTAATACCTAATTACCAACGCCTCCCGGGAAGCAAGGAAATAACTCCGCCCGAATCACGGTTGTAGTGGAAACGCCAAGCGATAGCGAGCCGTGATCCGAGCTGTTAACAGGAACTAAACCCGATCTGAGCGGTTCCGAATCGTGCCACGCTTACCCAATGGAGGAAAGGACTGATATGGTCGAATTAGGAAGAAACAAGGAATAACAATTGGTATATTTACAATTTGTACAGGAAGGAGAAGAAGAACACACAGTGAAGCTTATACAGTCTTAACTTATCCCAGGACACGGGCCCGTTTCACTCTCAGACACACTCACATGGGGATGTAGAAGGTCAGGGTGATGGTCCAGGGATGATGGCATCCAGGCAGTCGCTCCGGTCCCCGACTCGTACCGCGAAGCAGATTGTCAGGGCAGCAGAAGCTCCCCGCGGGTCGTTTACGTGGAGCGGACAATTACAGGGCGAAAGGCAAGACTGGCTGGCGGTTACTTCGCGGCTCAGCCGCATACGTAATAAACGAACTGGCGCTATATGCGCTCCAAATACCGCTCAATGGGCGCTCCCCAATGCAAGTTCAATAGCATACGTCCTCTTTCAAATCGCGTATCCGCTGCAGTCCTCTTCCAATGCGCTTTCCTCACGAGGCCTTTATCATGCGCGCTGTTGCGTCAATCCTGGACAGTCCTCATACAATTCTCTCATAAGGGCAGTCCTCTCAACGAGTGCAGTTGCGTCAGTCCTGGACAGTCCTTTACAAAGCCAACCTTCCCCAGCGAGTCCTTTTTACCACAGTCACATCGCATAAGTCCTTTCGAGGGCTTTGTGCACGCGTTTATATAGCGCCGCCCAGCGAACCCTCTGGAACTCACCAGACGTTTCTTGCCACGCCCTATCAAGCCATGCCCACCGAGCCCTGGTTGGTTGTTGGCTCTTACCGTCTCGCTGCCGCTCCCCGACCTCAACGCCGGCTCCACCCTCTCTCAGGCCTACATCGTGTCCCTCGACTAGTGAGCATCCTAAGGCGAGGTGCCATAGCCAAAATGGGGGACGGGATGAATGCTGCTCAACTAGGTAGATTGGAGGGTGGCCGCAAAATGAACGGGACCTCAGCTTATTTATTTTACACAACGCAGGTATCACTAGTGGAAATGGCCTTATTCTCACACATACTATGACATAACTAATGTTCTAAGGTGGCCTCTGTGTTGCTTGTGGACTAACTATGGGGGCAAACCTTTAACCTTTAATGATCAATATGTACACTTCTCAGAACCGTAACAATATATATATTGTTGTGGTTTTGAGAATAAAGGCAACCCCCCTTTAGTTAGTTGCACCACAACATGTAGCCTCACTTTAGCCAGTTATTTCTTATTAAATGTTAAGTATAGTCTCCTTCCCAGTGTTAGTATGCGTTGAGGCAGGTAAGTAAGGGTAGGCCTCATTGTGCCTGGAATGCCATGTGCTGGGCCTAGGACAAGTCGAGGAGGCCCGAGGGAGGAGCCAGAGGGAGTGGCTGGCAAGTAGCAAACAGCCAATGGAGCTAAAGGGGAGTGGCCAACAACGGCGGCCAATGGGAGCTAAAGGGGAGTGGCCAGCAGCAAGCGGCCAATGAGGACTAAGGGGAGTAACTGATGGGGGGGGGGGGCTATCACAACACGTGACCCCCGGCGGCCAGTGGAGGCCTTTGGAACATTCTAGTGGGGCTCCGGGGGGGGGATATAAGACCTGCCCCGGACCCCCGATGAAGCAAGCGAGAAGCTCTCTGCGTTCTGCCCCCACTCTCTGCTGCCCCGTTCTCCCTGGCTCTTTTCTCTTCTTTTGCCCTCGTTCTCTTGGGAAACGCTCTCGCAAGACGATCTCGCAGGACGATCTCATCATACTTTATGGTAAGGCAGACATAAGGTTCCAGCAGCAGCTACAGCAGTTAACAGATGAAGACCAGGGCTACTCATCAAACAATCTTCTAAGTAGGCCCCTCATTATCGATCTATAATTCCGGTAATCTCTGTATGTCTGTATGTCTGTGTGTCTGTGACCGCTGTTTCTCGACAACCACGGGTCCGATATACTTGAAACTTGCCAGGTATATTGCTGGGGACCCGAGGATGTGACTTTTCAAGGCTTCATATTAATCGGACAAGTAGTTACCGAGCTATGTCCAAAAAACGATTCAACCAATCAGAGAGCAGCGAGTTATCACGTGTGCCGAACGTGGCGAACAGACTCTGCCTCGGACGGCACATTTGAGAGCGTATTCATTTATTTCACGTTGGCAAACTATGTTGCCGCTATGTTGGCGTTAAACTATGTTTTAAAACTAATTAAAACTAATTTGCGATTCTTTCGCTTTCCTGCGCGTTTGTGCACGCTATGGCGATTTCTTTACCAAACTCCGCAAGCCGTTCGCTTTGGACCAAACCATTTCATGTAAATAGAGGGGGGGGATTGTCACCGTACTCGCAAGCCGTTCGCTTTGGACCAAACCATTTCATGTAAATAGAGGGGGGGGATTGTCACCGTACTCGCAAGCCGTTCGCTTTGGCTTTGCGAATGGACCAAACCATTTCATGTAAATAGAGGGGGGGGATATAATTTTAGATATATATATAGTACGGGCACGCCCTAGTAACACCAATGAGGCAAACCCATTAACATTACATGGTGAAGAATCATCTTTGGAACAGATGGCTGACAACACATAACATCTCGTGTTACATTGATTAAACTTTGAACATAGTGCATCAACATTCACATTATGTATATATAGTTTGACTAAAATTATGAGAATGTGGTGTGGTGTAACCCGAGGTAGTATACTTCAGAGTAATTTATCAAACAAAATATTATGATTAATTATTACAGTAAATTGCCTTACTTGTTTCCAAAAAGCATATAATATAAAGTATATTACTGTCGAAGTATATTGGTGTGTTTAGAAATCAATATTTACATTATTAACGAGTCTGTGCCACTTCAGCAGGTTCTTCAGCCCGCTGTCTCTGCATTCTTTGCCTGTTTGAAGCTTGATGAGCCTGTGCCACTTCTTTCTTTTTTTTTTTTTTTTTTTTTTTTTTTTTTGTATACAAGATCGAGGCTCGTGAAAGAGCGAACATTAATCACACAGAAAGACAAACAGACACATAAAACAAATAACATCGGGAGCGGTAGACAAGATGGGGAGAGAGGGGGAAGGACACAAACACAACATTTGAGAGCAGGGACCGAGAGACATGGAGACATCGAGAGATCTGTGGGAGGGAGAGGGCTTTGGGGGGGAGGCATGTGAAGGGGGGGAGGCATGTGAAGGGGGGGAGGCATGTGAAGGGGGGGAGGCATGTGAAGGGGGGGGGGGGGTGGGAGAGGTATAAACATATGGACACTGCCAGGATTTCCAGGAAATAAGTTGGAATTTCAAACAAGGTGGATCTGGGGTGAATTAGTGGGGGTAGAAAAGATCAAGGTTATGGATGGGGGAAGATAAGAGATGGTGGTGAACAGCTGTTTTAAAGACCTGGAGGGAGGAGAGGGATTGAAGGGAGTGTGGGAGTTTGTTCCACAGGCGGGAGAAAAGAGGAATGAAAGAGTGAAGGTGAGCAGAGGGCCGAGATTTCGGCAGTTTAACCATCAGAGGGTTGCTGGCAGATCTTGTGCGACCTGTAGGAATATTTGGGGGACAGAGCACAGAGAGAGCTGGGGGAGCACGGCCGGAGAGGAGTCGGTAGAAGACAGAAAGACCACCTACCTGCCTGCGGTGAGTGAGTGAACGGCCCTCAGAGATAGCTTCATCGCGGGAGATTCCAATGATTTTGAAAGCTTTGGATTCAACAGCGTGAAGCCGAGCCAGGTGTGAGGCAGGAGCACCAGCCCATAGGGGAGAACAGTATTCCATTGAGCTGCGGATGAAAGCCTTGTAAGTGGTGAGGAGCTCAGGTGTGCCGAGGAAGGACTTCGCACGACGGAGGATGCCCAGTCGGCAACTGGCTTTGGAGGCCAGCTTGGAAATGTGGTTTTCCCAAGAAAGATCATGGCAGATAGTGAGACCCAAAAGCTTGAGTGACAGAACTTCTTGGAGAGGATTGTTGAGAAAGTAGATGGGAGGGTTGTCCAGTCGATCTTTTCGGAGAGACATAGTAAGAGAGTGAGATTTGGCAGGATTGAAAGACATGTTCCACTTGTTTGACCAGTCTGTGATTTTGTCCAGGTCTTCAGAGAGTGAGGAGGCTGCAGACTGCCGATCTGAGGGAAGAGGAATGGAGCGGCAGAGAGTGGAGTCATCAGCAAAGAGATAGAGAGGATTTTCCAGAGAGTCAGAGAGATCATTGATAAAGACCAGAAAAAGCACAGGGCCCAGCACACTTCCTTGGGGAACTCCAGCCTGAACAGGAAGGGGAGATGAGAGAAATCCATTCAGGGCCACACGTTGACTACGACCAGAGAGGAAGTCCGCAAGCCATGCATGGAGATTTCCATGGTTACCATAGGAGGAGAGTTTGGTGAGCAGAGCTGGGTGCCAGACCGTATCAAAGGCCCTTGATATGTCAAGGGAGACAGCTCTGATTTCCTGTTTGGCATTGAGGACCTCCATCCATTGTTGAGACAGCAGAAGCAGCATGTCCAGAGTAGAGTGACCTGGTCTGAAACCAAATTGATGATCAGAGATCAAGTCATTGGAGAAGAGGAAAGATTTCATATCCGAAGCAATGATGGATTCCATGACTTTGCTGATAATTGGGAGCAGGCTGATTGGTCTGTAGTTGCAAGGATCTGTTTTTGCACCTTTTTTGTGTAAAGCGGTAATGTTAGCTGATTTCCAGGATGCTGGCAGATGACCTTGAGCAAAAGATAGGGTGAAAAGAACAGAGAGAGGGTGAGATAGAGCGGCAGAGCAGGATTTTAAGACCCGTGGGCTGATGCCGTCTGGTCCAGTTGCAGAATCAGAGTCGAGGTTTGACAAAAACTCCTCCACCTTGTCAGGAGAGAAGGACACAGAGTCCAGGAACAGTTGGGTTCGACTGGGAAAGGTGGGAACAGAGAGAGATGGGTTTGGGACTAAGGATTTCGAGGCGAACACAGAGTTGAGGCATTCGGCTTTGTCACGTGCGATGTCAACTGTGTGGCCATTTGAGGTAAGGGAGGGGATGGAGGGGGAACAAACACCAGAAACGGATTTGACCAGACGCCACCAGGATTTGGAGGAAGGAGACAGGTTTGAGAGTTCATTCTTGAGTGAGGAGAGATAGTGCTTCCTGGCACTCCTGAGGGTAGACACACACTTGTTCCGAGCTTGGTGGAAGGAACTGAGATTTCCTTCAGTTGGATTAGCCTTCCAAGAGGCAAAGGCAAGTTGTTTCAGGGCAACTGCCTCACCACAAGATTCAGTGTACCATGGACGGGAGGAAGGGTAAGACAATTGAAGGCGAGATGGGATAAATCTGTGCATGAGAGAGATCAGTTTGCTTTGGAAGAATTCCCAGGAAGAATTGATGTCAGAGGCAGTGGAGATGGGAGACCAATCCAGACGATTGATGGCTGCTTGAAGACCGTCCCAGTCGGCCTGAGTGAAATGCCAGACTCGTCGACGCTGAGGAGGCTCTCTGAGAATGGCCAGAGAGATGTCCACTTTGACAAGCACATGATCAGAAGAACCGATTGGAGCAGAAGAAGAGCAGCAGACATTAGCAGGGAAGTTTGTCATAACCAAGTCTAGAAGAGAAGATACTCCATTGGCTGAGATCCGGGTCGGGAAATTGACAGATTGTGTCAATCCCAGTGAGTCACAGAAGTCCTTTGCTGAGGTGCCATGACTAGTGAGAGAGGAACCCACACCCAACCAGGTGGCATGATGACAGTTGAAGTCACCACATATGAGGAAGAGAGAGTTGGGATGAGTGGATAGAAGTTGGTCCATGTTGTCAGACATTGAAATGTAGATGGAGTCATCACTGTTTGGGGGACGGTACAGAACACATATGAACAAAAGGTGGGAGCGGAGAGGAAGCCGTAACCAGAGGTACTCCTGCGGGTGAGGAGGAAAGAGAGCAGTGCAAGGAGAGTGAGGAAGAGAGTTTTTGACAAAGATAGCCACCCCACCACCAGGCCGAGGCTCAGGTCTATCATACCGGAGGAGGGAGTAACCAGGAAGAGATATTAAGGAATCAGAGACATCTTGAAGGAGGAAAGTCTCTGTTAAGCAGATCAAGTCTGGATTGTCAGAAGCAACCTGTATGGAGAGATCAGTCAGGTTTGAGCGAAGGCCCCGGATGTTTGAGGTCCATACCGTTAATGAAGAGAGAGGGGGAGCATCGGGTACAGGACAGGGGAGGGGAGGAGTAGGGTAAGATGAAGGATGAGAGGGGGAGGTAGGGAGAGCAGTTGATAGTGTTTCAGATGTTGCAGAAGAGTTCCAAGAAAGGGAAGGATGAGGAGGATGAAAGGTTTGCTGGTGAAGGGATGCGGCACAGTGAGGGGTTGTTTGAGGGGGGGCAGAGGAAAGTAGAAGGTTTGGGGGGGTGGAGGTATGAGATAGAAGGGAGACGAAGTGGGGAGGAGGCAGCTTGGAGGAGGAGGGGGGAGGAGAGAGAATTGGAGAGGAATGGTATGTGGGGAGAATTGAATGGGAGGGATTGGGGGGGAGTTTTGAAGGGCAGGAGTGAGGGGGGAGTTTAGGAGGGGAGGGGCAAGGGGGGAGTTTTGGAGGGAAGGGGAAAGGGGGGAGATCAGGAGTGGAGGGGCAAGGGGGGATTAGGAGGGGAGGGGCAAAGGGGAAGTTTAGGAGGGGAAGGGCAAGGGGGGAGTTCAGGAGTGGAGGGGCAAGGGGGGAGTTTAAGAGTGGAGGGGCAAGGGGGAAGTTTCGGAGTGTAGGTGCAAGGGGGGGGATTTGGATGGGAGGGGCAAGAGGGGAGTTTAGAAAGTGGATGATTAATGAAAGACGAACATTGATAACAAATTGGGTTTGTTGTGATTTTCAAGTTAGCAATCCGGTTCAGGATGATGGAGGAGGGATGGAATGAATGTGAATTTAGACCATGTAGTGAGGGAGACGTATAAGATATTGAATTTCTTTTTTTTGAAGTGGAATGAGTTGGAGAGGAAATTGAGAAAAGCCTTTTAAATAGGAAGAAAAACAGCGTGTTGTAATATACCACTGAATAAAAAACAGAAGGGGAAAGGTTAAACATATTTAAAAATATTTAAACAGAACTATGAACAATCTTATATGCACAAAAATACCAACGGGGGGAGAGCCGAGAGGGACCACCACGAGTCACGTGAACAGGGCAAACGGTGGATGGCAAGGAGATAATGGGGGTGGGGCGAACAGCACACCTGGACAGAAAATACAGGATGAGACAACAGTACACGTGGAGAAAAGAAAATAAATGTTTTTGGTTTTTTTTTTTTTTTTTTGGGGGGGGGGGGGGTGGGGATTTAGAACGTTAGACAGTATTATGTTCGGGGTAGAAGGGAAAAAACCAAGAGCCAAGCAAAACACACTTAAGTTAACAAAACACCGACGGGGTACAACTACAGTACAAGGCCACACACGAGGAGCAGAACACGATTAATTAAATACGAGTTACAGGAAATTCAAACCAAAACTAACTATAATCAAACAATATCACATGGACGATAAAATAACGAATTGAAATTTGACAATCTATCTGGGGAAATGGGGGAGAAACACGTGGTCGAAGAACGAACGAACGAATAAGAAAGAATAAACGAATGAGCACAGAGAAGGTAATGTCTTTTTTTTTTGTTTTTTTGAGTTGAGATTTACATAAGGAAGTAGGCTTTGGGGTGGAAAGACTGCGAAAACAGAGAACGAAAGTTATTGGATCACAAGCGACAGGCGCTGAGAGAAAAACAAAGCCTCAAGGTTGTACAGTGTACACTGTACAGGGCCTCGAGACGACACGAATTAACGCGATTTTCAATACAGGTATGAAAGATTTGCACCGAAAATCTTTGACGGGACAATATACGTACATACACCATAAAAGAAATACAGTTATAACGAAAATACAAATTGGAACAATGACTTAACTTCGATTTCGATGGAGAGCGTGGAGACCTGCGAAAAAACGAACCATCGCCAGCAAGACCGGAAACGGAAGTCGAAACGGAAGTCGACTTCTGCAGGTTCTTTAGCTCACTGTTGCTCCATTCTTTGCCTGGCTAAAGCTTGATGAGCCTGTGCCACTTCTGCAGGTTCTTCAGCCCGTTGCATCTTCATTCTTTGTCTGTTTGAAACTTGTTGTTTTTCTGTTTCCTCTACATCTTCTCCATCCCTGAGCTTCTGCATCCTTTGTCTTACGGTAGCATGGCGTGTCTCTGTTTCTTCTGGTATTTCCTCCATGCGCATGCGCCTCATAATTTCCTTTCTCTTTGT
Organism: Myxine glutinosa; assembly: GCF_964187855.1. Taxonomy (NCBI): domain Eukaryota; kingdom Metazoa; phylum Chordata; class Myxini; order Myxiniformes; family Myxinidae; genus Myxine; species Myxine glutinosa. Next base: position 74,448,506 of record NC_136264.1, on the reverse strand, counting down.
CCCTTTCTCTTTGTCCCGTTAGACTGTATATATATATATTGTTGCGGAACTCCTCGTCGGCCTTTCCCCTTACCAATGGGGGGTTAGTCCCCTTGTCTTTGACTAGCCGACGGGATCTGGGACCGATGACGTCACTTCCGGACAGCGTTGAGTAGGGTCATAGGACTAATCACTAATACCTAATTACCAACGCTGCCCAGGAAGCAAGGAAGTAAGGCCACCCAGAATCACGGATACAGGTGGAAACGCCGAGCGGTAGCGATCCGTGACCCGAGCCGTGAGCAAAGACTAAACCCGATCCAAGTGGTTCCTAATCATGCCACACTTACCCAATGGAGGAAATCACTGATACGGTCGAATTAGGAAGAAAAAGGAATAACAGATGATTTATTTACACTTTGTACAGTAAGCAAAAGAAGACACAGTGCAGCCTTATACAGTCTTAACTTATCCCAGGACAAACGGGCCCATTTCACACTCAGACACACTCACACAGGGTTTGAGATGGACAGGTCGATGGTCCAGGGATGGCGTCCAACAGCTCGTTCTCCGGTCCCCAACGCACACCGCGAAGAAGATGGAACAGACGGCAGAAAGCTCCCTGCGTGTCGTTGGCGCGGATCGGACAATTACGGGGGGGGGAACGGTAAGCTGGGCTTGGCGGGTACACTTGCGTGGCTGCGTACGTAATAGATGAATATTCGCTCCCAATACAAGTTCAATCAAGGGCTCTCCCTTGTGCAAGTCTCTCCCAAAGCGCCAATCAAATCAAGCCCTTCCAACACAATGCTTTATGGTAAGGACGATCTCGAGGCCCTATACTCCGGCGATCTCCCTGCCTGGACTCCCTGCATGTGCGCTTTTGCCTCACCGACTTCGGGACACGCTGCGGAGATTCCCGTACATGCACGGCTGAAGCCGACGTCCCTGCCGCGAACATCACCAAGGGGGAACGCCCAACAAGCCGTCCGGGGCGAGCTGCACCAAGCGGCCGTGCTTTGAGCGCGTCCTCTTCTTCCTCCCTTTCCCCATGTGAGTCAGAGGGCCCTTGTCTGGGCCACGTAAGTAAGAACGGTTAAGTTTCTCTCCTGTGTCTCTTTTCTCTGGCCATTGTACAAATGTTAATAAACCTGTGTTTGCTTCCAACTTGGCCGTTTACGTCTTTTCACCATTGGCCTCGCATTGCACGAGATAAAACCGCTCGACCGGGTTCCTAATAATTAACGGCACGAGTTACGTGACACGCAAACCGCTCGGGCGTATCAACCCAGCGTGACTCGTGTGAGGTTCAGCCCCCGTCCTCGTGGCGGCGTGTGTATCGAAGGTACTCGGGTATCTGACCGGAAACACTTCCACGCACTCGCAGCGGGTTTAGCCGCTGGAATTGCTTAGCAATCTGCCCCCCCCCCCCAAGAGTGTACAGTGGGTAGCGGCCTCGTGGACTCGAAGCTCGTGGGGGAGAAGGGCTTAACCCCCCCTCAGTACGTCAACGGGCTCGAGATCCGCAACAATATATATATTGTTATATGAAGTAACCGTATATATATGTATATACGAAGGCCAGTCAATAAGTAACCTTAAAATGGCGATATAAATTCGAGAATGTAATGTGTGTAGTTGTAGATGACATATGTTATATCTATGGGTAAGAAGTCATGTTTTGCCTGTTTTAGATCTGGCAACATTGATCGTATGACGTCAGCAGAGCAGTTCCAAGATGGCGGCTCCCTTAGAAGCATGCACCTGGGAGGAGCAACGTTCTGTAATCCATTTCTTGGGAAGTGAGGGTGTGAATCCCAGTGAAATCCATCGCAGAATGAAGATGCAATATGGTGACGCATGTTTATCTTTGCAGCAGGTGTACGACTGGGACAGGAAGTTTAAAAGTGGAGTGTCCAGTGTGGCAGACGCTGCTCGCTCGGGCCGGCCTCACACAGCCGACACACCAGAAATGGATGCAGGAGTTGATCGCGTGCTAAGGGAAAACCGTTGCGTTATGCTGGATGGAGTGGTTTCCGAATCGAACATTAGCCATGGTCCAGCACGCCATATCATTCACAACATGCTGGCGTTCCGCAAATTGACTGCAAGGTGGGTGCCGAGACAACTCACACCCGGACTGAAAGTGGGTTTTGTGAAGAACTTCTTCATGAGTAATCATGTTTTGTTTTGCACCAAAGAATAATAATAAACTTAGTTTATTGCAGGTATCGTTCTTCAAAATGTGCCCAGGGTTTCTGGACCACTCTGTATATATATACAGTCACGTGAAAAAGTAAGTACACCCCATGTAAAGTTTTGACTTTTTCAACATATTTCAACATACAGCTATTTGATCTTCATTTCAACAATATTGATAGATAAAGGTGATATAATATAACAAATATCATGAAACATTTACATTTTGTAGTCCATTTTATAATTTAAATAAACATAAATGCAAATTTCGCATGTGTAAAAAGTAAGTAGACCCTTGGCTCTAATAGGTGGTATTGCCCCCTTTGGCAGAATCAACCTCAAGTAGGCGTTTCCTATAATTTCGCTCTTTCACGAGCCTCGATATTGTATACAAAAAAAAAAAAAAAAAAAAAAAAAAAAAAATTGTCTACCAGTCTCTGACATCGACTGGGAGAAATTTTTGCCCACTCCTCAATGCAAAATTCTTTCAGCTGTGCGATGTTTGAGGGGTTTCTTGCATGCACAGCTCATTTAAAATCCCCCCACAACATCTCGATGGGATTTAGATCCGGGCTTTGACATGGCCATTCCAGAACCCTCCATTTCTATATTTTCAGCCATTTCTTGGTGGATTTACTGGTATGTTTAGGGCCATTGTCATGTTGCAAGTTCCACCTTCGGTTGAGCTTCAACTTTCCGACAGATGGCCTCGCATTATCCTCAAGCACCCTCTGGTACAATGAAGAATTCATAGTGGATTCGATGATGGTGAGCTGCCAAGGTCCTGACGCAGCAAAGCTGCCCCAAACCATAATATTTCCACCACCATGCTTTACAGTTGGTATCAGGTTCTTGTGGTCAAATGCTGTCTTTGGTTTTCGCCAAACATGTCTTCTGGTACTGTGGCCAAATAGCTCTACCTTTCACTCATCTGTCCAGAGCACATTGTTCCAGAAGTGCTGGTCTTTGCCTCGGTGTTCATTGGCAAACTTTAGTCTTGCCCTGATGTTCTTTCTGGACAGCAAAGGTTTCCTCCTGGCACACCTCCCATGTAGATCAAATTTGTACAGCCTCTTTCTAATGGTAGACTCATGCACTTTGACATCAACAGTGGCAAGACTACAGGTTGCAACCTGTAGGTCCCTTGATGACATTCTGGGGTTCTTAGAGACTTCTTTCAGCATCTTGCAGTCTGCTCTCGGGCTGAACTTGCTGGGGCGGCCTGGCCTGAACAAGTTGGCAGTTGTTTGGAATCTTCTCCACTTGTAGATGATCTTCCGGACGGTCGAATGATTGATTTCAAATTGTTTGGAGATCTTTTTAAATCCCTTCCCAGACTCGTAGGCATCTATAACCTTCTTTCTGGAGGCCTCAGAGAGCTCTTTTCATCTAGGCATGTTGATGCCGCACACTTCAACAACAAAGAGCAAACCAAACTAAATGTCTGAGGTTTAAATAAGACAGGTTCCTCCAAGATCCTCTCTAACAATGTTCTAATCATTTGCACCTGAGCTGATGCACCTGATTCTAATTTTAGGTGTTTGAAGTAGTGATAAATGTAGGGGTGTACTTACTTTTTCCACATGTGAAATTTGCATTTATGTTCATTTAAATTATACAATGGACTACAATATGTAAATGTTTCATGATATTTGTTATGTTATATCACCTTTATCTATCAATATTGTTGAAATGAAGATCAAATAGCTGTATGTTGAAATATGTTGAAAAAGTCAAAACTTTACATGGGGTGTACTTACTTTTTCACGTGGCTGTACATATTCGCACCAGACCTGCGTTTAAATATGAGTTGATTCACTCTCCACTCGCCTCTGTCTCCAGATTCACAATGAGGCTGTTTCTGCTGTTTCCTGTAGTTGTGTCACAGTATTCTTTGCTTGTTTAGATGAAGCTCCAATCATCTTGAGGTACTTCAGCATGGACCTTGCCACAAAACCAAAGGTCCATGGAGTGTGTTTGCAGTTTGCTGGGCAGTTTCAAACCGATTGGGTAGATGGGTCGGGTGAATGTTTCGGTCATGAACAGGAGTCGTTATCCTAGGACGTCCACTGGTATAATCTGTTGTTGATCCAGTGGCTTGATAATGTCTGCTGAGGTCATAAACAGTTATTCTCCTCACGTTAAAGAGCCTTGGAACATGGGTAATGGAAGAGCCTGCTTGAGTATGTCCAATGATTTGATTCCTCTCATTTTCTGTAAGACGTGGCATTGTAAGACGTTAAACAATGTAATCACTATGTTGTTTCAACGATACACATTCTGGTGTCTCAACAAAACTTTCACATTTGCTCAGAATGCCTCGTGTCACCTCTACAAATCTAAGGATGAATGAGTTGCATGTGCTGAATGATTATTACATGAGGCAATTGCGTTACGTGGAAACGTGCAATCAGGTGTTCTACGCATCCCTCATGCCAAAAAGGCACTTGGAATGACCGCTGGAACAGTCCTTCTGTTCAACAATTACATTATCAATATTCTACATGTGGTGGAGATTATATATAACCATTGTCTACACCCAAACAAAACAATTATTTGCTGCTGAACCCCAGCAAAATGCCTTTTATGTAACGGATAGTAACTTTCGATGCACACTGTGATTTATTAGGTAAATTAATCAAGGTTGAGAAACAAATTGATCAATGGACGATACAAATAAATTTTCCATTTGAGACCTTGTCCAGAAGGAGGATGCATGGGGTGGACAAGATGGATACAGAAGCAAACTATCAGCAAAGGTACCAAACAATCCACCAATAGGTTAGGGTTTTTAAGTTCCCAACGCAATTTGTTGGAGATGTGAATCACAATGCACGTTGTTATTTTTTTTGTACGGTTGGGATGTGGGTGAAATCTCATCCGACATATAAAACAAAATCAATTACCACGAGCCAAATATTCTTACAGAGAGATCATAATTTGGAGGATTAAAAATAACAACTTAATTTTTTGTCAATCATTTGTCAACATGTCAATATGATTATAAATTCGTTAGAGATACATTATGGAAAGGCAGAAGAAGTGCATTACAAAATGTCTGTCTTTGCACATTGATGTGCTGCTGAATAAAGCCAATATAGTACATCTTTCCAGATGATGTGCTCTAATAAGACATTCTAAATTAAAACCTTGTATCCAGTCAAGTAAGATTCCATGACACTTTACATGCCCCGGATTTAAGACGCCTCTCTGCTAAGGTCACGAGCCCGTTTCCCAACACGCAACAAATGTAATGTCTCATTAATGTCACTTATTTTCACATATGAAAATGCAATTGTGATCCTCCAATTTTCACATTATTACGTTAGTATTTTGAAGTTTTCCCCAAAATTGCCATGGTGTTAACTCATGCCATATTGATGCAATGAAGAAACCTCGTCCCGCAATCCTCTCACTGTGCAAACCCAGGACTAAGAAGTCCCACTTTCTGCTGACCATTGGCAGGATTGTATATTAATGCCGGCACGATTTCATGTGGCCTCACATGCATGTTTCGATCCGATGAGGTGAACAGTGCTGATTGAAATGTTCCATCTCTCATTTTCCAACACTTTCATGCCTGCCCACTACCCACAAACTCACATAAATTCCAACTTCAGCACCTTTTAGCATTTAATCCATGACTGGCACATTAAAATTTTATTCTCATTGAGAAACAAATAAACACGAATAAGTATAAAACTGTGCAATGCAATACACTCATGTCATTTGAACTTTCATGATAGAGTCTCCAGTGAAGAGCTGAGAAATACATTTAAAGCGTAGACAATGATGGTAATATATCTCAAAATATGAAGCAGAAATTTGACCATCAGAAACATTTTATCAAGTGTCAGGTCAGTCTTTTGGGACTGCCACTGGTAACATGTAACCCAGTGCTACCTGCCGCATGGTCGGGTTGTCAGCGACTAAACCGACACAATCAATGGTTTTGCTAGTGGGGAGGGTGACTGTGACACCCTGCCAGGACCAAAACCAACACCTGGCAAAGGGTGGATGAGTTATTGTAGGGAGCCAACGGCCATCCAGTAAGGAGATGGTGTCTCCTAAAAAACACCCATCCAGTTTGGACCAGTTTGAGTCATACCAAAGACTTTAAAAATGGTACATGCTGCTTCCTTGCTTGACATTCAGTGTTTGAAAGGATAGAGCATGGATCATCCACATCAGTTGGCATCCACGGGAGGAGGAAATTCCCTGCTGAGTATGGTGAGAAAAGCGGTTGCTGGTACCCAGAGTATCGCGATTGCCATTGTTGTGACGTTGCTGGTACCCAGAGTATAGCAGGAAGTGACGGCAGTGACGGCACTTCCACTCAGCTCAGTGGCTGTGTTAAGCGTTTCTCTCATCAGTATATCCATGTGTGAGTGTGCGTCAGCTCTATTACGAGCCTTACTCCATGTATAAAGTCAAGGTGTCAGTGAGGTCAGACCACTGGTGTGCAGGTCCAGGCTTTGCTGGAGAGTGAGGCTATGCCCATCATGTCGGTTCCCGGAGTGCTCAGGACAGACCCTGTCGCGGTTGACTCGGTGCCCGGGCTTGTCGACTCGCCATGGAGGAGGTGTGTTCTTGTGACCACGGGGCAGCGGGTAAGTAAAAAGCTGAGTTGTAGGGAACTTAGAAAGAGATAAGCCAAGGGTCGGTGTCAGGTTGAGCCACATTTGGAATTTGTTGATACACGTGCTTGCTTCTGTAGGAGCTGTGAGTCATGAGCAGCTGGTGTCTCATTATAATGGACAAAAGTTGGCAGAGTGGGAGGCTCAAGCCCAGCAGTGGCTGCAGAGAGGGGCAGAAATGCCCAATAACAGGGTTATAGCATGCAGCTGTGTTAGCCAGAAATTTTAAATTCAAATGGCAATTTATATTGGAGCACTGGAGCAGCCTCGGTGGGAGTTTGTCCCCGGACTGCAATATTCGGACCAGGGGAGGTTAAGGGGTTCGGCCTCGTGTGAAATTGCCCCCTAGAATATTGGGTTGTCCCAGGCAGCTGTGGAATTGCACTGGTAGGATTTGGACGTAGGGTCCGATCACGGGTATTGTGGCATGACCCGTGCCCCAGAGGGAGGCTGGTGTAGTGTGGCATCCCTTGCCCATCGGGATGCTGTCCGAGCGAGTATCTCGGGCCGGTGGGGGTGCAGGACCCTGGAGGGGGTTGAGACCTCTGGGGGTCCGAAGTGGTTCCTCCTGGGTGCAACATGATGCACCATGAGGACCACTGGGGGGGGGGGGGGGGGGGTTGCGGGCCACACTTTGGTGGTGGCACCACTGAGGGCCAGTAAGGGCCTGACGTGGTGACTGCCCAGGCATGCTGCCTGGTAGCCTCTTCCTGAGGCTCTGGGACAGCCGGCATGTAGTGACCTGCCATGCTGTGCTGGTCTATGGACATGGGTCAAACTGCATGGACTGAGTATGAGTACAGCCCACCGGACAACCACTGGAGCATCTGTGAAATGTGATGGAGTGTTTGGGAAAGGCCCGGTGGAGGGCCACATGACCTTTCTCAGATGGTGCGCTGTGATTAATGGGCTCTCGGTTTGTGAGGAGAGCCCTTGGTTTGATTGGCTCAGATTACATAGGCTGTGTGATGTTCAGGCACACTCAGGCCATCTGTGTCAGCCACCGAATCGTCTCAGTTGGTAGGAATTGTGTGTGTTACTAGCCTGCTCCATATTACTTGGAATTGCTTTATGAATTACTTTATGTATGACTTGCTTGATTTTTAACGGAGGGAGAATGTGATGAAATATGTTGTATTGTCTCGAGCTGAGTGGCGCGACTATCCGCGTGAAGGGATGACCTGGAGGGGGCTTATAAAGACTGTCCATTTGGTGCAATAGAGGTGGCATACTGTATCCCTGCGCTGTAGACTACCGAGATTTAACAGGTACGTAAATTTGCTTGCTTGCCAGGAACTAGAAAGAGATGTATGCTTTGATTGCCTTTATATGGAACTAATAAACTATTCTTGTGTTGTAGGATTGGTATGAGAAATAGTTCAATAAAGCCTCAATTATTGCCAGAGGTCTGAGTTTGATTCCACAACAGGCTGATTGGCTGCAGCAGACGCTGCTGGTATTGAACGGGTTCCCCAGTGGTAATTGGATTTTTAAATTTACTTTTCCCTATTGTCACGACTCGCCATGCTTTGTTATTGGGGGTATGCAGGTTAGTTGGGGAATTAGTGTGGGTGATGGGCAAGAGTGGCCATGAGAGCCAAGCACATGTATCGGGTGGAAAGGATTAAAATGTGATGTGTTGTGAATGAAGAAATATGTTTTGTTTGTGTGTTTGATTGGTGTGTACACAGGCCATGGCATGGTAGGTACCCTGTACCATGTTGTAGGTGATGGAAAATTGAATGACAGCGGGAGAGGACGTGACATTTGGGGTTTTGGGGGCGGGGAAGGTGTGCGTGTCCACAGGTACAGATCAGGCACTGGTGGAGAAGTGACCATGGCCCCTCCTGAGAAAACTCGCCCCTGGTAGCAGGTGGTATCTGGAAATTGGGGGCCCGTCCGAGGAGGGTCTAGTATGAGTGACTAATGGGCTGTGTGATGTTCAGGCACACTCATGCTTTCAATCCTCACCTTCAGGCCGCTTCAGACAAATTAGCCCAGGTTTCTTAATACAGTTGTATTGTTTTCATAATATTAATAAAATGATAAAATAGTAAATATAATCATAACACTGCAATGACTTTGTCATGACTGCAACTGGATTGAAGCGATGTATGGTTGGTTCATTGTTGACTCAAAATATATTGAATAAACCAGTGTCTCAATGCAATCTCCAGTGTCTCACATCTCACTTCCTTGGTGACAGACAGCTTAGAGACTTACAGTGCTTCAAAATAATTTAATACTTACATTATTTGCTAACTGGTATCTCCACCCAGGTCATACTATCCTCTTAACTGAAGTATCAACCAAGCCCAGCTCTGCCACTGTTAGACTTTCTGTTTTGTTTTAAATAGATATCATTCATATACAGTTTGTATATGAATGATGCTTATAAAACCAAGCTTGCTACATTCATTGGTGAAAATGTTACCAACAGGAATTATTCTGTCATTCCCAATGGAAAATTTGAAAGATGGGAAATTATCTTTACCAGTAATGTGAACAAAGGGCTGCAACTGAAACAGGACACGGTGTTACATGGGATTAATGTTGGGATTAGTGCAGGCATGGGAGAGCAATTCAGAGGATTTATTGCAGGATTAGTTGAGCAAGTCAGGTCACTATACTAACCCATAATATACCCATAAGCTTGGAGCTGGAATGTCATGTCAAATATGGATATGACTGAGACTCGGACCACTCACCTCCTATGTTTTGCAGTGTGATGGCAAATCCCGCTGCAAGCTTCCCCGGTATTCCAAATGCTCTATAACCCAGCTGTTCATAGGCCCGGATGCCTGTCGGAGGTTTCCAAAGTGAGAAGTATGGTCACAAGTGAAACATGAGCAGTAAGGTTAATACATGGATCAAAGGAGGATATTAAAATGCATTTGCGGAAAGTGTATTCATGCGAGGGTTACGGGTGCCATGGAATATCTTCAGATCCAAACAAAATGAAGCAGAGCACTTAATTTAATGTTGATGTATTTGTGAAATAGTATATTCAGGGGTGACAACGAAATGAGAAGAATATTTGAACTAAAAGAATTGTTTGATAGCATTGCATGGAGTCGCATGCATTGCATGCTTTCAACCAATTGTCCTGTTCTGAATTGTGCTGTTCAGAGGATATCGTTTTTACAAAGACACACCAGATCACTGCTTGAATGCATGTGGATTGTGAGGTTGATATTTGTATTGGGTGAAAAAAGACCATACCACAGCTTGTGTTTGTGGTGTTGATTGTTATCGCCATAATTTGGGTTTCAGAAGGTGGAACGGAGTCTGGGTACTGATATCTCAATACGCAATGATGTATTTTCGTTTTTGTCCCTGAATACAATGGCAGTCGCAATGCTTTGTTTTCTAAGTTCACGCTCGATGGAATCATCAGGTCATATGTGAGCTCATTCTATGTCCTCATTTTTACTGATTGTCCTTGGTTTGTGTTTCCACGGGTTTTCTGGTACTGGGATGTTTATATTTTTGCAGATATGCCAATGAATCACTTTGCATTCTTTGTTGTTCCGTTGTGTGTAAAGTTGTTCTGACAGTAGTTTTTTGCATCCCAAGAGCAGGTGACTAGTACTTTCTATTTCTGTCTTGCAGAATCTACACTTGTCGGTCTGGCTCAGGGTATGTCCGAAGCCATTGGTATAGTGTCCTTGATCTTGGGCATTTATTATGATTCGTTCACCATCCCAGTTAGGCTGACCTCTTCTTAGCCATTCCAGTGAGCCTTCTTTGTCTATCCCCACTCTGTCTAATTATTTTTTGTATTTACCTGTTCCTTTGTCATTCTCTCAGTTGTTGGTGTTTATTTCTTGATATTTCTTTATATATATTTTACTTGCGCCACTGAAGGTGGATGGTGGTTATGTTTTCACCCCTATCTGTTTTTCTGTCTTTGAACAAGATATCTCAAAAAGTTGTGGACTGATTTGAACGAAATTTAGTGCAGAGGTTGGGTATGTGACACAGACGAAATGATTACATTTTGGTGAAGATCTGGATCGGGATCAGGATCTGAGAATTTTTTAAGTGAGTGATATACATGTAACACAATATCTCAAAATGTCGTGTATGGATTCAGACAAAACTTGGTGGACAGGTTGTGTGTGTGACAAGGAAGAATTGATTCCATTCTGGTGAAGATTCAAATCCAGATCCGGATCAGAGAATTTTTTAGTGATTCTTCACCATTAAGATATAGGGCCAAAAATGACATATAGCATGATATTTCTGAAAGTTGTGGATGAATTATGACAAAACTTGGTGGATGAGTTGGTTAGGTGACAAGAACAAGCCGATTAGATGTTGACTCAGGTCTGAATCCAATTTTCGAAAAAAAAATCCAAGTCCGAATTTTTTGTGGCCTATCAGTGGGATACAAAACGTAAACTGATCAGCCTGGGAAGGTATGCTCTCCATATTGGGTGTGTGGAATATGTATATATATATATATATATATATATATATATATATATATATATATATATATATATATATATATACACACACACACACACACACACGTAATACACATCTGAGCTTTGAAATTAATCTTAAGGATTATATAATAATGTAGATCTGAATGTACAAGTTCACAGACAACAATGCATGCAGACAGACAATAGTGTGTAGGTAAATCTTCCGGTACTGCACTATTTGAGATAAAAACATTCCCTTCAATATCATCTTTTTTTCTAAATAAGTGTTACTGTTTGGTGCAATAAACAAACACCACCCCTGCAACTTGCATATTAATCTGTCATAGTGACCATTCAGCTAAAGACCAGTTATTTCCCAGCTAACTTGTGAAGCATAAAGTCTGCTGCTGGGATCAATAACCATGCAGTTAATTTTGTTAAAAAAACAAAACATTTAATCACCACGAAAGTTCCCATCATACCAAAATGCCTCAACAAGTGAAACTTGTTCTTATTAAGTTGAGGTGACAGTTTTTTTTATCCTATCTCCATCATAATCATTATCTTCATTGTGCTGAATGCAAATCTCTCTGCGAGTTGATAACTGTAGTACGTACCAACAACCCCAGCTGTTTTCAGCAGCAAATGGATGGAATAAACCGACAGGAGAGCCACAGATACGAGCAGGCATCTTGGGAAGGAATAAGAAGGCAGGGTTTCAAAAAAGCTTTTAGCTTTAATCAACAGTTCATGGGTGCATCTACATCCAGTCTAAATATCCTGATTATCTTGTACCGATAAAGGTTCCATCCCAACAGAAGTTGGGAAAATTATTCCATAAAGATCATTGCAGTTGGAATTCTAAGATTTTTTAAATATAAAATGCGCACGCAAACACATCTAGTTTTTCAGGTCTGTTCCTCACAATTTTATTTATTTATTGTACAGTATCAGCTATTCCTAAAACATAATACATGTACTGTATGTACTACAACTTAAAGGATTGCTGTAACTTATGTTAATGTCACAACATCCTATGTTCAACTTTATTTAAATTGTAAACCTCAAAATATAGTTCCCTTAACTTGTAATAAAGTAAGAACTTTGTGGTTTACACCATGTGTTGGCTCTTAAAAGAGCTATTTAAATTATTTATACAGTACTGTACTTTAAAATAGCTTTAAAGAAAAAAAAAGAAGAGAAAAGTAGTCCTCAAGGTTTCAGGCAGCACGCTCCGCCCATCGACAGAAGGAAGTAACTGGAACGAATGGGATGTAGCGTTTATAAGAACTGCACACCCCCATTGGCTTGTTATTGTGAGGTGCCGATTGGCTGTTCATTGTGCATTGCTGATTGGCTGGTGTAGTTTTGCTCATCATAGTCCGTTATCCTCGGTGTATTGATATCTATGATTATAGGTGTCTGCTTGTTAATGAGGGAGAGTTATCGCCAATGAGTAGCCCGTTATCGCTAATGGATAAACTCTGCATCCCATTCGTTCCAGTTACTTCCTCCTGGTGAAGGGCAGAACATGCTGCCTGAAAAGTCGAGGCCTACTTTTCTTCTTTTTCTTTTACTTTGGAGTTATTTCTAAAGTAAATAATATAAATAGCTCTTTTAAGAGCCAACACATGGTGTAAACCACAAACCTTTTACTTTATTGTTATTCCACCATGGAAACTTTTAAACAACAATGACTTAACTTGCAAGCAATTGACTCATTTTGGGCGCTGTTCTTCCTCAAAGCACACACACACGTGGACTGTTTCTTCTATAAAAGGAAAACTTCTACAAACAATTTTCGATCGCTACCTGAAAAATGTCCTAATTTCCAACAAATGCAACAGTGCATGTGAAATGGACTAATGGCTCCCAGCTGGCCATCTCTAAAGTCCTTTTTTGTATGTTCTTCCTGGATACCTTCAACTAAAACCCATAAAATTTTAGCACTGAACTTCCTGCATTTTGGTAATAGTGGCTCCAGAGGTGGGCTTGTCCAACAGAGTGGCTCCAAAGATTAATCAGATCAAAGAAGATTAAAAACACATTTTCCTTTCGAGGCCCTTAACAGCAGTTGCAGCTTCAAAACTGTGTCAGATATCATCCAAAATATTACTTTTTCTGCTTTACAAAAATCACGCATATTTAAGAGAAACAACAATGTTTGGCCAGCATTTTCAATGCCAGTCAAAAGAAATACTTCAAAACCTCAATTTAGACAAATGAAAGTGATACGAGAACCTGCAGCATCTCCTAAATATAATGTATCAACTTTCCCTGTTCACCAATATTACTTTAATAGAATTGACAACTTGCAAGACAACGCTCCAAGATGATTGGATTATTTTCATTTCATTCCATTCTTTTTCAATGTCCATGTGAAACATGGAATTTTTCATCCACTGGAAATTCTAAAAAGGTGCATCACATCCTTTTCACATTAGCATTGAACATGTGAATTGAATTAGGTACAAACGATAGTTGAAAACTATATCACAAGAGAGGTGGAACACGAAGGGGAATGCCTGAATGATTTCAACTAAAACTAGAACGGCACTCGGTAGAGCGCATACCTCTGCCAGGCTGAACAGTCTATGTTTTGTATCCCACTGATAGGCTGGATCTCGATTCAGACCTGAAACAAAATCTAATCGGCTTGTTCTTGTCACCTGACCAACCCATCCCCCAAATTTAGTAATAACTCGTCCACAACTTTTGGAAATATCATGTTATATATCACTTTATGACCCGATCTCTCAATGGTGAAGAATCGCTAAACTTAAATAACTCTCGCATCCGAATCCATATTCCGATCTTCACAAAAATCGAATTGATTCGGTGTTCTCACACACCCAACCTGTCCACCAAGTTTCATCCAAATCTGTCTGTAACTTGTTGAGATATCCTGCTATATGTCAGTTTAGCCCTATCTCCCAATGGTGAAAAATCACTTAAGAAATTCTCAGATCCAGATCCGGATCTTCACCAAAATCTAATCATGTCGTTCGTGTCACATACACTACCTCTACGCCAAATTTCGTCCAAATCCGACCACAACTTTTTGAGATATCTGGTTCATAGACAGACAGACAGACAGGGGTGAAAACACAACCTCCATCCACCTTCGGTGGCGGACACAAAGATGAAGTTGATCGGTTGAGCCCGCCTTATCCTGTGAACCTCTTCAGCACAGCACATTTCTCATACAATGTACAGATTGAGGGAATATTTGTCTGGATTACATGATGAGCAATCCTTCTGTGTCAAATTCGTAAATGTACCTATCAAACTGAAAGTAGGAATACTTTGAATCAAGGACTGATAGAAAAGAACCAAAAGGTCATTTTTGACATGAAACTCTTTCAATTTCCTTAAAAAGTACAATCTTTGGTTTGCTTCTGTACTTCGCTCATATATTCAGGTTCGGAAAATCTAGTTTTAATGAGGTGGAAGCGGCAGTGGTGATCACTGTTTAAAAATTCTTATGCTCAGAAATTTGTTCTGTACTATAATCATGAATATTCAAAGGGTCATGGCTACATGCTAAGCGGCGAAAAAAAAATTCCTTTGTCATGTTTACATCAAGAACTTAATAATGAATACCACAAGTATACGACCTTCTGAACTCCATTCACATATTCATTCGTATTGATGACTACTAACCCACAAATTAGGATATCATCGGCACATTTGATAACACTACAATTCGGACTTGACTGCAGTAGTTTCTTGTATACAAAGAACACAAAATGTGGGAGACAAATACACAACCTTGTGGTATTTCAAGACTCAAAACCTTGACATGTGATACCTGTACCATATTATTACACATCACCTGTTGTGGTCTATCTGTAAGAAAACTGAATTAAACTGGAAAGCCGCGGTGTGACATCTAATTTCAGTAGCTAGTTAATTAATACGTGTGGTACAATGGTATTGAAGACCATGGAGAAATCAATAAATACTGATCTCACAAAAGAGTATCTAAACGATGGAACAATCGTTGGAGATAAACAACCAAAGCATCCTCAACATCTCTATTACTCTTACTAGCGTGACTCGGCGCGCACCGTGCGCCTCACCACACGTCATTTCAGAGGGGTAGGCATCTTTGGCCATTTCGGTGTCTTTTGGTCTTTTGGATTCTCTGGGCCTTTAAGGGTATTTTGGCTCTTTGAGGTGTTTTGGGTCTTCAGGGTCTTTTGTGTCTTCAGAGGCTTTTGGGTCTTAAGAGTCTTCGGTGTCTTTTGGGTCTTCAGGATGTTTTGGGTCTTCTGGGTGTTTTGGGTCTTCAGGGTGTTTTGGGTATTCAGGGTGTTTTGGGTCTTCTGGGTGTTTTGGGTCTTTGGGGTGTTTTTCTTCGGGGTGTTTTGGGTCTTCAGGGTGTTTTGGGTCTTCAGGGTGTTTTGGGTCTTCAGGGTGTTTTGGGTCTTCGGGGTGTTTTGGGTCTTCTGGGTGTTTTGGGTCTTCGGGGTGTTTTGGGTCTTCGGGGTGTTTTGGGTCTTCGGGGTGTTTTGGGTGTTCGGGGTCTTTTCTGTTTTTGGGTATTCAGGGTCTTTTTGAGCCTCAGGGCCTTGAAGGGTATTTTGGGTCTTTGGGGTGTTTTGGATCTTTGGGGTCTTTAGGGTATTTTGGGTCTTCAGGGGTCTTGGTGGTCTGAAGGGTCTTGGGGGAGTTAGAAGGTCGTCAAAGGTCTGAGGGGTCTCAGCAGTCTCAACGCAATTAAGAAGGTTAATTAAGAGGGTGGTCTTTTTATTTGAAGAAGAAGAAGACGTTTTCATCGCATATAAACATAGCGACATAACGACATAACCATATACGTTTGCTCTATTTCTATTACAATAAGATATAAACATAGTGACAAACATAACGACATAACGACATAACCATGTACGTTTGCTCTATTATAATAAGATATACAAATTGAGATTGGTCAAACAAAACGAGATTGGTCAGAAATACATGAAAACACACGGGACAAGTTGTTGACGACAACGTTTCAAAACCTTGTTAGAAATACCATCTGGGCCAGTGTCCTTGCTGACCTTAACCTGAGCAAATACATGACGAACCTCATCCACATTCACGACAAGACTCTCATCCGAATAATGAATCGTTTCCTTTAACATTTCAACAATATAAATCATTCTCAAGTTTGAAATCATGAACAGCAAATCTACAAGAAAAACAAGAAAAAGAGCAATCAGAGATTGCAAACCCTCGCCAGGATGTATTTTCCGTGGTTTTTAAGGCTTTTGTGTTAAAACAAATATGGCGGCCAAACCACGTGACCGATGACGTCATCATCATTATTTGATTTCTAAACTAATTTATTCCTTGATGATGCTCAAGAAATTTCATCTTGATCGGATGAAGTTTTGTACTTGTCGAATTATGACGTCATAATGGAGGCACCTATGACATCATCATTAACATATTTTATTCCCCAGGGAGAGTTCTTTACAATGAGCCATGTCTCACTTTTTTCTATTCAGCACTTTCGGAGATATAGAGGTGCAAAGTTTTTTGGTTTTACCAAGATGGCGGGTTTTACCAAGATTTTACCAATTGTTAAATTGTTAACGGACGTATGTACGTACAGCCAGACACCGAAACTCACTACGAGGTTATTTCTGAGGAATATCAATCGTTCAGATCATCAACGACGTCTTTAGTACAACCTGAAAGCTTCATTGATTTGTCCTTGAATCCAATGAGAGTCTGCATTTCCTGCCAAGCAGCATGCAAATTGTTTCCGTTCTGTTGCAAATAATTACTCGCAGAATAATTCTGTTCTAACTTTCGTTTATAATCTGCCCTAGACTTTGTAACTTGCGCAACTATTTCTTTCTAAATAACTTTCACTTGTGATCTATCTCCATCTAAAAAGGCTTCTCTCTTTTGCTGAAGTAAGTCCTTCAGCTCCGTGGTAATCCACGGCTTGTTGGTCGGATATGTTTTAACAACTTTGTAAGGGATGACAGAATCAACACAGAACGTGCATTCAGAGATATCTGTCACCCTCACATCCACCGGCTCAGACGAGTCTGCAGCTCCTCGGTCGTATCCGTGCTCCAAACATGCTGTCCCTTAGTAACCGCTTTGCAGTTTTTGCTTACAAGATGGAAGCAAAAGAATGTTATTTGTGGTCAAAGTTTTACAAGCTGAGGACAAGCCTTCAATGACTACACATGGGGACTGTTGGAGTAACATAAATCAAGCGTTGTGTCATTCCGAGTATGTTGCTGCACATGGTGATCAAATGTTGGGAACACGGTGTCCAATCCCACCGACTAAAATTTACCAACATCATAAGGCCTGAATACCAAGCACACTGCAAGCGAGGTGTTCACTTGCTGTTGTTGCATTGGCTTGTGGAGCAATGTGGACAACCGACACAAAAATCTGATTTGGCTCCCATGTTAAATTTAAAAAGTTCGAAGCACGACAAGCAATATTCGTAATCTGGCATACATACTGTTGCGAATATGGAATTTGGCCTCCATATCCGCTTGTAAATATTCCCCTATTTTCTCCAATACTCCCCAACTTTCCCCAATCCCCCATTCCCTAGTCCCATTGCATGTAAATAACAATCAGTAGAGCCGACCTTCCCCTTCTTCCCCCATTAAATGTCGTGCCCAGGTCCACCGCACCACACGTAGACAACTTTCGGACATCTTCCTAGTTATTCTTAATCTATGTCAGTTAAGGCCTCGTTTCCATTAATTATGACTCTTCGTTGCACCAGAATGTGATTATATGGCATCAGTAGTGAGTTTAGGACCTTTCCCATACCTCCTTCCATCTTCTTCCCCAACAATTACAACAACAACAGAGGAGATGGCGGCGGAGCGGGGGAGGATGCGTCCTCCCACCGGCTCGATTAGCTCCAGACCATGCGCTCCACGGGGTTACCACGAAGGGGCTCCTTGTCAGCTCCTCGTCAAGGGCGGAGCCTGGTAAACCCCCCGCACGCACCCAATGAGAAGCAACGTGCCGATTCCACGAGGCGGAGCTAACGAGCCGAGGGCGTGTCACTCCCCGCCGGATATACGCGGCCCCGCGCCGGATGTGACGTCAGATGCGCCTGAACTACGGAGAGCAGAGGAAGCCACCGCCACCCCCAGCGCGACGATACCTCCCCGCATCTTTGGACCGGACCGAACCGGGTCGATTCTGCCCTGAGCCCAGGTGCACCTGGAGCCATCGCTACCCGCCTGTCCTTTGCATCAATCCCCGTGTGAGTCAGCCGTTGTCCTGTTTACCTGTCGTCTGTTGGGAATAATATAAGATTGTGTCTAAGTGCTTGTCTTTCTATGCTGTCCCTCTTGTAGTTGTAATCTAACCTTCCGCCTTAATATAACCTCCTCCGGAGGTCTTGAGAACTGAACCCCTGGTGTCGTATTGTGTTATTGTAATCCAGCCGGGTGTCTTCTTTTTCTTATTGAGCCAGCATCGCGCGACTAGTCAACGTTCGGGCACAATCGGGTAACTTGTGCAGACGTGGTCATACCATAAAACCGCTCGGTAAATAACATCCAAGCCACGTCTGTAACAATTGGTGTCGAGGAGTGGAATTCGAACCCGGGACTAAATTTATTAGGCCCAAATTGGTAACAAGTAGAATCGATTCGGAGCGCGTTTCCCGCGCGAAATTATAACGGCGAAATTTGAATTTGTTTTACGAAAATAAAATAAAAAACCGAATTTTGAAAGTCGCGCTATGGCGGGTCAAGACAGCTGGGGTCCGGTAAAGGAGAGTGAGGTAGGGTCGATCCAGGACCAAATTGAGGGACAAGAGGAGAGCGAAGCAGTGAGGGCGGCAGGTTCGCAAAATAGCGCCGTCACGCACGAAGTAGCGGGCGCGCAAAAAGGCGCCTCGCTGGTCACCGTGCCCGCGACCGAAGTAGCGCCGCTGGGAAGATTGGAACTTTTTTTTATACAAATGACGGCCCTTATGGAAAAGAATAGTGAGCGATTGGAGGGCCAAATGGGGTCCAATAGCGAGAAATTGAGGGAGGACATGGGGGCGCAGATCGGGGGGTTAGGGAGTAGAATAGAGGGATTAGACAAGAAATTAGAGGGGTTAGACAATGGGATAAAAGAAGTAAAACATGGGTTAACGGGGGTAGAAAACAGAATGGCCGCTCAAGAGAATCAAATGGAAGGGATGCAAAAAGGGTTAGAGGGGTTAGAAAACAGTATGGAAGGCAAATTGAGGGACATGAGGGACCAAGCGGAAAGGGAAGTTAACCAAATGGGGCAGCAGATAGAGGGGGTCAGAATGGGGGTAAAAACCAAACTGGATGCTCACAGGGAGGAAATGGAGCAGATGAGGGTGGCATCTGGGCAGGAGATGCAAGTGATGGGAGAGGAGATCAGAAGAGGAGTGAGTGAGGAGGTCGGAGGAGTGCGCGAGGAGGTGAGGCACTGTAAGGAGCGCATGGAGAAGGAGGTGAGAAAGGGGACTGTAAAATTGCAAGGGGGCATAGAGGTCCTGACGCAGGAGGTGGAACAGCTGACGGAGGGACAAAAAGAACTAACGGAGCAGGTTCAAAGGAACACTGCGGTATTAGGAGGGTTAAAAGTGACACAGAAAGAACTAAAAGACGACTTGATAGCGACGAAGAGGGAATGTCAGATGGTACGTGAGGGACTGACAACGAGGTTGGACGAGGTGATAGAGGTAATGGAGACGAAGGACCGGCAGGTGAGGACGCACATGGAAACGGTCAAGGTAGCCTTGGAGGATGAGCTTGAGGAGACGTACCGGGGAATAAAAGAGGTGAAGCACAAATTAGAAGAAGTGGAAGAAGGGATGAGCGAAATTAAGAAGCGACGGAGAGGGGATAAGAAAGAGATAAAAGAGGAGATAAAAGAATTGGTCCAAAGTCTGTGTTTGGATCGTGATGTGCTCATTAAGCGGATGAGGGATTCGCAGGTGATGGAGGAGAAGCGAAGAGGAAGAGGACCCGGTGTAAGTGGTGACCAATATGGTCGTGCGTATGATGCGCCAGGGGATTTAAGGAGCTTGGGGGTCGAGATGGACCCGGGTGTTCGTGAGAGGCCGTTGGTGAAGTGTGCGACAGGTCTGGTGTGCGAAAGAGGAGGTGTGCGAGAAAGTCCGACTCTGGGGTGTGTGAGGAAAAAGTGCGTGCCAAGGAGTAGTGAGGGTGCTGGCGAGAGTGAGTCGGTCGTAGCGCGTGTGCGAGGGAGCACATGGAAGCGCGGTGTGGTAAGTGTTACAGAGGGTGTGACGGGAGAGTGTGCGCAGGAGTGTGCGCGAGAAAGGTGTGTGACGGACAGGTGCATGAGGAAAGAGTGCGCTGTCAGAAGTAAGGAAGAGTGTCCACCTGTGGTGAGTGTTACAGAGGGTGTAACGGGAGAGTGTGCGCGAGAAAGGTGTGTGACGGACAGGTGCATGGGGAAAGAGTGTGCTGTCAAGAGTAAGGGTGAGTGCGCTGTCAGGAATGGAGGTGAAAGTAGTGAGAGTGACATGGAGCGTGAGTTAGTTGTGACAGGTGAGCGAGGATGTACACCTGGGATGGAAGGATGCACACCTGGAATGGTAGAGCGTGAGTGGGAATGCACGCTGGAGTTGGTGGTGAGGCACGTGGTTGGGTGTGCGAATGAGGGCACACCTGTGATTGTCACAGAGGAGGTGACAGAGGGGGGGGCGCGAAGCGGTGTATTGGTGAGGTGTGCGACCAACGAATGTGTGCCAAAGTGTTCGGTGGTCAGGTGTGTGACCAAGGCTGTGAGTGGAATGAGGGTACCTGGGTGTGTAAGGAAGGGTACGAGGAGCATGGGCACGGCTGGATGTGTGAGCAAGGAACGGGCTGCGGGGTGTAAGCATGCAGGTGAAGCATCGACGTTACACGGGTTAGAGGTTAGAGCGACTTTTAGCCGAAGCAGGCCCTCGGTGCGTGCCGGGCCTCGCTTTGAACGGCCGCGTCCAGGCTCCACTAGGCGGAGCTGGCAGCCCGATAGAAAGGGTCGTCATGGCGACCACTTTTTGTTGAGGCATTCCGGCAGGTCGAGATCGGGACATTGGATGGCTCCACGCCGAGGTGATGCGTGGGATCTCGGCCCGGGTAAGCCCCCGTCCCTGCACCGAGTGCCGGACGCATCCAGCCGCTGGCACAAAACAACCAGCATCCATTGCTTGGCTTTACGAAGCCGGGCTTTGGACAGGAATTGGCGCACCGAGAGGCAGTAGTGAGTAGACTGGGTGATGAGGTTAGTGTTTTGGACCCAAAATTAGAGAAAAACAAAATTTGATGATTGGCAAGGGATTGGCAGTAGTGATTGGCAGATGATGGGCAGTGATTGGCAAATTTTTAATTTGTTGAAATTAGATGTGCAAAATTGGTAGTGAGAGACCCCCGATGTGGTGGGATGGCAAATCCACCATCCTTCCCATGGGGGGGCAAAGGAGCAATAGCTTATGGGGTGTATGGCAGTGAAAACTAGCCCGGGTGGGTTAGGTTATATTGATAGGGATCTAGCGAAGATGACATTAGGTGACGATAAGGTTAGGTAGTGACTGATACCTGAAGTGGGGACGCAGGTAGATTAGTGTGGATTATAATGACGTGGGAGCGCAATAGTTTAAAGGGACGACTGGGAAGCGCAAGTTGCAGAAGGGAGTAGTTAGCTGAGATGATGCCGTGTGTGTGAGAATTGAACAGGTGTGATTGCACAGGTGTGCAACTGGACAGGTGTGTGGAGCAGTGTATGAGTAGTGAGTGTGTGGATCAGCGCGAATGCGCTTGGGGAGAGAAGGGTGCAGGGGGCACCAGGTGCGAGAGCACAGGTGTGCAGGTACAGGTGTGTGGAGAGAGTTGGAGTGAGTGGTACGGAGTGGTGTGCATGGTGCGAAGGTGTGGATGGGGGAAGAGTGGACCCCTTTCACGAGCACCCGGGGCGGGTAGTGTAAGTGTTAGGTAGAGGGTGCAGGTAAATTGTGGTTGGATATTGGCATTTGTGGTGCGGTTGCAGAATGGTGTTGTGAATGGGTGCATTAGTGTTGTGGAAATGGCTGGGCGTGTAGCCTGTTAGTGTGTGTAGTTGGTTGGGCACTCCACCACTGTGAGGATGTCGGCCAGGTGAGGCCGCAGGTGGGCTCTGGGAGCCGGTAGTTGTGAGTGGGTGCCTGAGGATCCCGGGTGTGGATCGGGCAGCCCAGTGCCAGAGAGGGCACCGAGTGGGGAGAGTGCCAGAGGGCCTTCCCCAGGTAGTTAGGTTAGGGCAAGGAGCAGGTAAGCTCGGAGGCAACTGCAGTGGTGGAGGTGTGCAGGTGGGTAGACCCACTGGGAGAGGTACACGCCGCAGCCCAGAAATTGTGCGAGGGCACCGGGAGATGAATCGGGGGAGTGAGACCCCAAATTGAAGCGCACCACAGTCGGGCCAATGGGAATTGGTTTTTAGAACCCATAGTGTAAGGGGGCCAATGGTTTGGCCGGAGAAAGACCCCGGGTAGTGTAAAGTTGTTAAAGTCATTTAGGAAATAGTTCGGATTGAAGAACCTGTCGCACCATACGCAGCCACTTACCTGTGGTGATGATGATGACTCCACACCTGTGTTTTCTTTGTTTTGTTGCAGGAGATGAATCGCTGTGTGGATTTGTGAGACGCATCACGACGTGGATGAGACATTGGAGTGATTCCATCTCTCCCTCCCTAGGAGGGACTGATGATGAATTGGTGATGGCAAATTATGATGTTGAGTTGGAGATGGCAAATTTTGATGAGAGTTGAAAATGGCAAATTTGATTGGTTAGGAGGGAGAGAAGACGAATTTGGTATATGGGAGGAACGGGGAAGACAGTAGGGATGTTTGTTGATTTGTAAAGTAGATGTTTATGGGTAGTGTTGTGTTGTGTGGATACAGTAAGGGGTAAGGGAGGGGCCATGTAGGTTACCTGGTGGGGGGGGGCGTACGATAGGAACGTACCTGTCTCACCTGGTTCCCATGTGCCCCCAGTGTGCATCACCTTACATTGCGTGCACTTTTGCGCCCTTACCACCTTACTCACTTGTCTGCTTCTTTTGTCTCCCACCTCCGAGGATCTGGCTTTGGGGTAGAGAGAGAGGAGAGAGAGGTGCTGGCTGCGCAGTTGTGGGCCTGCACTTTCGCTGTTTGCTGCCGGGATCGATACACCATATGGACCGCAATGTTTGTGGCCACCCACAATGGACCGCAGTTCGTTTGCGGCCAAGCACCACCCGGGGATGGACCTATGGGTCAACGTGGCACCTATGCCATACAGGTGAACCACTTTTAGTTAACACCAAGTGCACCACAAGAAGAGCAAGAGACACCTGCAGGGTTAGGGGTTGTCGAATTTATTTTTATTCCAATGAACAATGGTGACTGCACCGATTGGTGGTGGGGTGGTGCTTTTGATGCTGGGAAAGGGTGCTCTGCACGTTATTAAAGGCCGTCGGCCACAGAGCACTCGTGGGTTGGTGTATCGATGCTGGCAAGCGCGCTCTCTCTATGCATAACATCTGCATGTGTTCCTCCAAAAACAGGTCCTGGATCGTAGTGTAGATATCAGCGTAATCTTGTAAATAATGCTCCCTACCGGCTGTATGTTTAGTTTGAGAATTCTTTCCGGATTCGGTTATCCTGTGGGTGTGTTTCTGTGAGGAGAAGGGTGCAACGTCGCAGGGGGACATATTTACTCATTTGTGAATATCTGTAAAACTGTCGCACTCAGGGTAGAGTTAATAGTAGAGGGAACTACATTGCGTGCCACACTAAAGTAGGTAAAAATTTATCGGGTCGGGACGCCCCGAGGGTAGAGAAGGGTGCAATGTTGCGAATATGGAATTTGGCCTCCATATCCGCTTGTAAATATTCCCCTATTTTCTCCAATACTCCCCAACTTTCCCCAATCCCCCATTCCCTAGTCCCATTGCATGTAAATAACAATCAGTAGAGCCGACCTTCCCCTTCTTCCCCCATTAAATGTCGTGCCCAGGTCCACCGCACCACACGTAGACAACTTTCGGACATCTTCCTAGTTATTCTTAATCTATGTCAGTTAAGGCCTCGTTTCCATTAATTATGACTCTTCGTTGCACCAGAATGTGATTATATGGCATCAGTAGTGAGTTTAGGACCTTTCCCATACCTCCTTCCATCTTCTTCCCCAACAATTACAACAACAACAGAGGAGATGGCGGCGGAGCGGGGGAGGATGCGTCCTCCCACCGGCTCGATTAGCTCCAGACCATGCGCTCCACGGGGTTACCACGAAGGGGCTCCTTGTCAGCTCCTCGTCAAGGGCGGAGCCTGGTAAACCCCCCGCACGCACCCAATGAGAAGCAACGTGCCGATTCCACGAGGCGGAGCTAACGAGCCGAGGGCGTGTCACTCCCCGCCGGATATACGCGGCCCCGCGCCGGATGTGACGTCAGATGCGCCTGAACTACGGAGAGCAGAGGAAGCCACCGCCACCCCCAGCGCGACGATACCTCCCCGCATCTTTGGACCGGACCGAACCGGGTCGATTCTGCCCTGAGCCCAGGTGCACCTGGAGCCATCGCTACCCGCCTGTCCTTTGCATCAATCCCCGTGTGAGTCAGCCGTTGTCCTGTTTACCTGTCGTCTGTTGGGAATAATATAAGATTGTGTCTAAGTGCTTGTCTTTCTATGCTGTCCCTCTTGTAGTTGTAATCTAACCTTCCGCCTTAATATAACCTCCTCCGGAGGTCTTGAGAACTGAACCCCTGGTGTCGTATTGTGTTATTGTAATCCAGCCGGGTGTCTTCTTTTTCTTATTGAGCCAGCATCGCGCGACTAGTCAACGTTCGGGCACAATCGGGTAACTTGTGCAGACGTGGTCATACCATAAAACCGCTCGGTAAATAACATCCAAGCCACGTCTGTAACAATACTTTGTCCTTCAATGACCAGTTATATCCATTATATAACTAGGTAACCCCAACCCACCCTCTCAAAATTCAACCTTCTTTTTATCACGTAGAAATGTGGTACGCCCGTTTCCACCTGCCACGTAGTGTTATGCTCAAATTATAAATGAACCAAAAACTGAAGCTCTTGGGAAGAGAAGTAGAGATGCAGAACTCACACAAAGAGGATGATTCCAGTATTAGCCATGGCGTACGCCAAGCCCAATATGCCACTCCCCATGATGGCATTAGCGAGATTGAAGACTGACATTCCAAAAGAAATTTTCCCTTCATGCTGTGGAAGAAATGTTCAGTCATTGTTACATTTACGTATATTATTCTTTCCATCATATTACAAAAAAAAAAAAAGAAAAAGGAAACGTCGGTGGGGAAGTAAGGAATTCCACGAGGGAAGAACAAGGTATAATCAGCAAGGAGTATAATTGGATAGAAAGGAAGGTATAAATACTTACATCGGTGAAAGGAGAATCCAAGGCAGATGAGGTTCCATCGGGAAGAAACTTTTCCCTTTCTTCTACATCACCATTTACCCTGAAGACAAGGTTCTGATTATCTCATTAATGTAATAATACATTTCTTCCCCCTCAAGTCAATTTCTCAAAAAATATTTTGGTGGCCGATTCATTTTATCAGCACGTTCTACCATAGGACCCACTTTTCATTCTTCCCTCCTGTTTTCCAACATGCTATTTTCCAACCCTTCATCCACTCCCCCCCCCCACCCCCCCTTGAATCCCTGTTCTCCACGTTACCTGTCCAGTCCAATCTTGTGACTCTCGCTGAAAGTACCAAGCGTCCTGGTACCCTCAGAAACTAATGTCACCATTTTCAGTTCCACTGGCTCCTTCGGCATGACTGCACTTCCCCACCTCTGGTAGTGTGGCCCCTTTGTCAGTTTTTACTGTTCTTCTCTTTGTTAATGCACTCTCACCGTCACAACAGCAAAGATGTACCACCGGAGGTAATGCCTGTGCAATAAAAGCGAGAAGGATTAAAAAGAATAAATTAATGGAGGAATGTGAAAGGAGAGAAAGAGAGACAGAGAGGAGAGAAGGAGAGAGGAAAAGGTCTCCAAGTAAAAATGAAGAACAAAACAAACAGTGATTATTCAGCAAAACGCAAGGTACATGAACATTATATTGAGAACATTCACACATAGGACAGGAACACTTTAAAACTGCTCAAAATATGCTCAACAGAATAGCGATAAAACCTGGAACAAAAAAATCACAACATAACTCAATCTTAACTCTTAAAAATAACACTGGAATGGCACTCGCTCCCTCCGCAAGGCTGAACAGTTTACGTTTTATATCCCACTGTAGACTGGATCTGGATTCGGACCTGAACAAAAATCGAATCGGCTTGTTATCGTCACCAAACCAACTCATCCACCAGGTTTTTTTCATAACTCGTCGACAACCTTTTGAAATATCATGCTATATATCGCTTTTCGGCCCTACGTCTCAATAGTGAAGAATCACCGTAAAAACTAGATGGTATTTGTGGGATACTTACCCTGCGCAGTCAACTTAGTGTGAGCCAACTCTTCTGTTTTTGAAGGGTTTTTTTCTTTGATCCAATATGGCTGCCAGACCACATGAGTGATGACATCATGAATTTATATTCTCTAATATAATTGTTGTGGAGATCACGCTCAAGAAATTTCAAACTGATCAGACTGTGTTGTCCCTGTCAAATTATGATGTCATAATTAAAGTACTGATGATATCATCATTAATGCATGTTATTCCCCATGCGGAGTTCGTTACAATGAGCCACGTTTCACTTTTTCCATGGAGTGATTTTGGAGATATAGAGGTGCAACGTTTTTCGATTTTTCCAAGATGGCACTTGCACCACATGACCTATGACATCATAATTATCATTAAAATATTCTACAGGAGGAAGCACTCCTATGGTCAAAACCTGTATCCATCAGACAAGCGGTTGCAGAGAAAATAAATTCATAATGACCGGATCAAGTGTTACTTATTGAATTATAACGTCATAATAAAGGCAACAATGACATCATCATTAACATATATCTTATTCCCATTGGGGAGCACTTGACAATGAGCCATGTTTAAATTTTTTCCATTGAGCGGTTTCGGAGATATAGAGGTGCAACGTTTTTCCCAGATGGTGTCCGTACCACGTGACCTATGACGTCATAATTCTGAATAAAAGTTTCTACAGGTGGAGGCGCTCCTATGGTGAAAATTTCGTGTCAAGTGGACTAATGGTTGCAGAGAATTTTTTTTTTAATGCAGACACGTACTCATGCATGCCACCCGTACGTACGAAACCAAATGCATAACCCTGCTTTTTTGCTTCACGAGTGCAGGATAATTAAAAACATCTCGTATACGGATTTGGATCTTCACCAAAATCGAATCAATACGTCCTTATCAGACACCCAACATGCCCATCAAGTTCAATCCAAATCCGTCCACAACCTTTTTGGGATATCGTGCTATATATGGTGTTTGACCCTATCTCTCAATGGTGAAGAATCACTATTTTAAATCTCAGATCCAGATCCGGATCTTCATCAAAATCTAATCATTTCGTCCTTGTCATACCTACAACCTGTCCACCAAATTTTGTCCAAATCTGTCCACAACCTTTTGGGATATTCTGCTCGCACACAGACAAACAAACAAACAGAAAGATGAAAAATCACTCATAGAGTGACACTTGACAAAACAGAACAAAGTAGCATGGCACTCAGTGGAGCATCCTTTTGACCTCAAAAAGTAATTAGTGGTTGAATTCAGTGACCTGATATGCAAATCATCTTCAAAGTTTAAGTTAATCGGATGAAAATTGACAATTTTAGAAATTCTGCCTATGTTGACCTTTTGGCCTATGTTAAACTCAAAAATAGTTGGTGGTTGGTTTCAGTAAGCTGATATGAAAATCCTTTTCAAAAGCTCAAGCCAATCGGATGAAAATTGAGGATTTTAGGAATCCCAAAAAGTGTTTGACTTTTGGCCTATGTTGACCTTATGACCGATGTTGATCTTAGAAATATTTGATGGTTGAATTCAGTTTGCTGACATGAAAATCCTATTCAAATTTCAAGTCAATCGGATGAAAATTGAGGATTTAAAAATTTGAAAAAAGTGGTTGACCGTTGGCCTATGTTGACCTTTTGGCCTATGTTGATCTCAAAAATAGTTGGTGGTTGAATTCAGTAAGCTGATATGTAAATCCCATTCAAATTTCAAGTCAATCGGATGAAAATTTAGGATTTTAGAAATTTGAAATTGTTGTTGACCTTTGGCCTATGTTGACCCTTTGGCCTAAGCTGATCCCAAAATAGTTGGTGGTTGAATTCAGTTCGCTGATATGTAAATCCCATTCAAATTTCAAGTGAATCGGATGAAAATTAAGGATTTTAGAGATTTGAAATTGTTGTTGACCTTTGGCCTATGTTGATATTTTGGCCTACACTGATCTCAAAAATTGTTGGTGGTTGAATTCAGTTAGCCGATATGTAAATCCTTTTTAAATTTCAGGTCAATCGGATGAAAATTGAGGATTTTAGAAATTCAAAAAAAGGGGTTGACCTTTGGCCTATGTTGACCTTTTGGCCAAAGCTGATCTCAAAAAATGTTGGTGGTTGAATTCAGTTCGCCGATATGTATATCCTATTCAAATTTCAAATCAATCGGATGAAAATTGAGGACTTTAGAAATGTGAAAAAAGTGGTTGACCTTTGGCCTATGTTGACCTTTTGGCCGACGCTGATCTCAAAAATAGTTAGTGGTTGAATTCAGGAAGCCGATGTGTAAATCCTATTCAAATTTCAAGTCAATCCGATTAAAATTGAGGATTTTAGGAATGAGAAAAAGTGGTTGACCTTTGGCCTATGTTGACCTTTTGGCCGACGCTGATCTCAAAAATAGTTAGTGGTTGAATTCAGGAAGCCGATGTGTAAATCCTATTCAAATTTCAAGTCAATCCGATTAAAATTGAGGATTTTAGGAATGAGAAAAAGTGGTTGACCTTTGGCCTATGTTGACCTTTTGACCTTTTGATCTCAAAAATATACAGGATTTTGTCGGACCACGAACTCTACCGTTTGGTGAAGTTTTGTGAAGATCTGTTTCAAATTGTGACCTGTAGGCATGTAAAAGTGAGCGGACAGACAAACAAACACACAGACACACACAGACACACACACAAACACACACACAAACCGGAGTGATCAACACACTTGCTAAAATTAAAAAAAATAAAAAAAATAAAAAATTTAGGCCAAGTAACAAACGGACAGGGGAGAAAACACGACCTCCTTCAACACAACCTCAAACGGACAGGAGCAGAGGTGATGAGAGAAAAAGGTGTAATAAGGTGAAAAAGAGTAGAAGAGAGAAAAGCGACAGATCGAGGGAAACGTTCTGCAAACTCTGTAAACAGTGACAGAAAACAGAAAGAGTGGAGATAAACACAATATAGATAAAAAGGCAACATTGTCACAATATATTGAACCCTATCAGCCCATGTTTGAAGTTTTGTTAAATGAATCATTCCATCCCTTTTATCACTCACACCCCTAATGCCAGCCAATGATGAGATGGGTGGATAGGGCACATCCTCAAAAAATAAACACAAACCATGTCAGCCCAAATGCCTATCTAAATCCCTCGTGGCTTCTCTTCTCGCGACCTTATTGTCAATGCAATATTGCCAAACTAGTCCTATTCCGGGACATTATCAACCTCATTCCAGTGCCACTGAATTAGCGCTTGCGAATTCCTCTCACACCTTGAGTGAGCCTTTGTTTTTCCTGTCAAAAAGAATTCTCCGAAACTGAAAAGTGTTAATTTTTTTTTCTCACGGTACTGATAAAAAAAAACACAATACTGTACAAAAAAATTAATAACAATCATACACTATCTCAACTGTAAATATTTGTACTATGTTAAAAAAAAATTAAATCATAATAGTCAGGTTCACTATGTTAACAAATATAATTTCGTTCAAAATTTTGGGATTAGCAAACCTGTACATTTTTGGAATCTTCAGAGCATGGAGAATCCAAAAAATCAATGTTGGCATTTGCACAGACACCTGCATGGCCGCCATTTTGGATTTTGAAAATGGCCGCCATAAAATACATGTTTTGCGCGATCTCGGCTTCTAGTCAACCTAGAAACTTAATTAAATATGCTAATCCTATGTTTTCTGGGTCAAGGAATCCAATAAAGGCCTCAAAATAGTGCTCAGGATTATAGAAAAGCAACAAACAAAGGTAATTGAAAACCATTGTCTTTATATTTGTGATATAACTGTATTACATAATACATGATATTGCAAGTCCTTTGAAGTTATAGGTTGCTATAGGAAGTTATAGGTAGTATCAGATTGAACTATAAGTCCTATACACAGGATCTACGAGGTCTATACCGTTCAGGAATATGCTTTTACAGATCTTCATCACTGTCCTGAGTGTCATTTTCGCAAAGGTGTCTACGCAAATGTAAACATTAATTTTTGGATTCCTCATGCTCTGAGTATTCCAAATATGTATAGTTTTGCTAATCTACCAAAATTTTGAACGAAAAAACATAGTGAACCTGACTATAACGTCAGATTTGAAACCTTCAGATTTCATAAATCCTTTTAATTAAAAAAAAATAAAAAATGAAATAAGGCATTTCTGAACTGACAGATTTATGAAAAAACATCAAATGCAACATGATAATGATGACGAGTAAAACACAAAAGCGTCATAAAATGTTTTTTTGTTTTTTTTAAAGTAAAAGTAAAACAGTAAAACACAAAAGTGTCATAAAATGAATGAAATGGGATTAAATGTTACCGATGGAGTTCAGATTCTTTAGGAAATCCACACAGCTCAACCAATGACCGAGTCCGCATGTAATTCATGCATGGCACACTACATGTATATAAGAGGGTATTTTCAAGGGAGGGGCCAAAGTGTGACGATGGGGGCGGGGTCCAGACGAGGTCATTCAGTTTGGCGTCTCACAATGGATAGACAGAAGAAACGACTACATGATATGGATTTAATCAGTAAACTCAAACTTGGCTCATGTATGACTATTTTGTTTTGGAGACTTGCATCAGTGCTTTGTGTCCCTTTCATTGCATTGAAGGTACATGCATTGATCAAAATGATCACAATATTTTCAACTAGAACGGCACTCAGTAGAGAGCATACCTCCACCAGGTGAACAGTTTACGTTTTGTATCCCGGAGTAGACCAGAAAATCACAATACAGAATCACATTGAATCAAAATCATCCGTCCACAACTTTTTGAAATATCCTGCTATGTATCGTTTTTGGCCCTATCTCCCAACGGTGAAGAATCACTTTTAAAATTCTACTAGCCGGATCCGGATCTTCACCAAAATCTAATCGATTCTTCCTTGTCACACACCCAACCTCTCCACCAAGTTTCGTCCAAATCCATCCGTAACTTTTTGAGATATCCTGCTTTATGTTGGTTTTAACCCTGTTACTCAATGGTGAAGAATCACTTTAAAATTTTAATAATTCTCATATCCGAATCCATATTCAGATGTTCACCAAAATCGAATCGATTCTTCCTTGTCACACACACAACCTGTCCACCAAGTTTCGTCCAAATACATCCATAACTTTTTGAGATATCCTGCTACATGTTGGTTTTAGCCCTACCTCTCAATGGTGAAGAATGACGTTAAATCTATCTATAATTCCAGTAATCTGTGTGTGTGTGTGTGTGTGTGTGTGTGTGTGTGTGTGTGTGTGTGTGTGTGTGTGTGTGTATGTGTGTGTGTGTATGTGTGTATGTCTGTGTGTTTGTCTGTGACCGCTGTTTCTCGACAACCACGGGTCCGATATACTTGAAACTTGCCAGGTATATTGCTGGGGACCCGAGGATGTGCCTTTTCAAGGTTTCATATTAATCGGACAAGTAGTTACCGAGCTATGGCGATTTAGCCGTTCGCCGTTCGCTTTGGCGTTGCGAATGGACCAAACCATTTCATGTAAA
This sequence comes from Myxine glutinosa, assembly GCF_964187855.1. Lineage (NCBI taxonomy): Eukaryota > Metazoa > Chordata > Myxini > Myxiniformes > Myxinidae > Myxine > Myxine glutinosa. Next base: position 74,416,297 of record NC_136264.1, on the reverse strand, counting down.
TAGAGGGGGGGGTTCTGTGGTCGTTGCGAATGGACCAAACCATTTGATGTAAATAGAGGGGGGGGATTGTCACCGTACTCGCAAGCCGTTCGCTTTGCCTTTGGCTTTGCGAATGGACCAAACCATTCCATGTAAATAGAGGGGGGGGATATAATTTTAGATATATATATAGTACGGGCATGCCCTAGTATCTAATAATTCTCATATCCGAATCCATATTCAGATCTTCACCAAAATGGAATAAAATCATCCTTGTGACACACCCAACCTGTCCACAAAGTTTCGTCCAAATCCGTGCACAACTTTTTCAGATATCCTGCTATATGTTGGTTTTAGCCCGACCTCTCAATGGTGAAGAATGACGTTAAAAATTCTAGTAGCCGGATCCGGATCCGGATCTTCACCAAAATTGAATCGATTAGTCCTTGTCACACACACAACTTGTCCACAACGTTTCGTCCAAATCCGTGCACAACTTTTTGAGATATCTTGTGCACAAACAAACAAACAAACAAATGAAAAATCACTCATGGAGCGACACTTGGCTAAAGAGAACAAAGTAGAATGGCACTCGGATGTGCCAAGGACGAAATGATTAGATTTTGATGAAGATCCAGATTCGGATCCGGCTACTAGAATTTTTAAAGTGATTCTTCACCATTGGGAGATAGGGACAAAAACGATACATAACAGGATATCTCAAAACGTTATGGACGGGTTTGGACGGAACTTGGTGTAGAGGTTGGGTGTCTGACAAGGAAGAATCGATGAGATTTTGGTGAAGATCTGAATATGGATTCGGCTACAAGAAATATTTAATTTTTAAGTGATTCTTCACCATTGGGAGATAGGGCCAAAAACGATACATAGCAGGATATCTCAAAATGTTGTGGACGGATTTGGACGAAACTTGGTGGATAGGTTGGGTGTGTGACAAGGAAGAATCTGTTATGGATTCGTCACTTCCGTTGTTGTGATTTTCATCCACTTGAAATATTTCTGATTCTATGTACTATTATTGTCTTCAAAAGGTTTATTGTTCATGAACTGTTTGCAAAGGATAAAAGCGTTAATGTTAAAAAGAGACAGGAAGCCGGATCGGGAGCCGGAAGAAGAAGAAGAGGAGGAGAGAAACGAAGGCGGGGCAAAAGTCGGACAAGAAGCTGGTCACTTCAAGCACCGGAGCGAGCGTTGTCGAACGAAAGTCGTGAGTGAACTTTGAGTTTCCTTGAAAGGAATTCCTGCGATAGGTGTTATCGCTGGGATTGCTAAAACCTGCATGGTCAGGTTTGGCGTTGGGATTCTGACGAATCATCGCCGGGTCGTTTCGACTCAAGTACGAGCCGTCGGCCATTTTGGACCCTCGCGCTTTGTTCATCGTAAAAGGTCTTTGCTACGCATCAGTTCTGTCACCCTCCTGTCGTCTGTCGGGGATGTGTGTGCGCAACGCGGAGTTTGAAGATTAATTTGCGGTTCGCCGACTGAACAGTGAACGTTCATATCTGGAGGGCGCCTTTGGATTTCCCATTCCTCCGTGAGTTTGCCTGACATGGTTTTGGACCACGTGACTCTTTATGCCACTTCGGCCGCCTACGCCTGTGAGCTGTTTTGGCGGTGTGACTGAGCCCGTCATCTGAACGGGGTTCAGGTTTCGATTCGATATCGCTCTGACACTCGCTGGAGGGGATCACCTTTGAGCTATAGAGACATTGGGGAGTGTTCTTTTCACTCACTTGGAGCACAGTGAGTTATCTTATCCTAGCTGATGGTACCATCATAAGATGTGTTGATTGTACTTCTGATTGCCATTTTTGTTGTACCGTTATTCTTGTGTGATTGTTAACACATTATTTGTTTGTTGATAACCATTGGTGTGGTTTCAATATTGATTTTTGACATGGAATAACATATTTTTCTGCCGTGGCTCCTCTCGGGGCTCGGAGGTACACCGTGACCAGGGGGTCGGGGAGGAGCACGTAACAAATCGATGAGATTTTGGTGAAGATCTGAATATGGATTCGGATATGAGAATTATTTAATTTTTAAAGTGATTCTTCACCATTGAGAGATCAAGTGAAAAGCGATATGTAAGATGTTATTTTAAAAGGTTATGGACGAGCTATGAATAAACTAGGTGGATGAGTTGTGCAGGTGACAAGAACAAGCCGATTAGATATTGCTTCAGGTCCGGATCCAGATCCGGGCTATCAGTGGATACAAAACGTAAACTGATCACCCGGTGGAGGTATGATCTCTACCGAGTGCTGTTCTAGTTTTAGTCCGCGTCAACATGGTAGATATTCTCAATCGTAATTATAGTCTTGCTCTGGATTTCATTTTATCCCACGTTGCTGATTTGGTTGCTGGCTAATTTTAAGCTTTTCAGTTTCCGGTGGTGGCAACTTTTCTTCGCTTCTCTTCTCCGAGTGGCCTGCTTGTTTTCTTTCTGGTTGGATTTTCCGGTTTCCAGCAGTCTATATTGCCATCGATTGTTATCCACTTTTGTTTGTCATATCATTTGCATGCCTCGATAGTTATTCTGATCTTTTCTTCCTCGGCTTGTTAGGTCAACCCATTTTTCCATGAACTGGAACACCCGTTGATAATTCTTTCCTCCCATCGTTTCTCGCCATCCTATTCCCTCCCTCGTTCCATTTCCTTCCATATACTTCATATTGTTTAATATCTAAAAGAAAATAAGCCCTCTTACGTCAGGTTTTGATGGTCCATTTCATTCTTTGTTGGCCATTTGCCTGGCACGTCTGCTTGCTCATTCACTCCTTCCGTACGCTTTCCTTTTCTCAACCATTTGTCACAATCGTCGTTTTCACTCTGCCTCAAATCACCTTCCTTCCTGTCTTCCTTTTTCTCCCGAAAAAACCCCAAATAACTAAATGAAACGTCATTCATTTTTATCCAGCTTGTTCACCCTCTGTCCGCCCTCCCCCCCCCCCCCCACTCTCCCCCCAAATGACCCTCTGTTGTGTCCTACCACACTGTTGATGTGTTTCTCTGGTTTCCATTTTTACCTCCACAGCCGAAGGTGGACCGAGGTTATGTCTTCACCACTGTCTGTCTGTTTATCTGTCTGTTTGTCTGTGAGCAGGATATCTCAAAAAGTTGAGGTTGGATTTGGATGAAATTTGGTGGACAGGTTGGGTGTGTGACAAGGACGAATTGCTTAGATTTTGGTGAAGATCCGGATCCGCAAATTTTTAAAGTGATTCTTCACCATTGAGAAATAGAGCCAAAAATGATATATAGCAGGATATCTCAAAAAGTTGAGGACGGATTTGGATGAAATTTGGTGGACTGGTTGGGTGTCTGACAAGGACAACTCGATTCGATTTTGGTGAAGATCTGAATCCAGATCTGGATACGAGAGTTAAAAAAAAAATTTAAGTGATTTTTCACCATTGAATGATAAGACCAAAATGATACGTAGCATGATATTTCAAATAGTTGTGGATAGATTATGACAAAACTAGGTCAATTGGTTGGGTAGATGAAAAGAACAAGCTGATTAGATTTTTTTTGAGATCCGAATCCAGATCCGCCCTATCAATGGAAACAAAACATAAACTATTCAACCTGGCGGAGGTATGCTCTCTACCGATTGCCGTTCCTGTTGTACTTGCGGTGTGCCCGGGAAAGAAAAATCATAGTCGCGGGGTTGCGGGAGAGGGGTGGACGCAAATTATCTAAATATTGTCGCGTTCCTGGCGATTAAAATCTTTACCAGGAAACAGATTAGCCGAGCAAGCTTTAACTCCGAAGGCGTTCCACTCAAATATGGCAGAGTTCATGCACGCGGGGAGAGAGGAGGATAAGGAGCAGGAGGGTGAGGATGAGGAGGAAGGTGAGCATGAGGTGGAGAGTGAGGATGCTGAAATTAACTTACCTCACAGATCCCGACGACAGCCTTCAATCCTGGGGAAATTAACTCAAGCGGGAACGGAATTAAAATGTACAAAAATAACAGGTTTATTAAACGGAATCCGAGAACAATGAAACGCGCCGGTTAAATTAATGTCTAAAAGTGGAGCGCTCCCACACCAGACGTACACACGGACGAAAGGATTATTAAATGAAAAGAACCATTGTGTGTGTGTGTGTGTGTGTGTGTGTGTGTGTGTGTGTGTGTGTGTGTGTGTGTGTGTGTGTGTGTGTGTGTGTGTGGGCTTAGCTCGATTGGCTGGCGTGTCAGGGATCGTCAGGCTCAAGCACACAGTCCAGACGCGGCTCTGGTGTTGGCGGGAGGAAGGCCGCCCTTCCCCAAGGCGTGGCGTCGTTGGCGCGAACCTCTCGTTCCACGCTGCTAGGCCAGCATACACTGCAGCGGCAAGCCTCGTGTCCTCGTGCGATCGCTCGCAAGGTCCCGCACGTGAACGCAGATTCATCAGCGCCACACCGTCTCTCCACCCTCCGTCGTTGCCCAACAAGCAAGGGTCCAGGGTCAAGAACGCAAGGGGTAACGTCAAGCGCAGGGAGAATGTCCAGAACAAGAGAGATCCAGAACGAGAAGGGGCAAAATGCCGGCCAGCGAGTGCTTTCATCGCTCGGGTTCTCACGTCACCGGTCCTCCCTACCAATCAGTCCGTCGCCTCTCAACCACTAGAATGTTCTTCTGACGTCAGTCCCTCACAATTGCCCGAGCGCTTCGCGCTCTCCTCCCCATCCCATCGGTCGGTGGCCAATCAGTACGTCGCTTCCCTTGCTCTTACTTCACCACTCAGCGAGCTGCTTCTTGCTTTGTTCCGGCCAATCCCTGTTCTCCAGGGCGTGGCTTTTGGCCTGTTTGCTCCGATGTGTGTTTCCCCACAGTGTGGTTCACGGCAGCGCCCAAACTGGCTTCCGGGTGGGTTTCCATTATTATTGTGGAGGGGAATTTAAGTAGTGTGTGTGTGTGGTGTAACTAATGGGCCTGCCTAGTGTCTATGTGCGTTGCCATACGAGACAATGGATAAATCACAGGTCTCACGAACAGGGGAATTAGCATAATCCCTACCTACTCTAGTTATCACAAGGATCATCCTTGTATGATCACAAAGATACACTTACGCAAACAAACCGCCTAAACAAACTTATTACATGTGGGGTTCACTATCACGATAATCAGAGCATGATACCTATACAGATCTACCTGATCTATATATCACTCGACCTTAAAATTCATAACAATATGTACCGTATAGCGTCACAAGATAGTGGTGGGAGAGGGTATTACAAGTCGGATGACTTGCAATGTTGCACTATTCATGTGACATCGTGCAAGTTCTTCACTGACCCCTGCCAGAGGAAGGGGATATTACACTCCCATTGGAAGCATATGTTTCTAGTTTTTCATGAAATTTATGAACACAACACTTAAGACTACACAATCAAGATCTATATTGTGTGATATTTGATTTCTATAACAAAATTCATAGGAAAGTATGCCTCCAAGATATCGATATAAAATCAAGTTAATTGCCAAGTCATCTATCAAATAAAATGTCGTCATGTTGTCATGGCTGTAAGGACGGTGCATACCCCCCAGATCATATATAATTAAAACTTTGATTAAGAGCTCTTCAAACATTGAAGGTTTTCTTATGACTGCCTCCAACCACCCTAAGCCTGGTGTTGGCTTTACGGTTAGGGTGGAGGGCTTAGGATCCTAGGGTCCTGAGTTTGAATCCTGGTCAGCTGTTGAATTAACACCAGGTGGGGTTGACTCAGCCTGTCATCCATCGGAGGTCGGCAAAAAGAGTACCAACTCACTGGGTCCTCTCTCAAGGAGGTTGGTGGCAGGATTTGCACTCCGGCCGCTGTAAAACACCTCTTTCTGTAACACACACACGGTGCGTGTCGGGATGGTGCTGATGTCACTTTGATACTGTTGACTAACTGACCAATGTATAGTCCAAACCAGTATCTCAATGCAATCTCTTCACTTCCATGGTGACAGACAGCTTAGAGACTTAGAGTACTTCAAAATTAATTTAATACAACAACAACAGGCATTTTAAGGCCATTTTCCCTGCAAGAGCAGTGATGTAGTGATTCAAAATTAATTTAATACTGTTACGAATTTGGGTGGTGATATATGTAGAGCAGAGTAGATCTGAGTAGGTAACATGCTTCGAGATGTCGCGATAGGGAATCTACCTGTAATAAGTCATGTTTAGGCGTTTGTCGGGTTAAGATGTATGATTGTGAATCTACCAGGAGATTTGTGTGTTAGGTAGAGTAGGGAATAATGAGTAGAGCCCTTGTATGTCTCACCTGGTAGCCAAACCTTAGTCCATTTTGGCACTGCACACCACTTAAACATTAGTTAGGACCATTAGCACAACATAAATGATGCCCTTCCCCCTGACATGACTAAGGAAGAAATCAGGCTAGAACACCGCCACAATTGGCCGCCACCATTTACACCTCCGAGAGGCCTATCCACCTCGCATAGCACGTGCTATAACACAAGGACCACAGAGTAGGGGACGAGAGTTGGAGTGACGCAGTGGGCATGCACAGGGGCGAGTCAGTGGAGGCTCTGATTGGCAGAGCAGTGCGCCAATGCTGACGTCACCGGCCGAGGCTATACCGAGAGCCGAGTGCCATTTTCGAGGCAGTCCAGAGCAGTTGGATTCATGGTTGAGAGTTGGTTTTGCAGAGCGCAGTTTGGCAGTGAGCAATTGAGAAGCGAGTTGGAAGGACGAGACGTGCAGTCACACCTGCGTTCTCCCCGTTCCTGTCTTTTCATGCTTCCTGTGGGGATCGACCTTGTGTGAAGCCGCTGGCCTGCGTTGGGTGCCCTGGAGATTGGTGCACGGACCTCGTGGGCGGCAAGAGGATCGGAGCTTGGAGCAAGGCCTCGTGGGTGCATCGGGGCCATGGTGGACAGCAGCCGAAGCCAACGACGAGACAGATAAGCCGAGCTCCGCGTATACACTTGACATAAAAGACGTTTCTTTGGTATTCATATCCCCTCGTCTCGTTTTTTGATATCTGGTGTGTGGGATTCCGATTTAGAATAGTTCATTACCGGCGCGTATTTTCCTGTCCCTGCCTGTTATTCAATAAACCCTTATATTACTTTTTGTACATATATCTGAACGCAGTTTACCGGGTGGTTGATTTCACAGTTAAGACTGCGAGGACTTGCGCCGCTTCCCTCCATTCCGCGCGCTTAGGTGTTTTTTTGGGGAATCCGCCATTGAGCTTCCGCCTCGGAGTTAAAGCCTTCGTGATCGGCATCCGCGATCGCCTGATATAATTTCGGCGGTTGCGTGACAATACTTACATTATTTGCTAACTGGTATCTCCACCCAGGTCATACTATCCTCTTCAACTAAAGTATCAAACAAGCCCGGCTCCGCCGCTGTTAGACTTTCTGTCTTGTTTATCAATAAAACCTATATCTTTAGCGAGGCTTTGTATCAAGTTTTCCCGTATACTTAAACCCAACATTTTTTAAATCGGGTACACAGTGGGGGAGAGTACGCCGCCACAGTTAACCATCACAGCGTGGTGGATAGTAAGTTAAAAGATTGTTCGGCTGTTCACAGGACCATAGGTCTCGGCGCAGAGGCATATCACACTTGTGAGCCTCTGACGCAACAATTTTTGTTAGGAGTGTGGATATACAGGAGCTTGGGATAGGCAGACACCCCAATTAAATTTTTGATATCCCTAATTTGTGCTTAAATCACATTTGGGAAGCATTCAATTTAAATAAAATATAATATGGTGGATGTCCAGGTAATGGGGGAAGATGTGGAAGTTGTTGTTGTTGTGGTTCTATGCCCCAGACAGTTCTCTCTAACAAGGCTACAGCACGGAGACAGCTGATCAATGTCCCAGGGAGCAACCCAGAGATGCCCCACATTCAGGATGGTGTACACCCGCCTTCACGAAGTCAGGGCCATGATAGAGTTAGAGAGAGAAGAGACAGAGACAAGAGGGAAAAGGCTGGTCCATGGGAACCGATCGGCACTCTGACCATGACCGCGCTGCCCTGTCGAATCCAGGCAGCAGGGAAAAATGGGGAAGATTTGGCCCTCAACTTGCATTGGGGAATACAACCACCATGAAAGGCATTCCCGATAATTACACATGTGGAAGTTAGTTGCATAGGTGGGAGAAAGAGGAACAAATGAGTGGAGAAGAGGAGTGATTCTGGATTTTGGGAGTTTTATAAGAAGAGGGTTAATAGTGGACAAAGCACAGAAAGGGCAGAGGGTGCAAGACCATAAAGGAGGCGGTAGAAGACAGAGACAACCAACCTGTCTGTGATGGCGAAGTAATAAGCCCATAGACACAGCTTCATTGCAGGAGATTCCAATGATCTTGAAGGCCTTGGTTTCCATGTGTGAATCTGAGCAATTTGTGAGGCAGGGTCGCCAGTCCATAGGGGATATGTTTAATGTACCCCATCAAGCTACAGATGAAGGCTTTGTCAGTTGGATAGGACTTCCGGTGTCCCAAGGAAGGACTTTGCATGATGTAGGATACACAGTCATTGACTGGCTTTGGAGGCCAACTTAGAAATTTGGTTTGCCCAAGAAAGACCTTGGCTGATAGTAAGACTGAGGAGTTTGAATGACTGAACTTCCTCAAGGGAATTGTTAAGAAAGTAGAAAGCAGGGTTTGCCACACAGTCCTTTCAGAGAGAAACAGTGATGGCGTAATATTTCTCTGGATTAAAAGACATGTTCCAAGTGTTTGACCAGCTTGTGATTTTGTCAAGGTCTGAAGAGATGATGGAAGAGGCTGCAGCCTGTCTGAAGGAAGAGGGATGTCACAGCAGAGGGTGGAGTCATCAGCAAACAGATAAAGAGGATTTTCTAGTGAGTCAGAGAGATCATTGATGAAGATCAGGAATAGGACTGGGCCCAGAACACTGCCTTGGGGAACTCCAGCCTGGACAGGGAAAGGAGATGAAAGGATTCCGTTGAGTGCCACACGCTACAAGAGTAGAGGATGTCAGTAATTCATGTGTGGAGTTGGCCTTGGATGCCACAGACAGAGAGTTTGGAGAGCAAGGCGGGATGCCAGACTGTATCAAAAGCTAGAGATATGTCCAGAGAGACGCTCCTGATCTCATGTCTGACATTGAGGGCTTCCATCCATTGTTGGGAGAGTAGAAGAAGCCTTGAGCCAAGGCCTTGACCTTTTTTGACCTTAAACCTAATCTGACCTTGACCCAACATGGAGTGACTGGGTCTGAATCTGAATTCATGATCTGGGATGAGGCCGTTTTAGAAAAGGAAGGAAAAGGAAGGATTGTTGGATTCAATGGCCTCACTGATGATTGGAAGTAAGCTGATAGGCCTGAAGTTGAAGGGATCCGTTTTTGCACCGTGTTTATGTACTGCAGTGATGTTGACTGATTTCCATTCAGATGGAAATAACCTAGGGCAAATGGATGAAAAGGGTAGAGACAGGAAGTACAAGAGCAGCAGAGGAGCTTTTTGAGACTCATGAGCTTATGCCATCCAGTACAGTTGTCAAATCAGAGTCGAGGGTTGACAGAAACTACTGCACCTTCTCAGGTGCAAAAGACAGAGTTCATGAGCAGCAGGGTACGACTGGGAAGAATGGGTAGAGAGAGAGGGATTGAGGACACACAAATTTGAAGCAAACACAGAATTGAGGTATGCGGCCTTCTCACAAGCGGAGTTGCCTGTAGTCGCATTTGAAGTGATGGAAGGGGTAGAGGTGGAGCATAAACCTGATACAGACTTGAATACACCTGAGCATCGCCAGGTTTTAGAGGAGGGAGACAGGTTTGAAAGTTTATTCCAGCTCAGAAAGTTCATTCTATCTCAGAAAGTTCATTGACCCAGATCCCTGAGTGGACGGGCGTGTGCTACCCAAACCTTCAACGGATCGCTGCCAGCCAGTGGATCGCTGCCAGATTGCTGCCAGGGAGTGGACTTTGAACCTTGCTACAATGCCTCTTGTGATTATGGCAGGATTGGTGATATATTAATGGACATCTGCAATTTTTGGAAAGATGTTTCCAAGCAATATTACCGAGTAATGGCTACCAACTCTTCGAGAAAGGACATCTTCAAGACGTGAAAATACACACAGCTTATTGCCAGTGATTCACGTAGGAAGGATGCACTAGATAGAACAAGCTTTATGGCGGAGTGGCCAGACGGAAGCCTCTCCTCAGTGAAAGACACATGAAAGCCCGCTTGGAGTTTGCAAAAAAGCACCAAAAGGACTCTCAGACTGTGAGAAACAAGATTCTGTGGTCTGATGAAACCAAGATTGAACTGTTTAGCTTCCGTCTGGCCACTCTGCCATAAAGCCCAGATCGGTGGAGTGTTGCAGTGATGGTTGTCTTTCTGGAAGTTTCTCCTATCTCCACACAGGATCTCTGGAGCTCAGCCAGAGTGACCATCCAGTTCTTGGTCACCTCTCTTACCAAGGCCCTTCTCCCCCGATTGCTCAGTTTGGCCGGAGGGCCAGCTCTAGGAAGAGTCCTGGTTGTTCCAAACTTCTTCCATTTAAGAATTATGGAGGCCGCTGTGCTCTTGGGGACCTTCAATGCAGCAGAGATTTTTTTGTCGGCTTCCCCAGATCTGTGCATCGACACAATCCTGTCTCTGAGCTCTGCAGGCAGTTCCTTCGACCTCATGGCTTGGTTTTTGCTCTGATATGCATTGTCAGCTGTGAGACCTTATATAGACAGGTGTGTGCCTTTCCAAATCATGTCCAATCAATTGAATTTACCACAGGTGGACCCCAATCAAGGTGTAGAAACATCTCAAAGATGATCAAGAGAAATGGGAGGCACCTGAGCTAAATTTCAAGTGTCATAGCAAAGGGTATGAATACTTATGTCAATGTGATATTTCAGTTTTTTCTTTTTAATAAATTTGCAAAACTTTCTAAAATCCTGTTTTCTCTTTGTCATTATGGGGTATTGAGTGTAGATTGATGAGGGGAAAAACGAATTTAAACGATTTCAGCATAAGGCTGCAACATAACAAAATGTGAAAAAAGTGAAGGGGTCTGAATACTTTCTAAATACACTGTATCTGTGGTTTGTGAATGCACATGGTAAGTATAAAATAAACTTTTTAAGTGATATTTACAATTAATCATATTGCGTGGAGTATGGGGGGAGAGGGAGGAGAAAGTGTGAGCCGTGAGGGTTGTTATAAATATACTAGTAAAAAGCTGTTGTTATCAATATACAATATAGTCTCAATACAATGAATATGCAATACGAGTAAAAAGTCTGTCAAGTATGACGAGTTGGAACAGTTTATTCGATGGTGCAGCCTCGTGAACGTGTCAAAGTCTGAAGCCTCAGCCTAGTGGCAGGTGTGCTTATATCTTCTTTATTTATTAGACATCCTACGGACGTAAATGAACAGTCGTTATACTCTCTGCACACTTTGCATATCACGTGCAGAGAATTTCACCTCCCTACATCTTGTATTTATTGTTATTTTTATAAAAAGCTTCTGTACACCACCCTTGAGGCTCAGTTTGCAAACCACCATCTGCAATTCCAATAGAAGAGACATAATTACTCTATTATGGAAAATGTTTTTATGCCTCCACCGACGAAGTCACCAGAGGCATTATGTTTTCAGGTTGTAGGGGAGAGGCAGGTTAGTTGATACAGTAGGTTAGTTGATACAACCTTCCTCCTAGCCCTCAGAAAATGAAACTTGTGTAAATGCTGCCCTCTGTTGTTAGCTAGTTGCATTACATATCATTGATAAGTAGGTCAAGAAGTTACAGACAAAGAAAGGGTGTGATTCTCCAAAAAACCTGATTTGTGTCCTCCTGAGTAAAAACGCCAACAAAAGGTAAGATCATGTATTGTGATCATACTACATAGATTTCACAGGAGTTCTCATTGGTTGATAATACCTTGTGAAAGTGGCCTTCAGCCTACGCTGCTTTGATTGCCAGGATAATACACCTAAGCATGTGGGCAACATGTGTTGCAAAAAACCCATGGATGGGTTAGATGATACAGTCTGAGTAGGTTAGTTGATATGCGTATCAACTAACCCTACTGACCTGTATCAACGAACCCATTCATGATTGATTTTTTTACAAGACAATGCTGAAGCCATTTGTAACTGGGCTTCATACATCATAATATATGTAGGCCTATATAGCCTACACTGTACATCTTTAGAATATAAGAGTTGTGTCCATCTGAGTTGTGAATCTTGTTCCTTTCCTGATATTTGATGCTTTCCGATTCATTTGTTTGGCAGATCTTTTTTTTCTCTCTAACTTAACCTTTAGCCCTATTGTTAGATATACTTCACATTACCTATGTGTACATAGCAGGTATACAACTGAATAAATACTTTAATTAACTAAAATAATTTAATAAAGCATAACAAACAGCTTTAATTAACAGTGCTCATTGACTCTGAAAATACCATTACTCTACCCCCACTAATTGACTCTACCCCCACTAATTCACCCCAGATCCACCTTGTTTGAAATTCCAACTTCTTTCCTGGAAGTCTTGGCAGTGTCCATATGTTTTATACCTCTCCCACCCCCCCCCCCCCCCCCTTCCCATGCCTTCCCCCCAAAGCCCTCTCCCTCCCACAGTTCTCTCGATGTCTCCATGTCTCTCGGTCCCTGCTCTCAAATGTTGTGTTTGTGTCCTTCCCCCTCTCTCCCCATCTTGTCTACCGCTCCCGATGTTATTTGTTTTGTGTGTCTGTTTGTCTTTCTGTGTGATTAATGTTCGCTCTTTCACGAGCCTCGATCTTGTATACAACAAAAAAAAAAAAAAAGTACAAATATTATACAGAAATGATGGTATGTACCCTAGTTTGATGTGTATCTGTAATTATGTGCATGCTAATTTGTTACCATTGGCAGAAATACCATGTAAATCGATGTATCATCTAACTCATTCACCATGTAAATCGATGTATCATCTAACTCATTCACCATGTATCATCTAACCTACCAAGGTGTATCAACTAACCCACTTGGCCAGGTCAGATGATACGTTTGACAAACAGCTTTTTGTGAGCCACCATTCCAAGTTTGATAATGCAGCGGATCTGGCATGCTTCACAGATATGTACAAGACCCTGATATTTCTTTTGGACAATTCATGAATCCTGTCGAGCTAACAGTCTTCATTATAGGCCAACATAACTGAAAAGTGTATCAACTAACCTGCATCTCCCCTACGTCTGGCTGTTCGTCCGTCCGAACGTCCGTCCATGATAGGTTTTCGTTACTGCGGTAACTTGCGAACGGCTAAAGGGATCTTCGTAAAACTTGGTGCAGGTATGTATAATGAGGTAAAGATGAACTGATTAGATTTTGGGGTCGCAAGGTCAAAGGTCAAAGTCTGTAATAGGTATATAACTTGAGAACGGCTGAAGTGATCAAATTCAAACTTAGTACAGGTATGTATAATAATGTAAAGATTTAAGTGCGTAGATTTTGGGGTCAAAGGTCAAAGGTCAAAGTCTGTAATAGGTCTATAACTTGAGAATGGCTGAGGTGATCTAATTCAAACTTGGTACAGATATGTATAATATTGTAAAGATTAAGTGATTAGATTTTGAGGTCAAACATCAAATTTGTAATAGGCCTATAACTTGAGAATGGCTGAACTGATCGAATTCAGACTTGGTACAGGTATGTATAATATTGCAAAGATTAAGTGATTAGATTTTAGGGTCAAAGGTCAAGGGTCAAATCTGTAATAGGTCTATAACTTGAGAACGGTGGAAATGATCTAATTCAAACTTGGTACAAGTATTTATAATGATGTAAATATTAACTGATTCGATTTTGGGTTTAAGAGGTCAAAGGTTAAAATCTGTAATAGGTCTATAACTTGAGAATGGCTAAAGGGATCTAATTCAAACTTTGTACAGACATGTATAATGATGTAAAGATGAAGTGATTAGATTTTGGGGGTCCCAAGGTCAAAGGCCAAAGGTCAGAGGTCATGTCAGGTAAAAATTTGAGAACTTGTGAACAGCTGAAGGGATTTAAATTAAAACTTGGTGCATGTACTGTATGTATAATGATGTAAACATGAACTGATTCAATTTTGGGGTCAATAGGTCAAAGGTCAGAGGACATGTCAGGTAAAAATGTGCTAACTTGGGCACAGGTGAATGGATTTAAATCAAACTTGATACAAGTATTATTATGATGTGATAATGTGGGCGGAGGCATATCAGTCGATGTCGTGACGTTGAAGAGTGCCGTTCTAGTTCGAATTAGTTTTATCCTCAAGAATAGACCACTTGGCCTTCCAAGATATTCTTGCATTATAATCGTGGATCTGCACTGAATTTGTGCACCTGATATCTGATTAGTGTCCATAACCTACTTCGTTCGGCTTGTGACCTAATGAACAAAAAACACTTTTTTGATCATACTTGAATAATTTTCCTCTGATTTTCATGATGTTGAGTTTTATCGATGAGTTGTTGTTTGGGACACATTTTCTTAATTTACACTCGATCCATAAATGTTGAAGGTCAAGGTCATATGGTGTTGCGAACAAAATGTTACATCATCATTCATCCCCATTGGCTCATAGTGATTTTTTTCCCCATAAATAGAGGAGGTCCAGATTTGACCATGAAAGGTTTTCATTACCGCGATAACTTGAGAACCACTAAAGGGATCTTCGTCAAACTTGGTGCAGGTATGTATAATGAGGTAAAGATGAACTGATTAGATTTTGGGGTCACGAGGTCAAAGGTCAAAGGCCAGAGGTCATGTTAGGTAAAAAATACTGTTACCGCGATAACTTATGAACCAGTGATGGGATTCTGACCAAATTTGGTACACTTATGTAGAATGATGTAAAGATGAATTGACTCGATGTTGGGGTCAAGAGGTCAAAGGTCAAAGGACAAAGTCTGTAATAGGTCTACAACTTGAGAATGGCTGAAGTGATCTAATTCAAACATAACACAGGTATGTATTGTCGTGTGGTTTGCTCTGTTAACACCGAGCGTCACCACGGATGAATCGAGCTTTAATGGAGTCGTTTATTCAATCCAATGGCGGTTCGATACACGGGCCGGGGGATTGGGGGAAAATGCCGTGGCTTACCTTTTCGGCCCCGACAATGTCTTCTCCCTGCAAATGATTAACTCAACCCGAGACGGAGGTAAAATGTACAACAAGGAATATTTATTAACGGAACCGAGAACAAGGAAACGCGACGGAAGAAACTAAATTCTAAATTGGGACGTCACCACATCAGACTTCAGATACGAAACAATGTGCGAGGATGAATAAAATAAATGTCTCGTTGTGTTGTGGAATAATAATAATAATAATAATTCATTTATTTTGTATAGCGCTTTTCCAGAAGCCCAAAGGCGCTTTGACAGAGTGGAAAACATAATGCATAACAATACATGAAAACAACAATTGCAAAAAGACAAGAATCAATAGGGAAATATTTAAAGCAAAAGGAGGGAGAAGGAGAAGAGATAGTCAGGGGTTAGATGCTGTGGGTTGAATGTTGAATGCAGTGTTGAACAGGTGGGTCTTTAGTCATGTTTTGAATGTGGTGAGTGAGGAGGAGTCTCTGATGGTGTGAGGTAGTGAGTTCCAGAGGGTGGGAGCAGCGATGGAGAAGGCCCTGTCCCCCCAGGATCTGAATTTGGTCCGGATGGAGGGGGTCAGGAGGTTGGTACCAGCAGAGCGGAGGTTGCGGGTGGGAGTGTGTCTGGAGAGGAGGTCAGCCAGGTAGGATGGGGCCAGGTTATGGAGGGCTTTGTATGTCAAGAGGAGGATTTTGTACTGGATTCTCTGGGGGATGGGGAGCCAGTGAAGCTTGTAAAGGACGGGGGTGATGTGGTCACGGGTCCGGGAATGGGTGAGTAGACGGGCAGCGGAGTTCTGAATGTATTGGAGTTTATTGGTGATTTTTGAGGGTGAACCATAGAGGAGGCTATTGCAGTAGTCCAGACGGGAGGTGATGAAGGCGTGGATGAGGGTTTCTGCAGCCGTGGAGGAGAGGGATGAGCGGAGACGGGCAATGTTTTTCAGGTGAAAGAAGGCTGACTTTGTGATCTGTTTAGTGTATTTGTCGAAGGAAAGGGTTTGGTCAAAGATGACGCCAAGATTCCGGATGTGAGGGGAGGTGGATACTGGGATACTGTCGATGTTGAGGGCAAAGTTATGGGTGGATTTTGTGAGCGTTTTTGGGCCAATGATGATTATTTCAGATTTATCACAGTTAAGCTGGAGGAAGTTGATTTGAAGCCAGGATTTTATTTCAGTGATGCAGTTTGTCAGGATAGAGTGGGTGTCGGTGGAGACGGACTTGGTGGAGATGAAAAGCTGGATGTCATCGGCGATAAAGTGGAATTGGAGACCATGACGGCGGATTAAGTGACCGAGGGGGGACAGGTAAAGGATGAAGAGGAGGGGGCCAAGAACTGAACCTTGGGGGACACCTTGGGGGAGGGGAGCAGTGGGGGATTTGCAGTTATTGATGGAGATGAACTGGCGTCTGTCAGAGAGGTATGATTAAATCCAAGAGAGGGCAGTGCCGGTAACGTTAACGGTGGATTCAAGTCGGGTGAGGAGGATGGTGTGATCGATGGTGTCAAAGGCAGCGCTGAGGTCGAGGAGGACGAGAATGTTGAGGTTGCCAGCATCAGAGGAGAGGAGAAGGTCGTTGGTGATTTTGAGGAGAGCAGTTTCAGTACTGTGGTTGGAGCGGAATCCGGATTGGAATGTTTCATACAGGTTATTGGCAGAGAGATGATGTTTGAGTTGAGTGGCTACAGCGCGTTCCAAAACTTTTGACCGAAAGGGTAGGTTGGAGATGGGTCTGAAGTTGTTTAGGGTGTCAGGGTTTAGACCAGGTTTTTTTAGAATGGGGGTAACAGCAGCAATTTTGAGGGAAGGTGGGACGATGCCTGTAGACAGGGAGGAGTTTAGTGTTGCAATGATAAGTGGAGAGAGAGCAGGGAGGGAGGCCTTGACAAAGCTGGAGGGGATGGGGTCAAGAGTGCAGGTGGCAGTTTTCATTCCTATGAGGAGTTCAGAGAGGTCAGTAGGGGAGATTGGGGAGAACCGAGACAGGGGATGGCAGGACAAGGGGGGCAGGTGGTTGGAGGGGGAGCGGGTGCGGCGGTCGTCAAGCTGTTGTAGATGTTGTCAATTTTGCGTTGGAAGAAAGAGAGGAAGGAGATGCAGTTGTCTACTGTGAATGACTGGATGGTGGTGTTCAGGGGGGCGGAGGAGTTTGTTTATTGTCGAGAAGAGTGCTTTTGGGTTTCCGGAGCCAGAGTGGATAATTTGAGAGTAGTAGGCTGAGCGGGCGTGGGAGAGGGCATCTTTGTAGTGTTGTAGGTGGTCCTTGTAGGCTTGGGAGTGAACTGTGAGACCCGTTTTATTGCGGAGTCTTTCAAGTTGGCGAGCACGAGTTTTCATCAGGCGGAGTTCAGGGGTAAACCAGGGAGCAGAATGGGTGAAAGAAACTGTTTTGGTTTTTACAGGCGCAAGCTGGTCAAGGCAGGAGGAGAGAGTGTGGTTGTAGTAGTCAGTGAGGTCGGAAGGGGTGTGGAGGTCAATGAAGGGAGAAGTGGACATTTTTTCAGAGAGGGTGGATGAGAATGAGGTAGGTGAAAGTGCGTTTAGCTTACGGAAGGTGATAGTGCGATAACGTCTTGGTGTTGGGGCGGGGATGTTGATGGTCAGAGTGATGGCTAAGTGGTCAGAGAGGGTGAGGTCGGAGCCAGAGAGATGGTGCAAATTTAATCCAGTGGAGCAGTGGAGCAGTGAGCACATCATTATGATTTGAGCAGGGACTTTGTACATATTCCATCTTTTCCTCCCGCCGCGAGTGGTTTTCTAAGTCCCCGGTCTCTTCAATTTCAATGCCCACTTTCACTTTTTCTTTACTCACCTCGACGACCGTTGGCTTTAATAAAATTCCCTCTACCTCATCGGTCGCTGGCTTTTCCAAACCCCGTGTCGCGATTTCTACCCCCGTCATTGTACCCGTGCTTTTCTCAACTTCGTTCAACCAGTGCTTCTCGACCCGCGTTACCTCCTCGTGCACCCGTGGGACCCTCTCGCCCAACCTGCGGTCTCTGTCCCTCTGCTCCATTCTCTCCCTATCGGCCCTCATTCCGTTATGCCTCCTCATTCCGTTTATGACATCGTTGGTCACATGGTGTGGCAGCCATATTGGATTGAAGGGTAATATTAAATAATTATATCACTGAAACCGCTTACCCTATCGATGCGAAATTTTACAAATGTCATCTAACACCATTGTTGCATGTAGTTTGAAAATGATGGCACCGTGGGTCATGTGGTTTGGCAGTCATCTTAGATAGAAAAACGAACCTTATCTGATCAACATGAAACTTCACATACGTGATCCCCTAGCCATACATATGCAGAGTATACATTTTTAAGGTCATATGTCACGTGGTGTGGCAGCCATATTAGCTTGAAAGCTGATATTTAAAAAAAAATTCCCTTCTCTGAAACCGCTTCACCGATCGATGTGAAACCTGTCATGGCTGGTGAAAATGTGATAATTGAAAACAGCTGAAGAGATTTCAATCAAACTTGTTTATTTTTAGGACAGTGAACGAGGGCATCCACCCGTTGTGGGACTATGCGGAGGCATATTGGCGACAGTCGCATTGCTCTAGTTAATACATATTTCGATGCTTCATTTTCCTTTTTAGCAAAGTCCACTTTACTGGAACTAATATACCATCTGTGAAGCAACAAAACGATAGTCTGAAGTCGAATTGAACTTCGTCAGTCAGAATAGTGTTGACCAAGCAACCACGTCACTTTCAAGCCTTCCTGGTGTTTCTTCAGGTGACACAAGGATGATCCAAAATGGGGGAAATATTAATTCCTAGCCACGGCCCATTCCATTGTACGCTTGATGTACACACACAGAATAGATGAGCGTTTAGCTGCTGGTGCATTGGGGTGCCAAATTAGACCACACGTTTATTTATACACCATGGAGATGGACATCCAGGAGATGGACATCTGTTGTGTTGCATCACCTTTGTTGTGGTCCATATTAGTGTGCGTGCATGTGCGGAGGGATTTAAATCTGTTTGTACGCGTGCATGCGTGGAGAGATTGAAATGCATACATGTGTATGTGTGGAGGGATTCAAATCTGTTTGTATGCATGTATGTGCAAAGAGATTAAAATATGTTTGTACACATGCATGTGCAGAGGGATTGAAATCTGTTTGTACACATGCATGTGCAGAGAGATTGAAATCTGTTTGTATGCGTGCATGTGCGAAGGGATTGAAATCTGTTTGTATGCATGCATGTGCGGAGGGATTGAAATCTGTTTGTACGCATGCATGTGCAGAGGGATTGAAATCTGTTTGTGTGTGTTACATGTGTGGAGGGATTGAAATGTTTGTACGCGTGCATGTGCGGAGGCATTGAAATCTGTTTGTATGCGTGTATGTGCGGAGGGATTGAAATCTGTTTGTACGCATGCATGTGCAGAGGGATTGAAATCTGTTTGTACGCATGCATGTGCAGAGGGATGGAAATCAGTTTGTACGCATGCATGTGCAGCGGGATTGAAATCTGTTTGTATGCGTGCATGTGCGGAGGGATTGAAATCTGTTTGTATGCATGCATGTGCAGAGGGATTGAAATCTGTTTGTATGCATGCATGTGCAGAGGGATGGAAATCAGTTTGTACGCATGCATGTGCAGCGGGATTGAAATCTGTTTGTATGCGTGCATGTGCGGAGGGATTGAAATCTGTTTGTACGCATGCATGTGCAGAGGGATTGAAATCTGTTTGTATGCATGCATGTGCAGAGGGATGGAAATCCGTTTGTACGCATGCATGTGCAGCGGGATTGAAATCTGTTTGTATGCGTGTATGTGTGGAGGGTTTGAAATCTGTTTGTATGTGTACATGTGCAGAGGGATTGAAATCTGTTTGTACGCATGCATGTGCGGAGGAATAAAAATTTGTTTGCACATCCGTGCACATGTGCAGAGGGATTTAAATTTGTGATCACATTTTCTGAAGCAATTTGTCGATTGACCGGAGTCTGGACCAACAAACAACATGCTGTACGTAAAGCACTACCGGTACTGTACGTAGTCTCTGCACGTGATTATTGTTGCGATGCAAAGTACACGACTGTCTCCTTCAATTCAACTGGAATGGCGGCTACAATACGTATGATGGATTAGGTGAACACACGCATCCATTGAGGTGTGCTGCGATACCTCCAGTCCAGCTGAAGTAGCAAGCACGGATCACGTGGCCCAAAGGCCTACTCGTGTTCGGAGGGTAACCTAGCTGGTATTCTTTGTGACGTGCGGGGGAGACTGCGCCTCGCACGTGGTTTGCATGGGAGGCCAATAGCACAGCTCAAACGAAGCAGATTCCACTACGATCGCTCCACAGGGCACACAGGTCGTGGACCTCAATGGATAACGTTTAATTCATTCATCACATCATTCGCATTGATTAGTTTTAATTCATTCTCACATTGGCGTTCTTTGCGCGTCCAAGCTGTACTCCCCTCCCCTCCCTCATCCTCCTCGTTAAACATTCGAGCGATGAAGTGAAATATTCGTTATATCCATAAAAGGACGATATTTGGGGAAGAGAAAGTCACGATGGGTGCACACACAAACACACATACATATACACACACACACACACACACACACACACACACACACACTCACACCGGACAAGCGCAAAAGCACCGTTACTGGGCCACGTGTCAGCGACAGCCATACGGGCCGACGCTCAGTCAATCACCTGAGGACATCGGTCCCCGGGTTTTGATCCGGTACGGCGCAGGCTCACCTTAGGTGCGGAGAGTGAAATGGGCGGCTGCGTTCACCGGGACTGATGGAGGATTGCTGCCTGGGGTCCAGCGCTAAGGAGACAACGGGCGGGGTAGGAGCTTAGGAGGCGGAGAGGAACGAACGGCAGGCGGAGGGGAGGAAGAGGAGGTCTTCAAAATAAATGTCGACTCACCAAATGTGACCGGGAGGAGTAAATATTCATAGAAAGGTTTTCAATATGACGAATGGACGGCTAAGAGTTTCCTCGAGTGCGCGGCGGTTATGGCGGTTGGCCAAACTGACGTGGATCCGCGTGCGTTGCAATGATACCTCCTGAGTCCTGAGATGTTCAAATTTTGGATCCAGTAACAAATCGCACTTTATTTTAATCATCTTTTCCTTGCTTGAAAAGGAGACATTTTATATCACTCGACTGGAGAATAAGAAGATGCGACAATAAAAAGGGACATTGGCATTTGGCAATGATTAAACAAAGATGCTGTGGGTGGCATGGAGCCGAGTTGTGGACCCTGATTGGCAATGATCATACAAAGATGCTGTGGGTGGCATGGAGCCGAGATGTGGACCCTGATAGGCAATGATCATACAAAGATGCTGTGGGTAGCATGGAGCCGAGATGTGGACCCTGATTGGCAATGATCATACAAAGATGCTGTGGGTGGCATGGAGCCGAGTTGTGGACCCTGATTGGGAATGATCATACAGAGTCGCTGTGGGTGGCATGGAGCCGAGTTGTGGACCCTGATTGGCAATGATTAAACAAAGATGCTATGGGTGGCATGGAGCCGAGTTGTGGACCCTGATAGGCAATGATCATACAAAGATGCTGTGGGTGGCATGGAGCCGAGATGTGGACCCTGATTGGCAATGATCATACAAAGATGCTGTGCGTGGCATGGAGCCGAGATGTGGACCCTGATTGGCAATGATCATACAAAGATGCTGTGGGTGGCATGGAGCCGAGATGTGGACCCTGATTGGCAATGATCATACAAAGATGCTGTGGGTGGCATGGAGCCGAGATGTGGACCCTGATTGGCAATGATCATACAAAGATGCTGTGGGTGGCATGGAGCCGAGTTGTGGACCCTGATTGGGAATGATCATACAGAGTCGCTGTGGGTGGCATGGAGCCGAGTTGTGGACCCTGATTGGGAATGATCATACAGGGTCGCTGTGGGTGCCATGGAGCCGAGTTCTGGACCCTGATTGACAATGATCATACAGAGTCGCTGTGGGTGGCATGTAGCCGAGTTGTGGACCCTGATTGGCAATGATCATACAGTGTCGCTGTGGGTGCCATGGAGCCGAGTTCTGGACCCTGATTGACAATGATCATACAGAGTCGCTGTGGGTGGCATGTAGCCGAGTTGTGGACCCTGATTGGCAATGATCATACAGTGTCGCTGTGGGTGCCATGGAGCCGAGTGCTGGACCATGATTGGCAATGATCATATAGTGTCGCTGTGGGTGCCATGGAGCCGAGTTCTGGACCCTGATTGGCAATGATCATACAGAGTCGCTGTGGGTGGCATGGAGCCGAGTTGTGGACCCCGATTGGCAATGATCACACAGAGTCACTGTGGGTGGCATGGAGCCGAGTTGTGGACCCTGATTGGGAATGATCATACAGAGTCGCTGTGGGTGGCATGGAGCCGAGTTGTGGACCCTGATTGGGAATGATCATACAGGGTCGCTGTGGGTGCCATGGAGCCGAGTTCTGGACCCTGATTGACAATGATCATACAGAGTCGCTGTGGGTGGCATGGAGCCGAGTTGTGGACCCTGATTGGCAATGATCATACAGTGTCGCTGTGGGTGCCATGGAGCCGAGTTCTGGACCATGATTGGCAATGATCATATAGTGTCGCTGTGGGTGCCATGGAGCCGAGTTCTGGACCCTGATTGGCAATGATCATACAGAGTCGCTGTGGGTGGCATGGAGCCGAGTTGTGGACCACGATTGGCAATGATCACACAGAGTCGCTGTGGGTGGCATGGAGCCGAGTTGTAGACCCTGATTGGCAATGATCACACAGAGTCGCTGTGGGTGCCATCGAGCCGAGTTCTGGGCCCTGATTGGCAATGATCATACAGTGTCGCTGTGGGTGCCATGGAGCCGAGTTCTGGATCCTGATTGGCAATGATCATATAGTGTCGCTGTGGGTGCCATGGAGCCGAGTTCTGGACCCTGGTTGGCAATGATCACACAGAGTCGCCGTGGGTGCCATGGAGCCGAGTTGTGGACCCTGATTGGCAATGATCATACAGAGTCGCTGTGGGTGGCATGGAGCCGAGTTGTGGACCCTGATTGGCAATGATCATTGTGTCGCTGTGGGTGCCATAGAGCCGAGTTCTGGACCCTGATTGGCAATGATCACACAGAGTCGCTGTGGGTGCCATGGAGCCGAGTTGTGGACCCTGATTGGCAATGATCACACAGAGTCGCTGTGGGTGCCATGGAGCCGAGTTCTTGACCCTGATTGGCAATGATCATACAGTGTCGCTGTGGGTGCCATGGAGCCGAGTTGTGGACCCTGATTGGCAATGACCATACAGTGTCGCTGTGGGTGGCATGGAGCCAAGTTGTGGACCCTGATTGGCAATGATCATACAGTGATGCTGTGGGTGCCATGGAGCCGATTGTGGACCCTGATGTTCGTGATCAAGACAAACATTCAGAAACGAAACTCGCGTCTAACTGATGATGCTTGAGGAGGATCCTTGGGTTAAAATAGCCAAATAATGCATCCAAGGATGGATTTCTGAAGAAGAGGGAACATTAGACGAAATGAGTGAACCTCGTCCACATCAAGGGCAATTAGTGAGCTGACCACTTATGGCGCTTGGACAACAGCAGATGGACAATCATAATGGAGAGGTGATGATACGGAAGGCCTTTGGGAAGAAAAAAAAAAAAAAAGCCAGAGAGACTATGTGTCGACAAACAAGATCAAGGGACAGATGGCTTGACGACTTTGCACAAGATGGAAAACGTGGAGAGGAGTTATCAATGGGCTAATTCGACGCAGCGTTGTTTACCTGCATGACGTCATCTCTGCACACTCCCAAAATCACACCGTTAGTTATTCGCACACTCGTAGTTGCCAACAATGCACTTTGTGAATTATAACGTTTGCAGGTAAATGTGTATGTCTTGGAAGTGGAAATATAGCACGATTATTTAATACCATTTTTTTGGAATTAGAGTACAGCACCAATTTTTAAAATATAATTTATAAATACATCTCAATATTAATAGGGCTGCAGATTATTGTCAAAAAGTGCCTTTAAAATGGCGGAACTGGCAATTAGCTTCCTACCAGCTACTTTTGGTATTTTTATAAAGTACGGTACGGGCCTTGACAAGTTCACAGACCAAAAATACTCAGAATACCTCTGGGGGAACATGCTTAAATGGCGTCATCAAAATGGCTGCCAAAATTGTAAAGCTTGGCATTGTGTACAGGTGCTGACGTGCTACCTAACCGTTTATATAGTAGTTTTACTGTCAAGAGAAAAAACATCAGCCTTTTCCTGGGATGAACACTTTCATTTGTGGAGAGCCAGAGAATAAAAAGAAAGGAATAAAACTTACAGTGTGGGAGCTGTGCTCGCACGATAAAATCGGACAAGATGGACGACGCCAGGAATTAGGTTTCTCTGAGCTATTTATTCCCAGCTCACTCAAACGAATTCCAAAGCAATGAATCAGCCGCAGCCCACGAACGGGCGGCAATATATATCAGAAACTCAACACACAAAAGGCGGGGCGTGGTATGCAAATAGATAAGCCACGCCTCTCAACGGGGCGTGGTATGCAAGGCAAGCGTTCGCCCGGTAAAGGCAAGTCTCAACACGCCCGGGCGAGTCCGGACACGTGACCGCTCGCCGGTTGCGTCATCGGCCGGTGCAGGGTAATTGTGTCATGCCACCGGTAACCGCGACACGCGCCCCCCCAGAATTAACATGCACCGGGAGAGTCAGTTTGAGGGGGGTCTTGATGACCCGGCCGAAACGACCCCTGACGATTCGTGTGGGGGTGGTAGGTGGCGGGGCGGTGGATGGTCCGGCTGGGGGCCTGGTTGACGGGGGACGGCCCCGACGTGGAGGAAGGGCCAACCGTGGAGTTTGGTCGAGGTCCAAATAGGCCGGCATGAGGCGGTCCACGGAGATGCGATCCGGCTTGCCGCCGATGTCGATGGTGAACGACTTGTCGTCCATCTTCAGGACCCGGAAAGGTCCATCGTACGGCGGCCGGAGCGGTCCCCGGTGTGCGTCGTGCCGGATAAAAACGTACTCCGCAGTGCGAAGTGCTGGGGGTACGTGGGGTTGGGGGCAGCCATGGTGTGACGTGGGCACGGGGGCAAATCTCCTGGCGGCCTCCTGGAGGACCGAGCGTTGGCGAGCCACGGACCAGGGGCCGGTGGCGTCAGGGATGAATTCGCCCGGCACGCGCAGCGGCTGGCCGTAGACCAGCTCGGCAGTGGAAGCCTGGAGGTCCTCTTTAGGGGGCGTTCGGAGGCCCAATAGGACCCACGGGAGCCTGTCGGCCCAACCGTCGTCCTGGAGGCTGGCCCTGAGAGCGGCCTTCATCGAGCGGTGGAACCGCTCGCACAAGCCGTTGGCTTGGGGGTGGTAGGCCGTGGTGTGGTGAAGCTTGATCCCCAAGGCCTGGGCGACCGCGCCCCAAAGCTCGGAGGTGAATTGCGGGCCTCCATCGGAGATGTCCGAGGGGGCGCCGAAACGGGCAATCCAGGTGCCAATGAAGGCCTGCGCCACGTCGGCGGATGTTGTTGATGCCAGCGGGATGGCCTCTGGCCACCTGGTGGTCCTGTCCACCATTGTGAGGAGGTGGGTGAAGCCCCGCGAGGAGGGAAGGGGTCCCACCAGGTCCACATTGACGTGGTCGAAGCGCCGCACGGGCACGTCGAATGGTGCCAACGGGGCCTGGGTGTGCTGGTGGACATTCGCACGCTGGCAGGCGACACAGGCATTGGCCCAGTCGCGGACGTCTTTACGGAGCCCGTGCCAGACGAATTTCGCTGCCACGAGCTTCTGTGATGCTTTCCGGCTCGGGTGGGAAAGGCCGTGGAGGGCGTCACCGCCGCCACCCGGTGGGCACGATGGGGCGAGGTTGGCCCAGGGAGACGTCGCACAGGAGAACTGTGCCTGTGTCCTTGAAGGGGACGTCGGCCAACCGCAGGCCTGTGCCCGCTGTCCGGAGAGCTTGCACCGTGGGGTTGGCGGTCTGGTCGGCCGCCATGCGGGTGAAGTCCACACCCAGGTGGACGGCGTTCGCGCCGGACCGGGAGAGGCAATCGGTCACAGCGTTGTCCTTGCCCGTGACGTGCCGGATGTCCGTCGTAAATTCGGACACGGCGGAGAGGTGGTGCTGCTGGCGGGCCGTCCACGGCTCCGTAACCTTGGCCATGGCGAAGACCAGGTGTTTGTGGTCCACAAACGCCGTGAACGGGCGGCCCTCCAAAAGATGGCGGAAGTGGCGAACAGCCAGGTAAAGGCCGAGGAGCTCGCGGTCGAAAGCGCTATACTTGCGCTCGTTAGGGCGAATATGCCGGCTGAAGAAGGCCAGCGGTTGCCAAGCTCCGTTCACCCACTGTTCATGCACGGTGCCCACCGCGTAGTCGGAAGAGTCCGTGGTGAGGGCGATGGGTGCGTCGAGCGCCGGGTGCGCCAGCATGGTCGCGTTGGCGAGGGCCAGCCTAGCGCCCGTGAACGCCGCGTCCATCTCTGTGGTCCAGGCGACGACGTGCTTGGCCGGCTTGCCCCGGAGGGCTTCGTACAGGGGGCGTACGAGTTGGGTGGCACGAGGCACGAACCGGTGGCAGAAATTTACCATCCCCAAAAATTCCTGTAGGGCCTTGATGGAGCGAGGGCGCGGGAAACTTGTGACTGCCTCCACCTTGGTAGGCAGCGGGATGGCCCCGCGCTTCGTGATGCGGTGCCCCAGGAAGTCGACGGCCGTTACGCCAAACTGGCATTTCGCCATGTTGATGATGAGGCCGTGCTGGGCGAGGCGCTCAAAAAGCATGTGCAGGTGGACGAGGAGCCCGGGAAGTGCTGGCGATGAGAATGTCATCCAGGTAGACGAACGGAAAGGTGAGATCGCGCAGCACACTGTCCATCAGCTGCTGGAAGGCCTGGGCCGCGTTCTTAAGGCCGAACGGCATTCGGAGGAACTCGAAGAGGCCAAAAGGTGTAATTACAGCCGTCTTCGGAACGTCGGCTGGCCGGACAGGTACCAGGTGGTAGCCCCGAATGAGGTCGACCTTGGAGAAGATCACCCGCCCCGCCAAACGGGCGGAAAAGTCCTGTATGTGTGGTATCGGGTACCGGTCGGGGGTGGTGGCGTCGTTGAGGCGGCGGTAATCGCCGCATGGTCGCCATCCGCCACCCGGTTTGGGCACGATGTGCAGGGGCGAGGCCCACGCGCTATTCGAGCGCCGCACAATTCCCAATCGCTCCAGCGCGTCGAATTCCGCCTACGCTACGGCGGGTTTGGCCGGGTCGAGGCGGCGAGCCCTGGCGTAGACCGGTGGACCTGTGGTCGGGATGTGGTGTTCGACGCCATGCTTGACGGCGACGGCCGAAAACGTCGGCTGCGTGAGGGCGGGAAACTCGGCGAGTAGGCGGGTGAAATCGTCCACGGCCGGGAGCGCGCAGGCTAGCTTGGTTGGTGCGGTGCCGCTCAATGAGCAAGCGATCGAGCTGAAGGTCTCCGTGTTGATGAGCCGACGCCGTTTGACATCGACCAAAAGCCCATGCGCACAAAGAAAATCTGCACCCAGCAAGGCCATGGGCACGTTCGCCGTGATGAAGTCCCACCTGAAGCGCTGGCCCCCGAAGCAGAATGCGACGCTGCGCAAACCGAAGGTGCGGATGGAGGAACCGTTTGCGGTGACCAAAGCGGGGCCGCAAAGCACTGCCTGTTTGTCCTCCACCGAGGCGGGTATCACGCTCAGCTGAGCGCCGGTGTAACACAAAAAACGCCGCCCGGACTCCGTGTCCGTGATAAACAGAAGGCTGCCTGAATGGCCGACGCTCATGGCAGGCAGCGAGCGCCGGCCTGGTCGTTTCCCGACCCGCCAAAAGTGCACGGTGGGTGGCACGTTCTGGCCTTCTGCCCGAACCTGGTGTGGTAATAGCACATGGTCCGCTCTGGTGGAGGCTCCGGCGGTCACGTCGGGTTCGGTCGACGGGGCGTCGCGGCGGCCGCTGCCGCCAGTGGCGCTGACTCGGCCGGTGGAGGCGCCGGTCGTGGCGCGGGCGTTGCCTCGGTCGGCCCAGGGTCCCAGGCGGCCGCTCCGACGTGTCACCTGGCCGAGCAAAATTTATCGGCCTCCTTGGCCAGGGCGCGAGGGTCCGTGATGGGCGAATTAGCCAAAGCTAACCGTACCTGCCCGGGTAGCCGCTGGAGGAACAGCTCGCGGAAGAGGAAGTCTGGGCTGTGGTCACCGAGAAGAGCAAGCATGTGGTCCATGCTTTCGGACGATGGGCCTTGCCCAGCTCCGGGAGGTGTAGTAGTTCTCGTGCGCGTTCAGTCTCCATGAGTCCAAACGCACCGAAGAGTAGGTCTTTCAGCGCGCCGTATTTGTCGGCGTCCGGCGGGTGCTGTAGGAAGCTCAGAACCCGGGAAGCGGAGGAGGCATTGAGCGCGGAGACCACGTGGTGGTAGCGCGTCGTGTCCTCCGTAATGTTCCGCAGGGCGAATTGAGAAACCGCTTGAGCAAACCAAACGGCCGCGTGAGATTCCCAAAAGCCCGGGAGCTTCAAAGCTACAGCTGACTCCATCGCCGTGTTCGTAGAAAGGGGTCACCAATTGTGGGAGCTGTGCTCGCACAATAAAATCGGACAAAATGGACGACGCCAGGAATTAGGTTTCTCTGAGCTATTTATTCCCAGCTCACTCAAACGAACTCCAAAGCACTGAATCAGCCCATCGAACGGGCGGCAATATATATCAGAAACTCAACACACAAAAGCCACGCCTCTCAGGCGGGGCGTGGTATGCAAATAGATAAGCCACGCCTCTCAACGGGGCGTGGTATGCAAGGCAAGCGTTCGCCCGGTAAAGGCAAGTCTCAACACGCCCGGGCGAGTCCGGACACGTGACCGCTCGCCGGTTGCGTCATCGGCCGGTGCAGGGTAATTGTGTCATGCTACCGGTAACCGCTACAACAGCAGCGAATATGAAGCCAGTAGAAGTTCATGAGAATGTGCTTACAACAATGGTTCTGATTACAAAAATGATTCCCAAATACTTCACCGTGCGGTTCGTATTATTCGCAGAGACATAGAAAAATTACAACCAACAACAGAATACCCTAATACCCAAGAAATTGATCTTAATGCATCACTGCATCAGCTGCGTTTAATTTAAATATTATTTAAATATTTAAATTAAATTATTACATTAATTTAAATGCATCTCAATGCAATGCATGCATTTAAATTAATTTATTATTTAAATATTATTTTAAATATTATTAAATATAATTAATAATATTATTTTTAAATATTATTAAATATTAATGTTATTAAATAGAATATTTAAATCAGATGCTCGTATCATTTTATTACAGATCAGGACACAGGGACCCTCAATGTAAAAATAAAATACAAAAACTTAATAAAAATGGAGGCCATCTTGATGACGTCACTTGAACATGTTCCTCCAAGGGGATTCTGGGTATTTTTGGTGTGTGAAGTAGTCAGGGCCCATACTTTATAAAAATATCAAAATTAGCTGGTAGGAAGCTAGTTTCCACTTCACCCTCATTTTCAAGCTCAATCTGCAGCCCTATAAAGCTAACAAGCAACTCCCATAATAGAAACAAACGCGAATTTAATTACAACATGAATTAAAAGAGGGGTTATTTATAGACAACGAGATCTCTGTTTAACCTCCATTTCAAATGTCATGTGGTTTTATGGCAATGGAAGTTCATACGATCTTCACGAGCATCAGAAAGTAAACTAGAAAGGTGCGCTGGAAGATTGGACAAATGACGTTCAGTCAATCACCTGAGGACATCGGTCCCCGAGTTTGGATCCAGCACGGCAGAGACACCTTAAGTGCGGGGAGTGAAATGGGCGGGGGGGGGGGAGGGGGGAGGAGGAAGTAGTCCTCAAAATAAATATCGAATCACCAACGTGGATCCTCTTACGTTACAATGATACCTCCTGAGTCCTGAGATGTTCAAATTTTGGATCCAGTAACAAATCGTACGTTCTTTTAATCATCTTCTCCTGCTTGAAAAGGAGACATTTTGTATCACTCGACCGGAGAATAAGAAGACGCGACAATAAAAAGGGGCATTGGCAAAGATGCTGTGGGTGGCATGGGGACGAGTTGTGGACCCTGATGGCATGATCATACAGTGATGCTCATACAGCTGTAGGGTCTGGTGGAGAGTTCCCCCGGGAGGTGGAGAGCCCTCTGGGAGATGAAGAGCCTTCCGGGGAGGTGGAGAGCCCTCCAGGAGTTGGAGGGCCCTCTGGGAGGTGGAAAGCCCTCCGGAGGTGGAAAGCCCCCCGGAGAGGTGGAAAGCCCCCTGGAGAGCCCTCCAGGAGTTGGACAGCCCTCTGGAGAGTCCTCCAGCAGTTGGAGAGCCCTCTGGGAGATGGAAAGCCCTCCAGCAGTTGGAGAGCCCTCTGGGAGGTGGAAAGCCCTCCAGCAGTTGGAGAGCCCTCTGGGAGGTGGAAAGCCCTCCAGCAGTTGGAGAGCCCTCTAGGAGGTGGAAAGCCCTCCAGCAGTTGGAGAGCCCTCTGGAGAGGTGGAGAGCCCTATGTAGAGGTGGAGAGCCCTCCAGCAGTTGGAGAGCCCTCCAGGGGGTGGAAAGCCCTCTGGAGAGGTGGAGAACTCTTCAGGAGTTGGAGAGCCCTCCGGGAGCTGGGAAGCCCTCGAGGCGGGAGTGCCCTTCTTGACCCACCTTTGGTGGGAAATTTAACATGGTGATGTTTCCACAAAGTGACACTTCCTTCTGGAACAAACTGTTCGGTTTCTATTAATATCTCCTCTTTTACTTTTATGGTGTAATTAAATACACGTTTGTTTCTATTCTGGCAGTTGCCCGCAGCCTTCAATACAATGCAAGCCAAAGGCATTGAAATAGCAAGCAGCGATGAGTAAACATCATAAAATTCATCAAATATTATATTCACAGCTTATTTTTGAGTGACGTCAGTATCTCAAAGACATCCTGTACGGTAGTTAAAAAGACGAGTTATACAAGAACAAAGACTAAGGAACAGGTAACTGAACAGTGTGTGATTTGAACCTGAGACCCTGTAGCATCATGACCTATGTACTCAGTCATATGGGAGTGATACAGGTGCAGTGTGTCCCTGATAACAGGTGCACAGTGTGTTCGAAAACAAGAACTCGCGCACGATTGATTGGGACAGGATGGAAACGTTTTTTGAAAATTACTCATCGAGGCTCAATAAATGACCGAGAGAAGCGAAAAAAAGGTTTTCACAATGTAGAATTCATGGAGGACCTTGGATTCCAAGCAGACTTCTGCATCACTCATCATTGGATTGAGGCTTTAAAAGTAACACGGCCTTTTATGTATATATTTGGGATTTCCCAAGAAAGTTTCTCAGCGCCCACTGGTGCTAGAGGCAATACATTGCAGTCAAAATAAAATAATGAAACCACTGATCCATTGTGTAAGCAGATTCAGTTGACCTACACAGTGTGGGTCAACCTTGCAATTGAGCATTCTTGGTCCCCTCGACCTCTGTGATGCCACAGGATTTGCCAGGAGAACCTGTTGGATGACATTCCATTCCTGTATCTGGTCTGTAGACGGACCGACTCTTCCAGCTCCCCAATAAATTCTGTGCAGGCCTCAAATTGAGCATATTGCTCAATGAAGGAAACATCTTCTTGCTTTTTGAATTTGAAAGTTTGTTGCATCCAAACCGCTGACATTCCTGGAAAGTAGGTTAACAATATAATATTACTGTCTGTGTGTTCTGGCACGAAGTTCACAAAAAGCAAATATTTCAAGCAGACTTAACGAATTCCAAACAACTCACAGTTCAAAGGAATTCTCACCGATCAAGGAGATTTCACACCTAGCAATTGCAACTGCAGGCATATTAATTAGGTGTCTCCACCTGCTTCTTGGGGATAAGCTAGGGCAACACTTTTTTTAAAGAGAGAAAGGTCAATGACGACAATCCGGCTGGAAATCATTCAACATGACTTTTACACTTACTGATAAAAACATTAAAAGCTCTCCAGAAGCATCAGCAATCAAACCATCCACCCCACTTATCTACACAGCCAACTGGACTGGAAGAGGAGCGGTCCCCGGAACCCCTTGGACACACAATCCGCCATAACCTTAAATGGGGAAATCACATTACCAAACTGGCATCAAAGGCCAGTCACCATCTGGGTATTCTCCCTCGAGCGAAGGCATTCCTGAGCCACACTGAGGTCGCAGTCACACCTGGCATTCATACGGAGCTCCACGGAGTATGGCACTCGGTTCTGGGCCGTTGTTACTGCTTCTCACCTTGCTCCTCTTGAGGCGGTGAAAAACAAGGCCTTCCACACTTTTGGATTCTCAATACAGGAAACAGATTCCCAAGAACTGTCACACTCCCACCAGCAGCATGTTGGTGGGGTCTCTGTTTTATGCAAGCTTACATCTTGGTTTGCTCCTCCTACCTTCTCCGAGCAACCCCAGGTCACATGCTAGAGAAACCCTCACCTGCTCACCTTGGTTTCCCACCTGCCAGGAATGATTTGAGATTTTCCAGGATTGAAGGAAAAGACTATGGAAAGAAACATAAACCTAGCCTAACTTCCAAAAATTCCTTCCCTAACCTGCAAAGGGCACTGGATCAGCTGTACAGCCACACACCCTAGCGATGATGTGAAGCAGCAGCCACGTGCCACATCTAGAAGCAGAATCATGCTGCCATGCTATGCAACTCAATTATGCTATGATTTTGAATGTGCTCCTCGTTGTAGATGTATAACATGTATGCATCACAGTAAAGCTTTTTCTAAGTCGTTTTCCGGCTTGCAATCCTACAACAAAGACGCACTTGCTTTGGACAAAACCAACTCCCTGCTTTAAAAACCAACCAAAATAGTCCGCTTTAAAACCAGGTAAGGAATGTTTCATTGAAAAGGAATAGGAAGACAGGCAAAAGGAGCGGGTGGGTGCAGATTTAAATTCCAATTGCAAACTGTGAATATCAAACAGTCTTCTGAAAAACCAAAAACACTGAATCAAACATTTAAGTTTCACTTTACTTGATTACTGATAAAAGCAACAGCATCTTAAGGAAACAAAAACAATGGCAATAAAAAAAAATCAAGTGCACAACAGGTAATTGCAAATCAAAATATGAAAGGAAAAGTGATATAAAAACATTTTTCCATCACGAAAATTCCCTACATTCTAAGGAATAAAATGTAGTAGGGCGGTGGGACTGCACGTGCCATCTTGCTTTACGAGAACGTACGAGTACAAAACGGGAGAGGTCAATGCAGTTCTTCCATATTCTCATTAAAACCTGTCCCATACTCTCTTTGCGGAGCGTCAGTGCTGTCAAAGTAGTTTATTGGCATGGGTTCTACTGGTTGGTTTGCCATTGCCTTCCCAGTATTGTTTGTCCGTGCTCTATCCTTTTTAAATGCTAAACATCAAGCAATGAAGCAGCACGTACCCTTTTTTTTTTTTTTTTAGTGTTTGGTATGACTCGATTGGGGTTTGAACCACCGCCCTCCCAGACTCTGAGCAGATGCTCAACCCATTATTGCACCAAGTCTGCAATATTCTTATTACTTCCGGTTAATTTGGCAAATAGTCACGTTTCCTTACAAACCAAGCCTTACAAACCACAGTATGATGAAATGACAATATCATGTGTGCACAGACAGGTCAATATATCCACACCTGTATCGTGTTTTACTCTTGTATCTTGGGAAAGCATCTTTTTTCAGGCTGTTTTATCGAACTACAATTGGAGAATATCCACTTAATGGCTCAGTGATTGGGCATATGTTTGGCATGCCTCATACCATTGACAATGTTTGAGAGGTGTAGCAATGTTTGAGCTTTTGGTTGGAAGCAACAACATGCTTTGCCTTTTGGGAAGGATGGAATTGCGTTCATGGGCCATCGATATATTAATACACAAATACAGGAAGGTGCATTGGGAAAAATAAAAATATATAGAGGGAAGGTGTGAAAACAGGAGTACATGGAGGTTAAGGGAATTGGAAATACTAGGGCATGCCCGTACTATATATATATCTAAAATTATATCCCCCCCCCTATTTACATGAAATGGTTTGGTCCAAAGCGAACGGCTTGCGAGTGGTGACAATCCCCCCCCTCTATTTACATGCAATGGTTCGGTCCAAAGCGAACGGCTTCCGGAGTTTGGTAAAGAAATCGCCATCGCGTACACAAACGCGCAGGAAAGCGAATGAATCGCAAATTCGTTTTTATTAGTTGTAAAACATAATGCCCAATTATTCAATTAGCGCCAACGTATTTTGGCTGTTTGCAATTTAATCGCAAGGCAAAGTAGAAAGAGAAGAGGGAAAAAAAGAAAAGCCTTGCCTTGCTGCAAACAACAACAACATGGAAGGCTGCACTGTCCGGAAGTTGGCATATCGCAGTTACGATTATTTTAGTGTTAATGGCCAATTATTCAATTAGCGCCAACGTATTTTGGCTGTTTGCAATTTAATCGCAAGGAAAAGTAGAAAGAGAAGAGGGAAAAAAAGAAAAGCCTTGCATTAACGCATTAACGCTTGCATTGCATTAACGGTTCGGCACACGTGATAGCTCGCTGCTCTCTGATTGGTTGAAGCGTTTTTTGGACATAGCTCGGTAGGTACTTGTCCGATTAATTACAAACCTTGAAAAGGCACATCCTCGGGTCCCCAGCAATATACCTGGCAAGTTTCAAGTATATCGGACCCGTGGTTGTCGAGAAACAGCGGTCACAGACAAACACACAGACACACAGACAGACACACAGAGATTACTGGCATTATAGATAGATGATCTAGAAGAGGGAAAAGTTTGACAATTTTAATATAATTGATGTGTGAGTTCAAAAAAGTGAAGAGAAAAATAGAGAAAACACAAGGGAAGGAAGGGGAGTCAAAAACATCGCTTTGTGTATAAAAAAAAAATGCGTGGCCTCTTAAGTCTAATTCTGGGATTCAGAGGCTGTAGGTTCTGGTGGAGTCCAGGATCTGCTGTCGCCCGAAAGAGAAAGGAGGAAGGGGGAAACCTGGATGTTGAAAAACATTGGGGGTGTTGGGGAGGAAGGGGTGGGGTGGTTAACGAAGGTGAAAACACAAAAGATTATTCTCAATGAATATATATGATTTACATTGAAATGCATGAATGAATGACATAATGTAGTTGACAAAGAGAAAGGTAGCAATGGTAGCATACCTTCAGTTACAAAGGTAGCAATGGTAGCATACCAATACAGTACATACAGCATTCCCCCCCCCCAAGACCTTCCTCATTGTCTACATACCTGCATAATCCTTACTGCACATGGATGACCTCTGAATGACGACAGCATCGTGAGGGCACTCCACAGTCGGACAAGTCCGCTAGCATAAAAAAAAGAACATTCAAAGATGTTTAACTGAAGGTAGAAGGATTAAAAAAGAACAAATGTAAATTATACCAAACCATTCCTTTCATGCTGTGAGGTGCATAGGAGCTGCCGAGGCAGTTTCATTGGCTAAGGAGTACAATCCTGGACAGGTCGCCACTCCGACGCAGGATACTCGAATGGTTTATTACCCCAGTAAGCTGGTACTCATTTTGTCGACCTCAGAAGGGTGACAGGCTGAGTCAACCCACCTGGTGTTATTTCAAAGGCTCGGCAGGGGCTCAATCTCAAGACCATAAAATGCTGTTAAGCCACCTTAACCATTAAGCCAACACCTGGCATCAAATGAAAATTACTATAGTTTAAAATATTTCAGCAAATGTATTAAGTAATTTTTTTTTGTAAATTTCAATGAGGGTTCTTATAAGCATTTAAACTTATCTATTGTGATTATTGATTGTGTTGATTGTGATTGTGCAGTAAATCAATGATACATACAGTAACTTCAGAAAGTATTCACACTTCTTTATAGACAAATTGAACCACCACCACCTGATGTTGCACCACCATTTCGTGGTGGGTGGTGTAAGTAGCTCATAGCTTTGGCTCCAATTGAAACGAAGAGTCACGAAACTCAGATCGAAATCAGTCTCAGAAACTCAGATCGAAACAAACGAAAACTCAGATCGGCAGTCTGCAGCCTCCTCACTCTCTGCAGACCTGGACAAAATCACAGACTGGTCAAACAAGTGGAACATGTCTTTCAATCCTGATAAATCTCACACTCTTACGATTTCTCTCTGAAAGGACCGACTGGACAACCCTCCCATCTACTTTCTCAACAATCCTCTCCAAGAAGTTCTGTCGCTCAAGCTTTTGGGTCTCACTATCTGCCATGATCTTTCTTGGGAAAACCACATTTCCAAGCTGGCCTCCAAAGCCAGTCGCCGACTGGGCATCCTCCGTCGTGCGAAGTCCTTCCTTGGCACACCTGAGCTCCTCACCACATACAAGGCTTTCATCCGCAGCTCAATGGATTACTGTTCCCCCCTCTGGGCTGGTGCTCCTGCCTCACACCTTGCTCGGCTTCACGCTGTTGAGGCCAAAGCTTTCAGAATCATTGGAATCTCCTGCGATGTAGTCAACACCGAGGGCCTTTCACTCACTCACCGCAGGCAGGTTGGTGGTCTTTCTGTCTTCTACCGACTCCTCTCCGGCCTTGCTCCCCCAGCTCTCTCTGTGCTCTGTCCCCCCAATATTCCTTCAGGTCGCACAAGATCTGCCTGCAACCCTCTTATGGTTAAACTGCCAAAGTCTAGGCTCTCTGCTCACCTTCACTCTTTCATTCCCCTTTTCTCCCGCCTCTGGAACAAACTCCCCCACTCCCTTCAATCCCACTCCTCCCTCCAGGTCTTTAAAACAGCTGTTCACCACCATATCTTATCTTCCCCCATCGAAAACCTTGATCTTTTCTACCCCCGGTAATTCACCCCAGAGTCCTTGCAGTGTTCATATGTTTTATTCCTCTCCCACCTCCCCCCCAAGTCCTCCCGATGTCCCTGCTCTCAAATGTTGTGTTTGTGTCCTTCCCCCTCTTCCCCCTCTCTTTTGTGTCCTTCCCCCTCTCTCCCCATCTTGTCTGCCGCTCCCCTTGTTTTTTGTGTTTTGTGTGTCGGTTTGTCTTTTTGTGTGATTAATGTTAGCTCTTTCACGAGCCTGGATGTTGTATACAAAAAAAAAAAAAAAAAAAAAAAAAAAAAAGAGTGCAACACAATCTTTTTTAAGTCCATGAAATAATTTGAATTGACAGATTAACTTGAACTTTTCCCGGGTGCTTTTGCTCGCTTTTCCCGTCGTTGTGGATGGGTTATTTTGCTAATTTCTAATAACTTGCAACTTGTGGTAGGTACTTTTTCCTTTATTACAATTTCAGAGGCCGTCCGTTGTTAGTTGATGGATGTATTTGTCGAGGTGGGTTTTTTTTTTTTTCCAAGAAATTTGAATCTGTTGTTGAGCTCGATTTGGAACTCGTGCGTTACTTGGGGAATCAACTTGGAACTCGTGTTCCAATTTGCAACCTGGTGACTGAAGGCCATTTGTCAGAATGTGACATGTCAGGTTGAGGGGCTTTTGGCATACTCGCCACACTTGCCAATGTAGGTTGGTGAGGAACTCTGTCCTCCCCAGCAAGGTGATCCTGCTGGTCTGAGGTAAAATGACAATAACGCTGAGAAGCATTACCTGCAGTACACACGGAGAATGCCTGTACGTGAAGATGAATCAAAGTGGATCAGGTCACAAAGCAAGGCGGTTCCTGTGTCCCCGTGCAGTTCTTTCAGTGCTTTCGTCACCAAGCAATGCATTTCCACTGCATTCAGAACTGTTGGCTCCTGAAACTCCCTGTACCACAAAAAAACATAAAACAGCATTCACATTGTTCCTGTACACCAAATGATACCAATAAATAAGTTGACAGTTATAATCCATGGGTTGCCCAGAATCAATATCTGGTCATCCGTTAGTCAAAATCTATAATATTTTTAGAGGAGGATAAATAACGAAATACACTTTTAATTTCCATTCTCAATATTCATCTTTTCTTAGCAGAACATGCCTTAATAAGACAATAGTGATGCTGATGATGTTAATAATATCAAAATCACACAACAGCACCTTTTAACAGAATAGCAACAAGAAGAAAAAGACATAAAATGTTATAGCCCTCGTGGTTTCAGTAATTTTGCAGTACAGAGTTAAAGGCTGCCAGTCAGCCATCTTTGGTCAGATTACAATACAAAATCTTCTCATGTATACTCTCATGTCTTCTCATGTCTGTATTATCTTTGTGGCAAGTTTGAAGAAAATCGGTCCATGCATATCCGAGAAATGGCTGGGGACACGTTTAAGTAACAAAATGGCCGCCAGTCGGCCATCTTGGATTTGTTCTCAAAAAAATGACATGCATATGTAAGCCATCATTCATTATCTGCATGCAAAGTTTGAACAAGATCAGTAAATGCATGTCCAAGAAAAGGTTTAGGATGTCTTAAATATCGAATAGGTACACCGTATCCCTGCGTGTTGTAAGAGGCGACTATAGGGATGGTGTCAGGAAGGGCATCCGGCCATAAAAACATTGGCTCAAAAAGGGAACCATGATGATTGTCATGGGGCCCGCAAGACTAACCCCCACTCTAGGAGGGAAAATTGCCTTAAAAAGGGATTTTTTTAAAAATGTGTTAAATATCGGGTTTTATACAACTAAAACGGCTGCCAGTTTACCAGTCGGTCATCCTTGATCAGATCGCAAAACAAAGTGAGGTGCATGTGTATGCCATAATGTACTGTGGTTGTGCCAAGTTTGAACAAAATCGGACCATGCATGTCCGAGAAATTGTTGGAGACACATTTAAATAACAAAATGGCTGCCAGTCGGCCATCTTGGATCTGATCTCGAAAAAGAATGCCGCACCTATGAAAGCCATCATTTGAGGACGATTGAGGACGTGTGGACGTTGACGTGTCCTCAACATCGGTTGAGGACGTGTTAAACATCGGGTTTTTTAGAACTAAAATGGCCGACAGTCGGCCATCTTTGATCACATCGCGAAAAGAAATGATGTGCATATATATACCATCATGTATCGTCTTTGTGCCAAGTTTGAACAAAATCAGTCGATACATCTTCGATATATAGTAGCGGACGCATGGACACACAGACAAGACCAAATCCACAAGCCTCCAGTTCGGACTAAGTCCAACGTGGGCTAATAATAATCATAATAATATGATGGGATGGCCTTGAGGTATGCACACTTGCCTCGAAGCTGTCTAGCCTGGGTTTGAATTTCGGCCCAGCTAGAAACGGTCATCCTAGTTTTTCGCCGTCCCTCGGATGGACGTTAAACTGGGCGTCCCATGTGTCGACATTAGTTGGTAGACGTTAACGATCCCACAGTGTCCTCCACGGAAAGTAGGCGAGCTATTGCTGGCACAATGACCAAATTCGAAATTTGTGCTCGAACGACTTGTTCGAACATCAGCTGTGGCCAACCAGTTCGTGAAAGACTTGGGCCAAAACATCCCCCGGCCAACTCCACAAGAATGTGGAAATAACTGGCTGTTAAAAGAAGAAGTTTGTTTTATAACATGGTCAGTTTTTTATTATCATTGGTCGAATAAAAGTGTGTACAATACAAACTTCAGAATCAAATGTCGTATTTTACTCTCTTATGTTTGAAACCAAAACACTCCCCAAGAAAACTCATGTGCAAACTCGTGATATAATCAATGAAGCTCGTGATATAATCAATGAAGCTCATGATATAATCAATGAAGCTCGTGATATAATCAATGAAGCTCGTGATATAATCAATGAAGCTCGTGATATAATCAATGAAGCTCGTGATATAATCAATGAAGGTCGTGATATAATCAATGAAGCTCGTGATATAATCAATCAAGCTCGTGATATCATCCTGTCTCCTGGAAAGTGTGCAGCTTATGTTTCAGGAAAATATTCACATGGAATAACATGCTCCAAGAAAAGGAAAAATTATTGAAGAAGCATTATAAAACATCATATTTCCAACAATTTGTGAACACCAAGATCTCCCCCCCCCTCCCCTCCACCCTCTGACGTCAGAGGTGGCAGTTTTGTCTGTCACTTATCAGCAACACCACTACCAGCTACCACCAACTATTCCTTACATAACAGCAAATTTTAGCATGTATTGCTGCACTTTCAACATGTCCAGGTTGTGTATTCATCTACGCTCCAGCATGCCATGGCAAAATTTTAACAGCTTGTGGCCATGTTATACCAGCACTAGATGGGCTGCTGGATTCATGGATGAAATTGGATGACCCTTCTCATTGCCAATGCTTAAAATAACGTTGGGTGTCGTCTGCAGAAATCAGCCATGTGACACCTCAACCTTCTCCCTTTGAAGGGTTCTACTTAGCACCTGGTGTACGATGCCTGCACAGTCCTGAATGAAGACAACTACCAAGTGGTCTTGGCTGAAATGTGGGATCTTAGCCTTGTCTTTCTCTGCAGCTGTGCTAGTTGGTGGTATCTCATTTTAAAATAATTATTAGCGAATGTTTCAATAGGTTATTCCATGGTGCCTAATGAAAGGGGGTGAGGAGATAAAAAAAAATTCACCATATCAGCTTTCTGATTATATGATAAATAGATGGTCCATTAATATACTACCTGAGGGGAAGATAGGAATGAGTGTGATGACAGGATGTAAGAGCTTACCAAAATCAAAGGAGAGCGATTTAAGTTTATTACCCCACTCACAAAGGGCAAAGCGGGGTTGAGCAATACGTGACTTTTGAAATGATGTATTTCATCCCAGAATTATCAGCGGGCATGTGCAGAAACCCAAGGAAATGCCAGCATTCAGGGCATCATAAAGCATATTGTCTGTGATAGATACGGATTGCTATTTCCAATGGCTCACAAAGCTTCTGAAAGAAGCTGAAAATACTTGGAAAAGTACCTGAGAGAAAGGGCAGTGCCTCTGCATAA
Organism: Myxine glutinosa; assembly: GCF_964187855.1. Classification (NCBI taxonomy): domain Eukaryota; kingdom Metazoa; phylum Chordata; class Myxini; order Myxiniformes; family Myxinidae; genus Myxine; species Myxine glutinosa. The sequence continues at coordinate 74,375,284 of NC_136264.1, read as the reverse complement.
TGAAACACTTGGAGAACTTTCTCAGCTCACCAAACAGGCAGCTGCTCATACTGCAAACTCCCGACCATGTGGACTGGTGCAAGGCCCAAGTGGATTCGAGTTTGCTGTACAACCCCCCCCCCCCCCCCCCCCCCGACGGATCTCTACCAGTGAATGGACTGTGTATTTGGATTAGTTGCTTCTCAACACTGATAGGAAGGATATATTTGGGACTTGTGAATGTGCAATGCAAGTTTAAAATGAAGATATTGACTGCTAGCAAAAGTACCCATCCCCAGTGATGGGAAAAGCTAGCAATGGTGGTGGTGGGGTTGTTAGGGATAGGGTTGTTGTCAATCCTGTAGAGCTCAACTTCACAAAGGTGGCACTATTCAAACCAACTGCAACAGCGAGGAAGTACACGCCATCGTTTTTACTGTGGGTTCCCGGGGTTTCCCGGTGGTTGAAGGATCTGCTAACCCCACTAAAACCAGGCTGGTACAAACTTTTACATCTGATAAATTTGGTCCAGATCCGTCCAGACATATAGGAGTGTATATGCAATACACAGACAAACAGACAGATCGGCATTTCTAGTTAATAGATTAATCATTTTGAGAGGAGAGGCGTGTGGAATTGGGAGCTACGAGAGCGAAGAGGGCTGTTATAAATATTGTTTGTCTGGTTTCAGGACCACGAGATAACTTATACTAGATTTTTGCAACTATTGCTAAAATTGAAGCGTCCATGTGTGTCTGTGATTTTTAATATATATATATTGTTACGGACACGACTTATTAAGATGTTATGCTGGGCCGAGCGGAATGGCCGCCGTGTTCACACAAGTTACCCGATTATACTCGAACGTTGGCCGAATCGCGCTATGCTAAATCAATGAAGGAAAGGACACAACGGCTGGGTTAAATGACACGACACCAGGGGTACAGTTCTCAAGACCTCCGGAGGAGGTTATAATATGGGTTTGCAGAATGTTTAGATTACACGGCACAGAGGTACAGCACAGAAAGATAAGCACTTATACACGGTCTTATCTTATTCCCGACAGACCACAGACAAACGGGACAAGACTGACTCACACAGGGATTGATGGCTGGGAAGGACAGGCAGTCGGTAGCTCAAGGTGCACCTTGGCTCAGGGGCAGAATCGACCCGGTCCGGTCTAGAGATGCGGGGAGGTATCGTCGCGCTGGAGGTGGCGTCCTTTTCTCCCCAAGCTCGGGCGCATCTGACGTCACCTCCGGTAAGTGGCTGCGTATATCCAGCGGGGAGTGACACGCCCTCGGCTCGTTAGCTCCGCCCCAGATGGAATCGGTCCGCCGCTTCTTATTGGGTGCGGGGGGGTTACCGGGCTCCGCCCTTGACGAGGAGCTGACAGTCAGCCCCTGTGTGGTAACCCCGTCGGAGCACATGGGCAATGGCGGCTAACCAAGCCGGAGTGAGGACGCACACTCCCCGCGCCGCCGCCGCGCCGCCCCCGCTGTTGTTGTAGTTGTTGTTGTTGTTGTAGTTCCATGGGGAAGAGATGCGGGGAGGTATTGGGAGGTCCTAAACTTACTAATGGTGCCATACAATCACATTCTGGTGCAACAAAGAGTCAGAATTAATGGAAACGAGTCCTTAACTGACATAGACTAAGAATAACTAGCAAGATGTCCTATAGTTGTCTACGTGAGATGCGGTGAACCTGGGTACGACATTTAATGGGGGAAAAAGGGGAAGGTCGGTTCTACAGAGTGTTGTTTACAGACAATGGGACTAGGGAATGGGGGATTGGGGATAGTTGGGGAGTATTGGGGAAATAGGGGAATATTTACAAGCGGATATGGATGGAGGCCAAATCCCATATCCGCAACAATATTCACTGCGGCCACTAATTGTATTAACAGGAAATGATAGGAAATCAAGACCTCTCAGTCTCTTCCATGGATATTTCTCAAGTTTCTATATTTTCGTGAATCCGATTTGCATGCAGGAATACATCATTATGGTTAATCATCTTGAAATTGCCACTCTTTCATCTAAATGCTGAAAACTATGTTTAAAAGATGATTTGAATTGCACGTTTCGTGCTAGTAATGTGTTCAGCGAGCAGAACCAAGTCACTGTAAACACACAAACAGCACATGCGCAAAAGGCCTCGTTTAGCATTCATATAACATTTTGAAAGTCCCGTATTGGTTCACTCTGCTTGTCTGTATACAGACGTCAGTCTATGTTATGATTGAGGAAAGGAATAAAAAAATGTAGTGGTCTGAGAGGGTCATTAACCAGTGTGGCAGCTACATTCAAATGTAAGGTGTGCACAGAGGGAGCTGCAGATGGAGGAAATGTTGAGTTGGATCTTGGAGACGGCGGGAAGTTGGAAGGTGTGAAAACATTTTGCTACCTAGGAGACATGTTGAATGGAGAAGGTGGATCAGACTCGGCAACGGTTGCCAGAGTGATATGTGTATGGAAGAAGTTTCGGGAACTGATTGGCGTGCTGACGAGGAGGGGAGTGTCGCTGAAGCTGAAGGGAAAGGTGTATGCTGCATGTGTGAGAAGTGTTATGATTTATGGGAGCGAGACATGGGTAATAAACGTAGAGCAGCAACGAAGGCTGGAAAGGGTGGAAATGCGAATGGTTCGGTGGATGTGTGGAGTATAGTTGAGAGAGAGGAAGACAAATGATGAATTGCGAAAGATGATGGGAATAGAGCCTGTGATGGATGCTGTGAAGAGAAACAGGTTGAGATGGTTTGGTCATGTGTTGAGGAAGGATGAAAGTGACTGGTTGAGAAGAATGATGGAAATGAATGTAGAAGGAAGTAGAGGACGGGGTAGACGGAGAAAGACTTGGCTAAAGGTGATGGAAGAAGAAATGCGGGCAAGGGGGTTAACAAGGAGAGATGCAGAAAATAGGGCAAAATGCAGAAGATTGTCATAGGGTCCGCAAGGCTAACCCAGGGAAAATGGCCTTAAAATGCATGTTGTTGTTGTTGTTGTTGTAGTCTATGATTGAGGAACTAATTCATTAAAATTGAATGCTATTTTTTGAACAATGTAGAGCACGAATCGGAACATGAATCAGAACACGAGCCTGCAGTTTAGCAGTACTTTGGCTCTGAATTTGGTAAACTGTACGGAATCTCGTCCTGAGCGAGCATGCGCAGACAGGAGTGAAGCAATTGTTTTTAGTCTCTGTGCCTGTCTGACAGTCAAACAAGATTGAAAATCATTCTAAACAGGAAACTTACTGTTAAGAAGTTGTTTGGGACTCAAAGGACACAAACAACAAGCACGAATACTGATTTAACGTGTTAAATGCGCAAAGCACATGCGCAAAAGGCCTCGTTTAGCATTCATATAACATTTTGAAAGTCCCGTATTGGTTCACTCTGCGTTTGTTCACTTTGTCTGGTTTTGCGTCCTCTGGTCGGCTCAGCGCACTCTCACTCTTCGTCCCAGCGCACCTGGTCACAGCAACCCACACGATCGCACCTCTTGCCTACGAACCCTGGCTAAATCACCTGAATTCATCCCTGCTGTTCAAAACAACATCAAGCTCACCCTGTTCAACACCCGGTCCCTCAACAATAAATGCCTCATCCTGAACGAATACATCCTGGATAACAAACTGGACTTTCTCTGTCTCACCGAAACCTGGCAACAACCTCTGGACTACTACACACTCAACCTCACCACACCCAATGGATATTCCTACGTCAATAAACCACGCTCGGAGGGCCGAGGTGGTGGAATTGCCGTTATCCACCGTCAAGACATCAAGACCAACCTCATCTCCATCTCATCTGCTCCATCATTTGAACACCTGGCTTTAAAACTCTCTGGTCACACGCAGTCAGTCATGGCTGTCGTCTACCGCCCTCCCAAACCACACCCATCATTCCTGTCTGACTTCTCCTACTTTCTGACCCAGCTATGTTCCCTCTCCCCCTCAATCCTCCTCCTTGGTGATTTCAATATCCACATGGACTCCACTGACTCCACAATAACCACTGACTTCACTGATTTACTCACCTGCTTTAACCTCACTCAACATGTCGACTTTCCTACCCATATCCGTGGTCACATTTTGGACCTTGTCTGCTCCACTGGATTAAATTTGCACCATCTCTATGGCTCCGACCTCACCCTCTCTGACCACTTAGCCATCACTCTGACCATCAACATCCCCGCCCCAACACCAAGGCATTATCGCACAATCAACTTCCGTAAGCTAAACGCTCTTTCACCTACCTCATTCTCATCCACCCTCTCTGAAAAAATGTCCACTTCTCCCTTCATTGACCTCCACACCCCTTCCGACCTCACTGACTACTACAACCACACTCTCTCCTCCTGCCTTGACCAGCTTGCGCCTGTAAAAACCAAAACAGTTTCTTTCACCCATTCTGCTCCCTGGTTTACCCCTGAACTCCACCTGATGAAAACTCGTGCTCGCCAACTTGAAAGACTCCGCAATAAAACGGGTCTCACAGTTCACTCCCAAGCCTACAAGGACCACATACAACACTACAAAGATGCCCTCTCCCGCGCCCGCTCTGCCTACTACTCTCAAATTATCCACTCTGGCTCCGGAAACCCAAAAGCACTCTTCTCGACAATAAACAAACTCCTCCGCCCCCTGAACACCACCACCCAGTCATTCACAGTAGACAACTGCATCTCCTTCCTCTCTTTCTTCCAACGCAAAATTGACAACATCTACAACAGCTTGACCACCGCCGCACCCGCTCCCCCTCCAACCACCTGCCCCCCCTTGTCCTGCCATCCCCTGTCTCGGTTCTCCCCAATCTCTCCTACTGACCTCTCTGAACTCCTCATAGGAATGAAAACTGCCACCTGCACTCTTGACCCCATCCCCTCCAGCTTTGTCAAAGCCTCCCTCCCTGCTCTCTCTCCACTTATCATTGCAACAATAAACTCCTCCCTGTCTACAGGCATCGTCCCACCTTCCCTCAAAATTGCTGCTGTTACCCCCATTCTAAAAAAACCTGGTCTAAACCCTGACACCCTAAACAACTTCAGACCCATCTCCAACCTACCCTTTCTGTCAAAAGTTTTGGAACGCGCTGTAGCCACTCAACTCAAACATCATCTCTCTGCCAATAACTTGTATGAAACATTCCAATCCGGATTCCGCTCCAACCACAGTACTGAAACTGCTCTCCTCAAAATCACCAACGACCTTCTCCTCTCCTCTGACGCTGGCAACCTCAACATTCTCGTCCTCCTCGACCTCAGCGCTGCCTTTGACACCATCGATCACACTATCCTCCTCACCCGACTTGAATCCACCTTTAACGTCACCGGCACTGCCCTCTCTTGGATTAAATCATACCTCTCTGACAGATGCCAGTTCATCTCCATCAATAACTGCAAATCCCCCACTGCTCCCCTCCCCCAAGGTGTCCCCCAAGGTTCAGTTCTTGGCCCCCTCCTCTTCATCCTTTACCTGTCCCCGCTCGGTCACTTAATCCGCCGTCATGGTCTCCAATTCCACTGCTTCGCCGATGACATCCAGCTTTTCATCTCCACCAAGTCCGTCTCCACCGACACCCACTCTATCCTGACAAACTGCATCACTGAAATAAAATCCTGGCTTCAAATCAACTTCCTCAAGCTTAACTGTGATAAATCTGAAATAATCATCATTGGCCCAAAAACGCTCACAAAATCCACCCATAACTTTGCCCTCAACATCGACGGTATCCCAGTATCCACCTCCCCTCACATCCGGAATCTTGGCGTCATCTTTGACCAAACCCTTTCCTTCGACAAATACACTAAACAGATCACAAAGTCAGCCTTCTTTCACCTGAAAAACATTGCCCGTCTCCGCTCATCCCTCTCCTCCACGGCTGCAGAAACCCTCATCCACGCCTTCATCACCTCCCGTCTGGACTACTGCAATAGCCTCCTCTATGGTTCACCCTCAAAAATCACCAATAAACTCCAATACATTCAGAACTCCGCTGCCCGTCTACTCACTCATTCCCGGACCCGTGACCACATCACCCCCGTCCTTTACAAGCTTCACTGGCTCCCCATCCCCCAGAGAATCCAGTACAAAATCCTCCTCTTGACATACAAAGCCCTCCATAACCTGGCCCCATCCTACCTGGCTGACCTCCTCTCCAGACACACTCCCACCCGCAACCTCCGCTCTGCTGGTACCAACCTCCTGACCCCCTCCATCCGGACCAAATTCAGATCCTGGGGGGACAGGGCCTTCTCCATCGCTGCTCCCACCCTCTGGAACTCACTACCTCACACCATCAGAGACTCCTCCTCACTCACCACATTCAAAACATCACTAAAGACCCACCTGTTCAACGCTGCATTCAACATTCAACCCACAGCATTTAACCCCTGACTATCTCTTCTCCTTCTCCCTCCTTTTGCTTTAAATATTTCCCTATTGATTCTTGTCTTGTCTTTTTGATTCTTGTCTTATATATATGCCGTATATCGCTGCTGTTTGTTTTCTTGATTCTTGTCTTTTTGCAATTGTTGTTTTCATGTATTGTTATGCATTATGTTTTCCACTCTGTCAAAGCGCCTTTGGGCTTCTGGAAAAGTGCTATACAAAATAAATGAATTATTATTATTATTATTAAATAAGGTGGTGTAAAAGGTGGTGCATCAACAGCGGCAAACTTCCGAAAAAAAGTTTTCCCCTCCTATAGGCTTTAAAGCATTTTATTTTATTTCAATTGAATGATATACTTGAACACTGTACAAATCGCCTTGTTGGCACTCAAATAAACCTCCAGTTTAGCAGTACATATTTACGCCATTTTATGCCATCTCGACCAATCAAATTTGTTACTCACACTCTTAGCGTCGAGGAATATCAAGAGTCAGACAAAATCAAGACTTGTAGGAAATAGAAATTGTGCTCGGCAAGAGCAAAGGAAAGCAACAGTTGAAAAGATCCTTCCCATGTCTTTTTTAAATCAAGACTCCGTGGGGTTAGGTGTTCAATGAACTCTACAGTTAATTTTGTATAATCATTCAACTATATTGACATATACCGACCGTGCTCAACTGTGTTTAAATGAGATGCTCCAAATGTTTGCCATGGTGCTGCAAGCACACTTGGATTTGATGGGCAAAATGGTTGATCACTCTGAAGCATTCCGTTGTAGGAATCAAGGGAATTTTATCAATAATTATTGGCCTTCCTCTTATCTGTAGATGTTGTACTTCAGATTGCCCAAAACATAGAAATAATGCGGAGACAGATATGGTGAGTGTGGGGCCATTCATCAGCAAGTCACCAAAGTGCGTATGGAGCCAGTTCAGTGAATCAATTGAAGTGTGGGAGTGGCTCCATAATGTTGAAACAATTGTTCTTCCCTCGTAACCCCCCTGTGACTGCCCAGGGCCCTCCAAAACTTCCCAATAACTTGGAAGTAACATTTAGTAATGGCAGTCAATGCCTTTCCTGTGTCGTTCTCAAACCAGAAAGGGCCGAAGATTCAATGTTTACTAATTGCAGCTCATGCAGTGCATTTTTCTGAGTGGAAAGGTCGCTCAAGCACTAGATCAGGGAAGAGGCAAGGTGAGGTGGGTGTTGATCCCCAGTATACCCAACTATTGGAGTTTATATGCCTAGAAAGAAGGAAATGCACCTCATCAGAAAGCCAGACATTGTCAAGGAAGTTGGCTTTTTGTCAATCTTGTCTACAAATCACTGGGACATTGTCACTCTTTTCTGTATATGGGGTGCAGGCAATTTGTGTTTGATCTAAAATCTATATGGGTAATTGGGTACAGTTTCACATCATGGATGAGAACTCTTCTCACCGATTCACAATAAATTTCAGGCTCTTGATTCCGACACCTGAGAGTTTTGTTAAGGCTTCTGCCCACTAAATTATGAAGAAGATCAATGTGCTAAGCAGACCTCACATCTTGAGGACGTCTCAAACGTGTTGGTTCTCCAGCACTTTATTTATTTTTTAGTATACAAGATCGAGGCTTGTGTAAGAGCTAACATTGATCACAAAAAACATAAACGAACACATAAAACATATAATAAAGGGAGCGGGAGACAAGATGGGGAGAGAGAGGTAAGCACACAAACACAACAACGGTAGAGAACAGGGACATTGGGAGATTTGTGGGAGGTAGAGGGCTTGGGGGGAGTGGGCAGGGGAAAGGGGAGGGAGGGTGGGAGAGGTATAAAACAAATGGACACTGCTAAGACTTCCAGGAAAGAAGTCGGTATTTCAAAAAAGTGTATCTGGGGTGAATTAGCGGGGGTAGAAAATATCAAGGTTTTGGATGGGGGAAATAAGAGATGGTGGTGAACAGCTGTTTCAAAGACATGGAGGGAGGAGTGGGATTGAAGAGAGTGAGGGAGTCTGTTCCAGAGGCAGGAGAAAAGAGATGGTGGTGAACGGTGCGTATGTGAGCACTGAAGGCACAATGAAGGAGTGAATGTGAGCAGAGAGTCTTGATTTTGGCACTTTAACCATAAGAGGGTTGGTGGCAGAGGACCTCCGTCCATTGTTGAGACAGCAGAAGCAGCATGTCCAGAGTAGAATGACCTGGTCTGAATCCAAATTGATGATTGGACATCAAGCCATTGGAGAAGAGGAAGGATTTGATATCCGAAGCAATGATGGATTCCATGACTTTGCTGATAATTGGGAGCAGGCTGACTGGTCTGTAGTTGCAAGGATCTGTTTTTGCACGTTTTTTGTGTAAAGTGGTAATGTTGGCTGATTTCCAAGCTGATGGCAGATGACCTTGAGCAAAAGAGAGGGTGAAGAGAGCAGAGAGAGGGAGTGAAAGAGCAGCAGAGGTTGATATTTACTGTTGAGATTTGCAACAGTGCCTTTTTCTGTGAAGGTTTTGACCCAGGCAAATAGCCTTGACTTGCAGGGTGCAGTGTAAGTTCCAAACACGTGTTTAAACTCAATTTGAGTCTTCTTGTAGGAGTCTGTTTAAAGGCAAACTCTCCACAAAATAAGACTTTTGCCTAATTGTCCATGGCCTCTTTATAAAGGGAAGAATTGTGGCCAACTTTCATATTCTGTCTTACGGTTACACTCTTCCTTCAATCACGTGAAAAAACCATGGGGTTGTCATTAGTAAGACGGAAGATATTAAACAAAAGGTGGCTTCCATTTTTTGGGGGGTGGGTTCCCTGTATAATGGAGCTATGGTGAATGAGTGAATGTATGTCAGCTCTGTTCCCATTGGTTAGGCCGCTGGCTCAATTGCTCCACCCACAATTGTAACCTGGAAAAAAAAAATCATACGACCGCCATTTTGTGAAGGTGCATAGGCCTCGGGCTTGCTAATTAAGAAAATAAAGGAGAAGAGGAAGATTATCAGCATCTCTTGTTTCAGGATATAACAAATGTTCTGTCGGTCAGATGGAGAAAAACAGGACTACCACTTGCCAAAACACCAGTGATGTGCCTATTACACCCCCTTGTTGTGACCAGTGATACAGAAGAAGCTCTATGTTTATCTTCGAGGCATTCGAGAGGGTCTATAGGGCAACATTTGGAAAATTCCAGGCAATGTGGAATGAATAGAGAAGTAAACAAGCATGAGAATAGATCAACACAACCCTTGGACATTTATTCTTGTACCAAACGCTACACCTTGGAACTGTCCACCAGGCCATGGAATAACTGACAGTCTATAGTGGAGCACGAGGAAGGACTCGACTCTTATGTGATTGGCTTTCGCTACCACTGTTTAAATCGGTAGAGGCAGCATTCATTTGGGAATGTCATGGCAAAATCAATTTCCATTTTACTTTCACGTGCAATATCTTTCGGAAAATAAACATAGATTGCAGCGAGTGTAGGCCCACTGTCGTTAACACCTTCTTGTATACAACCTTCCCTTCCCCCACATAATCTCGAAGCCCCTCCCCCACGTCCTCTCCTACCAACATCCTGTCCACCTGACTCCCAACACGCAACCCCCTGCTCCCGACACACACCCCAACTCTTTCATCTACGATTCTCGCCCCCCCCCCCCTCCTCCACAAGTGTGAATCACCAATGCTCAAGGTCTCCAATGTGATGTTACTAATTACTCCAGGTTACTGCTGCAGCTCTGGACCTATACTTAACAGAAACATTCCTCTCACATGATGTATCCGATTCCTCTGTTTTGCTTTGAAAGCATTTGTCACTGATCTACATATAATTCCCCATAATGTCAAAATGGATTTTTTATTTTTTATTTTAGAAACTTTTACAAAATTAATTAAAAATAAAATATAGAAATATCTAATTGACACAAGTATTCAATCCCCTGATTCAATACTTCATAGAAGCACCTTTGGCAGTGATTACAGCTTAGAGTCTTCATGTATGTATCAGCTTTGCACATCTGGATTTTGTGAGTTTCTCCCATTCTTCCTTGCAGATTTGCTCAAGTTCTGTCAAGTTGGATGGGAGCATTGGTGAACAGCAATATTCATGTCTTTCCACAGATTCTCAATGGGATGAAAGTCTGGGCTTTGGTTAGGCCACTCAAGGACTCACATTCTTATTCTGAAGCTATTCCAGTGTTGCTTTGGCTGTATGCATGGGGTCATTGTCTGATTGAAACATAAATATTCGCTGCAGTCTAAGGTATTTGGCACTCTGAAGTAGGTTCTCCTCAATGATTTGCCTGGATTTGGCTCCATTCATTGTTCCCTGTATCCTTACAAGTCTCCCAGTCCCTGCTATAGAAAACAAGTACAAAAAGTTTTAATTAAAACAAAAGCCGCGTCGATGTTACACAATGCCTAGATGCAGCTGTGTCTATAACGTCGATGTTATAGGCACAGGACATTCCTATTGATTCGATTACTTGATGTTATTTTTGTGCAAAGTGAAAATATATCTCGGCAATTTCCCGTGTGTGGCGACGAATTTTTAATATATCTCGGCATTTTCCCGTCTGTTATTTCAGGCGGTGTATGACTGACCATGCCGCGATTTAAAAAATATATATCTCGGCAATTTCCTGTGTGTGGCGACACGTGAACGAAGCTATGCTCCTCTCTCCACATTATTGTGACGACGTATAAATTAAATATTTCATCGTGACGATTGTCATCAAATGGACGAATTTTTAATATATCTCGGCATTTTCCCGTATGTGGCGACACGTGAACGAAGCTATGCTCCTCTCTCCACATTATTGTGACGACGTATAAATTAAATATTTCATCGTGACGATTGTCATCAAATTGACGAATTTTTAATATATCTCGGCATTTTCCCGTCTGTTATTTCGGGCGGTGTATGACTGACCATGCCGCGATTTAAACAAAATATATATATATCTCGGCATTTTCCCGTCTCTTATTTCGGGCGGTGTATGACTGACCATGCCGCGATTTAAAAAATATATATCTCAATGGACTTGAAGTTACAGGCCTTTGAGAATTCATTTCGTTCTATAAAGGGCAACTTTCATCGGATTTTCTTCCAGTTTTTTTTCAACCGAGTCTAAAACTATGGTAGCGACTGTGAAAAATGAAATGATATATCGAATTTGATTTCAAATAAAACTGTGTGAGAGAGGAAGACACCACGGGCCTACAAAACAGGCCTCAAAGCTATGCGAGTTAATAAAATGGTGGATATTTGTTTATATGAAGGCTCTCCCAGAATGGGTGGAGCTATGGTTCCCAGAATGGGTGGAGCTTTGAGGTTTTGTCTTCTCTGCAAGAACAAGAAGAACAAGAAGAAGAAGAACAACAACAACAACAGCAGAGGGCACTCTATGAGCAGCGTCTGCGACGCGGCTAAAAAGCAACCCCATAACATGATGCTGCCACCACCATGCTTCTCGGTAAGGATGGTGTTACATGGGCGATGAGCTGTGCTCGGTTTCCACCAGATTAGTGCTTTTCATTCAGGCCAGAGTTCAATTTTCGTCTCATCAGAGCACAGAATATTTTGCTTCATGTTCTCAGAGTCTTTCACGTGCCTTTTTGCAAACTCCAGGTGTGCTGCCATGTGCCTTTTCTGAGGAGTGGCTTCCGTCTGGCCATTCTCTCATTAAGCCTCGATTTGCAAAGGGCTGCAGAGGCTGTTGTCCTTCTGGCAGGTTCTCCCATCTCAGCCAAGGAACTCTGTAATTCTGTCAGAGGGGTCATTGGGTTCTTGATCACCTCCATGACCAAGGTCCTTCTTGCCCGGTTGCTCAGTTTGGTCAGAGGGCCAACTCCAGGGAGAGTCTGGGTCATTCCATATTCTTTCCATTTCCTAATGATGGAGCTCACTGTGCTCTTGGGAACTTTCAACACTCTAGAAATTGTTTTATACCCTTCCCCAGATCGTTACCCCCTCACAATTCTAACTTAGAATTGTACGGACAGTTCCTTGGACTTCATGGTAGATTCATGATTTGTTGTGGTCTTTTTTACCATCACATTTATTTGTATGGTAATAAAAGACTGCACAACAAATTATTGTTTGTTCGGGGCAACTATGAAAATATGCAAATGAAAAAATGTTTGTCTGTAGTATTTAATGCTCATTTTGAAAACAATATTTAGTGTAATCCACATTAAGGTAAATTAAAAGAATAACTTACAAACACACTCTCAAGTAGAAATACTTCTTTGCATTTCTGTATGTAATCTTCTCATAGCTCAGTGTAGTCTTTTTACCAGACGACATGACAGCAGCTAGGGGAGAGATGATACAAAAACATGTGTTTAGATGCTAAACGTTTCAGGATAAATTTGATGTTAGGGTAATACCTCTTAGGTTTATTGTATCACATGGTGTAATTGTGGAGTTGTCAAAGGAGATTGGAGAGTTGAGGAGTGTTAGAGAGATATAGGAAGAAATAGAGTTTTAGAAGCATTAAACTTAACCTGATTGCATTGCCCCACTGGGAAATCTTGTCCAAATCCGAATTTAAAGAGGTGGCTGTGATGAAATGAGATGTAGATGGGAAAAACATGGAGGAATGTAATGTCGAGTCATCAGTATACGGGTGCATTTGGTAATTTGTAGAAGAATAAGGTCATTGATAAAAAGAAGGAAGAGTTTGGAGACAGGACAGAACCCTGAAGGACACCGCTGTTGATAAGGAAGGAGGGAGATGTTGAACCTTCAACAATTACAAAGATAGAGCAGTAGGAAACAAAGCTCGATATGAGAGAGCAGAGTGAAGCAGGAAAGCCGAAAGAGGGAAGCTTGGATGCCCAACTTGGATGATGACCCCGATGCCAAACTCTGTCAAAGGCTTTTCAGATTTCAAGGCCTACAACTAAGAATTCCCCAAAGTCTCTCAGAGAAGAGGCCCAGACATTCGTAATGCCAGAAAGGTATCACTAGTATATCTTGCCTTGCGAAAGCCATATTGATGATCAGATAGAAGACTAAGAGATTCAAGATGCTTGAGGAAATGGGAATTGAGAAGAGATTCAAATACTTTGTGGAAATAGTACAAGTCAGAGCAATAGGGCAGTAGTTCGAAGGATTTGAATGATCACCCTTTAAAATAGGCTGTACGTAGGCATGTTTCCAGGAAAGAGGAAAAGTTTGGGTTTTAAAACAAAAACAACACAAACGAGCAAGCACGGATGCAAGTTCTGAAGCACACTCCTTCAAGACACGATGAAAGGAATACTAACTTGTCCGTACACCTTGCTTGTGTCCAGAGAGAGGAGTACTTTTTTGACTGCAAGAAAAGAGATTATAGGGGGGGGGGGGGCATAGGATTGGTAAGGGGTGCATCAGAGGGTGATGGAATGTTGGAGTCATCCATTGTGGAATTGGAGGAGAAAAGAGAACCAAAAAGAGTTGCTTTATCAATCAGAGAGATAGCAATAGCATCATCAGAATGGAAAAGTGAAGGAAAGGTAGAGTGACAGAGGTTGTTGGAGATATTTTTAGCTAAGGACCAGAAAGATCTATTAGCGGAAGAAGATGAGAGGTTGCCACATTTCTTTTGGATAAAGGAATGCTTTGCCTCACGGATACTATGTTTGCAATGATTTCTGGCAGATATGAAAACTGAACGCGAGTCGGAGGAAGAAGAGTTTTTGAAACAGTTGGGATAGATCTGGTAAAATCACATCAGTTCCTAACCCTAACCCTAACCCTAACCCAACAACTCGGTGAAGCTTGCAAGTCTAACCCTAACCCTAACCCTAACCCTAACCCTAACCCTAACAACCCTAACCCTAACCCTAACAACCCTAACCCTAACCCTAACCCTAACCCTAACCCTAACCCTAACAACCCTAACCCTAACCCTAACCCTAACCCTAACCCTAACCCTAGATCCCGTACCATCAGATAGGTACACTGGATCAGTTGGACAAAAAAAATCAAGGGCATTGAAGGGCTGAAGACTAGAGTTAATTATTCTGTTGATTGAACTTGAGATAACTTAAGATTTGGGTAATAGATGAACTTAAGAAACAAAGCCCACAAAGAAGTATGGTCTTCCAGGAGTTCGTTCCAAAGAAAAGATTAAGCTACAGAAGAGAAAACAGATGTGCAGAGAAGTGTTTGAAGAACCAATTGTTAATATTTCTAAAGACGTTGAAGTAGGTGTATAGGTGAAGTAGGTGTACATAACTGGATATTAGACAACTATTGAAAGCTTAAAAGCAAGAATCGAGAAAAATGGGAAATTGTATACGGACCTGAATCCTGATCTGTTTGTTCCCTATATAGTTTGGAGAGATAAAGACATCTTTACCTCCAACCAAAAACTTGACCACATATTTCTGGCCTGTCGAGTGGGATATTAAGAGAACTAGAACGACACTCTTCGCTGTTGCGATGTCGACCAATATGCCTCCGCCCACATCATTACATCATTGTACGTATATACTTGTACCAAGGTTGATTTAAATCTCTTCGGCTGTTCTCAAGTATCACATTTTTACTTGACCTGACATCTGACCATTGATGCCGAAATCTAATAAGTTCATCTTTTCATCATAATATTATACTTGTACCAAGTTTGGTCAAAATCCCATCACTGGTTCACAGGTTAGCGCAGTGACAGATTTTTTTTAACAGAGCGGGACCTCTGACCTTTGACCTCTGGACCCCATAATGTAATCCATTTATCTTTTCATCATAATATTATACTTGTACCAAGTTTGGTCAAAATCCCATCACTGGTTCACAGGTTAGCGCAGTGACAGATTTTTTTTAACAGAGCGGGACCTCTGACCTTTGACCTCTGGACCCCATAATGTAATCCATTTATCTTTTCATCATTATACATACCTCTACCATGTTTGACTTAGATCCCTTCAGCCGTTCTGAAGTTATTGCGGTAATGGAAAGCTATGGACGGACGGCCGGACAGACAGCCTGAAAACATAATGCCTCCGCCGATAAATACATTTGTGGCAAAGTAGCATTTTCAGCGTCAAGACAACAGAAATCTTCTATGTTAAACGTTTGTGCATATTTAAAGCACGTATTTGCCCCCTTGCATATTTTTTTGCTCTAGTGCTTATAGTTAGGGCATTTTATAATTTTTTTGAAAAATCTGTGAAAAAATTGCTTACCAATAGCTTTCTTCACCAATGTGTTCATGTAGGTGTCTACAAACACCTCTCAATTTATTCCTTCCCAAATCCTTGGGGAAAAGTCAAAATTCAAAATGGCGTCCAAAATGGAAAAATTGTGGATAAAGTCATAGTTTGGCCAGAAATTTAATACTTAATATGGGGAAGAAACCACAAAAATATTGTTCTAGGACAATTGTGAACTCTTGCTAAGCATATTTGTATTATTATCTTGCTTTATATCCAAGATGGTGGCCAAAATGATGTCCAAAATGGCCGCTAAAATGTGAAAATTGTGGATAAAGTCATAGCTTTATATAGAAATAGAAATGTATCTCAATTGAAACCTCAGTTAGTCAGTTCTCTAGTTCACCCTACTCATCCTAATCCCCAGCATATCCCACACTCCTCTCGTCATCTGGCTGGTTGATGTTCTGGCAAGAGTTACCATGACAGTTGTCTGCTCCACTGGATTAATTTTGCACCATCTCTCTGGCTCTGACCTCACCCTCTCTGACCACTTAGCCATCACTATGACCATCAACATCCCCACCCCAACACCAAGACATTATCGCACAATCAACTTCCGTAAACTAAACGCTCTTTCCCCTACCTCATTCTCATCCACCCTCTCTGAAAAAATGTCCACTTCTCCCTTCATTGACCTCCACACCCCTTCCGACCTCACTGACTACTACAACCACACTCTCTCCTCCTGCCTTGACCAGCTTGCGCCTGTAAAAACCAAAACAGTTTCTTTCACCCATTCTGCTCCCTGGTTTACCCCTGAACTCCGCCTGATGAAAACTCGTGCTCGCCAACTTGAAAGACTCCGCAATAAAACAGGTCTCACAGTTCACTCCCAAGCCTACAAGGACCACCTACAACACTACAAAGATGCCCTCTCCCACGCCCACTCCGCCTACTACTCTCAAATTATCCACTCTGGCTCCGGAAACCCAAAAGCACTCTTCTCGACAATAAACAAACTCCTCCGCCCCCTGGACACCACCACCCAGTTATTCACAGAAGACAACTGCATCTCCTTCCTTTCTTTCTTCCAACGCAAAATTGACAACATCTACAACAGCTTGACCACCGCCGCACCCGCTCCCCCTCCAACCACCTGCCCCCCCTTATCCTGCCTTCCCCTGTCTCAATTCTCCCCGGTCTCCCCTACTGACCTCTCTGAACTCCTCATAGGATTGAAAACTGCCACCTGCACTCTTGACCCCATCCCCTCCAGCTTTGTCAAGGCCTCCCTCCCTGCTCTCTCTCCACTTATCATTGCAACAATAAACTCCTCCCTGTCTGCAGGCATCGTCCCACCATCCCTCAAAATTGCTGCTGTTACCCCCATTCTAAAAAAACCGGGTCTAAACCCTGACACCCTAAATAACTTCAGACCCATCTCCAACCTACCCTTTCTGTCAAAAGTTTTGGAACGCGCTGTAGCCGCGCAACTCAAACATCACCTCTCTGCCAATAACCTGTATGAAACATTCCAATCCGGATTCCGCTCCAACCACAGTACTGAAACTGCTCTCCTCAAAATCACCAACGACCTTCTCCTCTCCTCTGACGCTGGCAACCTCAACATTCTCGTCCTCCTCGACCTCAGCGCTGCCTTTGACACCATCGATCACACCATCCTCCTCACCCGACTTGAATCCACCTTTAACGTTACCGGCACTGCCCTCTCTTGGATTAAATCATACCTCTCTGACAGACGCCAGTTCATCTCCATCAATAACTGCAAATCCCCCACTGCTCCCCTCCCCCAAGGTGTCCCCCAAGGTTCAGTTCTTGGCCCCCTCCTCTTCATCCTTTACCTGTCCCCCCTCGGTCACTTAATCCGCCGTCATGGTCTCCAATTCCACTGCTTCGCCGATGACATCCAGCTTTTCATCTCCACCAAGTCCGTCTCCACAGACACCCACTCTATCCTGACAAACTGCATCTCTGAAATAAAATCCTGGCTTCAAATCAACTTCCTCAAACTTAACTGTGATAAATCTGAAATAATCATCATTGGCCCAAAAACGCTCACAAAATCCACCCATAACTTTGCCCTCAACATCGACGGTATCCCAGTATCCACCTCCCTTCTCATCCAGAATCTTGGCGTCATCTTTGACCAAACCCTCTCCTTCGACAAATACACTAAACAGATCACAAAGACAGCCTTCTTTCACCTGAAAAACATCGCCCGTCTCCGCTCATCCCTCTCCTCCACGGCTGCAGAAACCCTCATCCACGCCTTCATCACCTCCCGTCTGGACTACTGCAATAGCCTCCTCTATGGTTCACCCTCAACAATCACCAATAAACTCCAATACATTCAGAACTCCGCTGCCCGTCTACTCACCCATTCCCGGACCCGTGACCACATCACCCCCGTCCTTTACAAGCTTCACTGGCTCCCCATCTCCCAGAGAATCCAGTACAAAATCCTCCTCTTGACCTACAAAGCCCTCCATAACCTGGCCCCATCCTACCTGGCTGACCTCCTATCCAGACACACTCCCACCCGCAACCTCCGCTCTGCTGGTACCAACCTCCTGACCCCCCCCCCCCCCCCCCCATCCGGACCAAATTCAGATCCTGGGGGGACAGGGCCTTCTACATCGCTGCTCCCACCCTCTGGAACTCACTACCTCACACCATCAGAGACTCCTCCTCACTCACCACATTCAAAACATCACTCAAGACCCACCTGTTCAGCACTGCATTCAACATTCAACCCACAGCATTTAACCCCTGACTATCACTTCTCCTTCTCCCTCCTTTTGCTTTAAATATTTCCCTATTGATTCTTGTCTTTTTGCAATTGTTGTTTTCATGTTTTGTTATGCATTATGTTTTGCACTCTGTCAAAGCGCCTTTGGGCTTCATGAAAAGCGCTATACAAAATAAATGAATTATTATTATTATTATAGTTGCCGCAAGCAGAAATACACTTGACTCCTTGCTTTTTAGAGCAGCACCTGAGTGTGCTACATTCCCCCTCACAGTTGCAGCAGACAAACTTCAGAAGATAGTCCGCAGCAAGGATAGTCACTGTGTTGAAGGAGAGGATGGAGGAGAGTTTGAAGACCTTGGCTGAGGGAGGAAGGACACCTGCACTCTGGGTCTGGTACCACGGCAGAATCGACCTCATCAAGGTGTTCATCAGGTGTGAGCGTATCCCGGATCACACAGGTCACCTCAGCTGCATCATTGCAATGCTGAACACCTTCGCAGCAGCGGGCCACCATCAGTATGCGAAGGGAGCAAGGTTGTACGTACAGCTGATGCAGCAGCGACAGGACAGTCCGGCGTTCCAGGAAACTTTAACCAAATTCACCATGTATGGCAACCATGCAGTCAGGTTCTCAGACCATGAGTGGTCAGGCACATGGACCGACATCACGATAGAAACCACACTCATGTGTGATGCCAAGTCCTCAGGCGGTCTAAACAGAGGACGTTTCCGGAATGAATCTGCTTATAAGTCTTGGGTTCAGACGCTAAACCACTTCTCGTTCATTCACCAGGAGCTGGAAGGAGGTATGAACACACGTGGAGTACCTGTCCACACAGACGTCACAAGAGCCCAGATGAAGAAAGGAGATGATGCGGTCAACGCCATGTTGGATGGTTGAAGGAGGTTAACCCCTTCGATTCCACATGGGACTCGAAGACCCTGGTATCCTTCTCCACGGGGTTCAGTAGCACTCCCGAGGACCCAGTCAATGCTGATCAGGCAGAGGAGGTTGGCAGAGCCATGCAGGCCAAGATGGATGGAAAAACTTTTTTGGATACAATGGAAACTAAGCACAAGGTCAAATCATTAGAGAGCGTCAGAAGTGGACCCAAAGTCAATGGGAAGAAGCTGGTTATTGACTCACTCAAGCTCTTCAACCGCCTCATCATCATCAGTGAGCGTGAAGTCAAGACCAAACAAGTCCTGCGATTTGAGTTGACGCCAACACCGATGTCTCTATTTGATAAAGACCAGAAGTTTCGAAAGCCAGACAAGGCTGCCCTAGCAAGGGTCTTGAAAGCATTTGTGGAACCCGTTGAACAACACCCCTGCACGAGCCTGGTGATTGATGGTGGGTGGCTCCTGCACGTCAGATGGGAAGCTAAGCTCACCTGGAAGGACATCGCTGAGAGCTACCTCCAGTTTGTGAAGTCCATGGGGAGCCATTGCCTCAGGATCACTGTGGTCTTTGACGGATACGGCAGCTCCACCAAGGACCATGATCACCTGAGACGAACAAAGAACGCATGCTGCGACATTCTGATTCGCCCAGACATCAAAAGCCTCGTTCCAAGAGAAAAGTTCCTCGACAACAAGAGCAACAAGACCCAGCTCATTCGGCTACTTGCTGAGACATTCGGTAGAAATGGGATCAGTGTACAGGAATGCCCCGATGATGCAGACACCTCTATCGTCCGGGCAGCTCTAGATGAGGCAAGAGAGTCCCCTGTTGAGGTGAGGGCTGAGGACACCGACATCATGGTTTTGCTGATTCATCATGCT
The DNA here is from genome assembly GCF_964187855.1 of Myxine glutinosa. Classification (NCBI taxonomy): domain Eukaryota; kingdom Metazoa; phylum Chordata; class Myxini; order Myxiniformes; family Myxinidae; genus Myxine; species Myxine glutinosa. The sequence goes on along the minus strand of NC_136264.1, from coordinate 74,355,227 downwards.
GCAGACCACTCGATCTTCCTCACAACAGCCAAAGACACATCTTACGATGTCGGAAAGATCCGGGAGGCCCTCCCAGAGAGATACCGGAAGTATCTGATCTTCTTGCACAGCTTCTCCGGCTGCGATACAGTGTCTGCGATTTCTGGGTTTAGCAAATCAACTTTGCTAACCAAGCTCTGCAAGACTGACAAAGCAGAGAGGGCCATGGATGTGTTTCTGGACATCCGAGCCAAGAAAGATGACATCATCAAAGCCGGCTGTGAACTATTCAAGCTCATGTTCTGCGGGAACCCATCCAAAGACTTGGGGGACTTGAGATTTGACATCTTCAGCAAGCGGGCCGCTGCTGGGAGCATCAAACCTGAGAAACTGCCCCCGACAACAGAAGCTGCAGCACAGCACTCTCTCCGGGCTTATCTCCAGACTAGAGATTGGCTGCTGCTGCAAACTCCATCATTGGATGTCCTGGACTACGGATGGAAACTCGGTGATCAAGGTTATGCGCCGGTCCCTACAACAGACCCTATCGCACCGGACTATCTTCTGAAGTTTGTCTGCTGCAACTGTGAGGGGGAATGTAGCACACTCAGGTGCTTCTGTAAAAAGCAAGGAGTCAAGTGTATTTCTGCTTGCGGCAACTGTCATGGTAACTCTTGCCAGAACATCAACCAGCCAGATGACGAGAGGAGTGTGGGATATGCTGGGGATTAGGACGAGTAGGGTGAACTAGAGAACTGACTAACCGAGGTTTCAATTGAGATACATTTCTATTTCTATATAAAGCTATGACTTTATCCACAATTTTCACATTTTAGCGGCCATTTTGGACATCATTTTGGCCATCATCTTGGATATAAAGCAAGATAATAATACAAATATGCTTAGCAAGAGTTCACAATTGTCCTAGAACAATATTTTTGTGGTTTCTTCCCCATATTAAGTATTAAATTTCTGGCCAAACTATGACTTTATCCACAATTTTTCCATTTTGGACGCCATTTTGAATTTTGACTTTTCCCCAAGGATTTGGGAAGGAATAAATTGAGAGGTGTTTGTAGACACCTACATGAACACATTGGTGAAGAAAGCTATTGGTAAGCAATTTTTTCACAGATTTTTCAAAAAAATTATAAAATGCCCTAACTATTAACCCATAAAACGCGTCGGGCCACGACACGCACAGATCAAGCGGCCATGTCATCGTGGCCTTACCAAATATGGTCATTGTATTTGATATGCAAATGAGTTTAAACTGAGGGAAACCCAAAGAACGAATCATGAAAACCCGCGGTAACTTTAATGAAAGGTTACTTCTAATTGGTGGAGAAAAGCCGATGACAAAAAGCATTTCTGGCCTACTAACCAGTAACTCCGGCACTTTAGGGTAAATGGCGAATTTGCTTCAGCGAAGTCGCAGATTTTCTTACAGGACACTGCAGAGCAGCCAGCTCACTCGGCCGACTCGTGAGTTAATAATACCTGATAGTGATATTGCAGCGGAGTCGCACACCCAGTAATCGAAGCCCGTGGTTTATTTTCCTCTTCCAACCTATATATTTGAGAACCATCCACGATTCATCAGACTTACAATAGAACCCATTACTCCCAAGCCTCTTCTTTCCACCTTCGTAACACGTTTAAAGAAAATTTTGATGGAGCAGGGCGCACCGAGATTGAGCCGAATCTTCACTGGGGAAATCGCTCATTACAGTCTTCCACGCGATGATCGTTTTTGTTTTAACGTAATATAGAACATCGCAGCTCTATTTTTAAAACCACAAAAAATAGAGAAATGTGATTAACTTTACAGATTTTACAATGTTGAAAAGACTAAATTCATCATTTATGTCCCTTGACATAAAGTTGCCTCACTTCCGTCTCTGCGCAGTGACGTCGACGGTCGACTAGGTAGGTAGAAGTCGATGTACTGTAGTTAAGACACGTTAATTTTTTTAACAATACAATAATTTTTTTTTTAACTTCGATATCCCATTGTAATGTTCTTTTAATAACAGCTGTAACTTTTTATTCTTTATTTTTGTAGATTTTGAATACAATATTACAATCGTTAACATTTGAGGAGTTGATCATCATTATGTTGATTGAAGTGTTCCCTTTCGAGATCATAACATATATTATTTTCAAGAAATGCTATGAAACGGATCTGTGTTATCGTTATGATTGCTTGGCTTTCTAACATTGGATATATACTGTTGTGTGTTGTGTATGTGCTTGGCCTTGTGTGTGCAAGATGAGATGTAGATGCTTGAGTGTGAACGATATGTTATCTATCATGCCGAAACAGACTTTGCGTCAATCTTACCTTCAAGCATCAAGCCAAAATCATACTGCAACATTGAGCCAAAAATGTGGTACATTCCTTGGAAATATGGTACATTCCTTGGAAATATGGTACATTCCTTGGAAATATGGTACATTCCTTGGAAATATGGTACATTCCTTGGAAATATGGTACATTCCTTGGAAATATGGTACATTCCTTGGAAATATGGTACATTCCTTGGAAATATGGTACATTCCTTGGAAATATGGTACATTCCTTGGAAATATGGTACATTCCTTAGAAATGTGGTACATTCCTTAGAAATGTGGTACATTCCTTGGAAATGTGGTACATTCCTTGGAAATATGGTACATTCCTTGGAAATATGGTACATTCCTTGGAAATATGGTACATTCCTTGGAAATATGGTACATTCCTTGGAAATATGGTACATTCCTTGGAAATATGGTACATTCCTTAGAAATGTGGTACATTCCTTGGAAATGTGGTACATTCCTTGGAAATATGGTACATTCCTTGGAAATATGGTACATTCCTTGGAAATATGGTACATTCCTTGGAAATATGGTACATTCCTTGGAAATATGGTACATTCCTTGGAAATATGGTACATTCCTTGGAAATATGGTACATTCCTTAGAAATGTGGTACATTCCTTGGAAATGTGGTACATTCCTTGGAAATGTGGTACATTCCTTGGAAATGTGGTACATTCCTTGGAAATATGGTACATTCCTTGGAAATATGGTACATTCCTTGGAAATATGGTACATTCCTTGGAAATGTGGTACATTCCTTGGAAATATGGTACATTCCTTGGAAATATGGTACATTCCTTGGAAATATGGTACATTCCTTGGAAATATGGTACATTCCACAAGTTTTTGTTTTTTTTACTCTGGTAAATATATTATTTGGGCAAGGTGTGTGTGTGTGGTGTGTGTGTGTCTGTTGTTTCAAATAAGAAAGAAATGGACAACCAACCAATAAATTGTATGAAATATTCCACTGATTTTTCAACAATACACGAAAGAGCACACCTGGGCGACTTTTCTTCTGAGAACCATGGACTCTCTCAGCCTTTCAATGATTATATATATATATATATATATATTATAGGATGGAAAACTAGTCTTAATCGTGAAAGCTTGTTTTGTTGTGTCAGCGGAGCAATGGTACATTCCACTGTTCCATGGCGGTTAGCATACTTCTTTAATCAATGTTCTGTTGATGTCTTCCATTGTATATACATAATATACTAGTCGATTGTGCTGAATGCAAGCAGATAAATAAATCAGTTGAATTAAGAATGAGTGAGCAGAGCAGCATGAGCTCTTTACCTCCGCTACCGAAGGTGGGCGTAGGTTATAATTTCACCCTTGGTTGTCTGTTTGTGAACAGGGCATCTCAAAATGTCGTTGACTGATTCGGACGAAATTTGGTGGAGAGGTTGGGTATGTGTCAAGGACGAAATGATTAGTTTTTGGTGAAGATCAGGAATCCAGATACTAGAATTTTAAAAAGTGATTCTTCACCATTGAGTGATAAAGCTAAAACGATATATAGCACAATATCACAGCCTGGTGTTTGGTTTAGCGGCTAGGGTGCCGGCTTGGGATCCTGGGATCCTGGGTTCGAATCCCGGTCGATCGCTGAATTAACGCCAAGGGGGTTGACTCAGCATGTCATCCTTCCGAGGTCGGCAAATCGAGTACCAGTTCACTGGTAATTCCCTGTGTGTCGCAAGAGGCGACTAACAGGGTTGGCGGCAGGAAGGGCATCCGGCCATAAAACATTGCTCCAAAAAGGGGACCACGGTGCCCGAAAAAGGCCAACCCCTGCTCTGCGGGGAAAGATGGCCTCTAAAGGTGGTTCATCACAGAAAGTTGTGGATGGATTCCGATGAAACTTGGTGACAGGTTGGGTGTGTGACAAGGATGAATCTGTTCGATTTTGGTGAAGATCAGAATATGGATCCAGATATGAGAATTATTTAAGTGATTCTTCACCATTGAGAGATGGGGCCAAAAACGATATATTCCAAAATCTTATAACAATACTGAATGTATGATTTGGTTAGGCGACAAGAACAAGCCGATTAGATTTAGGTTCATGTCCAGATCCAGATCCGGCCCATCAGTGGGATACAGAATGTAAACTGTTCAGCTTGGCAAAGGTATGCTCTCTACCGAGTGACGTTCTTGTTATTTATGTGCAGTCCAAGCTTCCCCACCCTCTTTGGGCTGAGGAGAAAAGAACAATAACAACAACATGCATTTTAAGGCCATTTTCCCTGCTAGAGTGGGGGTTAGCCTTGCGGTCCCCATGACAATCTTCTCCATTTTGCCCTATTTTCTGCATCTCTCCTTGTTAACCCCCTTGCCCGCATTTCTTCTTCCACCATCTTTATCCAAGTCTTTCTCGGTCTTCCCCGTCCTCTACTTCCTTCTACATTCATTTCCATCACTCTTCTCAACTAGTCACTTTCATCCTTCCTCAACACATGACCAAACCATCTCTGGCTGAGGAGAAAAAATAAAATATAAAGCTTAAACCACTCGGAGTGGGTGAGGTACTCAGAGTGGACAAGGTCACTGTCACTGATGTTCATCGTCATCATCTTGCGGTCGTGGCTGAGACTATTACAATCTTCCTCAATGATCTTCACTATGTCTTAGACATAGTGAACAATCATATTATTGCTATCATCTTTAGTTAAGTTTAAGTCTTCTTGGGCACTAGATTATGTTCTTGGAAACTGAGTAAACTTGCGATTGATGAACTTAATTTATTAAAAACAACTGGAACAACAACACAACAACATGCATTTTAAGGCCATTTTCCCTGCTAGAGCGGGGGTTAGCCTTGCGGTCCGACAATCTTCTCCATTTTGCCCTATTTTCTGCATCTCTCCTTGTTAACCCCCTTGCCCGCATTTCTTCTTCCACCATCTTTAGCCAAGTCTTTCTCGGTCTTCCCCGTCCTCTACTTCCTTCTACATTAATTTCCATCACTCTTCTCAACCAGTCACTTTCATCCTTCCTCAACACATGACCAAACCATCTCAACCTGTTCCTCTTCACAGCGTCAATCACAGGCTCTATTCCCATCATCTTTCGCAATTCATCATTTGTCTTCCTCTCTCTCAACGATACTCCGCACATCCATCGAACCATTCGCATTTCCACCCTTTCCAGCCTTCGTTGCTGCTCTACGTTCATTACCCATGTCTCGCTCCCATAAATCATAACACTTCTCACACATGCAGCATACTCCTTTCCCTTCAGCTTCAGCGACACTCTCCTCCTCATCAGCACGCCACTCAGTTCCTGAAACTTCTTCCATGCACATCTCACTCGAGCAACCGTTGCCGAGTCTGATCCACCTTCTCCATTCAGCATGTCTCCGAGGTAGCAAAATGTTTTCACACCTTCCAGCTTCACGCCATCTCCAAGATCCAACTCAACATTTCTTCCATCTGCAGCTCCCTCTGTGCACACCTTACATTTGAATGTAGCTGCCACACTGGTAAATGACCTTCTCAGACCACTACATTTTTGATGAACCCACTCAGCGCACATTGTACATTGAATGGAGTTCACTCCGACACCCTTCCTGCACACAGCACACGGCCACTTCCCAGTTCTTTCCACCTCACCACATGCTTTACCACTTGCCATCACCTTCGTCTTTCCGATATTCACCTTCAGACCTTTTGTCTCCATACATTCCTTCCACTTGTTCATCTTTTCCTTCAGTCCATCCATACTTTCCGCAATCAACACCAGATCATCTGCATACAACAACTCCCACGGTAAACCCTCCTTTACGTTCTGAGCCAGCACCTCCATCACAGCTACAAATAGTAGTGGACTTAGTACCGACCCCTGATGCACTCCCACCTTCACCTCAAACTCACCCAAAAATAACTGGAACCAAACCACTTATTTATTTGCTAAATTACAATTTGACTGGCACGTCTATTGTATTCTTTCGTCCCTTACTAAACAATTTTAAAATTCAGATGACATGAAATATCTCCAAAGTAAACATGATGTTAAGGTTCGCATGAATTCATGACATCTGCTCCTGTCTGTTTCTGATTTTGGTTTGTAGCTCGTTCCTATAAAAGTTAGTTAGTCATTTATTCTGGTATCCATGCAGGATATCCAATGCAGGATATCCAATGCAAGGTATCCAATGCAGGATATCCAATGCAGGACTTTCACAATTATACTTTTAACCTGCCGTTGCTCGCGCGAAATGTGATGCAAATTGTCTTTTTTTATGCCTCCGCCGATGAAGTCGCCAGAGGCATTATGTTTTCAGGTTGTCTGTCTGGCTGTCCGTTTGTGCGTCCGTTCGTGCGTCTGTCCATGCGTCCATGGTAGCTTTTTGTTACCGCGATAACTTGAGAACGGCTGAAGGGATCCAAGTCAAACTTGGTGCAGGTATGTATAATAATGTAAAGATTAACTGATTAGATTTTGCAGTTACAAGGTCAAAGGTTGGAGGTGATGTTTGGTAAAAAAAAATCTTGTTACTGCAATAACTTGTGAACCAGTGATAAGATTTTGACCAAAGTTTATATAACTATACATCTTGATGCAAAATTGACCTGATTGGATTTTGGGTCAGGTGGTAAAAGGTCAGAGGTCATGTCATCGAGGAAAACATGAAGCATCGAGGAAAACACAATGCTAAATAATATGGGAGCTAGGACACAACCTTGCTTTGTACTGTTAGTAACAGGAAATGACTCAGAAGTGCATCCATTGTCCCTCACACAAACAACCATGCCATCATGGAAGGATCTGATGTTGATCAACTTAGTGGGACAGCCCACATTGTACAGTAGTTTCCACAGGCCTTCTCTACTGACCAGATCAAACACTTTTGTAAGGTCGATGAAGACCATTTATAGATCGCAATGTTGTTATCTGCTCTTTTCCTGAAGTTGACGAGCAGAGAAGATCGTATTTGTTGTACCACGTACAGCACAAAAGCCACATTGGCTTTCTGGGGCGAAGCTGTTGACAATTGTTGGTAACATGTGATTTAAAATGATGCGGGCAAGTATTTTCCCAGCATTAGATAGTAGGGCCACGCCACGGTAGTTGTCGACACACGACCTATCTATCGCTATCACCTTTGCATTTGTACAGGGTAACAATCGTGGCTTATTTGACGACCTGGGGTACTGACTTGTCACTCCAGATGGTATTGTAGAGTTGGGTGAGGAGGTTGGCACCGCCAAACTTGAAAACCTTGGAGGGGATACCATCGTCACCAGGGCCCTTTCCAGATAACATCTGTTTGATAGCTCTGGTGGTCTCTATTTTAGTCAGAGGGCGGGCAAGGTATTCTAATATAGGCCGCTTGGGAAGAGAGTCAATGGGTCGCGTCCGAGATGGAGGAGGGGCAATTGAGGACCCCCTTACCCTGATAACTTAAGAAAGACTGAAGGGAACCAAGTCAAACTTGGTACAAGTATGTATAATGATGTAAAGATAAACAGATTAGATAATGGACTCAAGAGGTCAAAGGTCAGAAGTCCCATTCGGTAAAAATCCTGTTTCTCCGCTAACTTTTGAACCAGAGAAGGGATTTTGAGCAAACTTGGCATAAGTATATATTATGATGAAAAGATGAACTGATTAGATTTCTGCATCAAAGGTCAGAGGTCATGTCAGGTAAAAATGTGATACTTGAGAACAGCGGAGGGGATTTAAATCAAACTTGGTACAAATAAATATTATAATGATGTAATAATGTGGGCGGAGGCATATCAGTCGACATTGTGACGTCAAAGATTGTCGTTCTAGTTTTATACATGGTCTAAGGCTTGTAATTGAGCTGCCACACACACACACACACACACACACACACACACACACACACACACACACACACACACTTTTTAGCAATTGATGCAAAAAAGTCTACTATAATTAATTTCTCTTGTGGTTCTGGAACTGAACAAACAATAAATTTATAACAACCCTCACATTTCCCATAGCTCCCACCCTCTCCCAACAGATGACTAATAGTAAATATCGTCATTTTTAGTTTGGCCTGCACATTCACAAGCTTCAGATATGTCATTCCCATCGGTGTTCAGAAGCAACTAATCCAGATACACAGCCCATTCACTGGTAACGATCAATCAGTGGTTTGTGTAGCACACGTCTGTCCACTCGGGCCTTGCACTGGTTCACATGGTCGGGAGTTTGCAGTACGAGCAGTGGTGCCTGTTCGGCAAGCTGAGAAAGTTATCAAAGCGTTTCGTTTTGTAGAGACACTGCCCTTTCTCTCAGGTACTTTTCTCAAGTATTTTTGGCTTCTTTCAGAAGCTTTGTGAGCTATTTTACATAACAATCCATATCTCACTCACACAATATACTTTATGGTGCCCTGGAAATCACTATTTCCTGGATTTTCCGCACATGCACACCAAGCATTCTGGGATGGATCACATCATTTCAAAAGTCATATTTAACAACAAGATGATTAGTATTAGTAGACGGATATTATATATCCTATTGCACCGAATGAATTTTCAACATTTTGATTTGTAGATGTTGACTTTTTTTTCATCCTTTTTTTTTCTTTTTTTCTTTTTTCAGCTTGGAGAGACATGTCTCTGTACGATGACATCACGATGGATGCAGGCGGCCCTCAAGCAGAGGGCTGGTCGAAAAATTTCAAGATGTTGCAGACGCAGTTACAAGTGAAGAAGGTTACTCTTACACAGGCAAAGGTAGATGTCAGCTTACATTATTTGGAGGCAAATACAAATGATGATGTAGTACTGGGATGAAAAAAGCGGGAGTGGACGTATGTGTCTTTCAGATGGGATTTTAAACTAGTTATCTCTTATGAAATGTGGTTATTATACACAGTGTGAGGTGGATTGAAAAATTGGTTAGCATCTTTCGCCAAATGCATATTTATTTCAGCCAAGTAAAGATATCCATAAACGAGAGATGCCATCATGCTTATTTTTAAACGGTGAAGCCGCCTCAATATTTGGCTATGTCCTTACATCCATCCATCTGTCCATCAAAAATAAACCTTTCTAAACCACTGTGTTTAATTCTAAAGGGTTCTAAAGGGTAATTCTAAAGTTTTTCTATAGGGTTCTAATCTAAAGGGTAATTCTGAGGGGTTCTAAAGGGTAATCCTAAAGATTTCTAAAGGGTACTAAAGGGTAATTTGAATGCTAAGGAGTAATTCTAAAGGTTTCTAAAGGGCAATTCTAAAAGGTTCCAAAGGGTAATTCTAATGCTAAGGAGTAATTCTCAAGGGTAATTATAAAGGGTAATTCTAAACGTTGTAAAAGTTTCTAAAGGGTTCTAAAGGCTAATTCTAATGCTAAGGGGAAATTCTAAAAGGTTCTAAAGGGTAATTCTAATGCTAAGGAGTAATTCTCAAGGGTAATTATAAAGGGTAATTCTAAAAGTTGTAAAAGTTTCTAAAGGGTTCTAAAGGCTAATTCTAATGCTAAGGGGAAATTCTAAAAGGTTCTAAAGGGTAATTCTAATGCTAAAGGTTTCTATAGGGTAATTCTAAAAGTTCTACGGGGTTCTAAAGGTTTCTAAAGGGTAATTCTAAAAGTTCTACGGGGTTCTAAATGTTTCTAAAGGGTAATTTTAAAGTTATAAAGGGTTCTAAAGGGTAATTCTAATGCTAAGGAGTAATTCTAAAGGTTTCTAAATGGTAATTCTTAAAGTTCTAAAGGGCTCTAAAATGTAATTCTAGTGGTTTCTAAGGGGTAATTCTAAAGGGTAATTCTAAACGTTTCAAAAGGGCGATTCTAAAGGTTTCTAAGGGGTAATTCTAAACGTTTCTAAAGGGTAATTCTAAACGGTTCTAAAGGGTAATTCTAAACGTTTCTAAAGGGTAATTCTAAACGTTTCTAAAGGGTAATTCTAAACGTTTCTAAAGGGTAATTCTAAACGGTTCTAAAGGGTAATTCTAAACGTTTCTAAAGGGTAATTCTAAACGTTTCTAAAGGGTAATTCTAAACGTTTCTAAAGGGTAATTCTAAACGTTTCTAAAGGGTAATTCTAAACGTTTCTAAAGGGTAATTCTAAACGTTTCTAAAGGGTAATTCTAAACGTTTCTAAAGGGTAATTCTAAACGTTTCTAAAGGGTAATTCTAAACGTTTCTAAAGGGTAATTCTAAACGTTTCTAAAGGGTAATTCTAAACGTTTCTAAAGGGTAATTCTAAACGTTTCTAAAGGGTAATTCTAAACGTTTCTAAAGGGTAATTATAATGGTTTCCAAGGGGTAATTCTAAACGTTTCTAAAGGGTAATTCTAAACGTTTCTAAAGGGTAATTCTAAACATTTCTAAAGGGTAATTATAATGGTTTCCAAGGGGTAATTCTAAACGTTTCTAAAGGGTAATTCTAAACGGTTCTAAAGGGTAATTCTAAACGTTTCTAAAGGGTAATTCTAAACGGTTCTAAAGGGTAATTCTAAACGTTTCTAAAGGGTAATTATAAACGTTTCTAAAGGGTAATTCTAAACGTTTCTAAAGGGTAATTCTAAACGGTTCTAAAGGGTAATTCTAAACATTTCTAAAGGGTAATTATAATGGTTTCCAAGGGGTAATTCTAAAAGGCAAATTATAAAGGGTTCTGAAGGGTAATTCTTATGGTTTCCAAGGGGTAATTCTAAAAGGCAAATTATAATGGGTTCTGAAGGGTAATTCTTATGGTTTCCAAGGGGTAAATCTAAAAGGCAAATTATGATGGGTTCTGAAGGGTAATTCTTACGGTTTCCAAGGGGTAAATCTAAAAGGCAAATTATAATGGGTTCTGAAGGGTAATTCTTACGGTTTCCAAGGGGTAAATCTAAAAGGCAAATTATGATGGGTTCTAAAGGGTAATTCTTATGGTTTCCAAGGGGTAAATCTAAAAGGCAAATTATAAAGGGTTCTGAAGGGTAATTCTTATGGTTTCCAAGGGGTAATTCTAAAAGGCAAATTATAATGGGTTCTGAAGGGTAATTCTTATGGTTTCCAAGGGGTAAATCTAAAAGGCAAATTATGATGGGTTCTGAAGGGTAATTCTTACGGTTTCCAAGGGGTAAATCTAAAAGGCAAATTATAATGGGTTCTAAAGGGTAATTCTTATGGTTTCCAAGGGGTAAATCTAAAAGGCAAATTATAATGGGTTCTGAAGGGTAATTCTTATGGTTCCAAGGGGTAAATCTAAAAGGCAAATTATGATGGGTTCTGAAGGGTAATTCTTATGGTTTCCAAGGGGTAAATCTAAAAGGCAAATTATAATGGGTTCTGAAGGGTAATTCTTATGGTTTCCAAGGGGTAAATCTAAAAGGCAAATTATAATGGGTTCTGAAGGGTAATTCTTATGGTTTCCAAGGGGTAAATCTAAAAGGCAAATTATAATGGGTTCTGAAGGGTAATTCTTATGGTTTCCAAGGGGTAAATCTAAAAGGCAAATTATAATGGGTTCTGAAGGGTAATTCTTATGGTTTCCAAGGGGTAAATCTAAAAGGCAAATTATAATGGGTTCTGAAGGGTAATTCTTATGGTTTCCAAGGGGGTAAATCTAAAAGGCAAATTATAATGGGTTCTGAAGGGTAATTCTTATGGTTTCCAAGGGGTAAATCTAAAAGGCAAATTATAATGGGTTCTGAAGGGTAATTCTTATGGTTTCCAAGGGGTAAATCTAAAAGGCAAATTATGATGGGTTCTGAAGGGTAATTCTTATGGTTTCCAAGGGGTAAATCTAAAAGGCAAATTATAATGGGTTCTGAAGGGTAATTCTTTTGGTTTCCAAGGGGTAAATCTAAAAGGCAAATTATGATGGGTTCTGAAGGGTAATTCTTATGGTTTCCAAGGGGTAAATCTAAAAGGCAAATTATAATGGGTTCTGAAGGGTAATTCTTATGGTTTCCAAGGGGTAAATCTAAAAGGCAAATTATAATGGGTTCTGAAGGGTAATTCTTATGGTTTCCAAGGGGTAAATCTAAAAGGCAAATTATGATGGGTTCTGAAGGGTAATTCTTATGGTTTCCAAGGGGTAAATCTAAAAGGCAAATATGATGGGTTCTGAAGGGTAATTCTTATGGTTTCCAAGGGGTAAATCTAAAAGGCAAATTATAATGGGTTCTGAAGGGTAATTCTTATGGTTTCCAAGGGGTAAATCTAAAAGGCAAATTATAATGGGTTCTGAAGGGTAATTCTTATGGTTTCCAAGGGGTAAATCTAAAAGGCAAATTATGATGGGTTCTGAAGGGTAATTCTTATGGTTTCCAAGGGGTAAATCTAAAAGGCAAATTATAATGGGTTCTGAAGGGTAATTCTTATGGTTTCCAAGGGGTAAATCTAAAAGGCAAATTATGATGGGTTCTGAAGGGTAATTCTTATGGTTTCCAAGGGGTAAATCTAAAAGGCAAATTATAATGGGTTCTGAAGGGTAATTCTTATGGTTTCCAAGGGGTAAATCTAAAAGGCAAATTATAATGGGTTCTGAAGGGTAATTCTTATGGTTTCCAAGGGGTAAATCTAAAAGGCAAATTATGATGGGTTCTGAAGGGTAATTCTTATGGTTTCCAAGGGGTAAATCTAAAAGGCAAATTATAATGGGTTCTGAAGGGTAATTCTTTTGGTTTCCAAGGGGAAATCTAAAAGGCAAATTATAAAGGGTTCTGAAGGGTAATTCTTATGGTTTCCAAGGGGTAAATCTAAAAGGCAAATTATAATGGGTTCTGAAGGGTAATTCTTATGGTTTCCAAGGGGTAAATCTAAAAGGCAAATTATAATGGGTTCTGAAGGGTAATTCTTATGGTTTCCAAGGGGTAAATCTAAAAGGCAAATTATGATGGGTTCTGAAGGGTAATTCTTATGGTTTCCAAGGGGTAAATCTAAAAGGCAAATTATAATGGGTTCTGAAGGGTAATTCTTATGGTTTCCAAGGGGTAAATCTAAAAGGCAAATTATAATGGGTTCTGAAGGGTAATTCTTTTGGTTTCCAAGGGGTAAATCTAAAAGGCAAATTATGATGGGTTCTGAAGGGTAATTCTTATGGTTTCCAAGGGGTAAATCTAAAAGGCAAATTATAATGGGTTCTGAAGGGTAATTCTTATGGTTTCCAAGGGGTAAATCTAAAAGGCAAATTATGATGGGTTCTGAAGGGTAATTCTTATGGTTTCCAAGGGGTAAATCTAAAAGGCAAATTATAATGGGTTCTGAAGGGTAATTCTTATGGTTTCCAAGGGGTAAATCTAAAAGGCAAATTATAATGGGTTCTGAAGGGTAATTCTTATGGTTTCCAAGGGGTAAATCTAAAAGGCAAATTATAATGGGTTCTGAAGGGTAATTCTTATGGTTTCCAAGGGGTAAATCTAAAAGGCAAATTATAATGGGTTCTGAAGGGTAATTCTTATGGTTTCCAAGGGGTAAATCTAAAAGGCAAATTATAATGGGTTCTGAAGGGTAATTCTTATGGTTTCCAAGGGGTAAATCTAAAAGGCAAATTATGATGGGTTCTGAAGGGTAATTCTTATGGTTTCCAAGGGGTAAATCTAAAAGGCAAATTATAATGGGTTCTGAAGGGTAATTCTTTTGGTTTCCAAGGGGTAAATCTAAAAGGCAAATTATGATGGGTTCTGAAGGGTAATTCTTATGGTTTCCAAGGGGTAAATCTAAAAGGCAAATTATAATGGGTTCTGAAGGGTAATTCTTATGGTTTCCAAGGGGTAAATCTAAAAGGCAAATTATAATGGGTTCTGAAGGGTAATTCTTATGGTTTCCAAGGGGTAAATCTAAAAGGCAAATTATAATGGGTTCTGAAGGGTAATTCTTATGGTTTCCAAGGGGTAAATCTAAAAGGCAAATTATAATGGGTTCTGAAGGGTAATTCTTATGGTTTCCAAGGGGTAAATCTAAAAGGCAAATTATGATGGGTTCTGAAGGGTAATTCTTATGGTTTCCAAGGGGTAAATCTAAAAGGCAAATTATAATGGGTTCTGAAGGGTAATTCTTATGGTTTCCAAGGGGTAAATCTAAAAGGCAAATTATAATGGGTTCTGAAGGGTAATTCTTATGGTTTCCAAGTGGTAAATCTAAAAGGCAAATTATAATGGGTTCTGAAGGGTAATTCTTATGGTTTCCAAGGGGTAAATCTAAAAGGCAAATTATAATGGGTTCTGAAGGGTAATTCTTATGGTTTCCAAGTGGTAAATCTAAAAGGCAAATTATAATGGGTTCTGAAGGGTAATTCTTATGGTTTCCAAGGGGTAAATCTAAAAGGCAAATTATAATGGGTTCTGAAGGGTAATTCTTATGGTTTCCAAGGGGTAAATCTAAAAGGCAAATTATAATGGGTTCTGAAGGGTAATTCTTATGGTTTCCAAGGGGTAAATCTAAAAGGCAAATTATAATGGGTTCTGAAGGGTAATTCTTATGGTTTCCAAGGGGTAAATCTAAAAGGCAAATTATGATGGGTTCTGAAGGGTAATTCTTATGGTTTCCAAGGGGTAAATCTAAAAGGCAAATTATAATGGGTTCTGAAGGGTAATTCTTATGGTTTCCAAGGGGTAAATCTAAAAGGCAAATTATGATGGGTTCTGAAGGGTAATTCTTATGGTTTCCAAGGGGTAAATCTAAAAGGCAAATTATAATGGGTTCTGAAGGGTAATTCTTATGGTTTCCAAGGGGTAAATCTAAAAGGCAAATTATAATGGGTTCTGAAGGGTAATTCTTATGGTTTCCAAGGGGTAAATCTAAAAGGCAAATTATGATGGGTTCTGAAGGGTAATTCTTATGGTTTCCAAGGGGTAAATCTAAAAGGCAAATTATAATGGGTTCTGAAGGGTAATTCTTATGGTTTCCAAGGGGTAAATCTAAAAGGCAAATTATAATGGGTTCTGAAGGGTAATTCTTATGGTTTCCAAGGGGTAAATCTAAAAGGCAAATTATAATGGGTTCTGAAGGGTAATTCTTATGGTTTCCAAGGGGTAAATCTAAAAGGCAAATTATAATGGGTTCTGAAGGGTAATTCTTATGGTTTCCAAGGGGTAAATCTAAAAGGCAAATTATAATGGGTTCTGAAGGGTAATTCTTATGGTTTCCAAGGGGTAAATCTAAAAGGCAAATTATAATGGGTTCTGAAGGGTAATTCTTATGGTTTCCAAGGGGTAAATCTAAAAGGCAAATTATAATGGGTTCTGAAGGGTAATTCTTATGGTTTCCAAGGGGTAAATCTAAAAGGCAAATTATGATGGGTTCTGAAGGGTAATTCTTATGGTTTCCAAGGGGTAAATCTAAAAGGCAAATTATAATGGGTTCTGAAGGGTAATTCTTTTGGTTTCCAAGGGGTAAATCTAAAAGGCAAATTATGATGGGTTCTGAAGGGTAATTCTTATGGTTTCCAAGGGGTAAATCTAAAAGGCAAATTATAATGGGTTCTGAAGGGTAATTCTTATGGTTTCCAAGGGGTAAATCTAAAAGGCAAATTATAATGGGTTCTGAAGGGTAATTCTTATGGTTTCCAAGGGGTAAATCTAAAAGGCAAATTATGATGGGTTCTGAAGGGTAATTCTTATGGTTTCCAAGGGGTAAATCTAAAAGGCAAATTATAATGGGTTCTGAAGGGTAATTCTTATGGTTTCCAAGGGGTAAATCTAAAAGGCAAATTATAATGGGTTCTGAAGGGTAATTCTTATGGTTTCCAAGGGGTAAATCTAAAAGGCAAATTATAATGGGTTCTGAAGGGTAATTCTTATGGTTTCCAAGGGGTAAATCTAAAAGGCAAATTATAATGGGTTCTGAAGGGTAATTCTTATGGTTTCCAAGGGGTAAATCTAAAAGGCAAATTATAATGGGTTCTGAAGGGTAATTCTTTTGGTTTCCAAGGGGTAAATCTAAAAGGCAAATTATGATGGGTTCTGAAGGGTAATTCTTATGGTTTCCAAGGGGTAAATCTAAAAGGCAAATTATAATGGGTTCTGAAGGGTAATTCTTTTGGTTTCCAAGGGGTAAATCTAAAAGGCAAATTATAAAGGGTTCTGAAGGGTAATTCTTATGGTTTCCAAGGGGTAAATCTAAAAGGCAAATTATAATGGGTTCTGAAGGGTAATTCTTATGGTTTCCAAGGGGTAAATCTAAAAGGCAAATTATAATGGGTTCTGAAGGGTAATTCTTATGGTTTCCAAGGGGTAAATCTAAAAGGCAAATTATAATGGGTTCTGAAGGGTAATTCTTATGGTTTCCAAGGGGTAAATCTAAAAGGCAAATTATGATGGGTTCTGAAGGGTAATTCTTATGGTTTCCAAGGGGTAAATCTAAAAGGCAAATTATAATGGGTTCTGAAGGGTAATTCTTATGGTTTCCAAGGGGTAAATCTAAAAGGCAAATTATAATGGGTTCTGAAGGGTAATTCTTTTGGTTTCCAAGGGGTAAATCTAAAAGGCAAATTATAATGGGTTCTGAAGGGTAATTCTTATGGTTTCCAAGGGGTAAATCTAAAAGGCAAATTATAAAGGGTTCTAAAGGGTAATTCTTTTGGTTTCCAAGGGGTAAATCTAATAGGCAAATTATAATGGGTTCTGAAGGGTAATTCTTATGGTTTCCAAGGGGTAAATCTAAAAGGCAAATTATAATGGGTTCTAAAGGGTAATTCTTTTGGTTTCCAAGGGGTAAATCTAAAAGGCAAATTATAATGGGTTCTGAAGGGTAATTCTTATGGTTTCCAAGGGGTAAATCTAAAAGGCAAATTATAATGGGTTCTGAAGGGTAATTCTTATGGTTTCCAAGGGGTAAATCTAAAAGGCAAATTATAATGGGTTCTAAAGGGTAATTCTTATGGTTTCCAAGGGGTAAATCTAAAAGGCAAATTATAATGGGTTCTAAAGGGTAATTCTTATGGTTTCCAAGGGGTAAATCTAAAAGGCAAATTATAATGGGTTCTAAAGGGTAATTCTTATGGTTTCCAAGGGGTAAATCTAAAAGGTAAATTATAATGGGTTCTGAAGGGTAATTCTTATGGTTTCCAAGGGGTAAATCTAAAAGGTAAATTATAATGGGTTCTGAAGGGTAATTCTTTTGGTTTCCAAGGGGTAAATCTAAAAGGCAAATTATGATGGGTTCTGAAGGGTAATTCTAAACGGTTCTAAAGGGTAATTCTAATGGGTTTTGTTTGTTTCTAGGCTTTGCCTATTTCATACTAAAATGCCAAACTGAACCGCTTCCTTCGGAATATATATATGAATGAATATGAATGAATGATCGTTCGGACACGGGTGCAATTTTTAAAAAGGCGAATGGAAACAGTACCGTACTTAAAACATCAGATATGCCAAAAATCACCACAACTGTTGTCAATATCAATCCCCAAACATGCACCGTTTTTGAAATATCTTTACGCAATGCATTGTTCTGTTTGTTCTCAGAAAACCATCTGCAGAAATGTGTTCTCCATTTTCACTGTACTCGACACAAAGCCATTTGTACTTACCCAACCATTTTCCCATCAGCACTCTCTTAACGTTATAATCTAGTTTATTTGTAAGGTTTCCATTTTTTTTAACAACAGTGGTGACTTTTTAAAAAGGTAATCATAGGTGTTTGACTGTTTGTGGTTATAATATATATATTTTACTTCCGGTAAGGGTGCCCCATGAAACACCACAATAAACACCTTAACACTGCATTTGTCCAATGAGGAAAGACCCCTTGGGGAGAGGGGTGGGGAATCCTACAAGTGGAAGAAGTCGCTACAACCTCTATCGTGTGACACTTATTCCCCCTGGCAAGTTTGGTTGAGATTGGATAAGTAACGACTGAATGTATCATGGTCAGACAGACAGACACCAAATGGTCTATTTTAGTATGATCCGTATAACTTTTTGAATGCCCATATAAGCTCGTCATACTAATTTGAGTGACTTCCACTTCACATTTGTATTAACCTATCAAAGGTGTTGTTGATTGACAGCAAAGCCAACGGGTACGTCAGGGGTCAACCCTCGCTCCTGTGGTGGACCTCAAGAAGCAAGTAGTTTCTGAGGAAAGACAACTGTTTTCTGACCCCATTTTGTCCCTCAACATCGGACCCAAGGTACTTCGAGGAACGAGAGATTTTGGACTACAAAGCCTTAATTAAAGGGCATTATGTAGTGTACATTTTATTTTTGTTTGGTTGTATATGTTTGAATATAAATGTGAAAGAACGTTTTCATGACTATTTTGCATCAATGAGTTAATTCGATTTTTTGTTGTTGTTGTTGTTGCACTCCTCATTCTGAGAAAGTTTTCATGTATTGGTGAGAATATAATGTAAAATGAGTTAATATGCTGTCTTATTTATGTGGGTCAGCGGCACAGCCATTCCCCCCACCAAATCAAGCTACCCACAGCCATATGCGGCATATGTAAGAAGAAGACATGTCTGAGGTTGTAGTAACTTGTTGGATCAAGGGTTTTTCTTATGCAGATTTTCGAAGGATGCAGTACTGATTAGATGAGTTTGTGCCCTTTTTCAGCAAACCTTTGCAGTTCTCTGGTCATGTCAGTCATTTGGGACTGCCACTCGTAACATGTAACCCAGTGCTACCTGCCGCATGGTCGGGTTGTCGGCGACTAAACCGACACCCCTCACTGGCTTTCCTGGTGGGGAGGGTGACTGTGACACCCTGCCAGGACCAAAAACAACACCTTGTAAAGATGAGTTCCTGTACAGAGCAGAGCCAACAGCCATCCAGTAAGGAGATGGTGTCTCCTAAAAAACACCCATCCCGTTTGGATTGGTTCAAGTGATACCAAAGACTTTTAAAATGGTACATGCAGCTTCCTTGCTTGAAAAGGATAGAGCACGGACAATCCCCATGGGTTGGCATCCATGAGAAGGAGGAAATTCCTCTTGAGGGAAATTCCACACTGAGTACGGGGAGAAAAGCGGCGCCATTTTTATGACGTTGCTAGTACCCAGAGTATCCTGGGAGGTGACGGGAGTGACGGCACTCCCCCCCAGGTTCAGTGTGTGTGTGTGTGTGTGTGTGTGTGTGTGTGTGTGTGTGTGTGTGTGTGTGTGTGTGTGTGTGTGTGTGTGTGTGTGTGTGTGTGCGTGCGTGCACACTATATTATGAGCCTTAGCCCAAGTATAATAAATAAATTTAAAAAAGAGATTTTGCACAAGTCACTTTGAATTTCGTGATTTTCCATGAGTAGTTTTCTAAGGCATGTTTTTTTTTTTCTGTTTGTTTTTTTTACAAAGCTTTCCAAGCTTTGATAAATGAATGAATGATTGTTTTAAGGCCATTTTCCCCCGCTAGAGCAGGGGTTAGCCATGTGGGCCCCACGACAATCATGGTTCCCTGTTTGAGGCAATATTTTTTATGGCGGATGCCCTTCCTGACGCCAACCCTTAGTCGCCTCTTACGATGCGCAGGGATACGGTGTACCTATTCTAAATCAGGGTACACACCGGGATCATTCATCCCAGCAAGCTGGTACTCAATTTGCCGACCTCGGAGGGATGACAGGCTGTCAACCCCGCTGGCGTTAATTCAGCGATCGACCGGAATTCTAACTCAGGATCCTAGGATCCCAAGCCTGCACCCTAACCGCTAAGCCAACACCAGGCTAAGCTTTGATAAATGCTTGGTGTATAATCTCATATTCTGCATTGCGAGGGACTTCCATTTCCAGTTTTTGGAACACAGACAAGTTAAAGTTACACTTTGCTCTTCTAAAACTATGTCTAATGACAGGATTGTTTTGGGTCGCTGTGTTGTAACATTGACGACAATGCTTTTACATTATTAAATGTTGTTGTCTACATTATAGTAAATGTTCCCCTATGTTTTTGCTTACTGAACATGCTGTTTGTAACTCGTTCGGACTTTCCCAACAGGCTTCACGCTCAACAAGTGGCAATCATTGTTTTCTATACACATCTCTCTGCTTTCTGCTCTCCTCCCTTACACACCTCTCCTCCCTCTCCTACCCTCCATCTGCCCTCCCCCATTCTGTCCTCCTGCTCTTCTACTTTCCCCACCCCTCATACCCATTCGGTAACACTCCAAACCCTCTGTTCGCTTTTTCTCCTTCCTCCCGTCACTTGCCGGGTGACGTCCCAGTATACCGTTGATTAGCACGATGCCTGAAGCAGGTATCGAACACAAGCAAATTGTTGTCTTCTAAACAATTCAAAAGCAGCTTTCCTCGCTCATTTAACTTGCCCAAGCCAAATCTTCCACAAACACCATTATCTGTGTTCTCACCAATCTTTGCATTGAAATCGGCCATTACCACCAACAATTCTCTCTTGGAGCACCTCTTGACAACTTTCTGTACCTACCTCAGCAAAGACAGAGTTAACTTCAATCTCATCAGTGTCGGTGGTTGGCATGCAGACCTGAATATGTTAATCGCTTTTGGCTTTGAATTCACTCAAATTTTGTGATGGCTTTTGCAGTTTTTGGGATACCAATAAACCAACCCCATGAAGGTGCTGGTAACACCCATCCATCAATACCTATGTTACCGACACTCAACCACCTCGCTTCAGCAAGACCCGAGATGTCTATATTCAACCTTTCAGCTTCTTTCTGAACTTGCTCGAGTTTTCCTAATTCAAACAATGTTCTGACATTCCATGTACCTAGGTGCAATACTCTTTGAAAGCCACCAGTGGTTGGTGTCAGCACATCAGGTTGGAGCCGCTCAGAAGAGTTTAGACACAAGCCGTCATTAACCGCATCTTCCCTCTCTTCTGTAGTACGTCCATCTCCAGTTGTAGGTCGGAACTGCACATCCCTGGGGGCCTCAGTTGGCATGTTCCATAACGTTAAACTTTTTGTGAACTCTTGCATGCAATCTATCTGTAAGCTATAATCTTGGGGGCAGGGGAGTGTTGGGGGGGGGGGGGGGGGGAGTGGGAGGGGGAAGGGTTGGAGGGGGAGTGCTACTCTGCACAAGATGTGGATGGCCTTTGGCTCACAAGGAGCTCATCCCCCCTTTAACAGGTCTGTCAACACACCCTCCTCACCCAGTAAAGCACATAGCCAGCTCGGTGGGGAAGCCGGTTTAGTCACTGACAACCCGACCATTCGGCAAGTAGCACTGGGTTACATGTTACCAGTGGCAGTCCCAACACACTGGATGGATGAAGATTGAAGAGTGCAGTCAATTTCCATTCTAAATCAATGTCCATTCATAAATTGTTTACTGTGAAGATTGAATTTGTATTAGTAGACTAAATAAAGCCTTTGTGCTGCATTGTGTTCTGTTTCCTTGTGCTTGGAACTCCCAGTGATTCACTGATGGTTGGACCAAGATATGGGTTACTGTTGGTGCCTCATTATTAATATTCATTCTCTTTTTTTATTGATTTGCTTTCATTTCATTTGTGGCAGGATGCAGCTATCCTTGGAGAGGCATTATGCTTTGTAGCTGATGAATATGATCCCCTGTATCCAAATGACTATGAGAAAGTTATGAAAAGGCAGCGTGATGAGCGGCAGCGACAGAGAGAAATTGAGAGGCAAAAGGACATGGATGATCGCGAAAAGTGAGTTTGACACGCTTGTCAATTTGTTATTTGTTTTACTCTTCACCATCTTAACACAGAGAGGATTTAATTTCCAGCCAGTTGTGTAAGGTTTTGAATATTATTCGTAACAGTGTTGCTAACCATTATTCTACAGTCTCAATATTCCTTCCCTGTCGGGATAACAAAGGTCTTTTCAAGTGAGACTTTTACTATTTATGCTCATTTTTGCTGTGTTAAAGTCACTGCAATCTGTCTATCTCACTCAACATGATAACTTGTTTGAAATGGGAATTTTGCAAAAGCCTACAACAGGGAACTGATTACATTTTGAAGAATGATTTCTAAAATTCACATTCATTACCACCACTGAAGGTAGATGTAGGTTATGTTTTCACAACTGTTTGTCTGTCGTCTGTCTGTGAGCAGGATATCTCAATAAGTTACGGACCGATTCAGATGAAACTTTGTGGACACGTTGGGTGTGTCACAAGGACGAATTTATTCGATTTTGGTGAAGATCCTGATATGAGAATTTTTTAATTTTAAAATTGATTCTTCACCATTTACGGATAGGGACAAAAACGATATATATCACTATTTAAAAATGTTGTGGATGGATTCGGACAAAACTTGGTCGGTGATTTGGGTCGGTGATAATAGCAAGACAATTAGATTTTGGTTAAGGTATGGATGTAGATCCTGCATATTGGTGGGATACAAAACGTAAGAGATGAGATCAGGGCTGTCCCACTGGACATATCTCATGCTTTTGATACAGTCTGGCATTCCGCCTTGCTCTCCAAACTCTCTGCCTATGGCATCCAAGGCCAACTCCACACATGGCTTACTGACTTCCTCTACTTTCGTAGCCAGCGTGTGGCTCTGAACGGAATCCTTTCATCTCCTCTCCCTGTCAAGGCTGGAGTGCCCCAAGGCGGCAGTGTTCTGGACCCAGCCATGACAGCCCTCATCCTTCAAACAGTCAGGCTGCAGCCTCTTCTCTCTCTTCAGACCTTGACAAAATCACAAGCTGGTCAAACACTTGGATTATGTCTTTCAATCCTGACAAATCTCACTATCTCTCTCTGAAAGGACCATGTGGCAACCCCTCCTATCTGCTTTCTTAACAATCTTTCTGAGGAAGCTCAGTCATTCAAATTCCTGGGTCTCATTATCAGCTATGATCTTTTTTGAGCAAACCACTTTTCAAAGTTGGCCTCCAAACCCAGCTGCCGACTGGGTCCTCCATAATAGAAAGTTCTTCCCTGGTACAATGGTACATTTGCACTCCTATGCAACTACAAGACCTTCAGATGCAGCATGAAGGAATACTTCTCTCCCCTCTGGGATGGTGCCCCTGCCTCACGTCTTCCTCAGCATGATGCTTTAGAAACCAAGGCTTTCTATGGGCCTATCACTTTCCATCACAGACAGGTCAGTGGTCTCTCTGTCTTTTACCGCCTCCTTTCTGGTCTTGCACCCTCTGCTCTTTCTGTGCTTTGTGCCCCTCTCCCCCTCCACCTCACCCCCCCCCCCCCCACCCTCCCAAGGCACACATGGTCCACCATCAACCCCCTTCTGGTAAAACTACCTAAGTCCAGGATCAATGCTCACCTCCACTCATTCATTTCTCTTTTTCCCACCTATGGAATCGACTTCCACATTCTCTTCGATCTCATTCTTCCCTCCAGGTCTTCAAGACAGCTGTTCACCACCATCTCAGATCGTTGTCGATCCAAAACCATGATCTTTTCTACCCTCCTTACCTCCCCACTCCCTCATCCCACCCCAAGCCCTCCTCCTTCCTAATTTCCAGTTTTTCCTCCTGACAGTTTCCTTCTGTATCCATCTTGTCTAACAAACACATGCATCTTCTGCCCTTCAATCCTCCCCACACACATTGTTTGTCCATGTCTGCCTCCAGCTTGGCCTTCAACTCTGCCTTTGGTGTTTCCCCTCTCTCTACTGTTCCTTTTGTCCTGATCCATTCAGTATTCTTGCACTTCCACGAGCCTCGACTATGTACAGTATACCAAAAAAGTTCAACCTATTGGAGGTGTGCCTGTCATTCTCTACTGCGTGTCATTCTAGTCTATTTATATTGTGTAATATCTAGAGTCTAGAGATTCTAGTCTAGTCTTTGTAATATCTAGAGATTCTAGGCTATAATGCAATGTCACAGCTGATATATTGTACACTTTATGTTACAATGTGTTATAATAGTAAAGACAAATGTCACAAGGACATGTTAAGAAGACTAATTTTCCTTTGTATTTCCAAAACAATGAATCATGTTATGATGAAATTTTATATACTCGTATATTATTGTTTAATTTCATTTGCAGACCCGCCTTTAGAGACCATTTTTCCCCGCAGAGCAGGGGTTGGCCTTTTTTGGGCACCGTGGTCCCCTTTATAAGCAATGTTTTATGGCCGGATGCCCTTCCTGCCGCCAACCCTGTTAGTCGCCTCTTGTGACACATAGGGAATTACCAGTGAGAACTGGTACTCAATTTGCCGGCCTCGGAAGGATGACAGGCTGAGTCAACCCACCTGGTGTTAATTCAGCGATCACCAGGATTTGAACCTAGGATACTGAGACCCCAAGCCGGCACCCCAACCACGAAGCCAACACCAGGCTTAACATAAAAAAGAAAGATGTCCATATTTAATTTAAATTTCAAATCTATTTTGATATGGAAGCATGTATCTTATATAGTGCCTTTTATATACTTTCTTTTAAAAACGGAGCAGGGTGGGCCCGCTGGGCGACTGAGCCCGATTGGTCGCCCCACCTGTTTAAGGCGGGGCAGGGTAAGGCCACCGGCTGACAGAGTCTGCGTCCTCGCCACACCTACATAAGGCAGGGTGGGATAAGGACTCCCACGTCCTCGCCCCACCTAAATAATAAGGCAAGGAGGGGTGAGGCCTCCCACTGAGAGAGCCCGCATCCTTGCCCCACCAATATAAGGTGATGCGGGGTGAGGTTGCCCGCGTCCTCGCCCCACCTATATAAGGCGCGGTGGTGTGAGGCCCCCGCGCCTACAGAGCTCGATTCCTCGCCCCAGCTATATAAGCCAGGGCGAGGTGCGGTCGCCTGCTACGTTGAGGATTTGACCACAACTACTCTCCACTGGAAAGGGCATATATCTCATGTAACTTGCAAGACACTTTCTCATGAAATATAGTCATGATTGAAATATATAAAAACAATACTCTGTGTTTGCCTCTAAATCTTGTGTCCCAAACCCATCCCTCTCTGTACCCACCATACCCAGTCGTACCCTGCTGCTCCTGGACTCCGTGTCCTTTCCTCCTGACAAGGTGGAAAAGTTTCTGTCAACCCTCGACTCTGATTCTGCAACTGGACCCGACGGCATCAGCCCACGGGTCCTAAAATCCTGCTCTGCTGCTCTATCTCACCCTCTCTCTGTTCTCTTCACCCTCTCTTTTGCTCAAGGTCAACTGCTATCTGCTTGGAAATCAGCCAACATCACCGCTTTGCACAAAAAAGGTGCAAAAACAGATCCTAGCAACTACAGACCAATCAGCCTTCTCCCAATTATCAGCAAAGTCATGGAATCCATCATTGCTTCTGATATGAAATCTTTCCTCTTCTCCAATGGCTTGATCTCTGATCATCAATTTGGTTTCAGACCAGGTCACTCTACTCTGGACATGCTGCTTCTGCTGTCTCAACAATGGATGGAGGTCCTCAATGCCAAACAGGAAATTAGAGCTGTCTCCCTCGACATATCACGTGCCTTCGACACGGTCTGGCACCCCGCTCTGCTCACCAAACTCTCCTCCTTTGGTATCCATGGAAATCTCCACGCATGGCTGGCGGACTTCCTCTCTAGTCGTCGTCAACGTGTGGCCCTGAATGGGTTTCTCTCATCTCCTCTTCCTGTTCAGGCTGGAGTTCCCCAAGGCAGTGTTCTGGGCCCCGTGCTTTTTCTGGTCTTCATCAATGATCTCTCTGACTCTCTCGAAAATCCTCTCTATCTCTTTGCTGATGACTCCACTCTCTGCCGCTCCATTCCTCTTCCCTCAGATCGGCAGTCTGCTGCCTCCTCACTCTCTGAAGACCTGGACAAAATCACAGACTGGTCAAACAAGTGGAACATGTCTTTCAATCCTGACAAATCTCACACTCTTACTATGTCTCTCCGAAAAGATCGACTGGACAACCCTCCCATCTACTTTCTCAACAATCCTCTCCAAGAAGTTCTGTCGCTCAAGATTTTGGGTCTCACTATCTGCCATGATCTTTCTTGGGAAAACCACATTTCCAAGCTGGCCTCCAAAGCCAGTCGCCGACTGGGCATCCTCCGTCGTGCGAAGTCCTTCCTCGGCACACCTGAGCTCCTCACCACATACAAGGCTTTCATCCGCAGCTCAATGGAATACTGTTCTCCCCTATGGGCCGGTGCTCCTGCCTCACACCTAGCTCGGCTTCACGCTGTTGAAACCAAAGCTTTCAGAATTATTGGAATCTCCCGCGATGAAGCTATCTCTGAGGGCCTTTCACTCACTCACCGCAGGCAGGTAGGTGGTCTTTCTGTCTTCTACCGACTCCTCTCCGGCCTTGCACCCCCAGCTCTCTCTGTGCTCTGTCCCCCAAATATTCCTACAGGTCGCACAAGATCTGCCAGCAACCCTCTGATGGTTAAACTGCCGAAATCTCGGCTCTCCGCTCACCTTCACTCTTTCATTCCTCTTTTCTCCCGCCTCTGGAACAAACTCCCTCACTCCCTTCAATCCCACTCCTCCCTCCAGGTCTTTAAAACAGCTGTTCACCACCATCTCTTATCTTCCCCCATCCAAAACCTTGATCTTTTCTACCCCCGCTAATTCACCCCAGATCCACCTTGTTTGAAATTCCAACTTCTTTCCTGGAAGTCCTGGCAGTGTCCATATGTTTTATACCTCTCCCACTGCCCCCTTCCCACGCCCCCCCCCCCCCCCAAAGCCCTCGCCCTCTCTCAGATCTCTCGATGTCTCCATGTCTCTCGGTCCCTGCTCTCAAATGTTGTGTTTGTGTCCTTCCCCCTCTCTCCCCATCTTGTCTACCGCTCCCTATGTTATATGTTTTATGTGTCGGTTTGTCTTTCTGTGTGTTCATGTGATTAATGTTCGCTCTTTCACGAGCCTCGATATTGTATACAAAAAAAAAAAAAAAAAAAAAAAAAATACAACACTGAAAAAGGTCCTTCATCTGATAAATCAATAGACAAAAAGGATATCTCTTGATGAATGAAAAACAAGATGTAAAATTAAACTGTAATTTCATTTGCAGCAACACAGATTAATCCACTAAATATGAGCTAATTTACGAATTGCTTCATTGTTCAATGGGTGGATCCTGGAATTGTCCAGTTCTACTTTGAAGCCAACTATTTTTTGAGTAACATGTATTGTTTGGATTGGTGAATTATTCTTCGTCAGACTTTCCCATCTGCCTTTGGCATTCTTTTGGAGCAGACTGTGATTTTGTTAAAATTTGGAATTGTGTCCCAAGGTTTATCTGCAAGTTTGCATCCTCATAGTTAATTAATCTACTTTTTGCACATGTTGTTAAAAGGAAGAGGAAGGAACGACCAGAAGGCGGTGGCCTTGTCCCAGGGCCTGACTCTGATGATGATGATGAATATGAAGCGGAGAAACGGAAACGAGGTAATTAAATATGTGGGGGATGTATGATTTATTTCAGCACTACTTCCTGAAAATAGTCTTTAGATATGCTTGTTTATTAAATGTTTTTTTTAAAGTAGGAGATAGAATGTGCTCCATACAAAAAAACTTTTACTATTGAGATCACGACTCTTGGAAAATCTGGAGAAGAGGGGGCAAAATGTTTCACTCCTCCATATGCCTCAACATTGTACGCATTTACAAAAATGGTAAATCAATAGCAAAGACGAAAGAGAAATTGTCGATAGACATCCCAGAAATTGAGCGGAATACATCTCCACTTTCTCTCACTTCCTCAAATAGGCCAATGTGTACAACATGTATGAACTTGTCTGGCTTATGGCCCTCAGTAGTTTATCATTATCATTTACTTCATCAACAGAATCTTGTTGTTTCTCCCTGTGGAGGCTGGAGTGTCCTGTTCCTCATATGTACATGCATTACCTTCCAATGCTCTGGAAAACTCTATTTTCGTTTTCGTGGATGACTCGGCATTGCTGTGCAACACCACACCGTACCGACATGCCAGCAACAGCAACTTCCCTCTGCTGCCCTGGAAAGTTTCAGATGCTGGCCTAACATGTCGATCATGTCATACAATGCAGGCGAAACTCACATTCTCACCCTGTCTCTCCACATTCTCACTCAACAGAAAAGGTTCCATCTCTCAAAGTTCTCCGATTCACCACCAGCGTCGTTCTCTTGAGCAGGCCATATATCAAAGCTGGCCCACAAAGTCAGCCATAGACTGGGCATCTACTGTCATGCCATGCCCTTCATTGCTAAATCTGAACTTTACAAAGCCTCCAAGGCCTTTCTCCATGTCTCAGTAGAGTACTGCTTTTGCCTATGGGCTGATGTCCCCAAACTCTAATCAATGGAATTCCCCACAAAGAAGCAGAAGGGCCTGCTGCTCTCTCATCGCAGACAAATAGATGGCTTACCTTACGAATGCCAAGGTAGGAGCAACTAACTCTTCGTGAAACTCTCAAAATCATGGCTCAATGTGATCTTCTCCACTCAAATATTCCTCTCTTCTGCTTGTGGAACTTCTTTCCTCAGTCTGTTCACTCCCATTTTCCTTCCTGGGGGCTTAATTTTGTCAGTGCAGTACTATCTTCGGTCATACTCTAATCCTATCCGTAATAACTTCTACACATACTAACCCTCCCCATCTACCCCTTTGTTCTCTCTTCCTGTTCGTTGATCTCCTTGTCACATCCATGTGTACCTGTTGTCATTCTGCTCTTCCGTTTGCTTAAATGATCATTGCAAAAATGTGCAGAGTACATTAACTTTGTTTTAACCCATAACTAAAGAACCGTACATGCTGTCATCATACATGTAGTATCATTTTGAAGCGTATTTTCTGCTGATTTAGCTCCAATGGTATTTTTTGTTGTGGCAGGCCACATATTGTTTTACCACTATATGCAATCATCATTTTCATTACCCCTACATTAGATTATTAAAATATACATACGCATGTCAGACTAAAACTGCACTCAGTAGAGAGCATACCTCCGCCTGGTGAACAGTTTACATTTTGTATCTTAGAGTAGACAAGAAAATCACAATACAGAATCGCATTTAATCAAAATCAATTACAGGGATCACCATAGGTCAAGTCTTTCATATCCTGATGTACCCCCTCGTTTTTGGCCATATCACTCAATAGTGAAGAATCACTTAACAAATTCTACTGGCTGGATCCGGATCTGGATCTTCACCAAAATCGAATTGAATAGTCCTTGTCACACACCCAACCGATCCACCACGTTTCGTCCAAATCCATCCATAACTTTTTGAGATATCCTGCTATGTATCGTTTTTGGCCCCATCTCCCAATGGTGAAGAAACATTTAAAAGATTAAATAATTCTCATATCCGAATCCATATTCAGATCTTCACCAAAATCGAATTGAATAGTCCTTGTCCGACACCCAACCGATCCACCAAGTTTTGTCCAAATCCGTCCACAACTTTTTGAGATATCCTGCTATGTATAATTTTTGGCTCCATCTCCCAATGGTGAAGAATCGCTTAAAAATTATAGTAGCCGGATCCGAATCCGGATCTTCACCAAAATGTAATAATTTCGTCCTTGTCACATACGCTACCTCTCTGCCAAATCTCGTCCGAATCCGTCCACAACTTTTTGAGATATCTTTTTCACAAACGGACAGACACACAGACATGGGTGAAAACTTAACCTCCACCACCTTTGGTGGAGGAGGTAAAGAGAAT
Organism: Myxine glutinosa; assembly: GCF_964187855.1. Lineage (NCBI taxonomy): Eukaryota > Metazoa > Chordata > Myxini > Myxiniformes > Myxinidae > Myxine > Myxine glutinosa. The sequence goes on along the minus strand of NC_136264.1, from coordinate 74,325,452 downwards.
GTTGCATGGATGGAGGACGAATATGTTTTTCACCGTAAATTAAAAGTTGTTGAAGAATCAAATAAGGAGGTTTCTAATAATCAAAGAGCTGCTGTTTGTTATAAAAAGTAACAACAGGCCCGATCAACAGGTTGACCAACAATTGTATTTTACTTGACAGCAAAATGTCTACTTTCTAATTATTGCTTTTTTTATTTCCCCATAGTTTTGGGAGGAGCAACCATTGCTCCGCCATCCTCACTCATGAATAGAGATAAAGAAGGTGAGTGTTTGGTCAACACAATATTGCATTATGTTGGTTTTTACTCAATGTATGAAGTATGAACCTTTTTTTTTTCTTTTTTTTTTTAATACAGAATCGTGGCTTCTGTAAGAGTTAACACATTGAACATGAAAACATGTACAGAACACAAAACATGCAATGAAGGGAGCGGGAGACAGGGGGAAAGAGGGAAGCACACAAGCACAACAACAGAAGAGAGCAGGGATGCACGTAGATCTGTGGAAGGGGGAGGGCTGGGGGAGGAGGGATGGGTACACTGTACAAAGCAAATGAACACTTCTAGAAACCCCAAGAAAGAGGCTGGGGATTCAAAGAGGCGGATTTGGGGCGTTTAAACGGTGGTAGAAAAGATGAAGGTTTTGGATGGGGGAAGATGAGAAATGGTGGTGAACAGCTGTTTTAAAGACCTGGAGGGAGGAGTGGGATTAAAGAGAGTGTGGGAGTTTGTTCCAGAGGCGGGAGAAAAGAGGAATGGAGGAGTGAAGGTGAGCAGAGAGTCTTGATTTTGGCAGTTTCACCAGAAGAGGGTTTCTGGCAGATCTTATGTGTGCTGCAGGAATATTTGGGGGACAGAGCACAGACAGAGCAGGGGGAGCACGGCCAGAGAGGAGTCAGTGGAAGAGGGAAAGACCACCTACCTGCCTGCAGTGAGAAAGAGAAAGGCCCTCAGAATCTGCTTCATCGCGGGAGATTCTAATGATTCTGAATGCTTTGGTTTCAACCGCTTGAAGCCGAGCTTGGTGTGAGGCAGGAACACCAGCCCAGAGGGGAGAGCAGTATTCCATTGAGCTGCGGATGAAAGCTTTGTATGTGGTGAGGAGCTCAGAAGTGCCCAGAAGGGACTTCGCACGACAGAGGATGCCCAGTCGGCTACTGGCTTTGGAGGCCAGCTTGGAAATGTGGTTTTCCCAGGAAAGATCATGGCAGATAGTGAGACCCAAAAGCTTGAGTGACAGAACTTCTTCAAGAGGATTGTTCAGAAAGTAGTTGGGAGGGTTGTCCAGATGGTCTTTTCGGAGAGACAAAGTGAGAGTGTGAGATTTGTCAGGATTGAAGGACATGGTCCATTGTTGGCAGTGTTCCATGAAGGATTGAAGGACAATTGTTTGACCAATTTTTGATATTGTCCAGGTCTGCAGAGAGTGAACAGGCTGCTGCCTGCCGATCTGATGTTTGGGATATGGAGCGGCAGATAGTGGAGTCATCAGCAAAGAGATAGAGAGGATTTTCCAGAGAGTCAGAGAGATCATTGATGAAGACCAGAAAAAGCACAGGGCCCAGAACACTGCCTTGAGGAACTCCAGCCTGAACAGGAAGAGGAGATGAGAGAATTCCATTCAGGGCCAAACGTTGACTGCAACCAGAAAGGAAGTCTAAGCCATGCGTGGAGGAAATGGGGGATTGGAGGGGGGGTGTTTGACAACTTCGTATGTCTATTAATATTAAGTATTAACTTTGTAAAATACGTGTGTGTGTGTGTGTGTGTGTGTGTGTGTGTGTGTGTGTGTGTGTGTGTGTGTGTGTGTGTGTGTGTGTGTGTGTGTGTGTGTGTGTGTGTGTGTGTGTGTGTGTGTGTGTGTGTGTGTGTGTGTGTGTGTGTGTGTGTGTGTGTGTGTGTGTGTGTGTGTGTGTGTGTGTGTGTGTGTACACACTTGTCGAAATTTAGTGAGTGTGGCAGTGTTTTAAATATATATTTCTCAAGAAATGCCAGAATCAGTCCATCAACGTGATTCGTCCGATTCGCACGCGCAAACGTTTTTCGATGCTCTGGAACATCAGTTCTTGAAGGTGAACTTGCATGCGTACCACAAACAACTTGACTGGGTGTGCATTGATGCAAGTATATCAATAAAATTTTCACTCGAGATGCTGTACTTGTCAATCACACTATTGTACAGTTCAAAAAGTCACAAACACAAAAGCACCTGAATGGAGGTATTGAAGTGACATGAAATATTTCAAACAAAAAAAAAGTTCAGTCGTGGTTTTGGTATATGAAACCTACCATGAGAAAATTTTATTTTAATTTTTGGTCATTAAAAAAAAAATACAATTATGAAGAATTTACTTTTATCTGTAGAAGGCTGTGCATATATTATGTGCTACATAGACTGTTTATCGGTCTGTCGGTCTGTGAAGGCTGTTTGAACCAAGCTGCACATTCTGCATGTCTGCTTAGCTATGATGTAGTGCTAGAGCAGTAATTAAAACTTGTTACCCTCGCCTGAGGAGAGGGTATTGCATTTGAGTCCGTTTGTTTGTTCCTTGGCCAATTTTTTTTTTTTTTTTGCAAGTATGTTGATCACTCCGGTTTGTGTGTGTTTTTTGTGTTTGTTTGTTGGTTTGTGTATTTGTCTGTCCGCTCACTTATACTTGCTTACAGGTCAGTCTTTAACCGATCTTCACGAAACTTCACCAAATCGTAGAGCTCATTGTCCGACAAAATCCTATATATCTTTGAGGTCAAAAGGTCAACATAGGCCAAAGGTCAACCACGTTTTTCGAATTTCTAAAATCCTCAATTTTCATCCGATTGACTTGAAACTTGAATAGTATTTTCATAGCAACTAACTGAATTCAACCACCAACTATTTTTGAGATCAGCAAAGGCCAAAAGGTCAACTTAGGCCAAATTTCTAAAATTGTCAATTTTCATCCGATTACCTTAAACTTTGAAGACAATTTGCATATCAGGTCACTGAATTCAATACAACAACAACAACAACATGCATTTCAAGGCCATTTTCCCTGCAAGAGTGGGGGTTAGCCTTGTGGTCCCCATGACAATCTTCTCCATTTTGCCATATTTTCTGCATCTCTCCTTGTTAACCCCCTTGCCCGCATTTCTTCTTCCACCATCTTTAGCCAAGTCTTTCTCGGTCTTCCCCGTCCTCTACTTCCTTCTACATTCATTTCCATCACTCTTCTCAACCAGTCACTTTCATCCTTCCTCAACACATGACCAAACCATCTCAACCTGTTCCTCTTCACAGCATCAATCACAGGCTCTATTCCCATCATCTTTCGCAATTCATCATTTGTCTTCCTCTCTCTCAACGATACTCCGCACATCCACCGAACCATTCGCATTTCCACCCTTTCCAGCCTTCATTGCTGCTCTACGTTCATTACCCTTGTCTCGCTCCCATAAATCAAAACACTTCTCACACATGCAGCATACACCTTTCCCTTCAGCTTCAACAACACTCCCCTCCTCATCAGCATGCCACTCAGTTCCCGAAACTTCTTCCATGCACATCTCACTCCAGCAACCGTTGCCGAGTCTGATCCACCTTCTCCATTCAGCATGTCTCCAAGGTAGCAAAATGGTTTCACACCTTCCAGCTTCACGCCGTCTCCAAGATCCAACTCAACATTTCCTCCATCCGCAGCTCCCTCTGTGCACACCTTACATTTGAATGTAGCTGCCACACTGGTTAATGTCCCTCTCAGACCACTACATTTTTGATGAACCCACTCAGCGCACATTGTACATTGAATGGAGTTCACTCCGACACCCTTCCTGCACACAGCACGTGGCCACTTCCCAGTTCTTTCCACCTCACCACATGCTTTACCACTTGCCATCACCTTCGTCTTTCCGATATTCACCTTCAGACCTTTTGTCTCCATACATTCCTTCCACTTGTTCATCTTTTCCTTCAGTCCATCCATTCTTTCTGCAATCAACACCAGGTCATCTGCATACAACTCCCATGGTAAACCCTCCTTTACGTTCTGAGCCAGCACCTCCATCACAGCTACAAATAGTAGTGGACTTAGTACCGACCCCCTGATGCACTCCCACCTTCACCTCAAACTCACCACTGTTCCCGTCCTTCGTCCTTACAGCTGTGCGCGCTCTTTTGTACATTACCATCACTACTCTGATCAACCATTCCTCCACTCCTAACTTCCTCAATGCCCATGTCAATACTGGCTCATTGTAATGAACTCTCCATGGGGAATATATGTTAATTGGCTGGCTCATTGTAATGAACTCTCCATGGGGAATATATGTTAATGATGATGTCATAGGTGCCTCCATTATGACGTCATAATTCGACAAGTACAAAACTTCATCCGATCAAGATGAAATTTATTGAGCATAATCTAGGAATAAATCAGTGGAATGGGGAAAAAAATGATGACGTCATCGGTCACGTGGTTCGGCCGCCATATTTGTTTCAACACAAAAGCCTTAAAAACCACTGAAAATACATCCTGGTGAGGGTTTGCAATCTCTGATTGCTCTTTCTTGTTTAAAAATGTAATACAGATGTGTAAGCACATGACAAAGCTGATTGGAGGTTTGATGGAAAGTACAATATCGTTAGGACAGGTAGGACTGTTTTATGTTCATGACATGATAATTATGAAGTTGAGTTTTTTGTGCTTCCTCATGTTTTAGTCCATTTCATGAATTTAATTGAGCAAGAATTACGAATGAAATACTGTCATACATATTGTTTATTACTTGTATTAAGTTGGAAGTCAAAGTTAATTCAATAACACTTGTGCTATAATGTTCTGTTCAGTACTTCCTGTTGAAGAGGATTCCACGAGGCATTCAAGGATGGGTGGGAAAGCGGCTATTCCACCACCAATATTTGATGACGTAAATGAAAGATCACGTTCCCCTCCTGTCCTACCAGGAACATTCCTTTCCAACATGGGGTGAGATGTTCCCAGTTGGTCAAATGTCTGAAATTCTTCTTCTTAAAGAACAGGTCCTGCCGTATAATTATAGTATCTTACCGTCGTTTAACGTGTACTGTGACGTGTGATATTCCTGGCAAGATTTCTCTGTCGGTGAAGATAGTTTTCATCCATCATTATTCATATTTGCTCATTATTTTTCTTTTATTGCTTACTTAATCAAATTTATTAGTTTGTGGATTCTTTGGGGTGAGATGGGGAGCAGGAGGAATGACAGTGTAGCATGCCCAGGGAGACACTAACTGGGTGATGTGTGTGTGTGTGTGTATGTATGTATGTATATATATAAATATATATATATATATACATATATATATATATATATATATATATATATACATATATATATATATATATATATATATATATATACATATATATATATATATATATATATATATATATATATACATATATATATATATATATATATATATATATATATATATACATATATATATATATATATATATATATATATATATATATATATATATATATATGTATGTATATATATATATATACTGTATATATGTATATACTGTTACGTTTGTGGGGGTAGGGATACCTTAGACCAGGTAGATTTGGGTAGGTAGCATTCTCCGACTGTCGTGAAGGAGAAGAACCACCATGTAATAACTAGAGGACCTGTTTAGCCCGGATGTCGGATGAAGTTGTATATTTGTCCCCGTCACGAGGGGGCGGGGCATGTTATATAGCTCAGGGATTAGGTTAAGTAATTCCCTGTTCGTTGTTCCCTTTGTGATTTATCCTTTATCTCTTTTGGCCAAGCCAATCATCAAATGCACCTGTCCGTACATTTTGCCACGCCACCTGTGATATAATCCTGTTGTTGACTTCTTGCTGTGACAGACAATCAGTGACATGGTTCTTTTAGCAAATAAATCACCAAAGTGTAAAAGAAACTCACCAGATTGATATCCTGAGTTAAGAAAGTAAACCCAAGTCAAGAAAAAATATAATTCCATATTAAATGCCAAGTCTGTGTGTGTATATATTGTTACGCAACTGTGATTAACACCACAGTTACGGATGGCCGATTTGCGAGACTTTAACTCCCGAGGCGAAACTCAATGGCGGATTCAAGTTCAACACAAACGCGCGGAATGGCGGGACACAGCGAAGGCTCCGCAACCTTATCTATTAAAATCAAACACCCAGGAAAACTGCGTTCAGATATATATATAGAAAATAATATAAGGATTTATTATCGAATAGTAATACAGTGAAAAAGCCGCGCCGGTAAATCTAATAACTCTAAATCGGGACGTCCCCACACGACTGACAGCAAACACGATACGAGGGAGATTATGAATACAAAAATAACACGTCACGTCGTTCAAATGTACGCGGATGCGGCTTATCTGTCTTTCGTCGTCTTGGTGGCGGCCGTCCAACACCGCTCCTTTTGGCCCGATCGCACACCACCAGGTCCTTCGCTCCAAGCTCTACGAGGCCCCGCTCCAAGCACCACGCGTCCGACGCGTGGCCAGCAGCTTCACACGAGGACGATCTCCACAAGGCCCGTGCACCAATGGTTCAACGGAGGGCTCGACTTGCAACGAACTGCTGCGAACTGCCGCGTGCTCTGTGGGCTTGGTGTGCTCGGTGTGTGAACGAACTCTCCACCAACTGCCTTCGGGGAGCTTTTCCACCAACTGTGTCTCTGCGTCGACTGTGTGCTCCAACCAACTCCTACGAACTCTCTGGTGTCTGCCTGCGTCTGCCACGAAAATGGCGTCCGACCGTCGCATATATTGGTGGCCGATGACGTCCCATTGGCGCACTCCTCAGCCAATCACAGCCTCCCAACTCGCCCAGGTCACGCCCTCTGCGGCATGCGACTCCTGACATCTCCCGTCCGCGACCCCCCCGCGGTCGTTTTGTAACACGTGCCAGCGAGGTTGGTAGGCCTTTTTGGTGCGAACGGCGGCGGCCAACCGCGGCGGTGTTTTTGGCCTGGTTTCCTGTCTATTTATTACGAAGTCAATGTCAGGGAAAGGGAATTATTTAATGTTGCGCTAAGGACCTAACTAATGTTTATGTGGTTTGCAGTGCCATAATGGACAGAGGTTTGACTACCAGGTGAGACTCACAGGGGCGTTACCTTTAATCCCTCACTATTTAACACTCGGACCTCCAGGTAGATCCACAATCATACATCTTACCCCGACAAACGCCTAAACAGCAAGAACTTATTACATGTAGAGTCCCTGTCACGACAGCCGAATACCTACCTATTCAGATCTACCTAGCTCTAGATATTGCTCTACCAAATTCATAACACAGCCCCCCCCCCTGGAACCGTAGCTCCTGCAAGGTTCACCGCAGGCGCTACCATTCCAGCCTTAACACTTACTGTCACACACTTAATTAACCTATTAAATAAATCAGGAAGGGCTGTGGGAAGTGAGTCGGACTACCTACCTACACTTCCTTAACATGCTGAACCCCTTAACCATCATGCAAGTATGTACATTTTCTTCGTTGTTCCTGTGGAGGGAGGAAACAACAACACACAACACTAACTTAACCACAAAACTTAACCATCTTTCCAAACTCAAAACTCTAACCTTTGTACATACCCCGGTCTACAGACCGCGTCCCCCGGTGGATGCCACAAGACACAACCTTACCTGCGGGGCCATCCCCAATGCATCCCCCTAAATTTTCCACGGCCCTGTCCAGATGTTACAGGTGAGTGACACGGCTCAGTGGATTTCGCCCACATTCATGCAACACAGACCCCTTAACCACTCATTCTCATTCCATAGGTCATCAAGGCATTTCAAAAATCAACAAAGCACTTATTTCAATACACCCCCTGCAGGACCATGGCATTGATGTCATTCACGTGTGTGTGCATTCCTCAACTAGGCAGCGGGGAGGTACCGCACAAAAAGATGGTGGGGGCGCATCAGGCTGTGGTGCCCGCAGTCCCAAAAACAAGTCAACCGACTTACAAGTTCATTGCCCCCCCCCCCTTTACCTCTTGGCCCCGTGACAGCCCAACAGCCCCTTTCCGCCGTTACCTCGCCGGTGAGGGTCTCCACACACACCAGGCTCCTTTGCCTCCTGCTTTCGCGCAGCAACACGGGTCACCGGGGGACTTCCTCACCCCGCGGCGCCCAACCAGACCCTCCACCGACGAGCTCCAATTTCCAGTTACCACCGGCTGCCAGGGGTAATTGCCGCAGAGGGGGGCCCGCAGGCATCGCTCCTCAGAGCTTGCTCTGTACCTGCGGACACACACACCTTCCCCACCCACAAGACCCCAAAACACACTTCCTCCCCCGCTGCCATTCAATTCTCCACACAACTCAGCACAATTCAGTACAATTCATAGATGGTGTAAAAGGTGTTACAAGGCTTGCCATGGCCTGCCAATGTGAAATCCCATTCACAGTTCGAATCATTGAATCCTTACACATTTCCATTAGCACATTTCCAAAAAAAGCACAATTATCGCCCCTCATTATCTCCAATAATCATCACTCACTCTCCAGGTTCCACTCTCACGACCACATCAAAACACCTAACCACAACACAAAAACATACGCCACCCACAAGACACTGTGGCTCCCATTCCATCCCCTCACCGGCCATGTCATCACTCGCTCTCACCTCCCAACTCCAAATTACATGTCCCCAATTTCCCAAAGCAAATCCTGAAGCCTGGGACAGTACTCCTTAAAACACTCACCTCAAGTGCAGGTAGTTGCAGGTTGGTCAGGTTCAAGAGCGTCATCCACCCTTCACAATCCCAAAATTTCACATTGGGCCTACCAAATACTTCCAAATTTCTCTTTTGTCCCCACTACACTGGCAGGTATGTGGATCCGCATCCAACGGTGATCATCGCTACACAACTACCTACAGCCACGTCAGCTCTGCACCTCTACCGTGCAAGGGTCACCGGGACAAGGTGAGCAGTCAAAACGCCAACATGGCCCATGAGTGTCCATAAGGGTGCGACCCACCATCCATCCTTCGGCCCCCCTGCGAGGAACACAGCTGCAGCAGCCCCAGCTGGCCAATGTGGTGAGCACTTGCTGCCACAACACACACTACCGCACACACAACCTCGGCCCTGGGGGCACGGTCGCAGTGCGTGGCATCCCTACAGCCACGTCCCCTGCACCTCCCCATCATCCCCCAGTCCGACTACAGAACTGCAGCCCCCCAGTGCTCACCCACACTTGACCACACCAAGGTCCAGTCAACAGCCATGCTCCACCAGGAGACTCACCCAGAAGACATGGTCCACACACCTCGGACATGCACAGCACCACGTTGACCCTCAGGCTACACAACTGCATCCCCAGGATCCCGCGTCCCAAATATCAGCACAGTTGCCCCCGCAACCAGTTGAAAGCTGTGTCTTACTACCCTATTAATTTCATCACAGCCTCCAACACTTTGGTCTACACACCTGGATCAATAATGGCGTCACTGTACAGTGTCCACCATGGCATTTCAAAATCCACCCTTAAATTTCCATCTAACCCACAGATTACCCATGCCAACCATTTGTCACATTTTACTAACCTCACCAAAGAAAGATGCTTTGCCATACACATGCCAGCCGAGCATGGCCCATATGCTCGGCTCGTTCTAGTTTCCTGCACACTCTATTGCTATTGGCCCAGGCCGAGGTGGTGGTCCTCTGTCTGGCGCCTGTGGACCTACTGGGGGCCCCCTCCTTTCTGGACTGCGAAGCCTCTCAGGAGGTGGGGGCCCATATGGTTGCCGACAATTCCTCTGACTGTGCCCTCTTCTCCCACATCTAAAACAAGTCCCCAAGAACGGACCCCTCTGGTAGCCAGGTGGAGCCCCCCTTTCTCCCGGCCCAGCCCGATAAAAATCAGGCCGTCCTGATGGCCAACCTGGACCACCCTGTCGTGACTCGCTCCCTGCAATTTGTCCCCCCATCAAATTTGTCAGCTGGCGGCTGATTCCCCTTAACATTCGCCCGATGTCATCCTCTGGCTTTTCCCGATCCCGCACCTCGGTCTGCCGTACCGTCACAGGTGCCCTCTCCGATGCGCGGTTCGACCTTCTCAAAAAGGTCAGTCTCGCCGCGCATTCCGCTGCCCGGTGCACCGTGGGTGGGTCCTGTAACTCCACCAACGTCCGGACCTCAGGATCAGGGAGAGCCGCCATAAATTTTTCTATCGCCAGCTTGTCCCACGCCTGTGCTGGTAGGTCCCTGTATGCTATCCTCACAGACTGGTATATATCCTGGGCCAGCTCCTGCAACGTCTCATTAGGCTTTTGCCTGCGATGCAGCAGCTGTGCCCTGACCAGGTCGCACCTTGCGCCTGTCCCGTACCTGTTATTCAAGGCCTCACAAATGGCCTTGCTGGTCAATATTCCCTCTGGGACTACGTTTAACACGTCGGCGGCTGACCCCCGCAGTGTCGCCACCAGATTCCCCATGCGCTCCCGCTCTCCCCAACCATTGAGCTGAGACACGCACTCAAATTGTGTCAGGAAAGCCTCGAGGCTCCCTGATCCGTCAAAATGTACGAGGGGGATTGTTTTTCCAGAGACTCTATTCCCCGATTCCTCTCTGTCCAAATCCAGTCCGGGGCCAAAACACCCCCCCAACTGGGTATTCCGTTTCGGAGCCTCTGGTGTCCAAATGTGGCTCGTGGTGAGGGTCTCCTGGGTCACCTTAATCTGGTCCTGAAGATGTTTAACCGACTTACTCACCTCTTCCTTCAGGCTCTCTTGAACCCGACCAACCTCCTTCTTGATGGTATTGTCCCAGATCTCCAGTCGCTCCTGCATAAAATCACTCACCCTTTCATTATCCATTAGTGGCCCCCACAGGCCTTTCTCAATTAACCCTTGCTCCTGCTCTTTTATGCGGGTTTCCAACCCCCTCACCTCCTTGGCCAATTTGCCCCCCTGTCGGTTGAGCAGTCCCCATTCCTCACTCTGCTGTAGCATTCTGGCATCCACCCGGCCCCGATAGCCTTCCAGGTCCCCATTTGCTTTATCAATTCGAGCTTTTGTGGCACCAATCTGACCCTCCAACTTTTCCCCCATTTGGACAGCCTGCGTCACGCCCTCCTCTATTTTTGACATTAATTCTTCCCGTTTCAATTCAATTTCCACCCCTATGGCTTTTTCCATCTCCCCCATTTGAGTTTCTACTTTACCCTCAAATTTCCCCAGTCTGTCCGTAATTTGGTTTTGCACTCTCCCTTCTATGCCATCAATTCGTTCCCCCAGCTGCTGTGCCATTTCCCCAATTTTTCCTTCCAATTGTTCATTCCTTTCCTTTATTTCATTCCTCCATTCCTTCCCCTGGGACTCCATTTTATTTTCCAACCCACTTTTCATTTGTCCCATTTGTTCCTCCAATCGATCACTCATTCCCTTCATTCCTTCCCTACATTCCTTCCCCTGGGACTCCATTTTATTTTCCATTCCTTCAATTTTATCATTTATTCCCCGAATTTCTGCAAGGTTTCGCTCACCCTCGGCCCTCTGAGCATTTATTAAATTTACTATGGTCTGGAGATCTATCGGGGCCGTCCCACTTGTTCCCGACTCCCCGGTAGGGGAGGGGCATAAGTTGGTGCTCGGGACGAGGGAGGTTCCAAGGCTCACCTCTGCATCAAATTCCCCTATTTCCGGCTCACTCCCAACGCTGACGGAGGCCTCGCTGCGTACTTCCATCTCATCAATTTCCGACATCCGCTTTCCGGAAGATTGTTTCCCGCGCGCGTATTTATTTTAATAATTCCTGAAACAATTTAAATTTGACGAAGACGCGATATCGCGCTCCGTTTGCCCGATTGATTATTAAATTTCTCCGCCTCGACTATAAAAATTTTGCGTTCGAACGTCGGGCGCAATGTACGCCCGACCGTGTCGATGTCTCCCCGCGGACAAAAAAATTTGTCCGACCGTGTCGATGTCTCGCCGCGGACAAAAAATTTGTCCGACGGGTTCAAATCCTACACTCCTGACACCACTTGTTACGCAACTGTGATTAACACCACAGTTACGGATGGCCGATTTGCGAGACTTTAACTCCCGAGGCGAAACTCAATGGCGGATTCAAGTTCAACACAAACGCGCGGAATGGCGGGACACAGCGAAGGCTCCGCAACCTTATCTATTAAAATCAAACACCCAGGAAAACTGCGTTCAGATATATATATAGAAAATAATATAAGGATTTATTATCGAATAGTAATACAGTGAAAAAGCCGCGCCGGTAAATCTAATAACTCTAAATCGGGACGTCCCCACACGACTGACAGCAAACACGATACGAGGGAGATTATGAATACAAAAATAACACGTCACGTCGTTCAAATGTACGCGGATGCGGCTTATCTGTCTTTCGTCGTCTTGGTGGCGGCCGTCCAACACCGCTCCTTTTGGCCCGATCGCACACCACCAGGTCCTTCGCTCCAAGCTCTACGAGGCCCCGCTCCAAGCACCACGCGTCCGACGCGTGGCCAGCAGCTTCACACGAGGACGATCTCCACAAGGCCCGTGCACCAATGGTTCAACGGAGGGCTCGACTTGCAACGAACTGCTGCGAACTGCCGCGTGCTCTGTGGGCTTGGTGTGCTCGGTGTGTGAACGAACTCTCCACCAACTGCCTTCGGGGAGCTTTTCCACCAACTGTGTCTCTGCGTCGACTGTGTGCTCCAACCAACTCCTACGAACTCTCTGGTGTCTGCCTGCGTCTGCCACGAAAATGGCGTCCGACCGTCGCATATATTGGTGGCCGATGACGTCCCATTGGCGCACTCCTCAGCCAATCACAGCCTCCCAACTCGCCCAGGTCACGCCCTCTGCGGCATGCGACTCCTGACATCTCCCGTCCGCGACCCCCCCGCGGTCGTTTTGTAACACGTGCCAGCGAGGTTGGTAGGCCTTTTTGGTGCGAACGGCGGCGGCCAACCGCGGCGGTGTTTTTGGCCTGGTTTCCTGTCTATTTATTACGAAGTCAATGTCAGGGAAAGGGAATTATTTAATGTTGCGCTAAGGACCTAACTAATGTTTATGTGGTTTGCAGTGCCATAATGGACAGAGGTTTGACTACCAGGTGAGACTCACAGGGGCGTTACCTTTAATCCCTCACTATTTAACACTCGGACCTCCAGGTAGATCCACAATCATACATCTTACCCCGACAAACGCCTAAACATCAAGAACTTATTACATGTAGAGTCCCTGTCACGACAGCCGAATACCTACCTATTCAGATCTACCTAGCTCTAGATATTGCTCTACCAAATTCATAACAATATATATATATATATATATATATATATATATATATATATATATATATATATATATATATATATATATATTAGCTTGCCTCGGCTCACTGCGCTCGCCTCATCACGCATCGTTACTCAGGAGCGGGCTTATTTTAGCTGAGGATAATGACTACCTGAGTTGTTGTGTTGTCATGATTTACACCAATCATAATACAAACAATTATTTTGCACAAATGTATTTGTTGTGTTTGTGATATTACATTTTCATAAGCAATAAAGTTTGAAGATTTAAGATGAAGAAAAAAAACAATGAAAAAAAGAACCCCTCAGCACAAACAAAGGGGAGGGGTAGATGCAGAATGGAAGTTTGGGACGATTACACCTCACCACCACATAATTTAAAACAGCTCACCACCACATAATTTAAAACAGCTCACCACCACATAATTTAAAACACCTCACCCCCACATAATTTAAAACACCTCACCACCAAGTATTTTAAAACACCTCACCACCACATAATTTAAAACAGCTCACCACCACATAATTTAAAACACCTCACCACCACATAATTTAAAACACCTCACCACCAAGTATTTTAAAACACCTCACCACCACGTAATTCAAAACACCTCACCCCCACGCAATTTAAAACACCTCACCACCACATAATTTAAAACAGCTCACCACCACATAATTTAAAACACCTCACCACCAAGTATTTTAAAACACCTCACCACCACGTAATTCAAAACACCTCACCCCCACGCAATTTATAACACCTCACCACCACGTAATTTAAAACACCTCACCACCACGTATTTCAAAACACCCCGCCACCACGTAATTCAAAACACCCCACCACCACGTAATTCAAGACACCTCACCACCTTGTCATTCAAGACACCTCACCACCACATAATTCAAGACACCTCACCACCACGTAATTCAAGACACCTCACCACCATGTAATTCAAGACACCTCACCACCACGTAATTCAAAACACCTCAGCACCACGTAATTCAAAACACCTCACCACCACATAATTCAAAACACCTCACCACCAATTAATTCAAAACACCTCACCACCAATTAATTCAAAACACCTCACCACCAAGTAATTCAAAACACCTCACCACCAAGTAATTCAAAACACCTCACCACCACGTGATTTAAAAACACCACCACCACGTGATTCAAAACCACCACCACGTTATTAAAAACGCCAACACATAAAAACCACCAAAACCACAACCACACACACAAGCAGACACACACACAAGCAGACACACACACAAGCAGACACACACACACACACACACACGCAGACACACACACACACACACACACACACGTGGAGACACACACGTGGAGACACACACACAGAGACACACAAATGCAGACACACACACACACACCCGGAGACCCACACGCAGAGACACACAAACGCAGAGACACACAAACGCAGAGACACACAAATGCAGAGACACACAAACGCAGAGACACACACACGCAGAGACGCACACGCACGCAGAGACGCACACGCACGCAGAGACGCACACGCACGCAGAGACGCACACGCACGCAGAGACGCACACGCACGCAGAGACGCACACGCACGCAGAGACGCATACGCACGCAGAGACGCACACGCACGCAGAGACGCACACGCACGCAGAGACGCACACGCACGCAGAGACGCACACGCACGCAGAGACGCACACGCACGCAGAGACGCACACGCACGCAGAGACGCACACGCACGCAGAGACGCACACGCACGCAGAGACGCACACGCACGCAGAGACGCACACGCACGCAGAGACGCACACGCACGCAGAGACGCACACGCACGCAGAGACGCACACGCACGCAGAGACGCACACGCACGCAGAGACGCACACGCACGCAGAGACGCACACGCACGCAGAGACGCACACGCACGCAGAGACGCACACGCACGCAGAGACGCACACGCACGCAGAGACGCACACGCACATAGAGACGCACACGCACCCAGAGACGCACACGCACGCAGAGACGCACACGCACGCAGAGACGCACACGAATGCAGTGACGCACACGCACGCAGAGACGCGCACGCAGCGACGCAGACGCAGACGCAGACGCAGACGCACACGCACGCAGCGACGCAGACGCACACGCACGCAGCGACGCAGACGCACACGCACGCAGCGACGCAGACGCACACGCACGCAGCGACGCAGACGCACACGCACGCAGAGATGCGCGCGCACGCAGAGACGTGCGCGCACGCAGTCACGCACGCAGAGATGCGCACGCATGCAGAGACGCGCATGCACGCACGCAGTCACGCGCACGCACGCAGAGACGCACACGCACGGTCACGCACGCAGTCACGCACGCAGAGACGCACACACACGCAGTCACGCACGCAGAGATGCTCACGCACGCAGAGACGCACACGCACGCAGTCACGCACGCAGAGACGCACACGCACGCACCACGCAGTCACGCACGCAGAGACGCACACGCACGCACCACGCAGTCACGCACGCAGAGACGCACACGCACGCAGTCACGCACGCAGAGACGCACACACACGCAGTCACGCACGCAGACACACACACGCACGCAGAGACGCACGCAGTCACGCACACGCACGCAGTCACGCACGCAGAGACGCACACGCATGCAGTCACGCATGCAGAGACGCACGCAGTCACGCACGCAGAGACGCACGCAGTCACGCACGCAGAGACGCACACGCACGCAGTCACGCATGCAGATGCACACACACGCAGTCACGCACGCAGATGCACACACACGCAGTCACGCACGCAGATGCACACACACGCAGACACGCACACGCACGCAGACGCACACACACGCAGACACGCACACGCACGCAGACGCACACGCACGCAGACACACACACGCAGACACACACACGCAGACACGCACGCAGACGCACACGCACGCAGACACATACACGCAGACACACGCACGCAGACACGCACACGTGCACGCGCATGCACACACACACACGCACGCAGACACGCACATGCACACGCGCGCACACACAGACACACAAAGAGAGACACACACCGAGACAGGCTGGTCTTTCTTTTTCGACTGTGCAGAACCTGAACTTGTTCGTTTAACCAAGTCCTGCCATTTTCTTACCTCGGACAATTGAAAACATGACCCTGTATTTTCTATTCTTTAAAGATTCCTCAGTAAGCGTTATAGAAAATCAACTTGGTGGAAACTTGCCAATCCTTATTGATTTATGACACTTCAAAAAGGTTGTGTTGAACTTTTTGGTGCTTCTGTCTCAGCACTTATTGGGCTATAAAAAAAGGAGTACTGTACACTAAAATGTGAATTTTTATGGCAGAAATTTCTGGTGTCTCCCATCTCTGAACTTCTTCCTTTTCACCTTCCCCCATCACTACTTAATATTTTCTTCCCTTCTCTTTCTTGTCTCGATTTACTCTCACAATTTACCCTCCTCCATCTTTTGTACCTCGTATGTAGATAGGCCTAAACGAAATATATTTACTACTTTTATTGTATGTATTTTAAGGGTGTGTGGAGTATAAGGGAGCAGGAGAATTAGGAACTTTTGAATTTTTTTGTAAGGATGATAATCTTCAAAGTTAGTTGTAAATGAAGCTTGTCGGTAAAGTCACCGTAAACATCAATTGCGTAATGGAAAGCCAGAGAGGGGTTTGCATGCTCTTGAGTAAAACTATTTTGTGAAGTGTCTGGTCACTTTTAATTTGATATTTTTTGGAACAGAGGCACGGTGGCCCACAAGATAATGGCAAAGTATGGATTCCGTGAGGGCCAGGGCCTCGGCAAGCATGAGCAAGGTCTGAGCACGGCCTTGTCTGTGGAGAAAACCAGCAAACGAGGTGGGAAGATCGTCATTGGAGAGATGCAGGAAAAAGGTGAGTGTTTGGTAATTTGAGGAATAAAGTTTCACGAAGGGTAGAGCTCGTGGGGTGAGCAGGGTATGGGGTTTGGGTAGACGTGACGGTGTCAAGGGAGACGTCACGAGGAAGTACTATATTCTTCCTCTGAAAATAGGGGTTGGTGGGGGTTAGAGCAGGAGATTCCGGGTGTTTTTGATTGTACAGAGGCATTGAGAGATCAATGGGATATTGCATGCATGTGTATTCATGTGTTCTTCTGCCATGTGTCTGCCAACTATTTGATTTCCACTTTTTGTCTCAAAACTATTTGATAGAGTTGAACAGACATGACCTCTTTATTAGCTAGTTGTCTCCAAAGGGAAGTCTCACTGTGTTGCTAAGTTCTGTCCATCCACGCAATAACTCAAATGCTTACTTATAAAAGCCGAGATGTTAATTTTTGTTTCCTATAATGCAAGATTATTTCTGTACGAAACTGATAAACTTTTGGGCAATGTCGAAACAAATGTCGTCATAAACGACGTGGCACCGCACATTCGTCTGTCTCGTCTCAGGAAAGAAAATGTGTAATTTTACTTCCGTCTTCATGGCATGTCACATCGGGCTTTTGACTGCAATTATCATTTGTCAATTTATAACTGGTCAATCATTTCTCAATTGGCCAATGAAGTATAAAGTCGTTCAACAATATTTTCCATTGAACTACTAAAATAAACTTTTTTGGCAAATCAACAAAAACATTGTGGATATAAATTTTGAATTCGTCCAAATTAGCGGGTTTTCTAGCACACACACATTTTGTTAAGCGCGTCCCAACAAAACAATAGCACGGGGTTAAATCAGGACTCTTGGATTGCTACTCTAATGGATCCTCGTCACTCGATCCATCTGTGTGGAAAGTGGGTATCCTACCAATTACGAACTTCAATCATGAAGTGTGGATGGGCACCATCTTGCATAAAAAAAGTTTCATCTGTGTTTGACAGCTCACTGCATATTTTCAGCACATTGTGTAGGTAACCCTGGTTTCTTTCATTTCCAGGAGCGGTCTGTTGTCCATACACTGCCCAAAGAAATGGAGGGTTTCATGTATATTTGAATACGGAGCAATGAGTCATCTATCACTGTAGGGTCCAGAAAAAGGGATAAAGACTATTTATGAAGAAACTAGCAGAAGTACCCGACGTTGCCGGTTGGGGGGGCGGGGGGGGGAGGAGGGAGGGGGGAAGGGGGAAGGGGGGTTGAGGGGCAAGGGGAGAGGAGGGGGGGGGGGAGGCAGGAAAGGAAGGGGGTTCATGTATATGCTGGTGGGTGAATGTGGCTCACGTTTCTGAGTTGTGATGCCGATCAGGAAGAAGAAGATGCGGTACTACCAAATTTGTGCACTTCCGGAATTGTTTGATTTATTTGTATTCAAATGTCTGGTGAATGTTTTGTATTTATTTATGCGAATGTGTACTTGTATATAACTGTCATTAATTTTAAAAAGCTTTGGCACTATCGAGCGATTGTTTTTTTTAAACTCCAAAAACCCGATCTTTTTTTTTCAATTTCTTTTTTTTTGCCTAAAACACTCCCAAGTACTCACTGATGAACCTCTGAAAGTTTGACGAAGATCCGTTCAGCCATCTCTGAGAAAAATGGCGACACACCGACAGACAAACACACAGACAGACATCTCTCTTATATAGTAGATATGGTGGCCATTGTATAGAAATTGGGGGTGGAGTCAGACGAACTGTTAACCAATGTGTGGAACTCGCTCACACGCACAAACGGTTTGTTTTAATTATAGTATAGATAAAGGTAAAGGTAGATGGTTTGTAATACTGGCTACCACCAAAGGTGGGGCTATTTCCACCACATGTGTGTATCGATACTAGCGGAAAAAAGTTCCTGTGCATCATTTATACCTATGTGAAATGAGAAATGAAAACAAACACATCACGTTGTTTGGTCATATCAATATTTAGTTTTTGATAAACATGAAATTGACATGAAAATGTCAACACATGTGTGCAAGACATGTCCCCAGAGGCACGAAGAGGAGTGCGGTCAAAAGTCAGTTAACAGCTCAGTATCTGGTGTGGCCACCATTTGTGTTGACACAGTTGGTAACAGCAACTCATTGAGGACACAAGATGGTTGAAGAAGCCTTAAGGGATGTCATTGCAGATCTGTACTAATGCCTGCTGCAGTTGGACCAACGTCGCCCGCTGCTTTTGAAGATGGCGCAATCGTCAATCCATCCCACACATGTTCTGTGGGAGAAAGATCAGGTGAAACAGCTGGTTAGGGAAGTGTGGGAATGTTATATTGTGCGATGAGATCAGTCACCACTTGTGCGACGTGAGGGCGCACTTTATCCTGTAGTGAAGTGCGTTGAGACGTCCATGAACCTGCAGGAATGGGAAGACGTGAGAATGGTGGACTTCATAACGGAACCGAATACCTGTCAAATTGCCATTAATTACCTCCAGCTGGGTTTGTGACGTGCGATGATGCCTCCCAATACCACCACGCTTCCACCACCAAACGACGAACGTCAGCAAAAACACATGCGTCAGCGTAATGTTCCCCATCCTATCAATAAACGTGACAACGGCCATCACTACTATCGAGATGGAACCTCGACTCATCTGTAAAGAGGACAGCAGCCCAATGTTGTCTCCTGAACCTCAGGCACTATCTGCACAAAGCTAGGCGTGCAGGTCAATGATGTGCCAATAAAATTGGATGTACTGCTGGTTGTCGTGGTTAGATGTTATGCTCGCATAACCGATTTCTAACAGTTTTGGCACTGATTAGTCTCAAGCCATGGATGCTGTCGGCTATCAAGCTTGCTGTCTGGAACCATTTGCTAAGGTGCACCAACCGCATATGGTTATTCAGCCGATGTGACGTCACACGTGGTCACCCAGAATGTGGATGGTCTCTGATGTTGCCAGTTTGTTGATAATGTTTCTAGAGTGACTGTATGGTGTTCCGATGAACACCAAGACGCTTAGCCACAACCTTTTGTGGCATTACTGTCTCAAGCATGCCAATAGCATGTAAATGTTAATTGTCAGAAAGGCGTGGCATCATGTGTACATGTAAAAATGTAGATGTGCATGGCAATGTGTGCGTGCAGTGTACAGTATGCACGTGCAAATTCCGGATATTCACGGTTAAACTGAGGAACATGTCAAGGCACATGCTGTCTTACCATTATATTG
Organism: Myxine glutinosa; assembly: GCF_964187855.1. Taxonomy (NCBI): domain Eukaryota; kingdom Metazoa; phylum Chordata; class Myxini; order Myxiniformes; family Myxinidae; genus Myxine; species Myxine glutinosa. The sequence goes on along the minus strand of NC_136264.1, from coordinate 74,305,029 downwards.
CATACGTCAGTATCATTTTGTGTAAGTTTTTTTTTTAAGGTGCATCGGAACTTTTTTCTGTTTGTGTGTGTGTATACAGTGCATTCAGAAAGTATTCAGACCCCTTCACTTTATCACATTTCGTTATGTTGCAGCCTTATGCTGAAATCCTTTAAATTCATTTTTTCCCTCATCAATCGACACTCAATGCCCCATAATGACAAAGAGAAAACAGGATTTTAGAAAGTTTAGCAAATTTATTAAAAAGAAAAAACTGCTATGACTTGAAATTTAGCTCAGGTGCCTCCCATTTCTCTTGATCATCTTTGAGATGTTTCTACACCTTGATTGGAGTCCACCTGTGGTTAATTCAATTGATTGGACATGATTTGGAAAGGCACACACCTGTCTATATAAGGTCTCAAAGCTGACAATGCATATCGGAAAAAAACCAAGCCATGAGGTCGAAGGAACTGCCTGCAGAGCTCAGAGACAGGATTGTGTCGAGGCACAGATCTGGGGAAGCCTACAAAAAAATCTCTGCTGCATTGAAGGTTCCCAAGAGCACAGTGGCCTCCATAATTCTTAAATGGAAGAAGTTTGGAACAACCAGGACTCTTCCTGGAGCTGGCCGCCCGGCCAAACTGAGCAATCGGGGGAGAAGGGCCTTGGTAAGAGAGGTGACTGAGAACCCGATTGAGTGTAGATTGATGAGGTAAAAAATGAATTTAAACGATTTCAGAATAAGGCTGCAACATAACAAAATGTGAAAAAAGTGAAGGGGTCTGAATACTTTCTTTCTGAATGCACTGTATATATATTATATATATATATATATATATATATATATATATATATATATATATATATATATACACATATATATATATAGTATATATCAACAGTCGTGGCCAAAGATATTGGCACCCTTGCACTTTTTTCAAATATTGCACCATTTCTTCCAGAAAATTGTGGAAATAAAAAAATATTTTGGTATCCATATGTGTATTTCATTGGTTTGCAGTGGAACAAAACAAAAAAAGTTGAAAAAAATTACAATCTTAGCTTATTCCATACAGAAATCCTAAAATGGTCCGGACAATATCATGGGTACCTTTTAGAAGTTGTTAGAAATAATTAGATTTCAAGCAGGTGATTCTCCTTTACTTTGAAATTTTACTCACGTATGGTGAGTTGCAGTTGCCTGCAATATAAAATAACTCATTCAATCAGTTTGAATGGAGAAAAGGAGTCATTCTGCTGTTTTGTGTCACTGCGTGTACCGTAATGAGTATGGAGAAAATACATAAAACCAGAGAATTATCTGAGGAGGTCAGACACAAGATTGTAGCCAGGCATGGACAAAGTCAAGGCTACAAGTCCATCTCCACTGACCTTGATGTTCCTGTGTCCACCATACGCAATGTTATCAGGAAGATTAACGCCCATGGCACTGTAGCCAACCTCCCTGGACGTGGCCGCAAGAGAAAACTTGATCAAATATTGCAGTGAAGGATTGTTCGAATGGTGGAGAAAGCATCTCAATCAACTCCCAAACAGATTCAAGCTGACTTTCAGACACAAGGTACGACAGTTTCAACTTGCACCATCCGTCGCCAACTCTATGAAAGGGGTAGGTTCTATGGTATGGACTATTCTATTGTAGGACTCCTCTGCTGTGAAAGCCCGACTGGAGTTTGCCAAAACACACCTGATCAAGACAAAATCCTTCTGGGAGAATGTCCTGTGGACAGATGAGACCAAATTAGAGCTTGTTTGTAAAGCACGTAATATCTATGTTTACAGAAAACAAAATGGAGCTGTCAAAGAAAATAACACCTTCCCTACAGTCAAACATGGAGGGGGGTTCAGTGATGTTTTGGGGTTGCTGTGCTGCCTCTGGCACTGGGTGCTTTGAATGTGCGCATGGCATCATGAAATCAAGAGATTACCAAGACATTTTGAAGCACAATGTTCAACCCAGTGTTAGAAAGCTGGGTCTCTGTCGAAGGCCATGGGTCTTGCAGCAGGACAATGACCCCAAACACTTCAAAAAGCCCCCAGGAATGGTTCAAGACAAAACGCTGGACTGTTCTGAAGTGGCCAGCTATGAGTCAAGATCAAAATTCCTTTGAACACCTGTGGGGAGATGTAAAAACAGCAGTTGGGAGAAGGCACCCTTCAAATCTGGGAGAACTGGAGAAGTTTACACAAGAAGGGTGGGCCAAACTGCCAGTAGAGACGTGTAGGAAGCTCATTCATGGCTATAGGAAGCGCTTGACTGCAGTTAATTTGTCCAAAGGCATCCCAAATATTGGTAACAGCAACTCATTGAGGACACAAGATGGTTGAAGAAGCCTGAAGGGATGTCATTGCAGATCTGTACTAATGCCTGCCGCAGTTGGACCAACGTCGCCCGTTCGATCTCAGGTCTCAGGTGTCAACTTCGATCTCAGGTGTCAATAATTTTGTCAATGCCATTTCTTTTTATTTTCTGATTTAAAAGGATATAATTAAGTTCTGAATCAAAAACAAAGGTTCTGTAATATTAACAGTGAAATAAAGAATTGTGGACACCAAATATTTTTTTTGAGAAAATTGTGAGTTTTTTTTTAAAAAGTGCAAGGGTGCCAATATTTTTGGGCATGACTGTATATACGAGTATATATATATATATATATATATATATATATATATATATATATATATATATATATATATATTGTTGCGGATATGAGGACTGTATATATTTTTTATTGTGTAAATTATTATTATTGTTTATTCTGCGCCCCCCTACCTCCGGAGCTGTGTAAAGGTGAAAGGGCATCCCATAATTAGTCCACAAGCATACACGTCAGCCAAATAATAGAAGACCCCTGTTTGATAGTTATCTCTTATTCTGTGTTTTAGAGTAAGGCTGTGTCTCCCATTAATTGAAGTACTCCATTGCACCAGTGAAAGAGAATAGATCCCCTTTCCTTCCCATCCCCAAAATCTCCATTTCCTTTTACATCCCCTTCCGTCATTGCCGGGCCTCGATTCCCAATTACCTCCCCTCCAATAACCGCCATTGAACATGTGCTTGAATCGGGGAAGAAAGGCGTGCCCGCCCGTCGTCATCAAGGGCGGAGCCAGAGGGTCGCGCGACCAACCAGGGCCGAGGTGAGCACCCCGATGGGCGTGTCCTGAAGGCCGGCGGCTTAATCGCCGGAGGCGCTATAAAAGGCGCGCACGCGAGTGGGTCGTGAGTTGGTCGTGAGTGGAGGGTCAGTCAGTGGTTGCGTTGGTTGCGGTAAGAAGTCGGTGGTGAGAAGTGGTGGCGTTGAGTGGTCAGTGGTTGCGTTGGTTGCGTTGAGTTGTCGGTGGTGAGGAGACACCAGGGCCAAGAGAGAGAAGGTTCAAGGGCCATTACCAGCAGTTGCGCCAGAGATGGCAGACGCGCCCTGAGCTGAGCCAGAGAAGCAGCTTTGGCTCCACAAGCAGCGTTGACTCCACCAGGCAGCTTCAACCCGTTACCCCGCGGGGACCAGATAGCGGTGGCATCGGTGGCCGTCGAGGTCCAGCCGACGTCCCGTGCGGGATCAAGCCCGAACCATCTGCCCCAGCTGAACCTTCCCATTCCTCCTTCCAACATTCATTCCATTCCATCCTTCTTGTGTATGTGAGTTTGTTCTGTTTGTTCTGTCCTGGGTTAATTAAGCTGGTATAAGTTAATATTTGCACTGTGTCACCTGCGTCTTATGTGTTGTAAATAAACCTTGATTGCTCCTTTTTGCTTGTGTAAATAATAAATCCCATTACTCGTCTGTACGTCTTCTCGTTTTATTCCTTTTCCTCTTTGCATTTCGTCGTTTTAGTCTTTTCCCAGATTGGGCAGCTGCGGTGCGATACGGCCAAAGTTCTGGGTGAATCGGGTGAGTCGGGGATCCTGTAACGGTCGCGGTTGGACCATCCGCTCGGCCCATCATACCATCTAAACCGCGATCAGTAACAATATATATATATATATATATATATATATATATATATATATATATATATATATATATATATATATATATATATATATGCTCCATCATAGAGAGATGTGTACTTTCCTTTGGTATTTTATTTTGTACCCCCTCCCCTGATAAAGATGATTTTCTTTACACTTTGATGTAGATATTCTTTTTATTTTCATCAATATTGTCGACCAATTTTTGGTAGTAACTTCAAAACTCCACCTTGACCTCATTTGTATATATTGTGCTCGTTCTTTCTCCAAGTAGCCAGATGTGCCAGGCTTCTGACATATTGGTGAATTTCTGCTTTGATGATGTATAAGAATACCAAAATGACAACCATTTAGTTTGGAAGCAGGTGCATGCCGACGTCATAATGAAACCTGCTTCTCTTGTCTCTTTGGTGAATATCAAACTGTGCATTACTTTTTCATGTTGGTGATTTTGATATTTATATGAGAAACAGAGGAGACTGCATATGAGCAAAGCAACTCCATTTCACAAAGTGCTGATTATATTGCAACATCATTGTGTGCACACCTATGCGATTACTTTTTTACCATTTTGTACATCGGAACTCCCATAATTCTGACAACCTGTCTTGCACCAAAGCCGTACTCCGACTGCCGTGGTTTCATCAATTATATGAGAGGAATTTAATGAATAAAGGAAGAGATGTATGGGAAATAAGAAAAATGGCAACGTGGGAAAGGAGGAAGAAGAAAAAAACATGAAAAGAGCAAGGGAGAAGAAAGATGGAAAAGGATGGATGTGGGATAAAGAGAGGGGCAAGGAAGAGGGATGGTAACACAGATGAGAGCAAGTCCTATAGTCATGTCATGGCTGAAACATATCATGAGATTCTCTGAAGATAAAAGGTGATAAGATGTTCCCAAAATTACGCTCCATTACGTTTTTACTGCGTTTTTGTCGAATAGTCAAATTATTTAATCCATCTTGGATTAAATCCCTGGTGTTGGCTTAGCGGTTAGGGTGCCGGCTTAGGATCCGAGGATCCTGGGTTCGAATCCCGGTCGATCGCTGAATTAACGCCAGGGGGGTTGACTCAGCCTGTCATCCTTCTGAGGTCGGCAAATTGAGTACCAGCTTGCTGGGATGAATGATCCCGGTGTGTACCCCGGTTTAGAATAGGTACACCGTATCCCTGCGCATCGTAAGAGGCGACCAAGGGTTGGCGTCAGGAAGGGCATCCGGCCAAAAAATAACAAAAAAACATTGCCTCAAACAGGGAACCATGATTGTCATGGGGCCCGCAAGGCTAACCCCCGCTCTAGCGGGGAAAATGGCCTTAAAACGATCATTCATTCATATTCATTCATCTTGTGGAATGTCGAGCATACAGTCACGTGAAAAAGTAAGTACACCCCATGTAAAGTTTTGACTTTTTCAACATATTTCAACATACAGCTATTTGATCTTCATTTCAGCAATATTGATAGATAAAGGTGATATAATATAACAAATATCATGAAACATTTACATTTTGTAGTCCTGGTGTTGGGCTAGCGGCTAGGGTGCCGGCTTAGGATCCTAGGATCCTGGGTTCGAATCCCGGTCGATCGCTGAATTAACACCAGGGGGGTTGACTCAGCCTGTCATCCTTCCGAGGTCGGCAAATTGAGTACCAGTTCACTGGTAATTCCCTGCTTGTCGTTAAAGGCGGCAAAAAGGGTTGGCGTCAGGAAGGGCATCCGGCCGTAAAACATTGCTTCAAAAAGGGGACCGAAAAACAACAACAACCACAGTTCCCGAAAAAGGCCAACCCCCACTTGCGGGGAAAAATGGCCTCTAAAGGTGGTTTTTATTTACATTTTGTAGTCCATTCTATAATTTAAATAAACGTAAATGCAAATTTCGCATGTGGAAAAAGTAAGTACACCCTACGTTTATCACTACTTCAAATACCTAAAATTAGAATCAGGTGCACCAGCTCAGGTGCAAATGATTAGAACGTCGTCAGAGAGGATCTTGGAGGAACCTGTCTTATTTAAACCTCAGACATTTAGTTTGGTTTGCTCTTTGTTGTTGAAGTGTGTGGTGTCACCATGCCTATATCAAAATAGCTCTCTGAGGCCTTCAGAAAGAAGGTTATAGATGCCTATGAGTCTGGGGAGGGATTTACAAAGATCTCCAAACAATTTTAAATCAATCATTTGACTGTCCGGAAGATCATCTACAAGTGGAGAAGATTCCAAACAACTGCCAACTTGTTCAGGTCAGGCCGCCCCAGTAAGTTCAGCCCGAGAGCAGACCGCAAGATGCTGAAAGAAGTCTCTAAGAACCCCAGAATGTCATCACGGGACTTACAGGTAGCTATGGCCACTGTTGATGTCAAAGTGCACGAGTCTACCATTAGAAACAGGCTGCACAAATTTGATCTACATGGGAGGTGTGCCAGGGGGAAACCTTTGCTGTCCAGAAAGAACATCAGGGCAAGACTAAAGTTTGCCAATAAACACCGAGGCAAAGACCAGCACTTCTGGAACAATGTGCTCTGGACAGATGAGTCAAAGGTAGAGCTATTTGGCCACAGCACCAGAAGACATGTTTGGCGAAAACCAAAGACAGCATTTGACCACAAGAACCTGATACCAACTGTAAAGCATGGTGGTGGAAATATTATGGTTTCGGGCAGCTTTGCTGCATCAGGGCCTGGGCAGCTCACCATCATAGAATCCACTATGAATTCTTCATTGTACCAGAGGGTGCTTGAGGATAATGTGAGGCCATCTGTCAGAAAGTTGAAGCTCAACCGAAGGTGGACCTTGCAACATGACAATGACCCGAAACAAACCAGTAAATCCACCAAGGAATGGCTGAAAAGAAAGAAATGGAGGGTTCTGGAATGGCCAAGTCAAAGCCCGGATCTAAATCCCATCGAGATGTTATGGGGGGATTTGAAACGAGCTGTGCATGCAAGAACCCCCTCAAACATCGCACAGGTGAAAGAATTCTGCATGGAGGAGTGGGCAAAAATTTCTCCCAGTCGATGTCAGAGACTGGTGGACAGTTATAAGAAACGCCTACTTGAGGTTGTTTCTGCCAAAGGGGGCAATACCACCTATTGGAGCCAAGGGTGTACTTACTTTTTCCACATGCGAAATTTGCATTTATGTTTATTTAAATTATACAATAGACTACAAAATGTAAATGTTTCATGATATTTGTTGTATTATTTCACCTTTATCTATCAATATTGTTGAAATGAAGATCAAATAGCTATATGTTGAAATATGTTGAAAAAGTCAAAACTTTACATGGGGTGTACTTACTTTTTCACGTGACAGTATATACCCCTAAACATCTCACCTGTTGTCATTTTGTCCGAGAAGTTTTATGTACTCGTATCAGTAAAATGCATGCAAAGCTGTAACTCCTCTTCAAAACCGATTTATTTTTACCCTGCTCAAGCTGGAAATTACCTGGTTTACAAAAGGTTAATTAATGCCTCGTGTGTTTTTTAATCATTTTTAATGAGCTATATTTCCCTGAACACTGAACATTAATCTGCTCCCTTGGAACCTCAGTTTATTGTGTTTCCATTATTTTGGTGCCTCAGCCACATTAGGTAGCATAGAGGTGAAAGGTTATTTATGTTTTTGGGTACACTTTCAGTTAGTTGTGGCATTATGCATTTGAGACCGGTTTTCTATTGCACAAACCTTGCGAGTTTGCAGATACGGAGAGGGCGGTCAACATTTCCACCACATTTGTGTCGGGTTTCAAAAATATACATGCATTGTCCGTACTTGAGCATCTCACTGGCACATCTTGTGCTTAAGCACCCTTTGCATGAAAGAACACTTGTGAGGAACATATTGTGACTATTACTGTGTTCTACCTTTTCAGACGTCAGTGCAACAATTCCTCTGGCTTCTGGTGCCAAAAAGACTGCAGATCAGAGTCTTAACCCACTCACAAAGATGTTAAAAAATCCTACAAAGGTGGTGCTTTTGCGGGTGAGTGCTTCTGTCACATACCACAAACTATGTGGATATGTAACATTTCTTTTTTTGCATTTGGAAAGTTCCTACCTTTAGTTTTCTCATGAAAGGGAATATGTCTGATTTAGAAATGGGCATCTTACATATTATCATGACAAACTCCATTTAACCCTGTCTTCTCTTTGCTTTATTCTTTTAATCTTTTCGCTTTTTTGCATACAAGATCGGGGCTCGTGTAAGAGCTAACATTAATCACAAAAAGACAAACTGACACACAAAACATATGATAAAGGGAGCGGGAGACAAGATTGGGAGAGAGAGGGGAAAACAAAAGTACACCATTTGAGAGCAGGGACATCGGGAGATCTGGGGGAGGGAGAAGGCTTGGGGGAGGGGGCATGGGAAGGGAGGGGGGGGGGGGTGGGAGAGGTATAAAACACATGGACACTGCTAGGACTTCCAGGAAAAAGGTCGGTATTTCAAAAATTGAATCTGGGGTGAATTAACGGCGGTAGAAAAGATCAAGGTTTTGGATGGTGGAAGGTAAGAGATGGTGGTGAACAGCTGTTTTAAAGACCTGGAGGGAGGGAGGGAGGAGTGGGATTGAAGAGAGTGAGGGAGTTTGTTCCAGAGGCGGGATTAAAGAGGAATGAAAGAGTGAAGGTGAGCAGAGAGTCTTGGTTTTTGGCAGTTTAACCAGAAGACGGTTGCAGGCAGATCTTGTGCGACGGGTAGGAATATTTGGAGGACAGAGCGCTGGGGGAGCTCGGCCAGAGAGGAGTCGGTGGAAGACAGAAAGACCACCAACTTGCCTGCGGTGAATAACTGAAAGGCCCTCGGAGTTAGCTTCATCGCGGAGATTCCAATGATTCTGTAAGCTTTGATTTCAACAGCGTGAAGTCGAGCTAGGTGTGAAGCAGGAGCTTTGACCCAGAAGGGACAACAGTATTTCATTGAGCTGCGGATGAAAGCCTTGTATGTGGTGATGAGCTCAGGTGTGCCAAGGAAGGACTTCACACGACAGAGGATGCCCAGTCGGCGACTGGCTTTGGAGGATAGCTTGGAAACGTGGTTTTCCCAGGAAAGATCATGGCAGATAGTCAGACCAAAACCTTGAATGACAAAACTTCTTGGAGAGGATGGTTGAGAAGGTACATTCAGAAGGTATTCAGACCCCTTCACTTTTTTCACATTTTGTTATGTTGCAGCCTTATACTGAAATCGTTTAAATTCATTTTTTTCCCTCATCAATCTACACTCAATACCCCATAATGACAAAGAGAAAATAGGATTATATAAAGTTTTGCAAATTTATTTAAAAGAAAAAACGGAAATATCACATTGACATAAGTATTCATACCCTTTACTATGACACTTGAAATTTAGCTCAGGTGCCTTCCATTTCTCTTGCTCATCTTTGAGATGTTTCTACATCTTGATTGGAGTCCACCTGTGGTAAATTCAATTGATTGGACATGATTTGGAAAGGCACACACCTGTCTATATAATGTCTCACAGCTGACAATGCATATCAGAGAAAAAACCAAGCCATGAGGTCGAAGGAACTGCCTGCAGAGCTCAGAGACAGGATTGTGTCGAGGCACAGATCTGGGGAAGCCCACAAACAAAAATCTCTGCTGCATTGAAGGTTCCCAGGAGCACAGTGGCCTCCATAATTCTTAAATGGAAGAAGTTTGGAACAACCAGGACTCCGTTTCGAGTTTGGAACAACCGAAAGCTGGCCGCCCGTCCAAACTGAGCAATCGGGGGAGAAGGGCCTTGGTAAGAGAGGTGACCAACAACCCGATGGTCACTCTGGCTGAGCTCCAGAGATCCTGTGTGGAGATGGGAGAAACTTCCAGAAGGACAACCATCACTGCAACACTCCACTGATCTGGGCTTTATGGCAGAGTGGCCAGACGGAAGCCTCTCCTCAGTGAAAGACACATGAAAGCCCGCTTAGAGTTTGCACAAAAGCACCTAAAGGACTCTCAGACTGTGAGAAACAAGATTCTGTGGTCTGATGAAACCAAGATTGAACTGTTTGAGTTCCATCTGGCCACACTGCCATAGGAAATGATCAGAAGAACCGATTGGAGCAGAAGTAGAGCAGCAGACATTTGCAGGGAAGTTCGTCATAAACAAGTCTAGAAGAGAAGATACTCAATTGACTGAGATCTGGTCGGGAAATTGACAGATTTTGTCAGTCCCAGTGAGTCGCAGAAGTCCTTTGCTGAGGTTCCATGGCTGGTGTGAGAGGAACCCACACCCAGCCAGCTGGCATGATGACAGTTGAAGTGGCAACATATGAGGAAGAGAGAGTTGGGATGAGTGGATAAAAGTTGGTCCATGTTGTCAGACAGGGAGATGTATATGGAGTCATCACTGTTTGGAGGACGGCACAGAACACATATGAACAAAAGGTGGGAGCGGAGAGGAAGCCGTAGCCAGAGGTACTCCTGGGGGTGGGGTGGATATAGGGCAGTGCAAGGAGAGTGAGGAGAGAGTTTTTGATAAAGATAGCAAACCCACCTCCAGGACGAGGCTCAAGTAATCTTACTATAATTCACCAAATGTCCGTCGGTCCGTTCGAAGGTACCGCAAAAACGGCTCAACCGATCGCAACAATATTTTGGGTGGGTATTCCTGGGACGCGTGGGAGTAAAATAGGCTATATTGTTTTTTCCATGTTTTTCAATTTTCCAGTTTTTCCAAACACGATGGAATAATATTTACAGATATGAACAGTGATGTGGCTTTTGTTGAAATTCTACGTACCAGGAGAGAGTAGATCGACTTCTGACGAACTCTTCCGATATAAACGTGCGGCTCTGAAGGAACACGGCAGCGTGTGCAAAGCGATTGAGAAACAGGTGTAGCGGCCGCTTCCGTGTTACACATTCGGCGCGCACTCTTCACATATAAACGTGCGACTGAGAAAGACGTGTAGCGGCCGCTTCCGTTTTGCAGAATTAAATCTTTTTTCAAAATGGTCGCCATGTACTGTTTAGATTTGGATGATTTGTGTGTTATATGATTCAACGGATGTTTATATGAATCGTTTAAAATAAAAAAAAGCCTTCTGATATTTTGCCTTTTCATTTGGGCCACCCAATTGAAGCCCCGCCCTTGGGCGGGTACCATTGCTAGTAATGATAACTTGAGAACAGGTGAATGGATTTTATATCAAACCATGTACAAGTATTATAATGATGTAATTGTGTGTGTGTGTGTGTGTGTGTGTGTGTGTGTGTGTGTGTGTGTGTGTGTGTGTGTGTGTGTGTGTGTGTGTGTGTTTGTATTGTATGTGTTTGTGTGTGTGTGTGTAATTGTGTGTGTGTGTGTAATTGTGTGTGGGTGTGTAATTGTGTGTGGATGTATATATGTGTAGTATATATATGTAGTATATATATGTAGTATATATATATATATATGTATGTATATATATATATATATATATATATATATATATATATATATATATATATATATATATATATATATATATATATATATATATATAGATATATAGATATATATATATATATTGTTGCGGATATGGGATTTGGCCTCCATCCATATCCGCTTGTAAATATTCCCCTATTTCCCCAATACTCCCCAACTATCCCCAATCCCCCATTCCCTAGTCCCATTGTCTGTAAACAACACTCTGTAGAACCGACCTTCCCCTTTTTCCCCCATTAAATGTCGTGCCCAGGTTCACCGCATCTCACGTAGACAACTATAGGACATCTTGCTAGTTATTCTTAGTCTATGTCAGTTAAGGACTCGTTTCCATTAATTCTGACTCTTCGTTGCACCAGAATGTGATTGTATGGCACCAGTAGTGAGTTTAGGACCTCCCCATACCTCCTCCCATCTTCCTCATGAAACTACAACAACAACAACAACTACAACAACAGCGCGCGGGGAGTGGGCGTCCTCACTCCGGCTTGGTTAGCCGCCATTGCCCATGTGCTCCGACGGGGTTACCACGAAGGGGCTGACTGTCAGCTCCTCGTCAAGGGCGGAGCCCGGTAACCCCCCCCGCACCCAATAAGAAGCGGCGGGCCGATTCCATCTGGGCCGGAGCTAACGAGCCGAGGGCGTGTCACTCCCCGCTGGATATACGCAGCCACTTACCGGAGGTGACGTCAGATGAGCCCCCAGCTTGAGGAGAAACAGAGGCGACCTCCAGCGCGACGATACCTCCCCGCATATATCTGGACCGGACCGTGTGGATCCTGTCCCTGAGCCAAGGTGCACCTTGTGCTGTCCATCGACTACCTGCCCTTCCTTGCCATCAATCCCTGTGTGAGTCAGTCTTGTCCTGTTTATCTGTGGTCTGTCGGGGCTACTATAAGACCGTTATTAAGTGCCCACCTTCCTATGCTGTACCTCTTGTCCTTGTAGTCTAAACGTTCCGCATACAAATATTATAACCTCCTCCGGAGGTCTTGAGAACTGTACCCCTGGTGTCGTGTCATCTAATCCCAGCCGTTGTGTCCTTTCCTTCATTGATCTAGCGTAGCGCGACTCGGCCAACGTTCGAGTATAATCGGGTAAACTGTGCAGACGCGGTCATACCAAACCGCTCGGTAAACTAACATCCAAAACCGCGTCTGTAACAATATATTATCTGTAATCTGGTTCTCCAACCTCATGAGCGAACATCATGACGTCATCGCCATGCATGTCCGCATTGCCTGCTCATCATCATCGCCATTGCCTCCTGTAGTAACTCCCAACCGCATCCAGGTCGACTCCATATGATGAGTGGATACCAGAGATAACGTTACCGTGTGGCAGGCGGTGCTTATCGCTCCCAGCAAGGTGCAGCAACAGCTGTATGGGACACCTTGCTGGCGGTTCTCCACTGATGATATGAAGGTCGCATCGTGACTGATATGTATATATATATACACGTGTGTGTATGTATGTGTATGTGTGCATGTGTGTCTATGAATAAGAGAGAGATAGAATTGTGAGGAACAGAAATGAAAAAAACGAGGTGGTGTGTGTGTGTGTGTGTGTGTGTGTGTGTGTGTGTGTGTGTGTGTGTGTGTGTGTGTGTGTGTGTGTGTGTGTGTGTGTGTGTAACTCCCCCCCTCCCCGTGTGTGTGCGACCCACTCCGTGTGTGTGTGTGTGTGTGACCCACTCACTGGTGCAGTGTGCGTGATGGGGGTGGGGAGGGAGAGGATTTGAGCTCTTGAAGTCACATTTTACATGAGATGTAATGACACATTTCAAACTGTATTTCCCATGTGCACGCACATGCATTCACATGTTATCAGAAGTAAATACATTGTGTAGATGACATCATTTGTGGATCTGATAAATAGCCAGTAACCATTTTGTAAAACTGAATGTGCAGCATCTAAATGAAGATGTCCAAATGTCACACACGCCCATGCCCGTGGGATTCCCACGGGTGACCCCACTAGTGATGTAATAATGTGGGCGGAGGCATATCGGTATCGATATTGTGTCGTCAAAGAGTGTCGTTCTAGTTTTGGATATGATCCAAAATGTTCATGTTCATGGCCTCGGTGGTGGTGACTTTGGATAACAGGGGTCAAAACGAAAAACAAAATTTAACTCAAAATTTGATATTGGGTCATTCCTGGTGGAACCTTTTGTCATCTTCCAGCTTTGCTTTCGGTGGGAAGTGTTTGGGGATTTGCGAAGATGCGCCATTGACTTCACTCTAGCTATGTTTGTGTGTGTGTGTGTGTGTGTGTGTGTGTTACGTTTGTGGAGGTAGCAATGAAATACCTGAGGCCAGGTGGGATTGTATAGGGTAGTGTGCTCCGAATGTCACAAAGAAGAAGAAACCTTCCTGTAATTAAGTAGGGCCGGATGTCGCGTAAGTGTATATTTGTCTCCATGGGAGGGGTAGAGCTATGCTAATTAGTTGGGGTATAAGGGTAGATTCCCTGTGTGTTGTTGCCTCTGTGGTTTTCCCTTCGTTCCTTATGACACTTGCAACACCTGCCATGCAATCAGCGCCTACAATTAAATAACATAGCCGCCGACCGGATCCGGACAATCTACCACTAACACCACCCAGCGAATCATCTCGATGGGCGCGAAGAGGGTCGTGAGGCCGCGCCCTGAAGAACTATTGGTTGGAGCGATGCGATGGCGTGGCACGATTGGTGAGAGTGTGACATCAGAGAGAACGTTCCAGCACAAGGAACAAAAAGACAGAGCACCGCCATTTTCTCTCTCTTGTGTTGGGTTTGATTGCCGGCGGACGCACATTTACTCTCTTCGTTCCTGGCCTTCATTGCGAGCGGACGCATCCTTATTGTTCCTCTCCTTGATGTTGGCCTGTGATGGCTGCGTTTTGTGCCGTGTGCACCTGGGAAGTTTGGGATGGTCGGAGCTCAGTGCAACCGAGCGAGAAGGACGTTGAAGGAGCTCGGGCCTGTTCGCTTTGCGTTGGCGGTGAACGTGACTTCACGCCAACGTATGTTTTCCCATGCAGGGACGTGGGACCTTTGACGACCTTGGACGGTCAAGGAGACCAGAGCGATTCCCAGCTAACAATTACACACGTTTACTTTCGTTATTTTATCATCCCTTTTTGTGTAATTGTGTCTGAGAGGAGGATCCTCAATATAGGAATGTTAGTTACCGCACATTCTTTGCTATCCTGGCATTACTTTCATTAAATCATTATTTTTTACATTTTAAATTCCTTGGCTTGCCCGTTTATTTGTTTGAGTTTCGGAAAACTAAACCAGCGTCGCGTCCGGCCTTGCATGTAAGCTCTCGTTGCCCTCCAATACACCCCCCCCCCCTCCCCCGCACATGTCACTACCGTCATAGTTGAGTAAACGCCTCGGAGTTTAAAGCTCGGTTGGCCATCCGTAACCCAGGGGTGTTAATCCCGGTGAACATGACAGTATGTATATATTTGTTTGTATGTATATATACATACATTTGTACTGATATATATACAGACTTGGCATTTAATATGGAATATTTTTTTTGTGGGGGTGAACTTACTTTTCAAGTTGACTTAGAACCAAAAGTTCATTGGAATTATGTTGAAATTATTCTAGATTTTGTTAATGTGACCTTTAAAAGAAACAAAAACCACATTTGACATTTCGAAGCAAATAAATTGATCCTTGAAAGTGATGTAAACTGATATTGAACTCAATTCACGGACAGTACTGTGTTAAACTTCTGTACGTTTTCCAGAAGTATTTCTTTATTTTGCACATTAGCCAAAAATTTTTTTTAACAAAAACAAAAGTTAAATTACAACTGGGATTACGGACAGTAAAATTACAGTTCAGTACTTCGTGTAACCCCCACGAGCATTCAGGAGAGCACGTACACGTCGAGGCATGCTGTTCACGAGATTTGCCAAGGTTTGGACAGGAATCGCTTGCCATGCAGTGACAATAGTCTGCTGCAATTCACGCACAGAGGCAGGCTGCTGGTCCAAGTTGTCGATTTGACGCGTGAATTCTGCCCACAAGTTCTCTATCGGATTCATTTCCGGGGACATGGCAGGCCACTCCATATGCTCTACACCATGGTCAGCAAGAAAGTGTTGGATCATGCGAGCACGATGAGGCCATGCATTGTCATCTTGGAAGACAAAGTTTCCTCGAAAGGCTACACGAGCAAATGGAAGTAATGTTTCTTCCAGAATGGCCCTGTACGTGAACTGGTTCAGGTTTCCATTCAGAACAACCAGGTCAATTTTGCCCCCTGCATGAAAAGCAGCCCAAACGGTCACCCCACCGCCTCCAGCGTGGACTCTTGGCACTATACAATCTTCGTTGTAGGCTTCATGCACATGTCTGTGCACTCGGACATGGCCATCTTGACGATAGACCAGAAATCAAGACTCATCACTGAAGATCACGTGATTCCAGTGTCCTGGCTGCCATTGATGGTGCTCTCTGGCCCACTGCAATCGGCGCTGGCGGTGTTGTCTTGTCAGACGTGGCTTTCTCAGGGGACGCCTGGCACGATAGCCTGCTTGAACCAGTCGTTGGTTGACTAGCCTTCTGCATACAGGCACATTTGTCAGTTGCTGCCACTCAGCCCTAAGCCGATTAGCTGACTTGGTACGGCCATTGCGGACTAACTGGTGCAGCTGGCGATCATCCCTCCTTGTGGTTCTGCAGGGACGTCCTGGCCTCGATATTGGAGGAGGGACACCCTTCTGAGCATTTCGTTTCAGGATCTTTGACACCTGACCTTGAGTGATGCCATACTGCCGAGCAATAGCACACTGTTTCATGCCGGAATTTCGTAAAGCCACCACTCCATGACAAACAGCTTTGTCGAGTTGACGGACCATCTCCAGAGGAATCGGCAATAACTTTTGTAGACGTGCAGCAGTTGTTTTCCACTAATGCAGAACGCAACAACCCTTATATACCCGATTGTGAAGCCAATCGTCAAATGTACCTGTCCGTACATTTTGTCACGCCACCTGTGATATAATCCTGTTATTGACTTCTTGCTGTGACAGACAATCAGTGACATGGTTCTTTTAACAAAGAAATCACCGAAGTGTAAAAGAAACTCACCAGATTGATAATCTGAGTTCAGAAAGGAAACGCAAGTCAAGAAAAAATATATATTCCATATTAAATGCCAAGTCTGTATATATATATGTATATATATATATATATATATATATATATATATATATATATATATATATATATATATATATATATATATATATATTATTTATTTATTTATTTATTTATTTATATATGTACACACTTGGCATTTAATATGGAATTTTTTTTTTGTGGGGGTGAACTTACTTTTCAAGATGACTTAGAACCAAAAGTTCATTGGAATTATGTTGAAATTATTCTAGATTTTGTTAATGTGACCTTTAAAAGAAACAAAAACCACATTTGACATTTCGAAGCAAATAAATTGATCCTTCAAAGTGATGGAAACTGATATCGAACTCAATTCATGGACAGTACTGTGTTAAACTTCTGTATGTTTTCCAGAAGTATCTCTTTATTTTGCACATTAGCCAAAAAATTTTTTAACAAAAACAAAAGTTAAATTACGACTGGGATTACGGACAGTAAAATTACAGTTCAGTACTTCGTGTAACCCCCACGAGCATTCAGGAGGGCACGTACACATTGAGGCATGCTGTTCACGAGATTTGCCAAGGTTTGTACGGGAATCACTTGCCATGCAGTGACAATAGCCTGCTGCAATTCATGCACAGAGGCAGGCTGCTGGGCCAAGTTGTCGATTTGACGCGTTACTTCTGCCCACAAGTTCTCTATCGGATTCATATCCGGGGACATGGCAGGCCACTCCATATGCTCTACACCACGGTCAGCAAGAAAGTGTTGGATCATGCGAGCACGATGAGGCCGTGCATTGTCATCTTGGAAGACAAAGTTTCTTCGAAAGGCTGCACGAGCAAATGGAAGCAATGTTTCTTCCAGAATGGCTCTGTACTCTAAATGGTTCAGGTTTCCATTCAGAACAACCAGGTTAGTTTTGCCCCCTGCATGAAAAGCAGCCCAAACGGTCACACCACCACCTCCAGCTTGGACTCTTGGCACTATACAATCTTCGGTGTAGGCTTCATGCACTTGTCTGCGCACTCGGACGCGGCCATCTTGACGATAGACCAGAAATCTAGACTCATCACTGAAGATCACATGATTCCAGTGTCCTGGCTGCTATTGACGGTGTTCTCTGGCCCACTGCAATCGGCGCTGGCGGTGTTGTCTGGTCAGGCATAGCTTTCTCAGGGGACACCTGGCATGATAGCCTGCTTGAACCAGTCGTTGGTTGACTAGCCTTCTGGATACAGGCACATTTGTCAGTTGCTGCCACTCAGCCCTAAGCCGATTAGCTGACTTGGTACGGCCATTGCGGACTAACCGGTGCAGCTGGCGATCATCCCTCCTTGTGGTTCTGCGGGGACGTCCTGGCCTCGGTATTGGAGTCGGGACACCCCTCTGAGCATTTCGTGTCAGGATCTTTGACACCTGACCTTGAGTGATGCCATTCTGCCAAGCAATAGCACGCTGTTTCATGCCGGAATTTCATAAAGCCACCACTCCATGACAATCAGCATTGTCGAGTTGACGGACCATCTCCAGAGGAAGCGGCAATAACTTTTGTAGTTGTGCAGCAGTTGTTTTCCACTAATACAGAACGCAACAACCCTTATATACCTGATTGTGAAGCCAATCGTCAAATGTACCTGTCCGTACATTTTGTCACGCCACCTGTGATAATGTGATATAATCGTGTTATTGACTTCTTGCTGCGACAGACAATCAGTGACATGGTTCTTTTAACAAAGAAATCACCAAAGCGTAAAAGAAACTCACTAGATTGATATACTCAGTTCAGAAAGTAAACCCAATTCAAGAAAAAAAAAATTCCATATTAAATGCCAAGTATATATATATATATATATATATATATATATATATATATATATATATATATATACAGTGAAACCTTGACTTACGAGTTTATTTCGTTCTGTGACCGAGCTCGTAACTCAATTTGCTCGTTTCTCAAATTAAATTTCCCCATTAAAATGAATTGAAATGCTATTAATCCATTCCAGCCCCCCAAAAACCACACCAATTTAAAAAATATATATATATATATATAAATATCTCGCGCTTTATATTTCACCTGTATGCAGCATACAAGTTGGCAGGATGGCCTGGACTGGAGGTACGCACACTTGACTCTAAACTGTCCAGCCTGGGTTTGAATCCCGACCCAGCTATAACCTGTCATGTCGGTGTTTCACAGGCACGGTGATTCATCAATGTGTGTACCGCTAAACTGGGTGCCCCGTTTGCGTCCCATTAGTTGTTGGATGTTAAGGATCTCACCGTGTCTTCCACAAAGAGAAGGCGAGCTATCGCCGGCACTCTGAACAAGTTGTGGCCTGGCATGCTCTTCTCCTCTGCCGTTATATACGTCCTCCTCGGCATCTTTTTCCAGAAGAGCCCTGTCTCGTCACAGTTGAAGATTTGCTGGGGGATGTATCCTTCGGCTTCTATCAGTTCGGCAAAAGTTATAATAAAATATTCAGCTGCCTTCACATCCGAGCTTGCTGCCTCACCATGCCTGACGACGGAGTGAATGCCGGTCCTCTTCTTAAAATTATCAAACCATCCCCGACTGGCTTTGAATGACTCTTCCGATGCCTCGTCCGTTGATGTTCCCGCCGTCTGCTGCACCAAATCCCCGTAAATGTCTCGTGCCTTCTCACAGATGATGCTCTCGGTCACGGTATCTCCTGCGAGCTGCTTCTCCGTCAACCACACAAACAACAACTTCTCCATCTCTTCATGGACAGAGGTCCGGAGCTTTGAAATAATCTTAACGCCCTTGGCTGGCGTTATAGCCTTTATCGACTCCTTCTGCTTCAAAATCGTACATATCGTAGAAGTACTACGATCGTACTGCCTCGCCAAGTCGACAACACGCACACCTCGCTCATGTTTTTCGACGATTACGTGTTTTATATCCAAGCTCGCTCGTAACTCGGATCTCGGCTCGCATCACAAAGCAAAAAATCGACCGAGCGACGGCTCGTATCTCGGAAAACTCGTAAGTTGGTGCACTCGTAAGTCAAGGTTTCACTGTGTGTATGTATATATATATATATATATATATATATATATATATATATATATATATATATATATATATATATATATATATATATATATGTGTATATATATATATGTATGTATATATATATATGTATATATATATATGTATGTATATATATATGTATATATATATATATATATATATATATATATATATATATATATATATATATATATATATATATATATATATATATATATAATTGTTTTTGTTTGTCAAAAATTATTTATTCCATTTCATAAACGTGTTTTAAATGAAATGGATAGCATTTGAGAATTACATGAAAGGCTCCACCTGCTTTGTCCATTTTAAAAATTGAAATTAAAAACTGACACATAACATTATAATGTTACATAATTGTTGTTGATGTAATTTGGAAGATTATTGCCACCATTCTCATACTAGCTCTTATTTTTCAGAACATGGTTGGAGCAGGTGAGGTAGATGAGGACCTGGAGGGAGAGACGAAGGAAGAATGTGAGAAATATGGCAAAGTAATACGATGCCTCATTTTCGAGGTAAGTTTTGAAAGGTCGATTCAGACTTACTTTGGTTTAGTGTTGGTAGCTCATCAGGACATCATCAAGCAGAATTTCGTTGCACTGCATTTGAATGCATGACCAGCATAGAGAAAAGGACCATGCAAAGATAATGAGGCAATGTGACTGAAATTAGGACAAAACATATGTCAGTGCTGTTTCTGCAAGAGAGGGATTCGTTTTATTTTCCTTCATTGTTCAGCTACCTTGTACCCAAAAATTGATAAGTAAGCCTAACTCAAAATTTAACCTCCGCAGCTTCCCACCTCGAATGATGAGGAGGCTGTCCGAATTTTTCTCGAATTCGAACGGATAGAGTCTGCAATCAAAGGTATGGCAAATTTTTGCTCTTCCTACATTTTGCCGACGAACCACCGAAAACTAGATTGGGCTATCCAACAAGATGATACAAATTCTGAGAGGATAAAAAAGAGTTCAAATTTTCGGTTTCTTTTGAATCTAATTTGACAGCCATTGAACGAATAGCAACGACAATACAGAAGGCAGATAGATATTCTTATGTTTTTCGTTTTTCTTTGTTTCTCCAATTGTGGGGAAAGATTACCGGAGTCCGGGAAATTCTGCCGATTCCATCTCGGTGCCTTAAAAAATTTGTTGAAAGCTGTCATGAATATCGAAGGTGTACATACCTTGAAAGATTACTTGGTGCACTGAAATCAATTTGGCCCTGGATGTGGTGGGATAGCCCAACTTATTTGTCAGGGGCTCCTAAGCACGTTTCACACACTGCTCATTAAATTTGTAGTCCTTATCCCCTTCCCCCCTCCTACTTCCATTATGTTTTTTAATTGCAAACATAATCTAAGCTCATGGAAGAGTCTGTTTTCTCAGCATGATAATTCTGTTGATGCAGTGTTTGATCATTATGGATGCAATTTGTGTGCACTGCTTTGGGCATTTATATACAGTATATGTATTTTTTTATCAAACACATTTATTTCTCATAAATCTGGCCATATTTGATTTCCTGAACCATTTTTCTTTTGTTTCTATAATTGCATCAAGTGTTATAAATTATTAGCTCACCTGGAACGAAGTTCCGGGGAGCTTATGCGATGGCTCGTCCGTCTGTCCGTCAGTCCGTAAACACTTGCAATTTCTTCTCCGAAACTGCTGATGGGATTGTGGCCAAACTTGGCACAAATGATATTTGTTATGTTGTGACTAAAGTTTGTTCACGGCATGAAAACATTTGGGGTCTAAGCGGTCTATGGAGGGGGGGGGGGGGGAGGGTCCACGTTTTACCCCCCCCCCCCCCTCCCCAAAATAGGAATTAGCTTTTTCCTCTGAAACTACACACACTATTCCAATGAAATTTGACCACAACCTTCACCACCCATAAAAGCCTGGTGTTGGCTTAGTGGTTAGGGTGCCGGCTTGGGATTCTAGGATCCTGGGTTCGAATCTTGGTCGATCGCTGAATTAACGCCAGGGGGGGTTGACTCAGCCTGTCATCCTTCCGAGGTCGGCAAATTGAGTACCAGTTCACTGGTAATTCACTGTGTGTCGCAAGAGTCGACTAACAGGGTTGGTGGCAGGAAGGGCATCCGTCTGTAAAACATTGCTTCAAAAAGGGGACCATGGTGCCCAAAAAAGGCCAACCCCTGCTCTGCAGGGAAAAATGGCCTCTAAAGGTAAAGGTGGTTCTTCACCACCGATGATGTACCAAATTTTGTCTACGGAATTTTTTAAAATCTGAGTCTAAGGTAGTCTATGGAGGGGAGGTTGTGGTCAAATAGGTGTTTTTTTGTTTAAAGTCGTATGATTACGTTGGTGTGATTGGACATGCTGCCTTGTCTTCTAGCAACCATTGAAATTGGTTAAAAATGCCATGATACAGTTTAAAATACCTTTATTTAATCAGTGTAGTTTTCCTGCTATATTCTACCAGGTGAACGCCCAGGTGTATTGCCCCTATGTTTGTTTTTGAGAGGGATAAATTGTTTGATGCAAGAAATCGTTTTGCTTCTTTGCATTTTGTTCCTTTGATCTTTCTTATCCACAGCTGTGGTCGATCTCAATGGTCGGTATTTTGGAGGACGAGTGGTGAAAGCATCCTTCTACAACTTGGACAAATTCCGCCGACTCGATCTCGGTGAACACATCAGCCCTTAATATTCACTCAGTGTTACAGGATGCCCTTTTTACACCTTTTCCCTCATTATTTTCTGTGCCAGAAAATTTGCTGGACTTTGAGTAAATTTTTGTACATTGTACTAATTAAATCATTTCTTTGAATGATTTTTTATTTTAACTTTGTGGTGTCCTATAACTCGATAACCCCCTTTTGTTGAGGTGTAGATCGTGGAATATTTGATGAAACCGCACGTTTCTGGTGTCATATTTACCTTAAGGATCAGAATAGAGATGGCACTGCTAACCCCGTGCATTTGGCCCTTAAAAAAAAATAAAAATAAAAAATCGAAGAGGCTCACATCAGTTTATTTCCTGGGCGGAAGAGAAAGGTTCCTAGAAGTTTGTTAACCGTGCTGGCTCGGCTGCATGCTTATTATTAGCTCACCTGGAACAAATTGTTTTAGCATCGTGTGGCGTCCATCAATGAGTCAGTCACACAGTATGTAAACACTCGGGTCTTCCTTTCCAAAACTACACACCCAATTTTGATGAAACTTGACCACAATTTTCATAACCCATGATGTACCAAAGTTTGTTCATGGCATTAAAAACAATTCAGGGTGTAATATGCTCTCAGGGGTTCAAAGTGGGTCCAGGTTTGACCACCCCCTCCACGAAAAAGGGGGTATTTGCTTTCTTCACTGAAACGACACACACTATTTTGAAGAAACTTCACCACAACCTTCATCTCCTGTGATGGACAAAAGTTTGTTCACAGCATTAAAAAAAATCAAGGTCTAAGTAGGAGGGGGGGGGGGGGCGGGGGGACGACGAAATCAGTCGTTCCAA
The DNA here is from genome assembly GCF_964187855.1 of Myxine glutinosa. NCBI lineage: Eukaryota > Metazoa > Chordata > Myxini > Myxiniformes > Myxinidae > Myxine > Myxine glutinosa. Next base: position 74,281,925 of record NC_136264.1, on the reverse strand, counting down.
TATCAATCAACGAAATCAGTCACATTGTCGTTCCTAATAATAATAATAATGATAATAATCATCATCATATTGAGACTGTATATCCAAGCTGCCTCTATCAATGGCAATGATGGCAATGATTGCTGCCTGGTACCATCCGACAGTTTTACTTCATGCAACATACTGTCGCGCAACTCCGATTAACACCAGAGTTGCGGATTGCCGATCACGAAGGCTTTAACTCCGAGGCGGAAACTCAATGGCGGATTCCAAAACTTAAAGCCCCTAAGCGCGCGGAATAGAGGGAAGCGGCGAGAGTCCCCGCAGCCTTAACTGTGAAAATCAACCACCCGGTAAACTGCGTTCAGATATTTGTACAAAAATAATGCAAGGGTTTATTGGGAAAAGCAAAGACAGTAAAAGCACGCGCCGGTAATGAAATAATCCTAAATCGGGATCCTGCACACCAGATATCAAAGACAAGACGAGGGATATGAATTAATAAAAAGAACACGTTATGTTAAATCGTGAAATGTGGTGTGAGCTTATCTGTCTGTCGTCCTGTATTGTTTGCCGTCCACCACGGCTCCGTTCGGGCCCCGATGTACCCACGAGGCCTCGCTCCAAGCTCCGATCCTCTCGCCACCCACTCGGTCCGTGCACCAAGCTCCAAAGCACCCAACGCAGGCCAGCGGCTGCACACGAGGTCGATCCCCACACGAAGCACGAAAAGACAGGAACGGAGAGAACGCAGGTGTGACTGCACGTCTCGTCCTTCCAACTCGCTTCTCAACTGCTCACTGCCAACTGCTGCTGCGCGACTCGCTCTCGTGCACTCGGGATCCAACTCACAACTCGTCGCTCTCAATGGCGTTCGGCGCTCGTCACTCAACTCTGTCAGGATCGCACCGGGACTGTACTGCTCGACAACTCCACTCAACTCCTGTGCGCACGAACTCCACTCAACTCCTGTGCGCACGAACTCTCGACTCCCAACTCGACTGGCTCTCAACGAACGGCCCTCTACTCTTCGCCAGGAATGTAACTAGTCTCAACTGCACACGCCTAGTCTCAACTGACTCTCTCTCCACTCAACTCCGCGCCAGGGATGCAAGTGCTCTCGACTCCCGAAATGGCGTCCGGCCCCCGCTAATATCTCCGGCCGGTGACGTCAGCTCTGGCGCACTGCCCTCCCAATCGGTCTCCTCCACCGACTCGCCCAGGTCACGCCCACTGCGTCACTCTCACCCCCGCTCCTGCTCCTTGTGTGATAGCACGTACTATGCGAGGCGGGTAGGCCTCGCGGAGGTGCAAATGGTGGCGGCCATTATCGGCGGTATCCTAGCCTGATTTCTTCCTAAGTCATGTCGGGGGAAGGGCGTCATTTAGTGTTGTACTAAAGGAATCCTAACCAAGTGTCTATGTGGTCTGTAGTGCCATAAGGGACAAAGGTTTGATTACCAGGTGAGAGTCTCACCTGCCAAAGGCTGCCACTCTAAATTTTCATTTTCCCCTACCACGCGTGCGCATTTTCCCCTACGTTTCACGTACGCCCATCCCTAAAAAAAAATAAAAAAAATACTGCACCTACACTGAGTGTTCCCACAAGTTCAAAACATGAACTCCCTACAATAAGGCTGAAAATTCGCAATATTGGACCAAAATTCCCCAAATCCATTTTACATACTTTTTTTTTTTTTTACATACATTTTTTTTACATATTTTTACATACACAAACCTTTTACATACATACATTTTTACACAATTTTTACACAATTTTACACAATACAACACAATTACACAATTACATACAAACACAATTACACAATACATACAATAAAATTGGACACAAAATTACATACATTTTACATACATCCCTGGTTTATACATTACATACTGGTTATATACTGTTATACATACATACATACATACATACATACATACATATATACATACATATACATATACATACATACATATACATACATACATATACATACATACATATACATACATACATATACATACATATACATACATACATACATATATACATACATACATACATACTGGTTATACATACATACATACATACATACATACATACATACATACATACATACATACATACATACAAACCTGGCACATACATACATACATACATCCTGGTGTTGGGCTAGCGGCTAGGGTGCCGGTTTAGGATCCAAGGATCCTGGGTTCGAATCCCGGTCTATCGCTGAATTAACGCCAGGGGGGTTGACTCAGCCTGTCATTCCTTCCGAGGTCGGCTAATTGAGTACCAGCTCACTGGTAATTCCCTGTTTGTCGTTAAAGGCGGCAAAAAGGGTTGGTGTCAGGAAGGGCATCCGGCCGTAAAACATTGCTTCAAATAGGGGACCGAAAAAACAACAACAACCACGGTTCCCGAAAAAGGCCAACCCCCGCTTTGCGGGGAAAAATGGCCTCTAAAGGTGGTTATATATATACCGTAATGTGAAAATAGCAGTATTTTAATATATTTTTTCAGTTTTATTTTATTTTATTCTTTCATTACAAAAGTTGTAAAAAATACTTTTTGGCATAGAAAAAGTAAAGTTTTCTTTGGTATTTTAGCTAATAAATTGCTTATTCCACAAAACAAACAAACAAATTTTTGGCGTAAATGAACATTTTCCTTTGGTATCCGGCTACATCAGTTTTGCAAGTATTTACAACTGTATTACTGAAAGTACAATATGTGTATAAATGAAAATGAAAATACATGTATTACTGAAAGTCCTCAGCATGGGTCTGCTCATTTTCTGTGTACTTCTCCATGTACGTCTTTCTTGCGTTGGTATACAAGCGAGTAAGCCTTGCGTTTACATCAACATGCGAGGGAAAGGTTTCTGCCGTTTTGATGATGGCCTCCAAGGTGTGTACAGCTAGGGAACTCCTTAGCTTTGTTTTGTTCGCATTAAGTTTGGAGAAGGTCCTCTCTACCTCTGCAGTGCTTTGTGGCAAGGAGGTCATTTGCAGCATAAAGATCGCGACGTCTTCATACTCAGGAAGGCAGCTCAGACTCTGCCAAAACTCTACAATGGGCTTGCTCTCCCACCCTCCTTTCTTCACATTGTCATCAATCAGAACGGTACGCCATTGTCGATCAATAGTCTGCACTTTTGACGAACTGATCCTTGGAAAGCCCTTGGCAAGAACTGCACCAGATCTGACATCAGCACTGCCATTTAGTATTTTCACATGGTTCACATCTTTTAGTGCATTCAGAACTGGGTCGGACAGATCGATCCTCTGAAGAATTTGGCGCACAGCTTCCCTGCACCAATCTCTGTGATGAAGCTGAAACCCATTCGACTGGAATATAACATTCAGACCTGTCAAGTCTCCAAGGACATAATCGCAGAACTCCAATGTTGCCTTGACGTACGTAGATTTCAATGCCTGTAATATCCTCTCAGCCTGCAGGGAGCCACTGCTCTTGTCACTTGCCTCTGCAGTGAAGAACAGAACGAGAGCAGGCCATTGTTCCAAAATCCGAGTAACACACTGGGCCACAGATAGCCAACGTGTCTGACATGGTTTCAGGATTCGATGAGTATCCACATCTACAAACTTCTGGAACTCAGCATAACTTTTCTGCCTATTGGGGGACATCTTGAAGTAATTGTAGACATCGTGTATTAGCTGATCAGCTGTCTTTGATAGAACCTTACTGGCGTGCTCTGCAACAAGATGGAAAGTGTGGCAGTAACACTTTAGAACAAATAGATTTGGGGCAGCCTCTTCCATTCTTGTCAGAAGAGAGTTCTTGGCTCCTTGCATCAGATTCTCCCCATCTGATGCATAGCTTATGACTTTGTCCCAATGAAGCTCATCTTTCTGCAAAGTACTTTCCAGGGATGCATACAGTCCAGTGGCGTCCCCTTCCTCCACAGGAATAAGACGGTAGAATCGTGTGACTGGTTCATTGTTTGCGTTCAGGAAACGGACATTAACGCAGAAGACTTTGTTCATTGTGATGTCGGTCGCCTTATCACACAAGATGGAAAATCCACTCGATAGTTTCAAGTCCTCAACAAGCTTTTCGTGGGCATACTGTGACAAACATTCGGTAAGAAGGTATGTACCTTTGGTGCGATTGCAGCTCATTTCCTTGATGCCTTTTGAGTCATCGGCGATGCCATGGAGAGTTGCCACAAGAGAGTCTAAGAAGTTGAGTGAAATGTTTTTTCTTGCAATAAGGGCCACAACGTTCAACTCTGCCTTGACAGTTGTAGAATCCCTGGTGACAGCGAAAGATGATATGGGGCGATTTTGCTGACATGTCTTGGCTCGCTGCAAGTGAAGTGATGTCTTTGTGTGTCCTATAAGCTCGGATTTTCCCGGGACGAGATGTTTATCGCAAAAGGAGCAATAAGCCTTTCCTGGATGATGTTTGGATACAGAAAGCCATCCTTGTGCCCAACTCTCTTTTTCCCACTCACGGCAATAGTTTTGGGGTCGATATTTCTTCTCGACTTCTTTCGGCATCTTGGTCTGAAAAAAAAAAATATATATATATATATATATATATATATATAGTTTACCATTTTATACGCATTAGATAATTTTTTTGTTAAATGTACATGTAACTATATTGACAACAATGAGTTTCTTATAATAAATTTTACATATATATTTGTAGTAGATGTAATAATAATAATACCCCAGACAATAATACCCTTAACTTATATCCCAGACAACATAAAGGACGGACGACAATCAGACTTACACGGGGAATGATAATAGGAATGAATGGCAGGAGGTGGATGGCTGGACGGACGAGGAGGTGGGATCACAAGGCGGGAAGGATGCGGGTGGTTGGTATGATCGCGCGGCTCGAGGTGAGCAGCCGCCGACCCTCCCCAATCGTATCCGCACGGCGGCGTTCTTCGCGGCCGCAACTGCCATCAACGCTCAAAGCTGCGGTGGATTCCGCTGCGGTGGGGTGAACTCGAGAAACGAGTCCGAGGTCACTTGGAGCTGGTGGGGGCTGCCTCGGTCATCTCCTTTCTCAATCGTCTCTCTTTCAATCATCTCCTCAATCGTCTCTCTCCTCAATCGTCTCTCTCCTCAATCGTCTCGTGACGGGTTATATATGCCACGCCCTACCAAGCCATGACCACACCTTACCAAGCCGTGCCCACCGAGTCCTGGTTGGGCGCAAGGGCTTCCTGGCTCCACCTCCTGATGACGGGGTGCGGGCCACGCCCGTAATGTAGCTCCTCCCCCTTCTCCGAGGCTTGACCACGTGCGTAATGGCGGCAATGCAGTTGGCAATAGAGGCTTTGAGGGAATTGAAAGGGGATCTATCTTATTTCAATTCGGTGCAATGCAGAGTCAACTAGTGGGAAACACAGCCTTAAACTAATACACATAATAAGGAAATAACTATTTAGAAGGGTATATGGTGGCCTACGTGCATGCGATGGATTAACTAAGGGGACGACCTATGATCTTTACACTTAACGGAGGTATTTACAAGAATTACTACACTATTTACAGAGGGTGATATTTACAACAATTCTCAAATCCACAACAATATGTACAACAAATAAGATCACTGCACTATAAGTCGCTACACCGTATGCCGCGTTACAAGCACTGTGTACGTACCTTTGGGATCTGATCGCTAGCACTGACTGAGCCATGAGACGGTGACTGCAGCCAACCAGCCACACTCATTGCTGTACGCGGGAACAAGCGACTCTTGTCCTTATGGAGCACCTCGCCACATTGCATCATTTTACCCACATGTTGCGTCAGAAATTATATATACATATTACATACATCTATAAGCTATGTCATAGTGGTCCAGACAAATATTTATTGAAAAAAGTATTTAAATGTTTTTTAAAAACTCCCCTACATATTGTCATTTTACCCCTTCTTTCCCCTACATATTGCCATTTTCCCCGTAGGTATCCCCTACCCCCTACGTTAGGCTGAAATCCCCTGCCATAGGGGATTTCCCCTACGAGTGGCAGCCTTTGATTGACCTACAAGGGCTCTACTCATTAACCCCTACACTACCTAACACACGAATCTCCTGGTAGATTCACAATCGTACATCTTAGCCGACAAAACGCCTACACATGACTTATTACAGGAAGTGTTCCTTACCGCGACATCCCGAAGCATGGTACCTACTCAGATCTACTCTGCTCTACATATTGAGGGGGGGGGGGGAGAAGAGGGGAGAGGGGTATGGGGGGGGGGGGGAGAAGAGGGGAGAGGGGTATGGGGGAGGGGAAAGGGTATGGGGGAGGGGAGGGGGAAAAGGGAGGGGGAAAGGGAGGGGGGGAGGGAGAGGGGAGAAGGGGATGGGGTAGGGTGGAGGGGGAGGGGGGGAGGGAAGGGGAGGGCCAGTCAACAATGACGTTGCAGTTCTCATGGTCGGAGAGCAGCACAACAATCGCGACATCGTCCTGCATCTTCGCAACAGCACGAAGCGGATTTCGGAGACTCACCAATCCTGTGACGCCCTCCAGTACTGGCGTTGACGGGCGGGGGAAGGGAGACCCGTACATTCCTAACCCGTACATTCGCCCTCTCAACTCAAGGTCACTCAGACAAAAGCCTCGCACAAATTACACCGTGAAGGCCCAATGGCCATGTCTATGCCACAAATCAAGTACGTGAGGGAGTCGGCCGCACTGAATTGAAAATATATAGAACGCTCATACTCCGTGAAAAGTGAAGCCGCCGTGTCGCCATCTTGGTTAGCACGACTCGACCAACTCGCTTCGTGGCGGCGGGGATGGAACATAACGTGATCGCTCTGAGCGAATCAGCGCGCTGCTCTGCCACCGGTCAGATGCCGTGTATAATATTCCTCGCTGAAATGCCCTGAGGTAAAAATATGGTAAAAAAATATTATGAAATAATTTTTTTTAGGTAGGCCATGTTCTTCCCAGGCTCAATGGCCATGTCTATGCCAAATATCAAGCACGTGAGCCTCTCCGTTTAGGAGTCTATCGGTAACATTACACACACACACACACACACAAACTGTTATATATATATATATATATATATATATATATATATATATATATATATATATATATATATATATATATATATATATATATATATATATATATATATATATATATATATATATATATTGTAACGAATGTGGAAACGTTACAATGTGAACGTTACAAAAGTACGGTAACATCCTCGTAATGTAAATAATGGTCGCAGTCGTCCTAGTTAATTCCATGAAACTTACACGCAGGTCACGATATATCTTTTAAATAGTGTATTTCCTTATTCCATGTAGGCTAAGTATGTGTTTTCCCACTAGATTGACTTTGCATTGTATCAAACAAAATAAGCGTAGGCCCTTCCAATTTCCCCAAAACCTCCCTTCCAATTGCCTTCCGCATTTTGGCCGGTTTTCTTCAAACCACCATTGGCCACGAGGTAGGGTTGGGGAAGAAAGGCGTGTCTCCACCTCGTCATAAGAGGGAAGGAGTGAACCAGCCCTAACAGCCAATCAACACCGCGGGGAGTGACCCGGTAGGCGTGCCCTCGGAGTCGGCGGCTTGATTTCGCTCGAGGTGATAAAAGCGACTGTAAGGGACTGCTTTTAGAGAGGCCTTGGAGATGACCCTGGGAGAGGAGCAAAGAGGCTGCACCAAAAGGAGCGGTGAGATGCGAAACGCTCCAAGCCAAAGAGGAGAGGCCTTGGAGATGACCCTGGGAGAGGAGCAAAGAGGCTGCACCAAAAGGAGCGGTGAGATGCGAAACGCTCCAAGCCAAAGAGGAGAGGTACTCGGCAAGGAAACCAGCTTTGGAGAGACCCGCTGAAAGGAGGGAGACGGCCCCACCCCAAGAAAAGGAGCAGGTGTGCCGAACCAGCGCGTGACGTCTACCGCAGTGGAGACACGACGGAGGGTTTCCCGCCAAAACCGCGAGGAATTGCGAACTGCGGCCTCCCGACCTTGCCTCCCTCTCAAGCAATCCATCTCAAGCCTTACCTGCCTGCATTATCCCCTGTGTAAGTGTGAACGTCCTGTCCTGCTCGTTGTCTTGGGGCTAAGTAAAAATGAATAGTGTAAGTTAATCATTCGCTGTGTTACTGCTTCTTCCATCCATTGCTTGTGTGTGTATAATAAAATCTGTTCTTCCTCTGTACTCTTCTTCTTCTTCTTTTTCATTCTCTTTCGGTCGCTTTAGAGATTTCCCGATTGAATATCTGTGGGGCGATCTGGTCAACGTCGGGTGGAATCGGGTTTTAATCGGGGAGTAACTGTTCGGACGCGGTTAAATACACCACCGCTCGGTCAATATAACATCTAAAAGCCGCGTCTGTAACATTTGGTGTCAGGAGTGGGATTCGAACCTGGGACTAAATTTATTTAGCCCAAATTTTGGACACCAATTGTGTTAGTACAGTAACAATTGGTGTCGAGGAGTTGGATTCGGACCTGGGACTAAATTTGTTAGGCCCAAATTTTGGAACACCAATTGTACTATTAGAGTAACAATTGGTGTCGAGGAGGGAGATCGGACCCGAAATCGGACCCGAAGCGCGCTTAACGCGCTCAAAATTACAAGCTGCCGAAATTTGTGTTGTTTTAAAGCAAAACCCGAATTTTGAGATCGCGCCATGGACAATCAAGGCGATCGGATGTCGGTGGGAGAGAAAGACAGGGTGGAATGTACCTATTTCCTAGGGGAAATGTATGTGGATGAAAGGGAGGAGGAGAGCAATGAGGAGGCGGTTGAGGGGGTATCAGGCGCACCAAATGGCGTCCTCACGCACGTGGGTGTAGCGGCACCAAATTTTGCCGCGACCGTAGCAGCGCCGTTGGTGGATTTGAACCTTTTTTATATACAAATGAAGGCCCTTATGGCCCAGAATAGTGAGCAAATGAGGGTTAATAGTGAGCGATTGGGTGAGCGATTGGAGGGCCAAATGGGGGTAATGAGGGACGAAGCGAGGACTCAGAGTGAGCAAATGGGGGTAATGAGGGACGAAGCGAGGGGTACCGGTGAGAAGTTAGACAAAAATTTTGAGGGGTTAGACAACGGGATAAAAGAGGTAAAGAATGGGTTAACGGGGGTGGAAAACAGAATGGCTGCCCAGGAGAATCAGTTAGAGGGGGTGAAAAATGGGTTAATGGGGTTAGAAAATAGGATGGAGGACAAATTGCGGGAAATAGGGGAACAATCTGCCAGGGAAATCAAACAAATGGGAGAGCAGATAGAGGAGGTGAAAATCGGGGTAGAAACCAAACTGGATGCTCAGAGGGATGAATTGGGACAGATGAGGGTGGCATCTACAAAAGAGATGGAGGAAATACGACGAGGGGTAAGTGAGGAGGTTTCGGGGCTGCGCGAGGAGGTAAAGCGAGGTGAGAAGCGTATGGAGAAAGAGGTGAGAAATAATACGGCAAAGTTACAAGGGGGAATAGAAGATCTGACGGAGGAGGTGGAACAGCTGACAGAGGGACAAACGAAGTTAGTGGAGCAGGTTCAAAAGAACACTGCGGTACTAGGAGGGTTAAAGGCGACACAAAAAGAAATTAAAAACGAATTAATAGCGACGCAGAGGCAATGTCAGATGGTACGTGAGGAACTGACAATGAGGGTGGACGAGGTGACAGAGATAATGGAGACAAAGGACCGGCAGGTGAGGATGCACATAGAGATGGTCACGGTAGCCTTAGAGGACGAACTGGAGGAGACGCACCGAGAAATAAAAGAGGTTAAACAAAAATTAGAGGAAGTGGAAGAAGAGGTGAGTGAAATTAAGAAGGGACGAACAGAAACTAAAAGAGAAATCCAGGAGGAGGTGATGGAATATGTGCAAGGTCGGTGCTCAACTCATAATGTGATGCTCACTAACCAAATAAAGAGTTTGCAGGTGGCAAAGGAGGTGCGGAGACGAAGTACGGAGGTGAGTGGCAATGTATATGATGTGAGGAAAGCTTCAGTCGGCTTGGGGATTGGTTTGGATCCGGGTGTTCGTGAAAGACCGTTGGTGAAGTGTGTGACAGGTCAGGTGTGCGAAAAAAGAGGTGTGCGAGAATGTCCGACCATGGGGTGTGTGAGGAAAAAGTGCACGCCGAGGAGTGAGTGTGCCGTCAAGAGTGAGTTGGTCGAAGCGCGTGTGCGAGGGGGTACATGGAAGCGCGGTGTGGTGAGTTACGGAGGAAGTAACGAGAGAGTGTACACCTGTGGTGAGTGTTACAGAGGATGTAACGAGAGAGTGTACACCTGTGGTGAGTGTTACAGAGGATGTAACGAGGAAGTGTACGCCTGTGGTGAGTGTTACAGAGGATGTAACGGGAGGGTGTGCGCGAGAAAGGTGTGTAACGGACGGGTGCATGAGGAAAGAGTGTGCTGTCGAGAGTAAGGGTGAGCGCGGTCAAGAATGGAGGTGAGAGTAGTGAGAGTGAAACGGAGCGTGAGTTGGTTATGACAGGTGAGCGAGGATGTACACCTGGAATGGAAGGATGCACACCTGGAATGGTAGAGCGTGTGTGGGAAGGCACATTTGAGTTGGTAGTGAGGCACGTGGTTGGGTGTGCGAATGAGAGCACACCTGTGATTGTCACAGAGGAAGTGACCGAGGAGGGGGCGCGAAGAGGTGTGTTGGTGAGGTGTGCGACCAACGAATGTGTGCCAAAGTGTTCGGTGGTCAGGTGTGTGACCAAGTCGGCGAGCGGAATGAGTGTACCGAGGTGTGTAAGGAAAGGTACGAGGAGAATGGAAACGGCTGCATGTATGAGCAAGAAAGGGGTAGCGTATGCATGTAAGCATCCAGGTGAAGCGTCAACGGTAACCGGTTTAGCGGTTAGGGCGACTTATCGCCGAATCGGGCCCTCGGTGCGCGTCGGGCAGCTTCGCGTGCTGCGAGGACCAGCGGGGATCCGAACCACGGCGGTTTCGAAAGAACCGCCGTACGCGATCCACGCTGTGCCTCGCTTGCAACGGCCGCGTCCGGGCTCCACTAGGCGGAGCGGGCAGCTGGATAGGAAGGGTCGTTATGGCGACCACGTCTTGTTGAGACGTGCCGGCAGGTCGAGATCGGGACATTGGATGGCTCCACGCCGAGGTGGTGCGTGGGATCTCGGCCCGGGTAAGCCCCCGCCCCTGCCCCGAATGCGGGACGCATCCAGCCGCCGGCACAAAAGAATCCGCGTTCATTGCTCGGCTGTACGAAGCCGGGCTGTAGATGTGAATTGGCGCACCGAGAGGATGTAATAAGTAGACGGATGATGATGGTAGTGATCTGATACGAAATTTATAATAGTGGGTAGAATTGGCAGTAAATGGAAAATTTTTGAATTGGTTGGAATTTGGACGAGCAAAATTTATAGTGAGAGACCCCCGATGTGGTGGGATGGCAAATCCACCATCCCTCACAGACGTGGGGCAAATGCGCAATAGTTTATGGGGTGGCTATGACAACCGAGCCAGGGAGGGCTTGGATAATTGTAGGGATCTAGCGAAGATGACAGTAGGTAACGTTAAGATTAGTTAGTGACTGATACCTGTAGTGGGGACGCAGGTAGATTAGTATGGATTATAATGACGAGGGAGCGCAATAGTTTAAAGGGACGACTGGGAAGCGCAAGTTTCAGAGGGGAGTAGTTAGCTGAGATGATGCCGTGTGTGTGAGGATTGAACAGGTGAGAATGGAACAGGTGTGATTGCACACGTGTGCAACTGAACAGGTGTGTGGAGCAGTGTATGAGGGAGTAGTGGTGATTGCGTGTTGTGTTGACCACATGGTCCAGGAAGAAAGGAGGGTGCAGGTGGCACCAGGTATGATTGCACAGGTGTGCAACAACAGGTGTATGTGGCTGTGTGGAATAAATGGTAGTGTGGAATATCTGGAGTATTGGAATGGATGGTCGTGGAGTGAGAATGGTGGAAATTGTGGAGTGGAGTGGATGGTGCGAAGGTGTGAATGGGGGAAGAGTGGACCCCCATCACGGATACCCGGGGCGGGTAGTGTAAGTGTTAGGTAGAGGGTACAGGTAAATTGTGGTTGGATGTTGGCATCTGTGGTGCGGGTGACAGAATGGTATTTGGATGGGTGCATTAGTGTTGTGGAAATGGCTGGGCGTGTAGCCTGTTAGTGTGTGTAGTTGTTTGGGCGCTCCACCACTGTGAGGATGTCGGCCAGGTGAGGCCGCAGGTGGGCTCTGGGAGCCGGTAGTAGTTGTTGTGGATGGGGCCCGAGGATCCGGAGGACGGACCCGGGTAGCCCAGTGCCAGAGGGCACCATGGGGTGACAGAGCCAGGAGAGGGGCTGTCCCCAGTTAGTTAGGTTAGGGTGAGGAGCTAGGTAAGCTCGGGTGGCAACTACAGTGGTGGAGGTGTGCAGGTGGGTAGACCTGCTGGGAGAGGTACACGTCGCAGCCCAGAAATTGTGCTAGAGCACCGGGAGATGAATCGGGGGAGTGAGACCCCAAATTGAGAAGCACCACAGTTGGTCAATGGGAATTGGTTATTAGAACCCATAGTGTCAGTTGGCCAATGGATTGGCAGGGAAAGACCCCGGGTAGTGTAAAGTGTGTTAAAGCCATTTAGAAAATAGTTAGGATGAAGGATCTCCTCGCACCATCTGCATCCACTCACCTGAGGTGACAGGTACTCCACACCATGCCATGTTTTGATTATTTTTTATGATGCAAATGTTTGGATTGTGAGACGCATCATGACGTGGGTGTGACATTGTGCTTTGATGTTCCATCTCTGCCTCCTTATGAGGATTGATGATGAATTGGTGATGGCAAATTTTGAAGTAAAGGGATTGTGGAGACGAATTTGGTATAGGGGAAATATGGGGAAGACGTGACAGTAGTGACGAATTTGTAAATGGGTAGGTTTTTGTACATATGGGGTAAGGGTAGGGTAGGTGACAGGGGGGTGACGTACGGTAGGGACGAGCTTTCTCACTTCGCCCTCCGTACGCATTTCACCTTGCATTGCCTTATTGACGTGTGCCCTTGTGACCTTACCCCTCGCTCAATTGTCTTTCTTTTGTCTCCCACATGACCTGTGCGCCATTGGGTGCCGATGGGAGCGTGCGTGAGGTGGCCATTGTGTGCCCGAGATTCCCAGAACCAGCATGCATTGCGTTGATGTACCACTGTATGGACCGCTGTTCTGCGGCCAAGTACCACTTGATGGACCCCAGGTTCTGGGGCAGGGCACCTCTGTTGGAGACCGGCCATAGTGGCCAGGGAATCTTGCTTGCGGACCTCGGTAAGGTGGCACCTATGCCAAACAGGTGGACCACCCTTAGTTGGCCCCTGAGGCCCTAAATAAAAATGGACACAAGTTGTGCTTTTTATTATTTCCAACTAGGCCGCATGAAGCCAGAAGACGTCGGGAAGAACATCGGCCCAGCAGAGAAAGAGAAGACCACCACCAGTTGTTTTGTTGTGTTTATTATGAACCATGGTGACTGCGCACCGGATGGTGCTTTTGGGTGCTTTGTGGTGCTTTGTGGTGTTTGGTGCTTTTGGGTGCTTTGATGGTATTGGTACTGGTGCATCGATGCAATGCGTGCTGTCTCCTCCCTCCCAACAGGAATTTCTTTCTCTTGTTCCCTAAAAAGAAAAAAAAAAAAAAAACACAGGTCCTGGGTTGCGTTGTAAATAAGAAATCACGTCATTGTAAATAATGCTCCCCACCGTAAATGTATAGTTTGAGAATAATTCCGTAATTCGGTTAGCTGTGGGCTTGAGTCTGTTAGACAGGATGCAATGCAATAGGGGGACATACTTATTTGTGTTTTAAGATTGTCACACTCAGGGTCAGGTTAATTGTAGAGGGAATTACACCTACGTGTCACACTAAGTTAAAGTTTAATAGGCCCGAGCACGGGCCTGAAGAAAGGAGGGTGCCGTGTAACGAATGTGGAAACGTTACAATGTGAACATTACAAAAGTACGGTAACATCCTCGTAATGTAAATAATGGTCGCAGTCGTCCTAGTTAATTCCATGAAACTTACACGCAGGTCACGATATATCTTTTAAATAGTGTATTTCCTTATTCCATGTAGGCTAAGTATGTGTTTTCCCACTAGATTGACTTTGCATTGTATCAAACAAAATAAGCGTAGGCCCTTCCAATTTCCCCAAAACCTCCCTTCCAATTGCCTTCCGCATTTTGGCCGGTTTTCTTCAAACCACCATTGGCCACGAGGTAGGGTTGCGGAAGAAAGGCGTGTCTCCACCTCGTCATAAGAGGGAAGGAGTGAACCAGCCCTAACAGCCAATCAACACCGCGGGGAGTGACCCGGTAGGCGTGCCCTCGGAGTCGGCGGCTTGATTTCGCTCGAGGTGATAAAAGCAACTGTAAGGGACTGCTTTTAGAGAGGCCTTGGAGATGACCCTGGGAGAGGAGCAAAGAGGCTGCACCAAAAGGAGCGGTGAGATGCGAAACGCTCCAAGCCAAAGAGGAGAGGCCTTGGAGATGACCCTGGGAGAGGAGCAAAGAGGCTGCACCAAAAGGAGCGGTGAGATGCGAAACGCTCCAAGCCAAAGAGGAGAGGTACTCGGCAAGGAAACCAGCTTTGGAGAGACGCGCTGAAAGGAGGGAGACGGCCCCACCCCAAGAAAAGGAGCAGGTGTGCCGAACCAGCGCGTGACGTCTACCGCAGTGGAGACACGACGGAGGGTTTCCCGCCAAAACCGCGAGGAATTGCGAACTGCGGCCTCCGGACCTTGCCTCCCTCTCAAGCAATCCATCTCAAGCCTTACCTGCCTGCATTATCCCCTGTGTAAGTGTGAACGTCCTGTCCTGCTCGTTGTCTTGGGGCTAAGTAAAAATGAATAGTGTAAGTTAATCATTCGCTGTGTTACTGCTTCTTCCATCCATTGCTTGTGTGTGTATAATAAAATCTGTTCTTCCTCCGTACTCTTCTTCTTCTTCTTTTTCATTCTCTTTCGGTCGCTTTAGAGATTTCCCGATTGAATATCTGTGGGGCGATCTGGTCAACGTCGGGTGGAATCGGGTTTTAATCGGGGAGTAACTGTTCGGACGCGGTTAAATACACCACCGCTCGGTCAATATAACATCTAAAAGCCGCGTCTGTAACAATATATATATATATAATATAATATTATATATGTATATGGTGGTCCAGAAACCCTGGGCACATTTTGAAGAACGATACCTGCAACAAACAACTCAGTTTATTATTGTTCTTTGGTGCAAAACATGATTACTCATAAATGGATGTGACCGCTTCAACAGGGTGAGGTGCATCACGTGATATGGATTGGGGTGAGCTTCGCTCACTGTGCTGCACACGTTTGTCTTTGCATTAATTCAGTTCATTGTGAATTAGACGCCCTAATATGACGGAGAATATCGTGAGACAGAAAATTCGCACTGTACGCTTGTATTCTGTATCTGGAAATTCGGCTGAAGTTCACAGACAACTTGTCAAGGAATGTGGTGCCGACGCAATTGACAGAAGAACCATCGGCAGAATAAACAAGCAGTTTAATGAAACCGGCAGCATTCTTCCAAAACAGAGCGTTCATTCAACAACAACTCGACAGTAACACACCATTATCAACTCGTCGTTTATCAAACGTCACCAACATAAGCCGATCATCGATTTGAAGAACACTAAAATACCTTAATGCGAAACCATACATATCCAGATTAATTCACCAACTATCTGATGATAATTTTGACAGGCACGTTGAGGCATGTGAGACATTGCTGGGGTTAATGGATATGGACAATGATTTGCAGAACAGGATCTTGTGGTCAGATGAATCCATGTTTACTTTATCTGGTTCTGTGAATCGTCATAATAGCGTGATATGGGCAGTAGACAACCCACGATTTACTGTTGAGCACAACATCCAGTATCAAGCTAGTGTGTCCATCTGGGCAGACATTTCTTCTGGAGGCATCGTTGGGCCAATATTTTTCAAAGAAAATGTGAATTCTGCAAATTACCTTGTAATGTTGGAGGAGCATGTATTTCCACTCAATAATGGCCAAATGTGGTCCATGCATGATGGTGCGCCTGCTCATTATGCTGCCAGTGTACGCCAGGCCCTTGATTTGAACTTTACAGACAAATGGATTGGCCATCATGGTCCGGTTGAATGGTTGCCGTGGTCTTGTGATTTAACACCCTGTGATTTCTTCCTTTGGGGTTTCCTCAAACACAAAGTGTATGCGAGGAATCCTACGACCCTTAGAGACTTGAAACAATTAATCCGTAATGAGACTGCTGCCTCAACAACTGAAACATGCAGAACTGTGTGTCAGAGTGTTTCGTCATGGCTACAGCTGTGCATAGACATATGAAGGAAAGCAGTTTGAACATTTGAACTGTCTGTTTCATGTATATTAGACTGATTAGACTGTTTAATGAGTAATCATGTTTTGTTTTGCATCAAAGAACAATAATAAACTTATAGTCAGGTTCACTATGTTAACAAATATAATTTCGTTCAAAATTTTGGGAGATTAGCAAACCTATACATTTTTTGAATCAGCAGAGCATGGAGAATCCGAAAATCAATGTTGGCATTTGCACAGACACAGATTTTGGATTTTCAAATGGCCGCCATAAAATATACATAATTTGCGCTATCTCGGCTTCTAGTCAACCTAGAAACTTAATTAAATATGCTAATCCTATGTTTTCTGGGTCAAGGAATCCAATAAAGGCCTCAAAATAGTGCTCAGGATTATAGAAAGCAACAAACAAAGGTAATTGAAAACCATTGTCTTTATATTTGTGATATAACTATTACATAATACATGATATTGCAAGTCCTTTGAAGTTATAGGTATGGGTTTATAAAGCAAGAAAGCAACCTTGTTAGTATCAGATTGAACTATAAGTCCTATACACAGGATCTACTCGGTCTGTACCGTTCAGGAATATGCTTTTACAGATCTTTATCACTGTCCTGAGTGTCATTTTCGGAAAGGTGTGTACGCAAATGCCAACATTAATTTTTGGATTCCTCATGTTCTGAATATTCCAAAAATGTATAGTTTTGCTAATCTCCCAAAAAATTGAACGAAAAAACATAGTGAACCTGACTATTAGTTGTTTGTTGCAGGTATCGTTCTTAAAAATGTGCCCAGGGTTTCTGGACCACCCTAAAAATAAAGAAACAAGTAATAAAAACTTTTTTATAATGTGAAGGGATGTAGGAATGTTACTCCAAAAAGTATGTAAACATTGTAGGTAGGGATGATGATAAGAAATGATCATGTGAAACCATCCCTACATCTTTCTTTCAATAATGGTTGTCCCTAGAAAAAAACTGTGTGTGTTTGTGTTTGTGTGTGTGTGTTTTTTGTTTTTTTTCAATATAACTGTCTTTTCTAGAGCCAAGTGTTATTCAAAGAAAGATGTAGGGATGGTTTCACATGATCATTTCTTATGATCATCCCTACCTTATCATCTTATGATCATCTGTTCATAAAATCATCCCTACCTTATCATGTTATATCTTATGATCATCCCTACTCTTATGATCATACCATCCCTACCATCCCTACCATACTTTTTGGAGTACCATACCTACACCCCTTTACATTTTTAAACTCAACTGGACTATGTCCAGCTGAGTTTTTGTCGACACCCAGTGTCCGTCGTCCGTCGTGTCTGTCGTCTGTAAACAATTCGACGTCTCCACTCTAAAAGTCACAAATATTGATTAATTTGGATGAAACTCGTTATGCAGCATCTTTAAGACATAAACTAGTTTGGGATTGCATTTGGGCGTTGCACGCCCAAAAATGGGCGTGGCAGGGCGGCCATATTGAAAAATCAATTTTTGTCAATCTGGTACTTCCTAATGTAGCTAGAAGGCTGAAACTTGGTGTGCAGACAGTATGTAACAAACCTAAACACATATATTACGGGTTTTGACTATGTCCGAAAAATGACCTCGTCGTGACCTATGACATGACTTGACCCATAAACATCAGTTTTGGACGACGCCCAAGCTCTAAAAGTCACAAATACTGATCAAATGATGAAACTTGTGCCTTTTGCCACTTAAAGATATTTGAAAACACACATATAAACGCACATATAAACATATAAACGCACATATAAACTATATCGTTTGTGGTTCTATTATGCATATTCTAACCATATTGATATAGACCAGTTGAGTTCAGGTTCCCTGGAACCTCTAGTTTTAAAATGTTTTTATTACTTGTTTGTTTTATTCTCAAAACTACACACATGATTTCCAAGAAACTTGACCCCAACCTTCATCACCCATGATGCTAAAACTAATAGTCCTATTTTCACCAAACTTTGTCGAACTTCTGAGGACCAAGGCTTCCTGATGCCTTGCGAATCACATAAAGAAATTGCATATTAAGGAGGTCAATTTAAAGGTCAAAGGTCATTACCATTCCGGGATCGCTACTTTTGACTTCTCAAAAAATATTCACCCGATTTAGATGTAACTTGGTAAGAATCATCTTTCCCAAGATTGTTCAAACCATCAGCTAATTCACGTATTTTATGGGTCATCCTCACCTACCAGTGGTTCCCAGGTTATGCCAGGTGAGCCCAGGAGATTACCCATATTTTTAAAGGGCTAAATGCACTGGGTTAGCATCGCCATTTCTATTCTGATCCTTCAGCTAAATTTTGATGCCAGAACGTGCGTTTTCATCAAGTATTCCACGGTCTATGACTCAGAAAAAGGGGGTTATCGAGTTATGGGATCACCCTATGGAAAGCCAACTGCATGGACATACTCCTTTTTTTATTTATTGATTTACTGGCATGACTATAACCGTATGGAATCAAAGGTCTGAGGTCTGGTATGACAAAAAAAATAATATTGGAAGACTGCATACAAATAGTGCTATGTGTTTAAACTACTGATTCAGGACAAAGGGCCAAATATTTCAAAGCAGCCATACATACAGTCCCATTGAAACAGATGACTTTCACTTCATAAATGATCACCATTAAAACCAAAAAAATTCCGGCTTCAATTTCCTTCCTGCTTTCCACATACTCAAGATTTTCAGACATTGGTGTCTAATGTCTCATGAAAATAATGAATAGCAAATGCTGTTTTTGTATGAAATATTGTAAAGGACAGTGGACTATGATTTGAATACACAATGGTGATTGATTCTAGTGATTACCAGTGGTTTGTAGAGGGAAGGGTTTTTGCGAATGGTCTTGCTTGAATGTATATAAATGGAAAAGCAGAATGAAAGAAATGAGAATAGAGAGAATAAAAGCCATTCTTGCTCTGCTGTGTACAATGTCATGCCAAAGCTCTGCGTGTGTCACTTGTGCTTTATCCTGTAAATAAACGCAAGCTCGCATTACAATTACACACGTCTGCTGGTTGGATACGGATCGCTTGAAGAACCTCAGAGCTTTGTGACATCTGGGGGCTTGTCCCCGTAGAGATATGGATTGCCAAATTTGACCTCGCCAGAAGGGTTTTGCATTTGGGTCTGTTTGTGTGTTTGTCTGTCCATATGCACATAATGTGCGAATGTAGGCCACAATGCCACCTGGTGGTGGTAGCCAGTATTGCACAATATCTTTTTCTTTTTCTTTTTTTCAACCGAATACGTACCAGATTAGAATCCGAGTATGTCTATGAAAGATGTCCTATTAAGAATGTCTGTACAGTACGTCTATAAAGTGTGGTCTTTTAGAACGTGCATACATATAGAAAGTATGTAAAGCGAGTACATCTATAAAATACATACCATAGGAATGTGAATACAACAAACACAACATGCCTTTTAAGGCCATTTTCCCTGCTAGAGCGGGGGTTAACCTTGCGGTCCCCATGACAATCTTCTCCATTTTGCCCTATTTTCTGCATCACTCCTTGTCATTGGGTCTCACTATCTGCCATGATCTTTCCTGGGAAAACCACATTTCAAATCTGGCCTCCAAAGCCAGTCGCCGACTGGGCATCCTCCGTCGTGCAAAGTCCTTCCTTGGCACACCTGAGCTCCTCACCACATACAAGGCTTTCATCCGCAGCTCAATGGAATACTGCTCTCCCCTCTGGACTGGTGCTCCTGCCTCACACCTAGCTCGTCTTCACGCTGTTGAAACCAAAGCATTCAGAATCATTGGAATCTCCCGCGATGAAGCTAACTCAAAGGGCCTCTCACTCACTCACCGCAGGCAGGTTGGTGGTCTTTCCATCTTCTACCGACTCCTCTCTGGCCTTGCCCCCCCAGCTCTCTCTGGGCTCTGTCCCGCAAATATTCCTACAGGTCGCACAAGATCTGCCTGCAACCCTCTTATGGTCAAACTGCCAAAATCAAGACTCTCTGCTCACCTTCACTCCTTCATTCCTCTCTTCTCCCGCCTCTGGAACAAACTCCCTCACTCTCTTCAATCCCACTCCACCCTCCAGGTCTTTAAAACTGCTGTTCACCACCATCTCTTATCTTCCCCCATCCAAAACCTTGATCTTTTCTACCCCCGCTAATTTCACCCCAATTCCACTTTTTTGAAATACCAACTTCTGTCCTGGAAGTCCTTGGTGTCCTTGTGTTTTATACTTCTCCCTCCACCCCCCCCACCCCCCTTCCCACGCCTCCTTCCCCCAAGCCCTCTCCCTTCCACACATCTCCCTGCTCTCAAATGTTGTGTTTGTGTGCTTCCCCTTCTCTCCCCATCTTGTTTTCCGCTCCCTCTTTTTGTGTGTTTTGTTTGTCTGGTTGATTTGTTTGTGAAGTAAATGTTAGCTCTTTCACGAGCCTCGATTCAGTATACAAAAAAAAACCAAAAAAAAAAAACCCCCTTGCTCGCATTTCTTCTTCCACCATCTTTAGCCAGGTCTTTCTCAGTCTTCCCCGTGCTCTACTTCCTTCTACATTCATTTCCATTACTCTTCTCAACCAGTCACTTTCATCCTTCCTCAACACATGACCAAACCATCTCAACCTGTTCCTCTTCACAGCATCAATCACAGGCTCTATTCCCATCATCTTTCGCAATTCATCATTTGTCTTCCTCTCTGTCAACGATACTCCACACATCCACCGAACCATTCGCATTTCCACCCTTTCCAGCCTTCGTTGCTGCTCTACATTCATGACCCATGTCTCGCTCCCATAAATCATAACACTTCTCACACATGCAGCATACACCTTTCCCTTCAGCTTCAACGACACTCCCCTCCTCATCAGCACGCCACTCAGTTCCCGAAACTTCTTCCATGCACATCTCACTCCAGCAACCGTTGCCGAGTCTGATCCACTATCTCCATTCAGCATGTCTCCGAGGTAGCAAAATGTTTTCACACCTTCCAGCTTCACGCCGTCTCCAAGATCCAACTCAACATTTCCTCCATCTGCAGCTCTCTCTGTGCACGCCTTACATTTGAATGTAGCTGCCACACTGGTTAATGACCCTCTCAGACCACTACATTTTTGATGAACCCACTCAGCGCACATTGTACATTGAATGGAGTTCACTCCGACACCTTTCCTGCACACAGCACATAGCCACTTCCCAGTTCTTTCCACCTCACCACATGCTTTACCACTTGCCATCACCTTCGTCTCTCCGATATTCACCTTCAGACCTTTTGTCTCCATACATTCCTTCCACGTGTTCATCTTTTCCTTCAGTCCATCCATACTTTCCGCAATCAACACCAAATCATCTGTATACAACAACTCCCACGGTAAACCCTCCTTCACGTTCTGAGCCAGCACCTCCATCACAGCTACAAATAGTAGTGGACTTAGTACCGACCCCTGATGCACTCCCACCTTCACCTCAAACTCACCACTGTTCCCGTCCTTTGTCCTTGGAGCTGTGCGCGCTCTCTCGCACATTGCCATTACTACTCTGATCAACCATTCCTCCACTTCTAACTTCCTCAATGCCCATGTCAATACTTCGCGTGGAACCCTATCGAATGCTTTCTCCAGATCAACAAACCCAAGAAACAACTTCTTCCTCTTCTCCATGTACTTCTCCTGCAACTGCCTGACAATAAAGAGCGCGTCTGTCGTTCCTCTTCCTGGCATAAATCCAAACTGCATTTCGTCGATCTTCACCTTCTTCCTTATCCTCCTCTCCAACACCCTTTCCAATACCTTCATTCCATGCTCCAATAACTTTATCGCTCGGTACAAGCCACACTCCAGAGGGTCACCTTTCCCCTTGTATAGAGGGACGAGGGTACTCAGTTCCCAATCCACTGGAATGCGGCCTTCTTTCACCACCAGATTACAGATCTCTGTCATTCTCTTCACACCCCAACGTCCTGCTGCCTTCAACATATCTCCCACAACTCCCGTCGGCCCTCCCGCTTTTATACTCTTCATTGCTTTTATCGCTTCCTAACTTCCTTCTCAGTTATCTTCTCTGCCGGTCTTAAAACTGGGTTACTCTCTATGTTGCCATCCCATTCATTCTCTGTATTCAACAGCATTTCCATATATATTTTCCATCTTCCTTTAATTCCATCTGGGTCCACAACGATTTGTCCCACTTCATCCTTCAAGCAACTCACCCCCATCACATCACACCTCTCTTTCGCTATCTGCTTTGCAATCCTGAATACCGCTCTCTGACCCTCTTCCGAATCCAAGCGTTCTCCGATCATTTTCCTTCATGCCTCCTGCGCCTTTGCTACCTCTTTCTTTGCAGCCTTCTTGGCTGCCTTATAACTTTCATGCTCTGCTATTTCTGCTCCCGTACCCTTCGCCTTCTGCCACTCCTTGAACTTCTTCCTCTTCTCGTCAATCCTCTTTCCAACTTCCTCATCCCACCACCATGTTTCCGAGTGCCTCGGTGGTCCTTTTGTCCATCCACATACCTCACCAACGGCTCCCAACAGACTATCTTTCATTGACATCCAACCACGTTCAAGCTCAACCACATCATCCTCTACCCTACTCAGCCTCTCTTTTAATGCCTCCCTTACTTAATGAGGTACCTCAGA
Organism: Myxine glutinosa; assembly: GCF_964187855.1. Classification (NCBI taxonomy): domain Eukaryota; kingdom Metazoa; phylum Chordata; class Myxini; order Myxiniformes; family Myxinidae; genus Myxine; species Myxine glutinosa. Next base: position 74,258,968 of record NC_136264.1, on the reverse strand, counting down.
GGTACCTCAGACAGGTACCTCTTTCAACCTCCACACCTTCATTCTCGGTTGGTACTTCACCCGCCGAGCTCTCCTCGCACCTGTCACCCTTATGTCGCAGACAAACAAGTGGTGCTGTGAAACAGCCTCCTCCCCCGGGATCACCTTTGTGTCCCGGAGGTGCCCCCTATCTCGCCTACGCACCATCAGGTAGTCAACGGTTGTCGTCGACCCACCTGACGTGTATGTAACAAGCTTATTATCCCTTTTCTCGAACTGAGTATTACAAATCAGCTCCATCAGCAAACTACAAAATCCTTTCACCTTCTCCATTTCTCACACCATATCCGTAACCCCCATGAATTCCCTCAAAACCGTCCATACTCCTTCCCACATGTCCATTTAGGTCTCCTCCTACCACAACAACTTCCTCATCTTTCACGTTTTCCATCAGCTTCTCTATCGCACACCAGAACTTGTCCTTCTCTTCATCGCTCCGACCTACCTGCGGAGCATATCCCGAGATGACGTTCACCAAAACTTTCCTATCATCATTTTCACCATCATCAACCTATCACTCACTCTAGTCACACTCACCACACTGTCTACAAACTCCTCAGAAAACAGGACACCAACACCATTCACGCCCTCCGGGCACCCTTGCCACACAAACTTGTATTTCTGTCCCTGCCTACCCTTCACCATTCTCACACCACTTCCCTTCCATCTCGTCTCTTGCACACAACCTATGTCCACCCTTCTTCTGACCAATACTTCCACCACTTCTCCTGATCTCCCTGTCATTGTCCCTACATTCCATGTCCCAAACCTCAGAAACCGATCTCCACTTCAGGCTGCACCCTGCCCATATGTAGTTGTAATTGTCATGGTTCTCTTTTTGAGGCAATGTTTTTATGGCCGGATGCCCTTCCTGACGCCAACCCTCTTAGTCGCCTCTTACGACATGCAGGGATACGGTGTACCTATTCTAACCAGGGTACACACCGAGAAACCATTGGAATGTGAATCTAGACAATAAAAGCGAAAATGTCTGTTTGAAATGAATAATTCTGACCTAAACGTGTTGTTCAGCTTTGACTTAATAAATGATGAACACAAGTCAGTCACTTCCTTTAGGAGGCTGAAAGGTGGAACCTTTGAGCTCATGTATCAAATTTAACAGCTTTTCTTGTCGTTTCTCTCCCACCTTGTGAACAGACTGTGAAGGTGACAGGTAAAGTGGATGGTGTTGATAGATACGAGGCATCAAATTTGTTGTCCCTCTGGAGTATTTGACAAAGGCATTACAATGGCAGCAAACTGCAATGTTCTCTAAAAAATGTATCACTTTTGTGCTTCCTTAACCCAAAACTACTCCAAATGTCGGTATATGGTCCATGGCCAATATGTGTATCTGTATCTGCATGAGAAGGCACTGGAGACTTGGACAGTTCACCTGGATTGCAGCTCTTTTTCCTGATTGGTTGTGATAGGCACCTGTCAACTGTTCAACATGTCAATGCCAGGCATGGTGAACGTCTCAACATTTGGTGAAGAAAATTCATTGCCCCGATCATTTGAATACCCACAGGTTTGGATTTAGTCATTTGAATCGGTGTGTCCATGCAATTCAATGAATACTGCCAATTTTGATTTCATTTCAATACCTGCAACCATTTTGAATATGACCCTACCACCACCCCCATCAATCCTCCACCTCATTTCAACTTTGAGGCATCACCTGTACTGTGTACAAGCAGTATGCAGCAATTACACCTTCCTTCCACACAAGGAACATCATGTTCAGCATTTTTATTTTTATTTTCAGAAAAGGTCCGTGTCATCAGAAATGTCACCTCGCTGATACCAATAGTGCAGGTGTATGCAGGCACAGATTCAAAGGTGACATCGGCATTGTGCACAGGATCTGTCTGACAGGTGGCAGCCATTACTGCAACAACCCCCCCGACCTGTAGCACAGTCGTGTGGATGTGACCGCGCACACCTGGTTGTCCCAGAACATTTGGTGCACACCCAGGGCCGCGTATTTTGCTTCATCCTACCCTGGGTAGAATGTCGTTCCTTCTGTCACCTGTGGCTGGTGGTTTTTGCTCCACTCCTGCAGAGGTGTCCAATGTCGCCCTGGCTATCGCATTTTGCATTCACCTGCCTTCTGGCTTGTATAGTGCATTTATCTCCTTTGTTTGGCCTTTGCTGTGTAAAGTGACAATATTCCACTTTGTGGTTTGCTTCATACTTTTCTCTGGGAATGACATCTTCACGTGAAAGTTTGTGAGTCCATGTGCAGCATGGTTCACAACATAGGCACAGGATTGGAAGGAGAAACCATGTGAAGAGTTTTTAACAATGAGAGGGCAACGTAAACACATTTCGCTCAGCAGATATCATCAGGTACAGGAGGCTGTGCTCATTTAGCCTCCATTTAGCTTTTTTTTTTGCACACAACATCGAGGCTCATGTAAGAGCTAACATTAATCACAAAAAAAAAAACTGACATAAAACATATGATAAAGGGAGTGGGAGACAAGATGGGGAGAGAGAGAGAGAGGGAAGCACACAAGTACAACAGTAGAGAACAGGGACATCGGGAGATCTGTGGGAGGGAGAGGGCTTGGGAAGGGGGGGGGGGGTGGGAGAGGTATAAAACACATGGACACTGCAAGGACTTCCAGGAAAAAAGTTGGTATTTCAAAAAAGTGATTCTGGGATGAATTAACGGGGGTAGAAAAGATGAAGGTTATGGATGGGGGAAGATAAGATATGGTGGTGAACAGCTGTTTTAAAGACCTGGAGGGAGGAGTGGGATTGAAGGGGGTGGGGGTGTTTGTTCTAAAGGCGGGAGAAAAGGGGAATGAAAGAGTGAAGGTGAACAGAGAGTCTTGATTTTGGCAGTTTCACCCAAAGAGGGTTGCTGGCAGATCTTGTGCGACCTGAAGGAATATTTGGGGGAGAGAGAGCTGGGGGAGCTAGGCTGGAGAGGAGTCGGAAGAAGACAGAAAGACCACCAACCTGCCTGCGGTGAGTGAGTGAAAGGCCCTCGGAGATAGCGTCATCGCAGGAGATTCCAATGATTCTGAACGCTTTGGTTTCAACCGCGTGAAGACGAGCTAGGTGTGAGGCAGGAGCACCGGTCCAGAGGGGAGAGCAGTATTCCATTGAGCTGCGGATGAAAGCCTTGTATGTGGTGAGGAGCTCAGGTGTGCCAAGGAAGGACTTCTCATGATGGAGGATGCCCAGTCGGCGACGGTGCAGGGATAAAGGATAAAGTAGCCATGTGTACACTGCTGTCCATTAAAGATGATGTGCTGCAACATGGCCATAACGGTCTAATTTCCTTGTTTAAGGTCTTGCAGCATAGTGTGACCGGTCGTTACATTCAGTGCTCTCTTGTGAAAACTGTGTACCCTTTATATACATATTCATTTCCATTCAAGCCTGGTGTTGGCTTTACGGTTAAGGTGGCTGGCTACAGATCTCATGGTCCTCAATGCAAGACCCTGTCAGCCGTTGAATTAACACCAGGTGTGTTGACTCAGCCTGTCGTCCTTCTGAAGTCGGAAACACGAGTACCAGCTTCCTGGGAAGAATGAGCCATTCGGTATCATGCGTAGGAGTGACGACTCATCCAGGATTGTTTCCAATAGCCAAGAAACTGCTTCGGCAGCCATATGCATCTGAAGGTGCAAAATTAGTGGTCTTCTTCTTCTTCTTCGTTTCCTTTCTGCCTTCGGAATACGAATATTAAAATGCAATTGGTTCGATTTTTAACAAGAGCCCCTTGGCCAAACATTGAGAAAACATTATCAGCCCACGCAAGCGAAGGGAGACCTGGGTTACGCAATCGGTTCATGTCCGTCCGGCCGTCCGTCTGTTGCCTTATCAGAACAACTTATTTCGATCGAGAGCAGTGAGATAAATATTATATATTTTACATTGTCTACCTGGCAATTAAACAAAATTGAAAATCATTCCAAACAGGATACTTAGTGTTTTTAAGGATGTTATAACGGACACAAACAACAGGCACGAATAACTAATTGAACGTGTTGGTTAAGGTGGTGTCATGGGCACTGTGGAAAATGGCAGGAAAAACAGAATACATTTATTGATACAACTTTTACAATCTTTATTTTATTTCAATTGAATTATATAGTTGAACACTGTAGTGCACAAATTGCCTGTCATAATACTTCCAAGAACCTCCAGTTTTGCAGTACTTCAATTTAACGAAAGTTTCAATGGGGTGGTGTATAAGGGTGCTGCTCGGGACTGCTTCTGGACTACTTCATAAGCACGAAACGATCATTAAAATAATTTTATAAAGATCCATATTTTATTGCTTCCGCCACCAAAGGTGGATGGAGGTTATGTTTTCACCCCTGTCTGTCCGTTTGTGAACAAAATATCTCAAAACGTTATGGACGGGTTCGGACGAAATTTGGCAGAGATGTAGCGTATGTGACGAGGACGAAGTGGTTAGATTTTCGTGAAGATCCGGATTCGGGTCCGGCTGCTGGAATTTTTAAAGTGACGCTTCACCATTGGGAGATCAGGCCAAAAATGATACATAGCAGGATATCTCAAAATGTTGGAGATGGATTTGGACGAAACTTGGTGGACCGGTTGGGTGTCTGACGAGGACAAATTGGTTCGATTTTGGTGAAGATCTGAATATGGATTCGGATATGAGAATTATTTAATTTTTAAGTGATTCTTCACTATTGAGCGATTGGGCCAAAAGCGACACATAACATGATATTTTAAAAAGTTATGGATGAGTTATGACTAAACTTGGCGGATGAGTCGGTTCGGTGACAAGAACGAGCCGATTCGAATTGGTTCAGGTCCGAATCCAGATCCGGACTCTCAGTGCATACAAAACTGTTCAGCCTGGTGGTGGTACGCTCTCTACCGAGTGCTGTTCTAGTACATTCCGGCAAGTCCTCGGTCTCTGACCGATTTTTCATTTGTTTGTGAACAAGATATCTCAAAAGGTTGTGGACGGATTCGGACGAAATTTGCCAGAGAGGTGGTGTATGTGACAAGGACGAAATGATTCGATTTTGGTGAAGATCCGGATCCGGATCCGGCTACTAGAAGTTTTAAAGTGATTCTTCACCATTGGGAGATAGGGCCAAAAACGCTAACTAGAACGGCACTTAGTAGAGAGCATACCTGGGCCAGGTGAACAATTTACGTTTTATATCCCAGAGTAGACCAGAAAATCATAATACAGAATCGCATTTAATCAAAATCACCGTCCACAACTTTTTGAGATATCTTGCTATGTATCGTATTTGGCTCCATCACCCAATGGTGAAGATTCACTTGAAATTCTAGTAGCCGGATCCGGATCTTCACCAAAATCGAATCATTTCGTCCTTGCCACATACGCTTCTTCTCTGCCAAATTCCGTCCGAATCCGTCCACAACTTTTTGAGATATTTTGTTCACAAACAGACAGACAGACAGGGGTGAAAACATAACCTCCATGCACCTTTGGTGGCAGAGGTAAAAAAAAAAAAAAAAAAGGGAGCGGGAGAGAGAGGGGGAAGCACACAAGCACAGCAACAGTAGAGAACAGGGATGTCGGTAGATCTGTGGAAGAGAGAGGGCTGGTGGTGGGGGATGGTGAAGGAGGGGTACACGGTATAAAACACATGGACACGGCTAGGACTTCCAGGAAATAAGTCGGTATTTCAAAAAAGTGAATCTGGTGTGAATTAGCGGGGGTAGAAAAGATGAAGGTTTTGGATGGGGGAAGATAAGAGATGGTGGTGAACAGCCGTTTTAAAGACCTGGAGGGAGGAGTGGGATTGAAGAGAGTGAGGGAGTTTGTCCCAGAGGCGGGAGAAAAGAGGAATGAAGGAGTGAAGGTGAGCAGAGAGTCTTGATTTTGGCATTTTAACCATAAGAGGTGTGTGTGTGTCGTTGTGTGTGTGTGTGTCGGTGTGTGTTTGTGTGTGTGTCGGTGTCGAGGAAGAATTTGTAAAATTTTGGTTAAGATCCGGATCCGATAATTTTTTAAGTGATTCTTCACAATTGAGAGATATAACACAACACGATGTGTAACATGATATTTCAAAAAGTTATGGACGAGTTATGACTTAATTTGGTGGATGAGTTGGGTCGGCAACAAGAACAAGCCGATTCGATATTAGTTCAGGTCTGAATCCAGATCCTGCCTATCAGTGGGATGGGATACAAAACTTAAACTGTTCACCAGGTGGCGGTATGCGTTCTACCGAGTGCTGTTTCACTTTATCAAGGAATCGCAAAACACATCAAACATTCCGACCAATGTCTTGTCATCTGGAGAAGGGCACAGCTAGGTCCGCCATTTTGACCACAGAGTGACTAGTCCTGTCCCCTTCCACTGGTATTCACTGCCAAAATCAAGACTCTCTGCTCACCTTCACTCATTCATTCCTCTTTACTCCCGCCTCTGGAACAAACTCCCCCACTCTCTTCAATCCCACTCCTCCCTCCAGGTCTTTAAAACAGCTGTTCACCACCATCTCTTATCCTCCCCCATCCAAAACCTTGATCTTTTCTACTCCCGCTAAAAGTCCTTGGTGTCCTCGTGTTTTATACCTCTCCCACACCCCTCCTTCCCGTGCCTCCTCCCCCCAAGCCCTCTCCCTGCCACAGATCTCCCGATGTCCCTACTCTCAAATGTTGTACTTATGTGCTTCCCTCTCTCTCCCCATCTTGTCTCCCGCCCCCTTTATCTTATGTTTTATGTGTCAGTTTGTCTTTTTGTCATCAATGTTAGCTCTTACACGAGTCGATCTTGTACACAAAGTATAATAATAAACCTGCGGTGATTGCTTTAATTGATGTGGTGTTGATAAAGCACAGACATGATGGGCCGAATGGCCTTCCGTTCTCAAGTTCTTATACTTGAGGTATCCTCATCATCATCACCCATCAATCACTCAGTGGTGTCATTTGGTTGTGGAGCCTCTACTGTTAGTCTGGGAGGTTGGTGGTTCAAGTCTTGGTCGAGTCATTCCAAAGACTTTTATTTTTATCTCACTTGGAACGAAGTTCAGGGGAGCTGATGCGATGGCGCGTCGTCCGTCCGTCCGTCCGTCCGTAAACACTTGAAACTTCTTCTCCGAAACCGCTGATGGGATTGCGACCAAATTTGGCACAAATGATATTTGTTGTGTTGTGACTAAAGTTTGTTCACGGCATTAAAAAAAAGATCGGGGTCTAAGTGGATCCAGGTTTGACCCTCCCTCCCCAAAATAGGTATTTGCTTTTTCTCAGAAACTACACACTATTCTGATGAAACTTCACCACAACCTTCATCACCCGTGATGTACCAAAGTTTGTTCCTGGCGTTTAAAAAATCGGGGTCTAAGGTGGTCTTTGCGGGGCTTGCCCCCCCAAATAGGTATTTGTTTGTTTGTTTAAAATCTTATGATGATGTTGGTATGATTCCACATGCTTCGTCTTTCCACATTTTTCAATTCCACATTCCACAAACGTCTTCTAGCAACCATTGAAATGTGTTTAAAATACCTTTAGTCGGTGCAGTATACAGTTTATTCTACCTGGTGAGCGCCAGGGGTATTGTCCTGATGTTTATAAAAATCGTACCGATACCTTCTGTTTACCTGCAATTGATGCTCAGCATTTTAAAACGTAGAGCAAACGATCCTAGGAAGGCAATGGTAACCCACCTAGTATATCCCTTGTCTTTGTCCAGAAACTCCGTCGGCAGCATCGACGCTCTGCAAATGTAGCATGTACAGGTTTTTTTCTAATTATAATTATTGTACTAATTATTATTATTATGACACAAATGTACTGCAGGTCCACCTAGTCCGCGAAATCTCGGTAAACTCTTCAATCTGATCGAGTCTTCTTTTGCTCGTGAATGTATTCATTGAAGGTGGTGATTAAAACGCAGGTGTGCTTGTGGGCGGTACCCGATGCCCCGCCCACCAGTGGAAAGGGGAGGAGCCGGAAGCGCGCCTTCACAATCTTGGACGCCGCAGCGATGCAGGTGCGTATCTCACTTTTTCCGAGCCGCAATAAACATTATATTAACTTTAAACGTTCGTTTCTGTTTATGAATGGGTAAAACGGTCCGACATTGAGTGTGTTTGTGGGAGAGACTTTTTGATATCGGTGAAGAGCTACAACGATACCTGCACGGTTTATATAGCAGGGTCTGTGCGTGTGGATCCTTTTCATTCGCTGGGTGACTCGAAAAACGTTTCGATTTTCGTGTTGATCATGCGGCTTGGAGCACGATGTGTCTAAAATGCATTTGACATGAAAGTTTCACATAAAAAATGCACAACCTCACCTGCCTAGTTGAGGTCGGTCTGATGACGGAAAATTAATAAGTGGAATACGATGAGAAAAAAGGGTTTAAAAGAGGAGAGAATGGCAAAAGGTGGGATGGACCACCTTTAAGGTCACCCACCTGCAGTTAGTTCCCTTTGGAAAGATAATGTACAATTTGGCCGGGGCACCAGCACACAATGGCCTCTTCGATTTTCGAAATGTTTTCGAAACACGAAAATCGAGTAGGCCACTAGTAAGCCTTCTAGTAAACGTAGCTTTTACCAAGTGCCACTTCGTTTTTGTGATAAATACCTTTTTGAGAAGTGTCAAGGTATAAACTGCTTGTGGTTTGATTTCATTCCTTTGATTTTGAGTTCGATCATACCCACACTGGCCGACTCTGAGATGAGCATGCCCTCTATGAGCGGCATCCTACCATCTCGAGGTGTTGCTGTTTGATGACTTTGTGCATACCACACCATACGATACCATATCACACCACACCACACCACACCATACCATACCATATCATATGATATTTGTGCATATCATACCCAGACTGGCCGAATCTGAGATGAGATTGCCCTCTATGAGCGGCATCCTACCATCTCGAGGTGTTGCTGTTTGATGACTTTGTGCATACCACACCATACGATACCATATCACACCACACCACACCACACCACACCACACCATACCACACCATACCATACCATACCATATGATATTTGTGCATATCGTACCCAGACTGGCCGAATCTGAGATGCGATTGCCCTCTATGAGCGGCATCCTACCATCTCGAGGTGTTGCTGTTTGATGACTTTGTGCATACCACACCATACGACACCATATCACACCACACCACACCATACCACACCACACCATACCATACCATACCATACCACACCACACCACACCACACCATACCACACCACACCATACCACACCACACCATACCATACCATATGATATTTGTGCATATCATACCCAGACTGGCCGAATCTGAGATGCGATTGCCCTCTATGAGCGGCATCCTACCATCTCGAGGTGTTGCTGTTTGATGACTTTGTGCATACCGAAGTAAACACAATCAGCCAATCTTTATGCGGAATGATTTCTGAGTTTCCACAACTTTCCTGCAATGACAATGTACACCAGATGATCATTATCGCGGTTATCGTATCGTACACAAGGTTTCTCAAATCGTTTCCAAGTCTCTTCACCTTCAACGCTCGGTCTGGTTTTCACCTGAAACATTACCTGTGATATGAGCTAATGCAAGAAAATTACCGGTTGCCTGGCTTCTCGATTTAACAATCTTCAATTGCAGTATGATGAGAGGAGCAGAAAATTTCGAATGTACGAGGTGGAGGTATTGTGCAAGATGTGTGACATTGTCGAGATTACAAGTTGCATTGATGGAAATATGAATTTGGAAATGATGATCAAGGTATGGATAGTCGACAGCAGTGCAATTCACCTGTCAAGAGGTATACAGTGCTGTCGCACCACATCCAGGGCCAAATTGCGTTCAGCGCACCAAATGGATCTTTTAGTCTCTGTGCACATTTGGCGTCACCTGCGGTTTTAAACAACATGTTTGAAACTGATACTGATCTTTCTTTCAATAAGAGTTGAATAATTTTCAAAATGGGAACATGAAGTTGGAATCCCTTTTTCTCAGGACTTGTATGATGTTAGATAGCCCAGTATACCTGTCAGTAAGTTGATGCTAACAAGCAAAGGTGAAAAAAGGATAACGTTGTAGTGACTGGGAGAATGGTAAACATTGTGATGTCTATGTACGTGCTCTAGGCCAATGTATGCTGCCTCTCTCGTGAGGAAGAGGAGTGCCTCAACTTCCTTGATACCACCATCGGCTCTCTGGATGAGTTGAGCCTGTTCCACAAAAACCTGGCTCTTGGCAGCATTCGAAGTCGTGAGGATACGGTGGACCTGCTTACTAATGGAGTACAAAATAATGGTAACTTGTCATTTGCTCTTCGACTCCCCCTTCCCAGTTTGTCCCATCTATTTATTACATATGCAAGGGGGGAGGTCATTGCAGACATTTGGGGTATGAGAAGGGGTTAATGGGGGTAGCATATATATGAATGCTGATCTCCATGCAATATTAACATTTAATTTGTAATATTCTTCCCAATTAATTGTTTATTTTTTGCACTATTGTGACATTTAGTCATAAGATCATTGCAATTTCTAACGAGCTGTCGAGTACAAAGCCACAAAATAGTTTTTGCTCATTTTTACAGGACTTTTGATTGAATTTTTGTACATTGTCCTTTTATACAACTGTTTTATCCCCTTAAACTGACCAGTTTCCCTTATTACCTCCGCTCACCCAAGGTGGACGGATGTTATGTTTTCACCCCTGCCTGTTTATCTGTTTATCTGTTTGTTTGTTTGTTTGTTTGTGTGCACGATATCTCAATCAGTTGCGGACGGATCCAGATGAAACTTTTTTGTGTGACATGGACGAATCGATTAGATTTTGGTGAAGATCTGAATACGCATCCGGATACGAGAATTCTTTAATTTTTCAAGTGATTCTTCACTATTGCGAGATAGGCCCAAAATCGATACATAGCACGATATCTCAAAAAGTTGTGGACGAGTTATCAAAAAAGTTGGATGAGTTGGCTAGAACAAGCTGATTCGATTGTGGTTCAGGGCGTGGCGGAGGTATGCGTTCTACCGAGTGCCCTTTTAGCTTTATATCGTCTCGCTGCTCTTAAGTTTCACTTTGATTGGCTATATGGACTTTGTGATGAAAATCCAATCACCTGGAATGTTTAATATAGTAATTGGTGTGAAGATGCTGCTGATGTCGGGCTTGCGACGAAAAATGGATATCACAGATCTTAGATCTAAAAGCATAAATATTTTGCATATGGTTTCGCAATACCATCGTGAAACAGGCCAGCTGTGAAATTGTACGTCACTCCCCAGGCCATCCTCTTCCCATCTTGTTAAACAAGTTCTGGCTGTTTACACACCCTTCCTTACAAAACATATTTACAATTCCATTTGCATTTCATATTGTAGAAGTTATGTATAATAACTTGTATTGTGTGCCATCAAAGAGGTGGCATACCTGGGCAATGGCCATGAGTGGCAATGGCCATTTCATATATAGGCCATGAGTAATACTTTTCTCCCTTTCTTACCGATAAGGAAAGCAGAAATGTCATCAGAACTTGTCAAAATGGATGTGGGAGTCACATGATAAGATATAACGAAAAAAACGACAGATTACATGATAGTAAATCGATGTTGAAGAGGATTATAACATCATGGAGATTATATATCGCCAATTCGTAACTGCTGGAGTAAGACTTGAGTTCACTCGATGTAAAAACAATACCAAATGAACCAAAAAATGAAAAGGTTTGATGTTGATAAGTAAAAAAATAGAAATCTGAGAGAAGTAAAAGATCACCAAAGAAGGAATATTCTGTGTACTTTTAGACCAGGAAGAGAGTGGGATATCATTAACACTTTGAGTGCGGGATTTCTTTTTTTTTGATAAAAAATACCCATGGGACGGGATTATTTTGGCATCACAGGAATGCAACTACGTACTGACGATCTATTTATAGGTATAGTCGATGACGTGTAGTAACGTCATCCGTACGCAAAACTTTTTTGCGGGTTGCGGCACTGGACGTCATCCGTACTCAAAGGGTTAAAAAGATCTGCAGGGAAACAGCAGAGTAGGCGTTGGGCGTTAATAAACAAAAGAAAAATTTCAAGGATGACAAAATAAATATTAACCCTGAAATGACCAGCGGAAATACCTAATCATTAAGAAATGACGTCAGAGATAAAAGAAAAGATTACAACAGATTGACACAGGAAATTAATTAAACAGAAGACTCAACACTGCAGAGAGAAATGGCTGAATGGGCAATGTGAGGAGATGGACTGTGTGTGTGTGTGTGTGTGTGTGTGTGTGTGTGTGTGTGTGTGTGTGTGTGTGTGTGTGTGTGTGTGTGTGTGTGTGTGTGTGTGTGTGTGTGTGTGTGTACACGTGTACACGTGTACACGGACGTGGCATTTAATATGGAATTATTTTTTTTCTTGACTTGGGTTTACTTTCTTAACTCAGTATATCAATCTAGTGAGTTTCTTTTACACTTTGGTGATTTATTTGTTAAAAGAACCATGTCACTGATTGTCTGTCGCAGCAAGAAGTCAACAACAGGATTATATCACAGGTGGCGTGGCAAAATGTACGGACAGGTGCATTTGATGATTGGCTTCACAGTCGGGTATACAAGGGTTGTTGCGTTCTGTATTAGTGGAAAACAACTGCTGCACGTCTCCAAAGGTTATCGCCGCTTCCTCTGGAGATGGTCCGTCAACTCAACAATGCTGTTTGTCATGGAGTGGTGGCTTTACGAAATTATGGCATGAAACAGCATGCTATTGCTCGGCAGTATGGCATCACTCGAGGTCAGGTGTCAAAGATCCTGAAACGAAATGCTCAGAGGGGTGTCCCGACTCCAATACCGAGGCCAGGACGTTCCCGCAGAACCACAAGGAGGGATGATCGCCAGCTGCACCGGTTAGTCCGCAATGGCCGTACCAAGTCAGCTAATCGGCTTGGGGCTGAGTGGCAGCAACTGGCAAATGTGCCTGTATCCAGAAGGCTATTCAACCAACGACTGGTTCAAGCAGGCTATCGTGCCAGGGGTCCCCTGAGAAAGCCACGCCTGATCAGACAACACCGTGTGTGTGTGTGTGTGTGTGTGTGTGTGTGTGTGTGTGTGTGTGTGTGTGTGTGTGTGTGTGTGTGTGTGTGTGTTGGTTGTACAGTCAATATGCGGGTTTCTATAGGTGTAACGGAGTCCTCCCAGGTCCCAGGTCTCAAAGTATCCATGTTGTGTATGCCACTGTTTTCATTCAAGGTGGTTGAACAGATGTTCGTCAAACTTTCAGAGGTTCTTCAGTGAGTGCCCGGGAGTGTTTTAGGTCAAAATAAATTGAATATATATATATATATATATGTATATATATATATTGTTACGGACACGACTTAGATGTTATGATGGGCCGAGCGGAATGGCCGCCGTGTTCGCACAAGTTACCCGATTATACTCGAACGTTGGCCGAGTCGCGCTACGCTAGATCAATGAAGGAAAGGACACAACGGCTAGGTTAAATGACACGACACCAGGGGTACAGTTCTCAAGGCCTCCGGAGGAGGTTATATTAGTTCGGAACGTTTAGATTACAGGGATGAGAGAGACAGCATAGAAAGATAGGCACTTAATTACGGTCTTAATAGTAATCCCGACAGACGACAGATAAACGGGACAAAACTGACTCACACGGGGATTGATGGCAAGGAAGGCAGGTAGTCGATGGCTCAAGGTGCACTCTTGGCTCAGGGACAGGATACAGTACGGTCCAGTAGATGCAGGGAGGTGTCACAGCGCTCGGAGGTCGCGACTGGTTCTTCTTCGTGGCTGAGGCGCATCTCTCTTCACGTCCGGTAAGTAGCTGCGTATATCCGGCGGGGAGTGACACGCCCTCGGCTCGTTAGCTCCGCCCCAGAGGGAATCGGCCCGTTGCTTCTCATTGGGTGCGGGGGGTTACCGGGCTCCGCCCTTGACGAGGAGCTGACAGCCAGCCCCTTCGTGGTAACCCCGTAACCTGGAGCACATGGGCCATGGCGGCTAACCGAGCCGGAGTGAGGACGCCCACTCCCCGCACCGCGGCCGCGCCGCCCCCGCTTTGGTTGTAGTTGTTGTTGTTCCATGAGATGATGGGAGGATGCGGAGATGAGGTTGGGGGGAGGTATTGGGAGGTCCTAAACTCACTACTGGTGCCATACAATCACATTCTGGTGCAACGAAGAGTCAGAATTAATGGAAACGAGTCCTTAACTGACATAGACTAAGAATAACTAGCAAGATGTCCGAAAGTTGTCTACGTGAGATGCGGTGGACCTGGGCACGACATTTAATGGGGGAAAAAGGGGAAGGTCGGTTCTATAGAGTGTTGTTTACAGACAATGGGACTAGGGAATGGGGGATTGGGGATAGTTGGGGGGTATTGGGGAAATAGGGGAATATTTACAAGCGGATATGGATGGAGGCCAAATCCCATATCCGCAACAATATATATAGAAAAGTAAAAAAAAAAAAAAAATGTTGGATTTTTGGGGATTTTATTTATTTTGATCACTCTGTCATGGGTGTAGGGAAGTCTATAAGGACCCCGTTCATTAGTGGCTGTAGGGAAGTGTTTTAGGTCCCCACAAAAAATAGACCAGGCAATGCCGGTTACCCTGCTAGTATCCATATAAACTGCTCAAGAAGACAGATAACTTGTGCAGCAAATTTCCTACTAAATTGCATATCATAATTTAGTCGTAAAATACATGGAAGGATATTGGATGTAATAAGTGCAAGAATGCAAGGTGAACTAACTCTGGTTCAAAACAACTGTATGAGCTAGAGAGTAATGCAATCTACCATCTTACTTGCTCTGGAAAGCATAACCTGATTCTAGAAGATATGAAGCAAAAAGCTTTGGAATCAGTAAATGCAGACGTGTTCATCAATGGTCAGGTTATCAATAATTGAAGGTTTGCAAATGACAGAAATCTGATAGCTGAACCATCAAACGACTAGAGATCACAGGGCAAGTCTATGACTCAAAATAAATACCCAAACAACATGAACAACAGGGAAATATCAAGAAGAGCTGAAAATCAACCTGGGAAATCAAGGACCAGCACGAGTACAAGGTTTTATGTTCCCAGGAGTGACAGTGACTGAGGATGATTCAGGCAAATCAGTTGGCAAATAAATAATTGGGTGAGCCTCAGCAACGTTCACTAAAATAAAGATCTGGAAAGCAAAGTCGATCTCGAGGTTAATCCAAATCAGACTCTACGAGGCATTAGTGATTCCAATTATATTAGTATATGGATCTGAACCCAGGTGGTCAAAGTCGCTGGACCAACCTTGGCTCAACACCCTTCCAGCTGTACCGACAGTTAGTCAGATTCGGGCTGGTGTCATCGACTACCGGGGAATGCTGGACCACGCAAGAGGATGAAAGAATGACATTGGTGGAAGAAATGAATTTGCTGAGGAAAATCTTGGGAGCATCAGAAAAGAAGGAGACCAATGGCAAACTTTGGAGTAAAGGAGCCAACTTCAATGGTCTGGGCACACCAGAGGGACTTTATACACCACCAGAGGGACTCTAGCCACAAGCATGTTGCGTGGCACAGATTAATAGTAGAAGAGATGAGTGAGATGACCGGAAGGTGAGTGACAGCCTACATAATGCAACTCGGCCCCAAACAAGAAATACGAGAAGAAACTTATCTATAACTTGAAACAGAATGACAAATACTTCTGGTATTATGGTAACTCAAAAGTAAAGAGCAAAAAAAACACCGGTTCTTTGAAGCTGGAGGACGGAATGGAAGTGACTATTGACAAAGATAAAGAAGAATTCAATAAATTATTCAGTTGTGTGGTCACAAATGAAGACGTCAATGATGTGCCTATGCCAATTGGCAGTTCAACCAGGCGCACCTAGAAAACATAAACATAACACAAACTAGAGAGTTCACAGAATACGATACCCCGCACAGTGTTCAAGTACATAGTATATATATCCTTAAATTTAAATAAAAGTGATTTTGAAGATCCTTTTTTAAAATCCGGAAGTTTAGCACTACTGAAGCAGTCTTATACGCTACCTTTATATACTAATAGGAAGACGTTGAGTCACAGGTTAGGAGATGGAGGCATTATTGAACACCATAGAACACAGCGTCAATCGGCATTGTGCATAGCCATATCGGCGGCCTCTTCTTCACCCCGATATTGCACCCTCTCGCATGCCATCCCCTCTCATGCTATATATCGATAAACAGTTGGACTGCGACATTCGTGGGGTATACGTTCCTGGAAAATGTGTGAATGTCGAATCCGTGAATGTGGAAGCATTGTTTCAAATGGAAAAGGGGGGATAGGTTCCCGGCGGTTTGTGGTTCATAGGGGATTAAAACGGCACTCGGTAGAGCACATGCCTCCGCCAGGCTGAACAGTTTGTTTTATATTCCACTGATAGGCCGGATCTGCATTTGTACCTGAAACAAAACCTAATCTGCTTGTTCTTGTCACCTAACCAACTCGTCCACAAAGGTTAGTCATAATTCGTCCACAACTCCTTAAAATATCATGTGATTTATCGCTTTTCACCCGATCTCTCGATAGTGAAGAATCGCTTAACAATTAAATTATTCTCATATCCGAATCCATATTCAGATCTTCACCAAAATCGAATTGATTCGTCCTTGTCACACACACAACCTGTCAACCAAGTTTCATCCAAATCTGTCTATAACTTTTTTAGATATCGTGCTCTGTTTCGGTTTTAGCCCGATCACTCAATGGTGAAGAATCACTTTTAAAATTCTAGTAGCCGAATCCGAATCCAGATCTTCACCAAACTCTAATCATTTCGTCCTTGTCACATACGCTACATCTCTGCGAAATTTCGTTTCAATCCATCCACAATTTTTTGAGATATGTTATTCACAGCAGACTGTGAATCTTCGATTTTGCAAGTAACAAACAGACAGGGGTGAAAACATAACATCCATCCACCTTCAGTGCAGAGGTAAAAATCAAAATACCGTGAAAAACGTGAATACACCCACGAAAACCACGAATGCGCAAAGCACAGATCTGTGAATGTAGAAGCAGGTCAGAAAAATCGCGAATACGTCATTCATTCATTGAAAATCTCACCCATTCATTCTGGAATGATAATCAAACGAACCGACATATCTATATCCTTGGTCACCCACTGGAAGATGTTCAATCTCCTGAACTTCTAAGGCTTCCCATCTGCCATGACATTTCTTGGACCGATCACATAGCAAATCTGGCCTTCAAAGCCAGCCACAGACTGGAAATCTTCCTTCGATTGACTTGACAGGCAGCTGCAGATCTTCCATTGGGAAATTAGAACTACTCACATAGCTCATGTAGTACTGCTCTCTGTTATAGGCTCGCACCACAGCTTCCAAATCTGTCTGTCCTGGATGTTGTGAAATCTCAAGCTCTCAAAATTATTGGAATCTCCTGTGGTGAGGCTGAAGCACAAGGTCTGTTGCTTTCACATCGCAGGCTGCTCGGTGAGCTCTCTGTTTTCTATCATCCGTTCTCCAACATTGCTCCCTCTGCTGTCTCAGTCCTCCGACCCTTCCCAGCAACTACAAGATGCACGTGTTCTTCCACTAACTCCCTTCTGGTTAAACTTACAAAATCCAGACTGACTGCACCTCAAATCTTTTATTCTCCACTTCTCGATTTCATCTATGGAACCACCTTCCAGAGGTTGCTCTGTCTCACTCTTCTCTCCAGGACTTGAAGAAGACAGTGCACCACCATCTCTTGTCATTCCCAATTCTGACCCATGATCTTTATTACCCCTATTATGTTTCCTCACTCAACCATCCATTTTACTTGCTAGTTTGTTTCCTCTCGTTTTTCATGTTCATTTATTCCCTTGATGTTTGGCCCACGGTCAGTTATACCTTGCTCTTCCATGACCCTCGTGCCTGTAGAGAGGAAAAAAAAAATCATTGCATTGACATCTAGGGTAGGAGAGGGGCTATGAGGAGAGCATACTATTGTGAAAACGCGAAACGAAAACGAGTATGAAATATTAATTGTTGGAGTAGAGTTGCACCGAGTATAGTTAAGGCAGAATGGGAGATTTGGAGTGACTGTCCAATCACAAGAGACAGTGAAGTGGAGGTTCAGGAGCTGAAATGTTGGATTTTGGATCTCACTGCTGTGGCCAGATTCCACAAATCCTGCACTTCTGATTAGCTCTTACTTGAGTGGGGTCTCTTCCACTACTAAATGCCTTGTGTGTTGTGAATGCCATCAGGGCTCTCCTGGTTGTACCTCTGATTCTGACAACATGTCGGACTCTCCCACCCCTGTCTATGGGTCATCAGCACCACAGTGTTTCTTCGAGTAGCCTGGGCTGCAAACGGTCACTTCTCCATCGTCTTGCCTTTTTAAGCTTTTGCTTCCTTTTTCCACTTCCGAGCATCCTCCAAGCAGGCTTTCAGTTTTTTGTTTTGCCTTTTATCAATTATTATTTCTCCCATCTGATTTCCTTACTCTTGTCTTTCGTTTCCACTACCAGTTAGTGATTGCTATTTGTTATTTCCATCGCCAGAGGAGAGGGTATTGCATTTGAGTGTTTGTTACTTGGCAATTTTTTTTTTGACAAGTATGTTGATCACTCCGGTTTGTGTGTTTGTCTGTCCGATCACTTATACTTGCCTACAGGTCGCAGTTTTAAACCGATCTTCACAGAACTTCACCAAATGGTGAAGTTCGTGGTCTGACAAAATCCTATATATTTTTGAGGTCAAAAGGTCAACATAGGCCAAAGGTCAACCACTTTTATCAGATTTCTAAAATCCTCAATTTCCAGCCGATCGACTTGAAATTTGAATAGGATTTTCATAGCAGCGAACTGAATTCAACCACCAACTATTTTTGAGATGACCATAGGCTAAAGGTTAACATAGGCCAAATTTCTAAAATTGTCAATTTTCATCCAATTAATTTAAACTTTGAAGACGATTTGCATATCAGGTCACTGAATTCAACCACTAATTATTTTTGAGGTCAAAAAGATGCTCTATTTAGTGCCATTCTACTTTGTTCTGTTTTGCCAAGTGTCGCTCTATGAGTGATTTTTCATTACTTGCCGGAAAAGATGATTAGTATGTTGATTCGTTGGTTTGTTTGTTTGTCTGTCTGTTTGTGCGCAGTACTACGTCTACACCGTTGCACATAGAATCGCCAAACTTTACACACATATTTGTCTTGCCTTGGAATAGACTGTGCCAAATTTTTAACTCTCTCGGCCCAAGGCCTCCATTATGACGTCATAATTCAATAATTCGACAAGTACAAAACTTCATCCAATCAAGATGCAATTTCGTGAGCGCTATGTCGGCATAAACTGGTGGAGAAAAAAATAATAATAATGACGTCATCGGTCACGTGGTTTGGCCGCCATCTTGGAAAAACCAAAAAACTTTGCACCTCTATATCTCCGCAAGCGCTGAATAGAAAAAACTGAGACATGGCTCATTGTAAAAAAAACTCTCCGTGTGGAATAAAATATGTTAATAATGATGTCATAAGTACCTCCATTATGACGTCATAATTCGACAAGAACAAAACTTCATCCGTTCAAGATGAAATTTATTGAGCGTCGTGTACGCATAAATTGGTGGAATAAGATCGACGAAATGCAGTTTGGATTTATGCCAGGAAGAGGAACGACAGACGCGCTCTTTATTGTGAGGCAGTTGCAGGAGAAGTACATGGAGAAGAGGAAGAAGTTGTTTCTTGGGTTTGTTGATCTGGAGAAAGCATTCGATAGGGTTCCACGCGAAGTATTGACATGGGCATTGAGGAAGTTAGAAGTGGAGGAATGGTTGATCAGAGTAGTGATGGCAATGTACAAAAGAGCGCGCACAGCTGTAAGGGCGAAGGACGGGAACAGTGGTGAGTTTGAGGTGAAGGTGGGAGTGCATCAGGGGTCGGTACTAAGTCCACTACTATTTGTACCTGTGGTGGAGGTGCTGGCTCAGAACGTAAAGGAGGGTTTACCGTGGGAGTTGTATGCAGATGATCTGGTGTTGATTGCGGAAAGTATGGATGGACTGAAGGAAAAGATGAACAAGTGGAAGGAATGTATGGAGACAAAAGGTCTGAAGGTGAATATAGGAAAGACGAAGGTGATGGCAAGTGGTAAAGCATGTGCTGAGGTGGAAAGAACTGGGAAGTGGCCATGTGCTGTGTGCAGGAAGGGTGTCGGAGTGAACTCCATTCAATGTACAATGTGCGCTGAGTGGGTTCATAAAAAATGTAGTGGTCTGAGAGGGTCATTAACCACTAACCAGTGTAGCAGCTACATTCCTATGTAAGGTGTGCATAGAGGGATATGCAGATGGAGGAAATGTTGAGTTGGATCTTGGAGACAGCGTGAAGCTGGAAGGTGTGAAAACATTTTGCTACCTCGGAGACATGCTGAATGGAGAAGGTGGATCAGACACGGCAACGGTTGCTGGAGTGAGATGTGCATGGAAGAAGTTTCGGGAACTGAGTGGCGTGCTGATGAGGAGGGGAGTGTCGTTGAAGCTGAAGGGAAAGGTGTATGCTGCATGTGTGAGAAGTGTTATGATTTATGGGAGCGAGACATGGGTCATGAATGTAGAGCAGCAACGAAGGCTGGAAATGGTGGAAATGCGAATGGTTCGGTGGATGTGCGGAGTATCTTTGAGAGGAAGACAAATGATGAATTGCAAAAGATGATGGGAATAGAGCCTGTGATTGATGCTGTTGAAAGGAACAGGTTGAGATGGTTTGGTCATGTGTTGAGGAAGGACGAAAGTGACTGGTTGAGAAGAGTGATGGAAATGAATGTAGAAGGAAGTCGAGGACGGGGAAGACCGAGAAAGACTTGGCTAAAGATGGTGGAAGAAGAAATGCTGGCAAGGGGGTTAACAAGGAGAGATGCAGAAAATAGGGCAAAATGGAGAAGATTGTCATGGGGACCGCAAGGCTAACCCCCGCTCTAGCAGGGAAAATGGCCTTAAAATGCATGTTGTTGTTGTTGTTGTATGCATAAATTTGTGGAGAAAAAATAAAATAATGATGACGTCATCGGTCACGTGGTTCGGCCGCCATCTTGGAAAAACCGATAAAATTTACTCCTCTATATGTCCGAAAGCGCTGCATAGAAAAAATGTAGACATGGCTCATTGTAAAGAACTCTCCATGTGGGATAACATATGTTAATGATGATGTCATAGGTGCCTCCATTATGATGTCATTATTCGACAAGTACAAAACTTCAACTGATCAAGATGAAATTTATTGAGCATCATCTAGGGATACATTGGTGGAGAAAAAATAATGATGGCATCATCAGTCATGTCGTTCGGCCGCCATATTGTTTCCAACGTAAAATCCTTCAAAACCACAGTAAACTCGTCCTTGTGAGGGTCTGCAATCTTTGATTGCTCTTTCTATTTTATTATTTTGTGTTGTTGAGTTTCTATTTCTGTAAGTTTCTAATAATTCTTTGTTTTTTAATGAAGGTGGTGTTACTTCACTCCTGTTGTGCAATTAGGCCTTACGTTGTAATTTAGGAGGTTCAAAGAGCAGTTTTTTCAATCCACCATGGCAATACCTATGAATCACGTGTCCCCAAAACCTGCTCTTGTACTTAATCTAGCTCTGTCCTTTTTACCCGATCATTTGCCCTTCATCGTATTCCATCTGCTTGGAAATTGGGCAACATCACTGCATTAAATGAAAATTGTGCAAAACCGGATCCTGTTAACTATATTCCTATCAGCTTACTTCCATTCATCAGCAAGGACATGGAATCCATCATTGCACTTGGTATGAAATCCTTCCTTTTCTCCAACAGCCTAACCTCAGATCACCAATCCGGATTGAGACATGGTCACTCTACCTTGGACATGCCGCTTCTACTCTCCTAACAATGGATGGATGCCCTCAATATCAGACATGAGATCAGGGCCGCCTCTCTTTAAATATCTTGAGCTTTCAATATAGTCTGGCATCCACCCTTGCTTTCCCAACTCTGCCTACGGCATCCAAGGCGAACTCCACTCCTGGGTTACAAACCTAAGAGTGGAGTTGGAGCCAATGTGTGACTCTCAATGGAATCCTTTCATCTCCTTCCCCTGTCAAGGCTGGAGTATTCCAAGGCAGTGTTCTGGGCCCAGTCCTATTCCTGGTCTTCAGAAATGATCTCTCTGACTCTCTGGAAAAACCTCTTTATGTCTTTGGTGATGACTCCGCCCTCTTCTGTGACATCCCTCATCTTTCAGACAGGCAGGTTGCAGCTTTCTCCCTCTCTTCAGATCTTGACAAAATCACAAGCTGGTCAAACACTTGGAATTTCAATCCTGACAAATCTCTCACTGTCTTCCTTTATCTCTTTTTTTTCTCTCTCTCTCTCTCGCTCTCGCTCTCGCTCTCTCTGTTTCTCTGTTTCTCTGTGTCTC